>NC_059502.1:25304811-25929811 GCF_914767665.1 Harmonia axyridis
CTTCAAAAGCCCGCCACTTTAATCTTAAGGTTTTTCAAGAGTAAGGGAGCACACCAATGTTTTAGACATCTCAAAAATTGACTAATTTGTAGGCATTTTCTCTCAAATCTGACATCAATTTCGAAATATTCCCCCATTTATCACGGTTAAGCCGAATCAATTCTTAGGTTTACATTCAGGGCTAGATTCAGGGAGATTTAAGGTCCGCTTAGCGATTGGATGAATACGTTAACTAAAGCTTTAGAAGCTTATGATTCAAGGGTAGCAGGACCAATTCCACAACTTACTCATAAAACAAACGCGAAATCGGAACCTACCCTGAAAATTTCAAGTTTCAAAATCATTCCGGTCTAGAATCATTGTGTTTACGGACGGACAGAATCGAATTTGAGGGCGGATCATTGAGTCGAACTTCGAATCACATCGTGACATCGTGAGGAAATGATAGGTACAGCGATGGGTTCAGGGAACAAGCCTTAAAACTATATAAATGTACTATAATTTCCATAAACCATTTCACGCGAAGTCGTGGTCTCAATCTTCATTCCATACCATTTGAGATATTCTCATTATCTTATAAAAGGATATATAATAAACTGAAGTGTAAAATTCGCAATATTTCTATTTGTGTTTTTCTTCGTAACATAACTGGATGCTCTTGTAAACTATACATTCCCGTCTCGAAATACATCATATGAAATGTTAAATATTTGTTCATTCTATCAGCAGATAATAACACGTCGTTGAATCCTAGGAAATGGATATTCAGTCATATTTTCGCTTCGTTGTATGTCTTGTTTGTTAAATCTTCACCTCGGAGTCGCTGTCCAAAGTCGTCAATAATTAAAAAAAAATTGACTATCGTTTATTACTTGACCGTGAAGATGGATAGGAATCAATATCGAATTCAATATAGGTAAGTGACATGAAAAGTTCGAGAAGAATTCTTATGGCATTTTTATAACAGAACGAGATTCTGTTTTCTAAGCTTTCCTAAACAGTCGTTTTTTCTAGCCCAAAATTCAATATGTCTATTCTATTCTTCTTTGTTTTTCGTACAAAATAATGTGAAGCAATTAGTCTTATCGCAAAACGATTTCTTTCTGCTAACCTGTAGAAGTTAAATACAAAAATATACATATGTAATCAATATTTACAACAAGAAATATTGACATTCTATTCATGTAGGTAGATTTATAAAAATACAAGAAACGATTCGAGTGTATACAGCAATCAGTTATATTATAAAATTTGAATGTTATGATAATGTTTTATTAAAGATACCGTGTATATCTCATTGAAAATAAACCAAAGGATTTATCGGTTTATTTATCATAGGAAATGCAAAATTGGGCAGTAGACATTTGTTTCGAGCAATCAATCATCCTTGCGTCGTTGGAGACCGCAGAATATTATACATATAGGATATAGTCTCGGATATAGTGATGATATACGCTTATTCAAGAGTGAACGAACGCTCAAGAGCTCCTGATTTCACGTCAGTGCTTTACTCGATGTTTTTGAATTTTTTATTCTTATGACGCTATCAGCACGAAATTTAACAACAGGTTTGAAATTGTTATTCTTTTTAGTCGTGCAAAATCTTAGAACATAGAATACCAATACAGTTAATCTATACTCTAAGACTGAAATGCATATTAGGATTTCCTAAATTATTTTCGATAGTTTTAAAAAACAAGGTGAATGCACTCGTCAATTTTTGAATGGAATGACATTCGACCAAATTGAAAATATTAGTTTTATTTCGTGGCGACGCCGCAATGTCATACTTTTCATTTCCATCTTTTTTCCTTTGATTTTGACAGGATACATTAATTAAAACCCGATCCTTGCCAATCAGAAGCTGAACTAATATTCTCAAAATTGGCAAAACAAAATCTAATCAGTCCATACACCAAGTTTTTAGACATCTTAGTTTCTATGATATTTTGTTTGACATTTGATAATTCTGATGACTGATGACATTTGGCTAGAAGTTTGAAATTGTTCTTCTGGTTCACTGATATTTCTTTTTCAATATTCTTCTTCTAATTATGTAATCGAATTTAATTATTTATTATTTAATTAATGAAATTAAATAAGATTTTGAATAAAAATCCCTAGATTTCTTCTTCTTTCTCAAACAGACTGCTGTGCAACGAGTAGTGCCCCTGATTAGAGAGGTCTGAATATGGGACCGTAGATTTCTATTTTATGTTTTCGTTGAAATTAAAACAAGAGATATATAACGTCACTCAATAAGTCTCGAACATGGCGCACACATGGCTGCACCAGTGAGATACCAATTTTGTTTTCTCGTTTCGAAAAGAATGGAATCACATATAATTCAAATGAATGTTTTTTCAATATTAATCAGTAAATCGACTCACTATTGTTCATATTGTAAACAAATTTGAAAGATCCTCAGTAGTCAATAATAATAATAGTGCCTTTATTGTAATAAAAAATAATACATGATATAGAGACGAAGTCTGGCTTAAGCTACTCCACTTAACCCCTAAATTTAAAAAAAAAAACAAAAAATTGAGGAAAATACTAACAAGAAAAAAATAGAAACAATAACCTCAAAACAGCAATGATAACAACAGTGAACCCAACTTAACAGATCATCTGTTTCCTTAACAACCTTTCCCTCAAAATTTTTCTCAATGATCTCACAAAGACTACCCCACATGAAATTAATTATGAAGATTGGCAGAACTATAATTTCGCCTTACTTAGGCCCCCCCAAAAAAAATCCGGACCCCTCTTGGCTACCTCTGTTTTTGAAAGCTGGCGTCGCCACTGCAAGAATGTGTTCTTATGTACTCGAGGATGTTGTTTCACTTGATTTTATCAGCTCTATTTGATGAAATTTCTGTAAACAAAATTATTACCGGCATTGAATAATGTATCTACATACTTGAATGATATACATGGTTAGAGGGGCAGTACAGAGATATCAAAAACCGTTAGAAATACAGAGTGAATTATGAAAAAGTTGCGTTATTTAGAGATGAGTGTATTGGTGTGAATAGATCCAAAATATCTCTAATGGTTCCCGAGATATCTCGAAAAAAATAAAAATCGAGATTTTCTTTTTTTCTGTATAGCTCATTTGTTTTTGGAGGTAGGTAATTTCACGAAATTTGGTTTATAGCCATTATCCAATATAGATATTCTAATGGTGTCTTCAGATTTTTTCTGTTTCCTATTGTTCCATTGAGGCGATAGTCAATTTTTTTTTTCTTATAAACGTCATATTCGTTCTCCTTATGGGGTGATGAAGAAAAAAATTACGAATTCAACAATGTATCACTCTACAAAAATATCGAGTCTAGGTACACGAATTTGGAGAGTTGTTAGGTGAAATCATCACTTGACTATCGCGTTTCTCAAACAATGGAAAACAGAAAATATGTGAAGACACTATTAGTATCTCTATATTGGATAATGGCTATAAACCAAATTTCGTGAAGTTATCTCCAAAAACAAGTGAGTTATACAGAAAAAAAGAAAATCTTTATTTTCAGTTTTTTCGAGATATCTCGGGAACCATTAGAGATATTTTAGATCTGTTCACACCAACACATTCATCTCTAAATAACGCAATTTTTTTTGTAATTCAAGCCACCTTGTATTTTTAACAATTTTCGATATCCCTGTAGTGGTCCTCTGAATACGAGTCTGAATAGTTCAAACCCTGTATAACTGACTCCGGAATAATATTTTTGTTTAGTATTGTGCAAGTATTTGATTCGTCATTCAGTTTGATCCAACATTTATGTTAGTTTAGTTATTTCCCATAAGATGAACAAAAACCATTGACCGATCAAGAACTGGCGAAGTCTTGAGAGGATTTCATTCAATGGGTTAGAAATGGAATATGCTGCTCCTTCGAAAATGAAAGATTCGACGCATTGACGTAGACTAATATAATTCACAATTAAAATGGAATAAACGATTAATTTTCACCCGAGTAAGCCTATAAACTAAAAAAAAGGTGCTTATATTTATTTTTACCAAACCTATAAACTGAAGATTATAATGTGATAAGTCTCTCTTTTTGTTGAGAATGAATGGTTTTTTTTAAGTAGGTAATTTATATGAGATATATCAAAGAAATATTTGGATCCAACAATCAAACGATTAGGAACGCAAATGTTGAATTTCGACATAAGATCTATGGAAATGAAGAATAGGTAGATATTTCTCAACTTTCGGTATTTCGGAAGACCAGTCTGCAAATCAGTAGAAATGCCGAAAAATCGGTAGGTTCGGCAACATTGGCGTAATGTAAAATTTCCGTCTCCTAATTGATGTCAATGCTCTTCACAAACCGAAACTTTTAAAATTTATGAGAAGGGAGGGGGTAAAACTCTTCTTACTTGAAGCCAAAAGTTAACTATTTGCAAAAATAGGTGTACCTAATCTACCTACTTTCAAAATTTGGGAAGGGATCATTTCATAAGTCTTGCCAAACTGAAAGGTTGTGCTCGTGGTTGTGTTTGTACAGAGATGGATCCTGAAACAGTAAAGATGCTTCCCAGGTAAATAGAATGTTCATCAGATGTTCATAATTTCGAAAGCCGTTACAAATTTTCGCCGGAGGATTGTCTTTTCCATCTCATTGCATTTTAAGTCTATACTGTTTCTAATTTCGAATCGGTTGTTCTTAATTTGTGAAAACTATGTAGAAATAGTTAACATTATCCACATTGCATCAATAGATATAGAAAAAATGAATAATTATATAATAAATGATGTATTGTAATATTTGGAACCCTTTTTTGAAATATCAACTGAATAGTTACTAGATAAACACACTTTTCTATAAACTATCTACGAAAGGAGCAAATAGTGATTTCAAGTTAAAAGAAGTTGCCTTTCTAAATCTAATGTGACAGTTCACATTGAAAAAAAAATAACGTCGTTAGACTTTCTCTTTCTTGAAGTACCCCGTACACTTCATTTCTACAATAAAAAATTTTAATGATTCATTATTTTTAAAAATGAAGGAGTTAACACCTTACATTCTCTAATTCTACGTTTTGGTCATTGGCGGTTCCTAGAATATAAAACAAGAATTCGTCACGAACAACGTATATGTGGTCATCAAATCATTTGAAATTTTTTAAGCACATTTTCAAGAATCAATTTCAGTTCTGTTTTATGTCATCCTTCGACTGAGATTACTAAGTCACGTTTGAAGAAAAAAGGTTTTTTATTCTGTTGCTAAATCCATGAGTTTCTTTGACGAATTCTGTAATATTATGAAAACTTCGGGCACACTTACGCCATTTGTACCTACTGCGAAAAAACTACATGAAATATGTTCCATCTCCTCGTGAAGAAGTGTTATACCAAATTAATGCCAAAAAGAATTCCAACAATTCCTTCGAGCGATATTCTTGAATTTCTTAATTTCCGGTATTTTCTTTCAATTAAGAGCAATTCTTCGTCAACTGCCCTGCAGTTCTTTTCAGGAGCTATGAGATTACATAACTGTAAATACCCGGGTTTGAACTTCAAGGAATAATATTAATTTTTGGGAAATTGAGATATTCATACATATCTGAATTGCATAGTTTTTGATAGAAACAGCAATATTGTTCTACATCATTTGGATTTACATTTTAACTTGATGGGAAATGTAATCATCAGATCTTAAATAGGTATTGTTAAACATAGATAATGTAGAGAACGGCATAATATGCAACTTGGCGCTGGAATTTCCAAACTACTTGAAAGTCTAACAAAAATGATGTGTTTACTCAAAATAATTTCTTGAAATCACTACTGTTTATCTCGAGGGTTTCTGAATAGTTATTAATAATACAAGTGCAGAAGGCATTGATATTCTTCTTGAGTTTTTGAATGAACTATAGTGTTAGAATGAGCTTTCTGTACGAGTATTATTATTATTTTCTCTAATTCACTGGATTTGTATTGGAATTAATGAAATATTTCCATAAATATCGTTTAGTGATTTTGCATTGAAAAATGAGGGGTTGGCAGAACAGTTCTCACACAGAATTCAGGTTCATATTTTATTGTGATGGTACTCGGAATCTCCAGCCACGGATTTATCTTTTATCTGTCAAATTCGTGATACAGAAAACTGTTCTGCCAACCCGCATTTCTCAATGCAAAAATCACTAAACAATATTTAGGGAAATATTCCATCAATTTCAATAAAAATCCAGTGAATTAGAGAGAATAATATATTGTGTCCGTAAAGTATGGAAAAAATTCATTTTTAGCTAAACAGACCATTTCAAGAAAAAATCCTGAAACAAGTCGATTTTTGATTTTGATTTGTCGTATTTTTAAATAATAATCTAATATACAGGGTGAATTACTTTTGAGTAATAACGTCACCGTCATTTTTTTTTAATGGAACATCCCCATTTTGTCTCAATTTTCCGATTACTCTAGCTGAGCTGATTCCAAAAATGTTTCACATTTTGATTCCAATTGGTACAGGGTGAACAAAAATACAATAGTTTTGTGTGTGCTCATAAAGTAACGCGTAAATTGTTTATTAGTTAAATTAACAATATTATCAAAAATACTTATTGTCTAGCGGCAATCAACAAATAATGACATTCCACCAAAAACTAGACGACTATGTTTTTTTTTTAAATTGATAAGAAATAATTTCTTTCATATTCTGTCTGCTAGACCACAAGTACCAAACATGTTTGGAAACAGGTCATTTTTATTAATCTAAAAATGTAACAAACTACGGGGTGTTACATTCAAACCAATTGCCGCTAGACAATAAGTATTTTTGATAATATTGTTAATTTAACTAATTAAGAATGTTACGCGTTACTTTGTGAGCACACACAAAACTATTGTATTTTGTCCACCCTGTACCAATTGAAATCAACATCTGATACATTTTTGGAATCAGCTCAACTAGAGTAATCGGAAAATTGAGACAAAATGGGGGTGTTCCATTTACAAAAAAATTACGGTGACGTCATTACTCGAAAGTAATTCACCCTGTATATTTGATTATTATTTTAAAATACGGTAAATTAAAATAAAAATCGACATGTTTCAGGATTATTTCTTAAAATGGTCTGTTTAGCTAAAAATGAATTTATTCCATACTTCACGGACACAGTGTATAATACGGGTGCAGAAGGCATATTCTAACTCTCGTTCATTCACAATGAAGGTTTTTACAAAAATCAAGTGATGGTTTCACATAACAATTGAGCAAACAAGTTATTTGACAATTCTTGCACCAGCCTAATAATAAGGAAGTTTGAATTTGCGTAGCTAGACTCGATATTCTTGTAGAGTGTGATACATTGTTGAATTCTAATTTTTTTTCTTTATCACCTCATAAGGAGAACGAATATGGCGTTTATAAGAAAAAAATTTGACTATCGCGTCACTGGAATAATGGAAAACAGAAACAATCTGAATACACCATTAAAATCTCTATATTGGATAATGGCTACAAACCGAATTCCGTGAAGTTATCTCCAGAAACAATTGAGTTATATTGAAAAAAAGAAAATCTCTATTTTTAGTTTTTCCGTGATATCTCGGGAACCATTGGAGATATTTTGTATCTGTTAAAACCAACTCACTAATCTCTAAAAAACGCAATTTTGTTCTAATTTAGGCCACCCTGTATTCCTAACGGTTTCCAATATCTCTGTAGTGCTCCTCTAAATAGTTCTAACCCTGTAAATTCGAAATGTTATAAAAAAATCAATATATAAAATTTGTCAATTTTTTTCATCTCTTATCAATGAGATAGAAATAATAAACTGCAATGTAAGGTGAGCGATAGTTTTCTGTTTAATTATACGATGCGTTTCAAGAATGCACTACGTAGGTATGAACTAATAAACTGTGCATCGCCAATATCTTTATCGTTCTATACCACCTTTTCAAGCAAACTAAAATCAACTGCCAATATCAGACAATAGATTTAATTGAAACACTCATTATTGCATAACGAGGAGGCTCAGTTTTCAAGAACTGTCTGCCGTGTTGTGTACCGTACTGTGTATCATACAATTCAAATGCCTATCACTGTAATTAACAGGTCCCTATCACTTCCTAAGACGTAAAAAATTCAGGCTTATATGCTGTTCTACTGGTTGTGTTCGCCATGGGAATTTTGGGACCTATCGTCTGGTTCCAGTATGTGGTGTTCTGTTACATATTGCAGTATATTTTGTAAGTTGAAATCGTCGTTGAGTAGAGGATGAAGTATTTAATTAACTCTTTGCTATTGCAAGAGGAATTTTTCACAAAGCGTTTTGATTAATGAAGGTTATGCAGGATAAAATCCGTTTGGACGGCTGTTTTGTTTTATTATTTTCTATGATAAATCTCTGGAATCGCTCAAGAAAATAATATTCCAGGAAACATCTCACGCCGGGTCAAAATCTTGAGCGTATTCTTCTACGTTTGAATAAATTTAACATCTATCATTAGCGATAGTTTTCAATTCTAATGCTTCAGATGTCATATTGACATCTAATTTAAATATACTTCTATGAATATCTATGATCACCAATTTTGATGTTGATTGTCATAGTGACATATCTTTTATTCATTGAAAAAGGCGATATATTCATAAATTCATTCAATACCTGAGTCTATGCTCCGGTAGTGATATTGTAATATTTCGTTCAAGTTCTATAGCTTGGACCGTAGAATAATTAGTTTGCTCTATAGAATACCTTTTTCGCAAAAAAAAATCATACAAAAATTTTTAAATAGTTTGATCCATTAAAAAGTATAGGTCGATGAATGTACAGCTAGATTATTTTAACTTCAATTAATGCCAAAAACATTCTTTGTTGTTGTGTTGGTCATTGGAAATATTCCCCCGAATTACACTCGTGCACCAAAATGACCAGATAATTTCGCATTCCAGCGTGTTTTCTTTGAAAAACTGCATGAGTTCATTTTTCAATAAGAAAAGGATCATCGCACCCTTATATCTATGCCACTGAATAAGTTTGGCAGGAGACACCTTATTCGAAACATTAGATTATCAAGACCTCAATACCTAACAATTAAAACAATGAATGTAATAATACAAGAGTTATAAGTAAAAGACTGTTATTTTTGACTGCTTGCAAACTGTTAATCTAGTGCAATAAAAAATCTGCAAGTAGCAGAAATATTAGCCCTGTGAAACATAACAAGAATGCGACACCAAAATAATGTTCTCCATAATCCCCCTAATCAACTTTTATATAAAAAGACAAGAATTAAACAAATAAATAAAAGAATTAGGAGACTCAACAAGAACTTTCATTCTAAACTTTTTGAACAGCACAATATAATTGTACAATACAATAAATAAGTCAACAGGAAAACACACCACATAAACTCTTCTTAAAATGTTAAATACCAAATAAATAATTATTGTACGATATAAAGTGTATTATATTTAATTATAAAATAAATGTAGATTAAGAGGCTGAAAGACTCTAGATCGATGGCCATTTGTTTAGAGGCAATAAATAACCGTTACTACTACTGCTTTGAAACCCATAATTTAAAGCAAACGAATACGAATTCTCCAATGTTTTTATGTTCGACACTATTCAATTTGAGTTGTGACAACTTTAGGAGAGGATTTTTTTTTTTTAAACAAAATAATGAAACAGCCATCGAATCGAAAAAGCCATTCGACTATACTCAGCTTCTCGTAATCATCTAAAGGAACGGCCAGCAGTGCCTAGTAGATTGAAATGATTGAATTATGAGCCTTCAATGACCTTTTTAATGACCGTAACTGCAACATAAATAGATTACTAGACTGAAAGTTCAACAAATTGGACATCACAATGTATTTCCTTCTTGAACAGCAATGCTCTCAATCGTTAATTCAAGAATGTCCGTTGGTCCGGCCGTGAATACGATTACTCTCGAACGGAAACCTGGAAATATTATGTTTATTCGGATAATAAGAATCATAGAAATTTGAAGAAAAATATCTGGAAAAATCCGTTATACTTTTTATTGACGCCAGATCCCACCGAGTTCAGATACTGCCTGTATATAAAATAAAAATTTCATACTTTATAAAAAATTTCGTTTCGATCGCATCGTCAGAACCATAAAAAAGTCTAACAGATATTTATGTGATCCGACCGGGTTGAAATAACATATTTATACTAACAAAATTTCAAACCTAATGCCAAATATGATGATCACGTCACCAATACTTGATATTTAGTTTGTAAGTATGTACAGGGTGTCCCAAATTCTATGCTCACTGAAGGCATCTCGAGACCATTTAGAGAAAAAATCAAGGAGCCCATAACTCTTTTTTCGAAATAATCACATATCTGGAAGCAGATCATAGATATTTGGATTCGTCCTCGAGTTACAGGGCGTTTCTGAAAAATTACTGTTTCAAATATTCCCCTATATCTTGGTTTCTATTCGAAATATTCGAAAAATTCTAAAACGATTTTTGCAGTTATTTTTATGGTTTATATGATACTCATAACAGATTATAAATATTAGTTACAGTTTTAGAGATATATAGCAAAGTTGGTATTTCTTAGATTTTCAACGGAGTTTTTGTCCGCAGTATTGTTGAAAAGCATCTCGTTATCGTTTTTTCAAAAATGTTATCCGTTTCAAAGATAATATTTTTTTGACTCCATTGTTTTGATGGGACACCTTATATTTAAATATTATATATATTGGAGAAGAGTACCTTTTTCGTATAATTTTCTTTGCTCCATCGAATACTTCTATTTTTCACCAAAACGAATACAACAAAAGAAAGTGTAATAAAAAAATGTATTCTAACAACAAACATTTATGCGCACGAAATTTCAATCTGTTGGCATTCTCCGTTTAGAAGTTATGTGGAGAAATATTTCAACTTTGGAAAAATATATCTCCCTTAATATGCATTTTTGGCAATACGTTTATTCATCAAACTATACTTATTTTTCAATGTACTATCATCCCCAGAAAGCTTGGTACACATTTTTAAGTCACTCTGTATCAGATCAGAACTAAAATCAATTAACATATATCTTAAAAACTAGACCTGACAGAAAAAATCAAGGTTGATATCACTACTTTTGAAATCAGTGCTAGCTTTGCGGCATCAAATAATTTTTTTTCATTTTGTTGACTTGTGTGAGTTTAATCATTCAATATTTTCCACTTGCAAATTCCTCAACAACAATTGTGTATGGGTTAGTGCGAATTCATTTAAAATTTTAATGATTTATTTTTCTCTCGTTGTGAAATGAACCAATCAGAGACAAGCATCGTAAAAATATTGTTAAGATAAACAACTAATACAGAAGACCTATACATTAAATAACTAGTTGACCCAGCAAACATTGTTTTGTCAGAAATGCCGCTTTCGTTTCGTTGGCACAATTGATTTCGAAAATATAAAGAGTATGGAATCATCACAAATTTGATTTTGATTGACTCCCATAATTGAGTCGTTGGTATTTCTGAACAAATATTCGAATAATTTTTAGATTAAATCTCACACTTATATTGAATTCAAATGCATGCTACTTTCGAATTTCACCTTATTGAGAATATAAAATAAAATTTTTGATCCAACAGGATGAATTTACACAACCTCTCCTATGATCGACATCCTTCATAATATCTGTCAGGCGTCAACTTATTCTGCAACTTGATATAGATTGGTCCATAACCTTCAAAAAATCACCAATTCTAACGTATACTCTCAGATATTATGGAAAGACCAGTGTCTGCCATGTATTATCTGCTTTCTGGAATTTATACAAACATCGTACTTCCTTTATAGTCCTGTTTTATTTTTTTGAATTGCTTTACGTAAATTTTTCTGTTTAGTAAGTTACTGTATTATTTGGAATATAAACAAATCTAACAAATCAAAGATCATAAAAATCGATACAGACATTCTAACAAGGGCCCGCAATTTTTTGTTTAACTGAAATTTGCTAATGTTATACCTTTTTAGAGTCCACACCACGTGATATGCCAAATTCTATTGCAAATCTACAGGCGATTTATTTTTTGGAACAGTGCTAACTTTTTTCATCCAGAATTTTTTTTTTGTGAACTGATAGTAGATTCAAAAAATGTAATAAGAAACTGAAGTCTAATACTACTCTCTGGTTTTTTGTAGTTTTGTCGTATCTGCTACCGATATCGAGTAAAAAAAATTGAATGAACTATTTTTACCATAATTGTTGATGAAAGTATTAAACTTAAACAGTAGTTATTTTATTGTCTAGTCTAGTGTAACGATTATCATTGTAACCACAGAATAAATAACTGAAAATTTTATTAATTCACATAGCTTTCTTAACGGAATGAACAGTTCTTGAATATCTTGAAGACGAAAGGATTAAATGAAAAAAAAAGATAAACTGAACTCAGGAATTGGGATAGAAAGACATTTCTAATGAGTTATCACTGACCCCATTTTTCGTATCCGAAATTTAGGGGTTGTTGTTCTAATACTAAGGGTTGAAGCGTTATGGTTTTGAATTTGAAATTAAAAGTTATTCCCCTCGAATCAAAAATCGAGTTGTCCGAATATTTTTTCGAAATGAATTAATTTCTCCTGTTATCTCCAGGGCCGCAAACCGGACATTTTGCCGGGGCGCCAAATTGTAGGAGCGCAAAGTCAGTTAATAAAAAAAGACTTATTTTTGACACAAAAATATTTTCTTACTGAAAAAAAAATAATAACATTTTCAAAAACCATTTTTTTTAATCAAATAGGCGTTCTCAACTATAGTTATGAAAATACAAATAGGTACTACAACGCACCTTTTAGAACTAAGTCGTCTTTTTACTATAGACTTATAACTTATAAAGAGAGTCATACTTTTAAACAATTCAGGACGTTTTTTAATGAAATTGAAAAAAGACGATTTCATATGAAATTTAAAAAATGCCTAAGAAGAATAACAGAGGCTCCTTCAAAAACAATTCAGATAAATAAGGCGAAGCAGGAACGCGAAATTTTATTTTGCTGGGGCGCCAAAATGTCTGGCGGCGGCCCTGGTTATCTTGTCTATTTCGTTTTCAAAAGCCCATCCTGTATAATCGTAAAATGTTTTTATAGGTTTCATGCATAATAATAAATCTTGAGAAAAATGTCAAAGCAAAAACAGGCAAGATATTTGCGCAATTCTTAGAAAAGAAATTCAGTGTACTGATCTGAGAATGAATTGTTATTAACAGTTTCATTCTTACTTACTAATGTTGTGTCTTGAATTTGATTGACGAATTCTCTGTCGCTTATTTGGGATCATATTTGGCTGGAAGTGACTAGTAAATGAAAACATTTGACGAAATAATAACCCTCTGTTCCTAGAACAAAGCGCAAAAACTGCCTTCAACACGGTGACCAAAATACTTGTATAGCATAATTGATTCCTGATGTTTACGATGACATCAGATCAGAAACTTATCTTATTCTCTTCGTGGATAGAGTTTCAATCGACAAAAACGTGTCGAACGAATCTAAACAGTCAGTTGTCATAACGAAGTGTTTTGGTTATTCATGATAAGCTATGAGGTACCTTTTCATCGGAATTTGTTATACCCACTTACGAAGCAGAAATCTGATATTTTCAGTTATAATCTCCGATAAGCAACGAAAGAAATTTATCACCTCATAACAAATCTGTAACTTTTCGATTCCTCTATCCGCAACAGCTCAACCATGGTAATTCTCAATAGGAAGTTTTGTGTTTTTCGATCGTGTAAACTGTAGAGTTTAAAAAAGTGTCCCCATGCAAGAAATTACTGAAAACGGTCGAAATCCCTTTTCCAAGTTGTAAGTATTCTTATACAAATTGTACTAATTCTTCAGAAAATAAGGCCCTTGCCAAAAGAAAACACATCATAATCACGTTTTGTTCTACCACATCTTGTAGAACAAAATTGTGCGAGAATATCGCTAATTCATTCGCATAGATTTCATGGTTGTATTTTATTATTATATGTTGGTAGTCGGAACTCTTTTGCCACAGATTTATCTATTATCCGCCAAATTTGTGATGCAGAAAACAGTTCTGCCAACTAACATTTTTCAATGCAAAAATCACTAAACGATGTTTATGGAAATTTGTTTTCAATTTCAAATAAAATTCAGTGAATTAGAGAAAATAATGTATAATACTCGTACTTATTCTACCACTCGTTCTTTCAAAAACGTGATTTCGTGGCTCGTTTTTAAATTTCGAATATTAATGCCTTCTGTACTTGTATTATAGTTATGAATAACTATTTTGAAAGCTTCTTCACCGAACAGACTGCTCTATCAATTCGTTAAAATGTTTGCAATTTTTTTTTAATCTGAGCCAGAAATGTTCTCAAACGTTAAGGTTCGAATCACTGATGACGAATACGTTCATTCATCTGGCTGTACGTAAACACAATAACTCATGAACCGATGAACGGAAAATCAAACAAATTTGAAATTTTCAGGTTAGGTTCAATTCTCGAATGCCGCAGTTGAGGTACTCAATCGCGATTCAATAAATATGGCCATTTGAAATTTTGTTTTTCTGTTCATTTCAATACTGCTAATTCGATCAAGATAAAAATAAACATTTGAATGTAAATTGTAAAATACCTAACAGTTGAAAGCTTCAAGCAAAATTTTATTTTGATCGTGTAATGTGAACCATACAAAACTGAAGAAAAATATCGAAAAAAAATTAACCTCGATACTCAGGGAGTTGAAGTTTGGGTCTGAAAGAGTAATTTCACGCAGATCACTTCGTCAGAACCATAGGAAATTCTAGAATAATATTGAAAAGACACCTAATATTTGGGACTTTTTGTTGATATCGTCATAGAACCATAGACAATTGAAGCAGAATATCGGAAAAAACCCAATATTTTCGTGGAAACAGGTCAAGTTTTAATTTTGCACATATGTATCGGGTGTCCCAAACTCGATGGCCTATTAGACGTTTCTGGAAAACTAATCATAATTTTGAACTGAAAATTTGCATATTGGGGTTTGAGACAATGATCTTTCTCCCTAAAATATTTTCAGATCTCTACAACTTCCGGTTATACCGAAAACAGACTACTACTTCCTTATTTCAAATGGCACTCCCAGTATATTATTGCATCATTAGATAGCTTTTTTTATGGCAATTTCGGCAATATGCCATACCTTGGGTAAAAATTCAACGGTTCACGAGTTATTGGGATTCTTATGAAAAAAAAGGTGGCGATGAGGACTCACATTTTTTTGAATATTTCAGCAGAAAAAGCCTTTTTCGAAAAAAATGTGTTTTGTTTCGTTTACGCAAATACGTAGTATTATAAGACTGTTTTCGGCTTGGACCAAAAATGTACAGGGTGTTCATAAGAGGATCATGAACTTGGACAACTCAAATTCATCAAAACTCAAGATTTTCAAATTGGAACCTATATTTTTTATTATTTCAGTCGAATAGGCCATCGAGTTTGGGACACCCGATATATAAAACAATTCCAAGCATCGTGCAAAATTTCGTGTGATAGAATCGTTAGAACTCAAACAAGAGTGTAATCAGCACCTTTAGCGATCGTTCATTCCTGCACCAATTGCGGTCTCGGAGACCATACACCTATGTACAGTTCTATGGTCTCCAAGGGTGCAATTGGCGCATGAATAAACGACCATCCAATAGCTCTTGACTTCACTTTAGTAGTTTCCTGATTTTCAATGTGATCTCTTGATGTCATGATAATTAATGAGTCTAGAGCTATAAGGATCAACTAGTTTTGTACCAAATTGAATACAATGACTTAGCTCTAGTAGTCTAGTACCTAATTAGATTCCAAGAAACACTCTACTTGGCAATCGAGGGATTTTGATTTAATGTTTGGTCTACTAAAGCTTCAGAATCGTCCATAGCTCACATTTCAGAATGTTTCGGAAACTTTTTGAATGAAATTTCTAACAGAAAACCGTAACTATATCGTTTTGATTAAATCATTTTGAAGGCTAAAAATAAGGAATACAATGTATTAGTTTCTTGAAAAAAATACCTCATTCATTATTGTTTTTATCGATACATCCTTAAAGATTTTGCTTACTTCTGAAGTACACAGGGTGTTTCCAAATTAGACGTGAACCCTGGAGGAGGTGTTAATATCACTCATTTGATGTCGATTGAGCCATATTTATTGATAACCGAAATTCAACAGTTTTCGAGATATGTGGGTACTTGTGTTTTTTGAAAATTTTCTCACCTTTCTTCATTTTTCGTCAAATTTTTGCTACATTGCCCAAGTTTGATTTAAATTTTGAATTATTTTCATCAGAAAAGGATATGATATTTATGAAAAAGCAAAACTATGGAGTATTAGATGTTGAATAAAATTAAGTATTATTTAAAAGTTGGTATATGAAGAAAACTATATTAAATTTCTAATGTAAATTTGCTTGCAACTTTCGAATTCTAAAATTTATATATGATAAAATTATTTCAAAAACTTGTCAAATTCCTTCTCTATTTCCTGAAAAAGTTTTCGTTAGAATGCAGCCACTAGTTCTGTTTCAGCATATTTTGATTTGAAAGAGGAGAGAAGCAAAGAAAGAAAAAAAAAATTTTATTGCAATTGAACTCAAAATTTCAATAGAAAATGTATTCATAAATTATGTTTAAAATGACCTCCACCATTGCTTATGCAAGCACGTGCTCTCTTTCTTATTTCAGTTGTTTCTTTCCGCCTGAAATTTATGGCTCGTTGACACGGTGCGAGAAACCACGTGCGTGAAGGCCTCGAATCGTATTCGCATTCGAGCTCGAACCGTGTATACCAACCACGCGCGTGGTCAGTGTCACCACGTGCGTGCTCGAACGGGTATTATGCAGGTTTATTAGTTGGCGTTCGAGATTCGTGGTAGAACGTTGTTGATTGCTAAATTAAACAGTGTTTTTTTTAAATTATGGCAAAGTTTTTTGTAACAAAACATCAAATTGGTCTGGACTCATTCGAAAAAAGTTTTTGAATGAAGGAATATCTTCATTTCTTAATTCTTGACACAGTTGTTGTGAAACACCAAATTTTTTTCGTCTGCTCACCCACCTTCGCACCCATTCTCTTCTATTTGACACTTTTTTCTTCTTAGTTTTTATTTTTTTTGCTATTATTACAGCCAAAATTTCACTAACAACACACACACCTTGTAGTACCGAATTCATTCTTGCAACTGAAAGCTCGAATCGTGTCAACCAATTTCACGAATGTTCTTTCGAGATGCGAGTCACGAATGCTCTTCACGCACGTGGTTTCACGCGTTCGAGCTCGCACCGTGTCAACGAGCCATTACTCTCGAATTTACTCTCTTACTTTTCGCTGCTTCGTCTATTCTAACGGTATTAGATCCGAAACTCTTGCTGTCTACAAAAATAATCCAAAATTATATTGAAATTTAGTCAAAAAAATTATGAAAAATGAAGTAAGATCTTTAAAAAATCACAAGAACTCAAATATCTCGTAAACTGGTTCACGTCTAATTTGAAAACAGTGATTTCTCGCACTAATTTTTGATAAGGAAATAGTTGTTCAATTTCTTATTCTATATTTATCCTACATATTCAATTTTTCTATTCATATATAATTGATGCCTGAATTTAGTATGTCATATTTCATGGAAGACCCTGTATAGAAGTTATATCAATTTTTAATTATCAACTTCAATGGATTCGAAGGAAAGTTGAATGAAATCACTTCATCCGTCCAAATTTTTTGTTGTCTGACCCACGCATTGTGGTAGATAAATTTATTTCATTGACACCATATAAGTCATACGAATAATTATTTCTACCAACGTATGAGCCGCAAATGAAATCCAAATATGTTATCAAAGTTGAGATTATCGGATTCCTTTTCCTTTAGGCTGTAGTATCGCATTAACCATTCTGTTGATGAGTGTTGTTTCTGATTCACCAGATCCTCATATTATTGATGGATATCGATAAAAATAATGTAATGGATTTGCCGGCGTATGAAGATTACGAGTGCAATGTTTATCATTATGAAAAAACTGTACGTCTCATTGATCCTTCTGGGTCAAGATCAGAGCATCGATTTGACCTACTTCCACGTAATTTTTTTCCTAATAACAGGTGAGAAAAATTCTAAAAGAATTGTTAACTACCTTACTGTCTGTTCTATACAGGAACATCTAGTAATATTATCTGTCGGATCTGATACTTTGAATTGTACTTTTACAAGTTCAGTAACTACCAAACTTATTATTATTTATTTGTGATAAGAGTCAAGATTATAATCTATAAGACTCAGTATACATGTAAACAAAAAAAAAGGGAGCGATAGAATACGAATAACTGGTTCTCAATTTTATGATTTGATTGTATAGTTTTCAAGATGTCATTTTGGCTTCCTAGTCTACCAAAAGTAAACAAAGCATTGTAATTACTCTTGAGATGAAAAATTTTTTTATCTCTGATTTAAGAATTTCCGTTCGCAAAATGTATTTCGAACCACTCTGAAAAACTTTCGTTTAGTGCCTGTCTGTCTGTCGATCTGTATGTACTTAAATCCTTATGCGATTTTAATAATAATTCAATTTTGGGCCATGGCTGGTCCCATAGAAAATTCATCTTTTTCAGTTCGATTTACATTAAATTTGATATGGGTATTCGGGTTGAAAGTTGAAACATTCCTAAAGGTTCCATAGGAATTTCATCGATTTTACAGTGTGCGTTGTGTAAACAACTTCTTGGAAGATAACCGTGTTAAAAGATAGAAGATGGAAAAAAATGTGGTATTGAGTGCCACATTCATTGCTTGTTTTTTTTTACTCTGAACAGCGGTTTATGGTTTATAATTTTCAATAATATTTTTCTCAAAAGAGTCACAGTTTGCATTCACTTCAGAAATGTATAGAACTCAAAATTCGAAAGAAAAAAAATTTGAAAAAATCAATAACGTCAAAAGCTTCAACGCATCTGTTGATTTACTCATTTACACTGAAGAGGGGTCTAAACCGTTTCAGCGATCAGTTCAGAAATTAGTACGCTTTATTTTACTTCAGAGACTATCGATTTATATGAGTTTCTCAATTCTCACTATTATTTATTTCTTTGGAATGGAAAAAAAAAATCAGATATTTTTTTTATTGAAGAATACATATATATATGCATGATATAACTTTTCGAACAAACATTTATTTTTGTAATAATTTTCATATGAAAATATTATACAAAAAGTCTTGTCGAAGGCTGAAAAACGATTTTTTCTGAAATTAGATGAAGATTTAAAAACGTATTCAGAATTCTTGATAGAAAAGGACGATAAATCAGAGGAACGTTTGAATTTGCTTCACTCATCCTGAAAAAGATGTTAACATCATCGTCATCATCAATCGCAATTGATATTGATATTCCACAAAACAATTTAAAATAAATCAAATTCCACCGCTCAATTTTTTGGAAATTACTGAAGAACTTGATATCTCTGGACTCGCCCTGTATATCTTCTGATGCGTGCTGGAATCATGTTTCTCTGTAGAGGACTTCAATCAGCTGTATAAACATCGATGCCTACTCAATTTGGTTTATACATATATTCGAAAAAAGGTTTCTTCACAAAGACCATTTAAAATTTTAGAAATGTTAAATTTAGCCACTAAACGGTTGAATTCAGAGCAGATGTTTTTTCCATAAAAAAAGCATGAGTCATTTTTTTCACAAATTTAACAATCAATTGAAAAATTAATTTTAATTTGAAATATCTCAGTGGCGTACCATTTTTTAAAGTCGGCTTTATGCTTTTCTTCGATATTATTAAAAAATCATTCAGTTTCTGAGATATTTACAAAAATGTGGATATGCTTATGAGGATATAAGTACTTTTTTGCATAAATATTCGGGTTGTTATTCTGCAACAACAGTAATCGGTAGTCATTATAGAGTGATTGATTGATAAACGTGATATTATAAAAAAAATTCATTTCCAGGTCAATGATGTCCAACCACTCTCCGAATTCTCATCGTGAAATGTTCGAATTGAAAGAAACAAATACAACGCCTGCTTCAACGTCTAAAGAATGCGATCGAGGCGACAACCTCCTGAAAGGATCTGCCATTGTAGACGCCACTGATAGTGTTCCAATGAATAGTGCCTATTATGCAATGAACAACGCCAGTAATATTAAGTACATTGATGGTACCCTTCCTTGCATTAATGATAAAGTTCCTTTGGCAGAAAATGAGGACCTTCCCAACAGTTCAGGTAATTATCGAATGAGAAAATTAGAATTTGAACACTATAATAAACATCTTCCTCGGATCTATAGATCATCTTATTTTTTTCTGTTCGATTTATGAATCACAAAGAAATGTAATGTTCTCCAAATTGGATCTTGTCTCCGAGATCCAAGGGGGTCCGGGCAATTTAAAAAAATATATATGAAGAATTGAAAGATTTTGCTTTTTCAAAGTGGGGTAAACGCCCCCATGAGTCAACACTAGTTACTCCACTAAAGGCGAAGGAATAGAAAAAAAAGTATGAGTAACATTTAAAAAAAAATATGAAGAATTGAAAGATTTTGCTTTTTCAAAATGGGGTAAATGAGTCAACACTAGTAACTCCACTAATGGCGATGGCCAGCTTCACAGCTGGCAGAAAGCTATTAACTCATTTGTTTTAGTAACATTAAAGCGGATGTCCATATCAAAAACATATCCAAACAATACTTATCAGACAAATAAGTCTGATAAGAGGATATTGATGTTACAGAATTTTCAATTCCGTACATCAAGAGTGAAAATAAAATTTCTTTATTTCATTGAAAATACAGATTTTTTACGATTTATTTTTGGATTATAAAAGAAAGATGCGTCAGGATCTCAGCACGATTATTTTAACGCTTTAAATTCTAAATTGAATTGCTTCAGTGCCTGCAACTTATCAAGAACCCGGATTTGTGGAATAAAATAAAAATGAAATTCAAACAATAATAATATCCCAATTCGGGTTTTAAATCTATCCATTTCACTATAAGAAATTTTTCAAATAATGTGTCATTAAAACTCTAGGATCTAATGTATCTGTATAAAGTTCTAGGTACTGCAATCTCACAAATAATTATTGATGCATGATATAACTTTCCGAATAAACATTTATTTTTTTATGAATTTTCACATAAAAAAATTTTATACAAAAAGTCTTGTCAAAGGCTGCTGAAAAACGATTTTTTGAATTAAAAATGAAAATCTAAAAACGTATTTTGAATTCTTGCATGTGGTAGAAAAAAACGGTGAATCAGAAGAACATTTGAAACTTATCCTGAAAAGTAGTGGAATCAAAAAAACACTGAGGAGGAAAGAGTACTTAAACTTTGGCAGATCATGAGAAAGCCAACTGGTATAAACCCCTCTTAAACAGTAGTAACTAAATTTCAAGAAATGGGGAAAAAAATTAAATTCTTTGAAATTTTACATTTTCTGATCTCATTTTCATTTTCATTACAGGAACATCTGTGGAACCAAAAGATACCTCCAAACAAAGCGATGAAACAAACAAACCTGACGAAGTGGAACCTGAAAATGAAGAAGATTTGTGCCTAAAGTGCGTATATGTGTCCGTAAAATGTTGTGAATGTACTATTATGTGAAAAGTATTTCTAAATATTGTGATATTCAAGAAATCAGTGCCTTCAATGATCAAATTCATCACATATGTGATGGAGCAAAATACAGAACAACAAGGTGCCAAATTTACCTTATCCTTATATGTTTGAAATTAATTTTAAATTTGAACTTTCAAGTCAGTCAAATAATGTTTAAATAAAAAATTTCTTGGAAATATTAATTTCCAACCTTCAAATTTACAGTCAGTATTAGTTGAAAAACATATTATAAATAACTTAGAAAATTCCCATAAATCTTTTGACTTTGTTTTTGAATTAAATCAAATTAAATATTAAATTATCTTGACTGAAAAAATGAAATCTCTTTTTATTTGTGATATATGTGAATTTTTGTTCAGTTAAATTATCTTCTTCTGATGATTCACAATTAATTTTCAGTTAATCGTTCAATGAAAGTTTAAATGTGGATAATTCCATTTTGATCATTAGGTAATTATCATGTGTTCCACTTTTAATAATCCATTTTAGATTTTATACATATCATTCATTTATGTATTCAGTTTTCTATATATTGAAAAGTGTTTTGTATCAAATTTTTCATAGCAGCTCACTTTTTCTATCATACAAATATATATTTTTTATAAAATTTACTGGTCTATTTTATTGTATATCAGTTCAGTAGTCGATTAACTTATAATGCATTTACGCAAATTTTCCTAGATTATAATGCCAGGTCATAAAATTTCTGTTTTTAATCAAGCAAGAATACTGGCTTATAAAAAAATGCAGAATAACATAAATAATAATTCTTTGTCAATGTGCATGAAATGATGCCATAGCCTTTTTTTTTCATTTTTACTTTCTTTTGGTCTTTCAGTTTTTAACTTCCGTTTGTAATTTCTGGGGTATTCCGAGATCAACTGTTATGCAAATACTAATCATACAGGGTGAGTTTTCAAGAACTTGTCATTGGAATATCTATGATCTTATGAGAGATATGAAAAAACAGTTAGAAATGTTTCAATAGTATAGATGGGAAGCAATAATGGCACCATTCGGCACTCTCCCAAACCAAAATATAAGAATGGCAACCCTCTTCTCCTGATACATAATTTGAGAACTCATAAATAATACCATGATAAACAAGAAAGCTTAGAAAAAAGTTGTAAATTTTGATTATTTTGTAGAATGCATCAATCATCACTTTATTTGTTGGCAGTTAGTGTTACAAGTGAATTCTACAAGAATTGTTCAGATGTCTTTCATTACGCTTTAGACTGTTATTAGATCCATTTTTCAATACATAATTGTGTGGGATTGATAGTTTTTGGTTTATTGTCTTAAACAATGGATTTCAAGCATTCATATGAAAATAAATCAAGTGGGCAGAAAATTCGTTGAGATACTGAGTATCGAATTACTGCTGTACTCCATATACATATAGGTTGTCCCGAAACTGTGGTGCCAAATTAAAACAGAACATTCTCCTTGAAAAATAAATAAGTCTTTCCTATTTTTCTCAAAAATCGTTCGTTGCAGCGGAATAGAGTTTTGAATATGAAAAATAGAAAGTAATTTTTATTCATACCTTCCGCAGTATCTAAAATTTTTCAATAAAATTTAAAAGAATGTTTGTATTCAAAAGGTGTTTTTTTTTTCAAACCAAAAATCACATTTTCATTGGCCACCAGTGGTTTATAAATAGGGCATCATGGTCCATTTTGTCCTTTATTTTTTACTCTACTGGTGAAATCAAAAAAATTATGCATTTTTCGCATTCCTCATTTGATTTTGAGTAAAAAAAGTATGCTTGTTTGGATCAGGATAAACTAACCACTTTCAAGATAAATAATATATGAAAAGTGAAAAATTTGTTTTGATTTTATTAGTGGCGTAACTGTATACCAGAAAGAGTTGTTTTCGATGTTTCATCAGGGACAGGTAATCTCATCATCTTCATTTATGTTATGATTGAAGATTCACATGGCATATTCCTTTTTTAGTGATATTCGAATGTAATTGTATATGTTATTTAGGTGCTGAAAACCAAAGTGTCCTCTGAACTCCCATAGCATTTAAATGAAAGGCATTCAGAAAAAAGTGTATGACACGCGTATGTAGAGCAATTGATTTCCAAATTTCGAGATACTGGGTATGTCCTTAACAGAAAAAGATACCAATCAAGATGCTTAATGAAGCCAGTCATGTCAAAGTATTCTGACAAATCGCATTTCTCGTAGTTCCATGAGAAGAGTTTTTAAACTGATTAAATATCATCCAGACTAAATTCAAATTCTAGAGGATCCAGATAAGCGACTAATGTGAAATAATGGGAAATAGGATCTACATTCATCTACAACTCATCATATATATATTGTTGTTTCTATTATTAGAACAATGAAAATCTGCAAGGTAATTTGAACAATGGACATTCTAGAACCCTTTTTATAGAAGAAATTTACAATCAATCGGATTTACCTGAACTTCTTAGATCGGTTGTTTCTATGTTCGCTGACACTAAAATTTATGTTAATCCCCTGTTGTTCTACAGGATGCTCTGTCAAGATCTGAAGAGGATTGAGGAGTGGTGTGCTGATTGGCTCATTCCTTTAAACCCTGAAAAGTTTGCTATTCTACATCTTGGAGTTAACAATCCCCGCCTGCCATATGCTATCTATGGCAGACCAATCACACTGCACACACTGACTTAGGCGTGGTAATAACTGAGGGGCTTAGCTGGTCAGATCATGTGGAGTCTATTTGCCACAGGGCTTCACAGAGGTGTTTTCTCTTGTACAGAGTTTTTGATAAATGCTCTGTTTCTACGTCTTTCCATCTGCTCAAGACATAAGACCCATTCTCGAATATGCGGGACCAGTGTGGGATACCGTTTCCGCAGAGGCTCCGACAGGCTGGAGCGGATACAGAGGAGCGAATGCCCTTTGGACACAGTAGACCTGGTTATGGGGATAGGCTGCGAATCCTTAAATTGACTACCCTCAAGCAAAGAAGATTGAAAGGTGATCTTATTGCTACGTTTAAGTTTCGGTATGGGTATTGTTGAGTGGACCTATCTCATCTATTTCGCCTGAACATGAATACGAATCTGAGGGAACACCACTACAAGCTGTCCAGAGAAGCATTTCGATCGGTTTCACGTGAACACTTTTTGTCTAACAGAGTTTTCCATGTTTGGAACAAACTACCGTGTAGTGTTGTGGGTGCGCCAAATGTGAACCAATTCAAGGTCAGGCTTGATAACTGGTGTAGAACTAGCCAAAATTGATTGAAATCTCATTTATGTCTTACCATTTTTGTTTTTATATTTAGGAATTTTTATTGCTTTTTATATGCATTTTACCGCCATTCGGTGTTTCTTCTTTTGTTTAATTTGTTTTGAACCACATAGGTTATACCTCGGCTTTTGTTAACTATACAAAAAAAATAATAAACCATGTTGTAAAATTTGCAGTTCTTTCAATGAATTTTAGTATCCGAAACCAAGCAAAATGAAAGGAGTTTAGGTATTTAGCCAAAAGTTTTCAGAGATTTAATATGAAAAAGATTTATAAAAACACAAATCTAATACAAATTTTATTAAAATCATATTCAGCTTTGTCTGAGTGTTCATTAAAAATAATAATGAAATAGTAAATTCACCTAATTAGAAACCAAATATTGAAAAATTACTTAGTTGGCTCCATTAAAAAATTTCTCAGTTCACTACATCAAAAAACTTCCACATTTAATTTGTCTTAGAGTAAATCTATTTCAACTTTTTCATAATTGAATAAAAAGGGTTTTCAAATGCATCAACGAAACTATACATTTATCTTCAACACTATAACATGTTATTCATTTCAACCAACAAACTCAGAAAATACTGGATAACAATCAATTATATACTGAATATAAAATAATGTAAAATTCAAATTTTATATCCATAATTCACAACAAATTTTCAAAAAATATCAAAATGGCATGCTTTTATAAAAGATGTATTTTGATTAAACATTCATTCAGCTCGAAAAACTGAAACAGAAAAATATTTATAGTAGAACCCTCATTCACTGCATCGCTATTATCAGAGCTCCAGAGTAACCTAGTCAAGGTATTAAACCCTGATTATCCAAGATTTGTGGTCTATGCTCTATAAATTTTTTATTTTTTTGTTGTGGTCCTATTTTTCAGCCGCCAAGCTATATGTATATATTCATATTTATGGTATTTCTATTCATAATCATCAGAATCCCATAATGTTTATTCATCTATTACAGTATAGAAAAAACAATTTTTTCAGGATATAAAACTTTAGTGTTTAAGTATTTATGTTTATATTTTTTTAATAGATAAAATAAATCTGGATGATACAAGTTTTAAATAATCCAATGCTGTTCTCCACCCACATTACCTAAGATAACAGGGGTTCTACTGTAGTCCAATCTCAAGGAGACATGAAATACTTTTCAGGGAGCTATCAAAGCTATCACACATACAAACAACAATTTTTTGTACACTGAAATCTTGTTTACTAAATTCGTTTGTTCCTTAATTTCCTAGTTTGAGAAAACATTTATCCAAATTATAAAAACTTCAATCTTTGAAATAACCTGACTAGATTGTCACAACTTTTCATTAGAATCACAAATTATGTATTGGTAAAATATGTGCTTCCGTATTTACAACATACTTATCAAGATCTATTAATTTTGGGTCATCGCTAAATAGCAAATAGAAGTACTTTAGTGTTTCAGCTAAAAAAAAAGATTCCATCATATCCTTGGGACGAACATCTATCGCACTTCGTACATTCCCTATTGATGTGTATCCGTTAGGTACTTTCGTAAAATTCTCAAAGCCCTAAAAGAAGAATGAACCTTTTTAGAACAAAATAATAACCTTAAAAAAACACAAACATTTGTATAAAAGAAATAGAGAATGCTGTAAACAGCGGAGTGATTCTTAGGTAAGACGAAAAAAACTATTTTGTATTAAAGATACCAAGGAACCAATGCTGTGAGTAGTCCATATTAATTTATGAAAGGTATTAAATATTTAATATTTAGTATATTTTCCATTTCTTTATAAGGTTTATATTTTTATAGATATCAGAAAAACTCTTATTTTTTATTCTCAATTCAAAACAATGAGCCACAGTCATTTTCTTTTCAACGCTAAAATGGCCAAGAATACCTAATTTTCAATATATAGTTATCGATCATCTCCATATTTCTAGCAGAATTTTTTTGTGTACCTTTGCAAATGAGCTCGCAATGAATTTATACAAAAAAGAAGTGATCTTACAATAGGAGAATACCTTTAAATCTAAAAAGAAGCTTAGAAAGCAAATACTCAATAAAGATAAACTTTCAAAAGTTAACTGTGTAGCACCTACTATGCAAATAAAAAAACAAAATTAAGTGTATGGAAATGTATAGATTTAGTTGTGGCTTCAGCAAAATTAGGGAACCATAAATATGACTAAATTAACAATTATAATAGTGTAACGAACCCGCAAGCCCTACGCCTCTTTCTAGAAGGTACCGGACGCACCGAGAGCTCGAAAGAAAGATCAAGTACCTTCTAGAGAGAGATGCCAGCGGTATATAAACCAATGGAAGCAGCACAGGAGGGCACTGTCCATATAAACGGCAGTCAGTGCCGTACACTCAAGTAGATATAAATATGTGAAAATAAATTAATGTAGTAGTTGAAATAAATTATCTGTAAATAGTTGTATATGGTTGTGTGTATCTGAAATAAATTAGTGTAATAAAAAGTACCGATTTAATTAACCGAAAAATGTAACAATAGTTTCCTTCAGAGAGATTTTTAATGTTGATTCTTTATTTTGGTACGTAATAGTATTAAATAGAGTGTTATATAAGTCTGTGTCTTTCATTCAAAATTATGTGCATTTCATATTATTATCCATTAGGTATATTACTACTTTTAGTGAAGATATGGTTTCCTGTTACACTAACGCAGCTAGTGGGGCCTTTTGTGCTTCTCAAACATCAATGTTTATTATCATCATTCACGTGTTTGATTGATCGCAGTAATGACTCTTGGACTGATTCAAAAAAAATAGCAAAATAATATGAAATGGATTTAGAAACAGACACCAAAATATTTTTTAATTCTAATTAATAAATAAAAGAAACTATTCGATCTGTAATTATCTTTTAAAACTTAAAAAAGTCGAATTTTCACTTAAATCTAATACTGAAACCAAAATATTCAAATAATCTAAATCGACCGATTTTTGACGAAGAAATCTATCAATCACATTCAAGTTGGAGTGGCAGCATTGATTCAGCCCCCCCAAAACTGGATGCACCAATGCCAAAAACGATAACCAATGAAAAATTTCACTTAAAGTCAAAAATGTAACTTTACAAGATTTGAGTGTTAAATTCAGGATAATCATTTTATAAATGAGTAAATGGCCACATCTTGAATTTTTTCAAGAGATAGTGGCCATACCAGTGTTTTCAGATAATATCTTAATCATTAAAAGAAAGTTAATTATAAAATTAAATACAAGTCACATTGTATCCTTTTATGTAGTATCTCATTTTATGATTTGTATGTATTTTATGATTCTAATAATTAATAACTTGCATAATAATAATTCTAATACTACTAATGATTCTAATGTACTGAAATAACCTGTTTGTCTCTGTATTTAAATATACAATATGTAATTTAAAGTGGAAAAGCTGTGTTTGGCAAAGTAATTCTGCAGAAAAGTATTTTAATCATTACTTTTTTATTTTATTTTTATTCATTTTAATCATTATCAAGATGATTTTCCTTCACAAAGGGTTTAAAACAATCAGATATCAATGCAATATAGTTACCTGGAATATCTGCCATCCCCAATCTTGATAGGTGGAGTTTCCACTGAATTGGTACATATACCAAAGACTTTCAACAAATTCTGGACGAAGTAGATTGTGCGCATCGTTTATTTTAACATAGAAGTCATTTGAGCTTTCACCCTAAAAAATAGAGAACAGAGTGAAAACTTTAGAATTTTTATGGAAAATCATTAATAATAACCTGAATATTGAAATATGTTATTTCTGGTGACAAAAATGTTGGATGTCGAGCGTAAGTTTGATAACATGTTGTAGATAAATCTTCTGCTAATTTCTTATGACTGTCTGGAAGACCATTGTGTACACCTAGAACGAGTGTACCTGGTAAATAGCAGGTAAGATGGTCCATTTTAGGTTTGAAATCTTTTCCCCCATTCAAAAGTTCTCCAATAAAAATAAATCCATTTGGAACTGTTTTTCTAACAAGACGTTCTTGTACTCCACTTATGGCAGTAACATAATCATCTTTCAGACTGAAAATAATACATCAATCAGTCATAAGAAATATTTAATTGTAAACAAAAAAATATGGAATATTTAGAGTTTCACATAAATAATAATAATAAAGTAAGCAAATAATAAAATAAATCAATAACAATCCCAAGGAACATTTTTTAAATAATTTCACACCCATGCTGAAATCATCAGCTAAAATAACATCATTTTGAAACTGAGGTGCGAATAAAATTACATGCAGTGAATTGTTAGTAAAAATAAATAATATTTCAATTCATGATCAAAAATGATTCGAGGATGAACTAGAAAAATGGGAAAAAAATATTAAGACAATCAAAGGAGAAAAATTACTAAAAAAAAACTACTTCTTTCCACTTTGGTAGCCTGTGTAAGTAAACTATTTTCTGCTTTGCTGTTTCAAATTTCAAATATTATTTTGAAAATTAATTTATATGCATATATAATTTCACAAAATTCTATATACGTTTCACAAAAAACTATGTAAAGACATGAAAAGACTGAATTATATACATCTGCAGATGCATATCTAGGGATGCTGCATATTTTTGCTATATTTATAATATTTTTGTTAAGGTAAATGAAATATTCCGGTTTTCAGACCGGCTGTGGACTTATAAAATAAATACCAAATAAGGATATTTTATAGAGCAAGATCTCAGAGCCCTAAGACATAACTTATTTTCTGAAGGATAAAACCTTAGGCTCTGAGTAGAGGCCCATGTACTTATAATACCTGCAAGTTTGTGGAGTTCCCTCAGTGATATCTGAGCAGAATAACATATTAGAAAGGTAACTAAAAATAACAGCTACTTTACTTATTTTCAAATGGCTGAATCATATCTCATTTAAATCAATTTGAAGATTAATTGATAAGAGTAGTTTTTTCTCCACGATTTCGTGCCAACTGTTACTCTGCAGTCATTTATTTTTTGCAGAGCTTTAAGTGTCTGACTAAAGTTTTGGTTCATGGAATGCGTTTGACGCTTTTAATATAAATTCAGAGTAAGTATTCCATAATATATACAGGCTGGCCATTTGAAAACGAAACAGACGAGATTACAGACGAAATAAAGTTTTTCGATAGAAATGCTCGGACAGGTCGATTTCTGTTTCGAGGGGGACAACTTAAGATGTAGGTTACGGACGCATAGCGCTTCAACCGTTGCTACTACAACCCTCACCCCCAAATTTTGAATAGGGAAGATGGGGTGAGTGATACCTCATTTGAAAGGTATTTTTATACTGATTTCAGCACAGTAATTGTTTTTTCATTTTATGCATTAGTTCTCGAAATATTCTTAACTAAGTATTTGAAAATGAAGTGGTGTTTTCATGGCACTTGTAGTGTTTTGTGAAAAATCGACATTTTGAGCTTCAAAACAACCATGACTGTGGCTTCCTTCCTAACTAACTAACGCATGAATATTTCGAGAACTAATGCATAAAATGAAAAAACAATTACTGTGCTGAAATCAGTATAAAAATACCTTTAAATTGAGGTATCACTCACCCCATCTTCCCTATTCAAAAATTGGGGGTGTGGGTTGTAGCAGCAAGGGTTGAAGCGCTATGCGTCCGTAACCTACATCTTAAGTTGTCCCCCTTGAAACAGAAATCGACCTGTCCGAGCATTTCTATCGAAAAACTTTATTTCGTCTGTAATCTCGTCTGTTTCGTTTTCAAATGGCCACCCTGTATATAAAAATCAGTCATTTCAAAATAAGCAACGTTCATGAATTTTTCGTAAAACTTTAAAACGTCTGACTAAAGTTTTAGTCTATGGAAAGAGTTTGACATTTTTAATATAACTGCAGAGTTACATTCTACAAAATATACAGGGTGTTTCATCATAAACTGGACAAACATATATATTCGTGTAGAGGACATCGGGAGAATCATTTTTGCCTCATACAATATATCCCGTTTTCGACGCATAAGCGAGATACAGGGTGTTAAACGTCAATTTTAAGCAAGATTCTTATGGGTGTGGTCAGTTTTGTATAACACTCAAAGAAACGGTTTTTGGTCAAATCTCAGTATTTTTGGGTCCTCTATTCAGAAAAGTTGATGAAATCCGAAAAAAGAATTACAAAATGGCGGAAAACCTGCAACGTTCCTAATTTTTTTTTCCAGTGGTCAAATTGAATTTTAGTTCCTGAATGAACACAATTTTCTAAGAATTTCTGTGCAAAAATTTTTCCAAAAATCGAACACAAATTTTTTTTTACATGTCTACAGCGATAAAAAAATTTCACCCGAAATGAATGAAATTTTGTACAATTGTACTCCTTCAATTATCAATCACGAATATGAAAACAGAATTGTAAAATATCAAACGGTTTCGTTACTACAGCCATTCAAATGTTTCGTTCAAACCTCCAAAAAAATTTAGAATGGCTTCTTAGAGTAAAAATTATTAAATTATTGCTATTTCCAAAAATTCCGGATGCTTAAATGTATTTATACAAAAAAATTCGGTGAAACTTAGTTGGAAGTCGAACCCTCGATTCCAACGTAAGTATTAATGAAGAAATTAAGACAGTTCTAAGGATATTAATATTCGTTGCTAAGAAACGGAAGTTCGTAGCTCATACAATTCTACTGGTTATTTGAATTTCACTGAACATAATTCCGCAAGTATCGTGACACGAATTTGTTTGGAAACGAAAATAAAATATTCTCTTTTGGAAAAAATGTCATGGTTCATGCTTATTATTAAACGAATTATTCAAGGAATAAACCTTATTTTTTACTAATAATTCTACATTTTATAAACACAAAAAAAAAACAGATTAGTGGAAAAATCAATTTATAAATCGTTTTCGAAGATGTTTCCATTTGTAAGAATATACATTCTCGCTCTTTTCGCAACACTATCGACCGCTGAACGTATAATTTCGGGGTTTTGCCGGATCTCCTCGGCAGCTGATTCAATTCGTTGAATAAGTTCTTCCTTTGAGTTTACTGGAGCTCTCTTATCATAAACAAGACTTTTGAGATGTCCCCAGAAATGAAAATCCAGTAGTGTGAGATCCTACGAACGAGTAGGCCATGCGATAGGTCCTAATCGGCCAATCCATCAGAGTGGATTTTCTTCATCTAGATACCCTCTTACATCACGAGTTGTGTGGGCATGGCAACCATGATGCTGGTACCAAATGCCCTGAATCTGTCTCAGCGGAATATCTTCAAGAAGATCTGGCAGAATTTCCGTCAGGAAGTGATAATAGCCGTTTCCAGTCAATGTTTGAGGAAGAATGTATGGTCCGATAATGAATTTATCTTTTATTCCCGCCCAAACATTAACTGAAAACCTCTTCTGGCTATTTTTTGATACCGTGGCATGCGGATTTTCTCTATAGCATAAAATATTATTTTTTCTGTTGAAGAAACCATCCCTATGAAAAGTAGCTTCATCCGTAAATAAAATTTGATGGAGAAAATCCCTATTTCCACGTACTCTTCTCAAAATAAACTGACAGAATTCTTTTCTTCTATGAAAATCAACGTCTTCTAAAGTTTGGCAAAGTTGGAAATGGAACGGATGGAAGCTGTTCCTTTGGAGTACTCTCCAAACAGTAGTTTTACTTTTATTCACTGAAGGGTGGTTCGAAAGAGTTCTTGTTGAAATCATTGGGTTATCTCCTACTAAATTAAGGATGCGATCATCGTTTGTTCTTATTGTTTCCTTCTTTTTCCGGTGCAAACTTCCTTCTTCAAGTAATTTGCGTACTGTTTCATAAAAAGTTTTGAAGTTTGGCAAATTTCTGCTTGGAAATCTGCGGGAGTAAATTCCCCTTGCTTTTCTCCCTGAGCAATTCGCTTCATAATAAGCCTGCACAATATCATTTTTTTCCAAAAGAGAATATTTCATTTTCGTTTCCAAACAAATTCTTGTCACGATACTTGCGAAATTATATTCAGTGAAATTCAAATAACCAGTAGAATTCTATGAGCTACGAACTTCCGTTTCTTAGCAACGAATATTAATATCCTTAGAACTATCTTAATTTCTTCATTAATACTTACGTTGGAATCGAGGGTTCGACTCCCAACTAAGTTTCACCGAATTTTTTTGTATAAATACATTTTAGCATCCGGAATTTTTGGAAATAGCAATAATTTAATAATTTTTACTCTAAGAAGCCATTCTAAATTTTTTTTGGAGGTTTGAACGAAACATTTGAATGGCTGTAGTAACGAAACCGTTTGATATTTTACAATTCTGTTTTCATATTCGTGATTGATAATTGAAGGAGTACAATTGTACAAAATTTCATTCATTTCGGGTGAAATTTTTTTATCGCTGTAGACATGTAAAAAAAAATTTGTGTTCGATTTTTGAAAAAATTTTTGCACAGAAATTCTTAGAAAATTGTGTTCATTCAGGAACTAAAATTCAATTTGACCACTGGAAAAAAAAATTAGGAACGTTGCAGGTTTTCCGCCATTTTGTAATTCTTTTTTCGGATTTCATCAACTTTTCTGAATAGAGGACCCAAAAATACTGAGATTTGACCAAAAACCGTTTCTTTGAGTGTTATACAAAACTGACCACACCCATAAGAATCTTGCTCAAAATTGACGTTTAACACCTTGTATCTCGCTTATGCGTCGAAAACGGGATATATTGTATAAGGCAAAAATGATTCTCCCGATGTCCTCTACACGAATATATATGTTTGTCCAGTTTATGATGAAACACCCTGTATATAAAAATCAGTCATTTGAAAATAAGTAAAGTAGCTGTTATTTTTAGTTACCTTTCTTACCTGGTATTCTGCTCAGATGTCAATGACCGATCTCCACTAACTCGCAGGTATTGTACATGGGCCTCTACTCAGAGCCTAAGGTTTTATCCTTCAGAAAATCAATTATGACTTACGGCTCTGGGATCTCAGACTATTATAGCATATGCTTCCAATTAGGTAATACTATTACTTATGTAATCTCATTGATCATCACAAAGGATGTTCTGTAATTTAGATTGATAACATATTTTCGTTGCTGTCTTACATGTCTCCTTATTTTAGTCAAAATTCAGAGTTTGAAGAAATCAAAAGTGTGGTCGTTAACTTTGATAGTTCAGAGACTATGTCAATTTGTCAGTTCAAGGCAGCTTTCAAGGATGCAAATTTAAAAATAAACATAGCTTTGATTAGCACTTATTTGTCTTACATACCTACAGGTATTAGAGAACTTGAAACAAGTGGCTTGTCATTGAAAAGTTGTATTTGAAAAATTTTGTCAAAAATTTATTTGAAAAATTTTTAGTGCCAGTTTAGCACCCAAAATGAAATACACAATCTTACCCCCAAGCTTTTTACACAATATCTATTTTTTTACATTTACAAAAATAACAAAATGCTTTTTAATTTATCAATACGTTATGTATATTTTATATTTTTCTATTATATTTGTAATTATTTTTCTTTCTAGACATATTTGGGAAATGGATCCATTATTATATATTGATATAATTGAAGTTATTTTTTTTAAATTTATACTTTGATAATTTTTATGGAAAATTTAAGTATTTTTCTTGCAAATTTCCATGCATATTTCAAGCTTTTTATATCGTATATAATCTTTTACTTTTATGAGGGAAAGGGTTCACACACAGCCACACAAATAACCTACAGTATATTCAATTGCTTTGAGCATAATTTCAGAAGCTGTTCATCTCTTGTAACTGAAATAAATCAGAACAGTAGTGGTTTTGAAAAATATACACAATGAAGTGTTCATATTTGAGTAATTTCAAGTAAAAAAAAAATATAAAATTATCATGCCTTTCATTGCATTGAATAAATAAGAATAAATATGGCATCAAAATAAATGATTATAAACAAATTGATTTCTCTTGAACTTATTGAAAACTAAGTTTGAATTCCATAATTTTATGTGACTTGGTATTCATCTTTCACTCCAAAATTCCTATTGATGTTAGTGTTAGTACTTACTAATCTATAGTTTTTCCAGTCTGAAGCCACTGCTTCAACAAATATTCATAGTAGCTATCACCTCTAGCTCCTAAAGTAATTGTTGATGCAAATCTAAACTGTCCAGTATTTGGATTGATGAAAATAGGAACTAAACCTTCTGTTTTTTCCAGATTATGTACAAGTTGAGATACTCTTGAAACAGCGTCCTGAAAAAAATCAACTGATAAAGATCATTTGGAAAACAGTGCAGAATGAGTAAATGTATATTTGCCATATCTGCATGCAGGCCTGTTTGTGCTGTTAAAATCAGATAGCTTCTACCATAGTACTATACACTCTTCAATGCATGTTCACCTCACAGATTATATTTTTTTGTTTATAAATAAATAACCCAAATTAAATTGTTAAATAATGATTTAAGAATAATATTCATTCAGATATTAGGACGATATGTCTATCATATACAGCATGCCCCAATGAAAAAGTGGCGCCCCTAATATTTCTCATAATATAATTAATATAGACATCAATAAAATTTGAATACCATTCTACTTGAATTTTTTTCCCATTTTTTTGATCAATCTATTCGATACTACTATTTTTGGAATTTGACCTTAACCTTAGTTCATTCTGCACTACATTAGCTTTTTTCCATTTGAAGTTAGGGTAGTTTAGTAGATGATAAATCATCAAACAATGTGCAAAATACACTTACTGCACAAGTATAATTCAGTGTAGTTAATATAGTAGCATCGAACAAACCTGTTATTTCTTTGTTGAATAAGCAATTATGAGGTTTCCTGTATGTACCCAACCATAGAAAACCCAGTACTGAAGAATAAAATAACTCAGAATACTCTTTACTTACTTCATACTTCGGATCTCCAGTTATTCTACTTAAGTCTCTGAATTCTAATTGTATGGTAGTAACTTCTGATGTACTACTGTCTGGTGACCACTTTGGGGAATGGGCTTTTCTAGTGAATAAGTTTACATCAGAAAAAGGAATCCCTGAATCTGTATCAAAGCAGGCCATGAGACGATCACCTAAATCCACCTAAAAATTTAGAATTTTAAATAGTGGAAAAAACACTAAGACAAATACACTCAAATAGTATTGGTTGATACTCACTGATTTCTCCAAATACATTCTATCAGAAGTTAAATGATAAATACTGAGTAATCCTCCCAAAACTCTAATAGTTACTTCAAATAAATTAACATCCCTATTAATATCAAATTGTAAATGTTTATCAATCCAGTCTCTAGCTTCTAAGTATTCTGAAATTACAAATTTTAATGTTAGACTGATAATAGTGGAAATGCAGGTTAAGGTATCTAAATAAAGAGAAATTTACTTTTTTTTCAATCAAACTTTTGCGTATATATTCATTAAGTCAAATTCATTATGATTAATTTCAACAATCGCACATCTATAAAACTCAGATGAAAAATATTCAAGAAAATATTTCATTAAAAATAAAAAAAAGAATCATAAAAATCTTTTTGATGATATAATGCAATGAAAAGTTATTGAGAAATATAATGTACATCCATCATATTCAATGTTAATAAGCATAAATCTTGTATAACTATCATCTCTTAAGCATTACCTTTTTCAAGTCCCATAATATAAATAGTATCAATAGAATCTACAATAGTTAATCCTAGCCCAAACCAGTCTTGGTGGTTTTTTGATATGGGTTTCAAATGGTCGTGACCCCAAGCATATTGTCTATACCCTTTCCAGGCATGCTTGAATGCCTTAACAACTGCAACCTGCCTTGAAGTACTTGGTCCTATAATAAGTTTAAGTAATTTCAATATAATATGAAAACAATTTTTCCATTTTACCAGAAAATGTTGTCCTTCTTTTGTCCTTTGGTATCACCCCATTAACATTAACGAGTTCAGCATCCTTTGGGTCTTCAATAACTCTCTCCTGATCTTCCAAGAATTTTTCATTGAACTTCAATTCTAAAGGAATAACTGGCTTAAGCTGATTTTCTTCAACCTGTACATCAATAGCAGTTTCATCTGGACTATTAGATAATATATAAAATAGGGTAATACATATAAGGGCAGTAAAAATATATATGCAGTTCTTCTGCAGTTTTGATAAATGGTGCCATTGCTAAAAAAAGGATTATAGTGTCTAATGTTTACTATTAGAATTCAAATTGTACCCTTTTCCAACTCCTGGTTCTTCTTTTCTCATAAATATTATCGCTGGTTGGCAAATTCAGAGCTACATGTTCAGAATACACAACCATTTCGTGAATTATTATATATCTAATGTCGCATTTTTTAAATCGAGATTTTTATACTTTAATTTAGCATCATTTTACTGAAATTTTAAGCCTACCAGATTTCAATTAACAAGATTTTGTCATTCTTGTCTCTAGAGAGCTGTAAGAATAGGTTAAAATAATGTCAATATTCTTCTATAGAAATAATACCAGAGACCATAGAGAAGTATTTGTCTATGCCAGAGACTATCTTTTCTAATTAAAAGAAAAACATTATTTTAAACAACTTATGTCCATTCAAGTTTATTAAATAATTTTATTTTCAAATGTAGATGCATTTGTATGATCTTTTCGGAATTAACAATCACACTTCTCGAAAAAAATCTCAAAATATGCTAGGGCCAATTACTATAAAATAAGTACTGAAACGTTAAACATAACCAATCTTAAAAAGTTCGAAAAAACATTTTGTAAACATTACCCAAAAAGATATGGAGCAAATTTGAATAATATAGTATAATAAAGGATTATTGTTCATGATTTGAAATTATATGGAAAATACTAAGTAATATTCGATGTGATGGCGACACCAATAGAAGTTCATGGTTAGATTAAACTTACTATATATTATTATGTTGAATTTATTTTCTAATTTTTATAACAGGTCTCAATCTAGAAACTCTTGATGAGGAAAACCCGATTCCAGTTAGAATTCCAGTTAGAATTAGACGTAATTCTCCTATAATAGAAGTACAACAACCAATTGTACTTTTAAATGATATTCAGTTAGCTTCTGAAATAATTGTTGAAGCTACTGCAAATGACGATGATGCAGTTTCTATTGTTTCTAATAGCTCTAATAGTTCAAATGAAGATACAATTAGTAGAGGAGTTACACCATTTCCTGAAGAAATTGGAAAAGAGGAAACTAATGGAAATGACGAGAATGAGGATAATGATGGAGAATCAAATTCAAAAAAACGCTCTAGAAGTCAATATGAAAATGAGGATGGACAGATTTGTCCTATTTGTTTAGATAATTGGACAAACTCAGGAGAGCATCGAATATGCTGTTTAAAATGTGGACATTTGTTTGGACATAGTTGTATTATAAGGTGGTTACAATCACAAACCAAGAAATCATGTCCAACTTGTAAAAAAAAAGTAGTGAAATCAGACATCAGATTTCTTTATACCAAAAAATTAATTGCTGTAGATAATTCTGAATTACAAGAAATGAAAGCAAAATTAGATTGTGTTATCAATGAGAGAAATAATATACAATTAGAAATGAGCAAATATATATGCCGAGAACATGCTCTAAACCAAGAAATCAATTACCTGAAATCTCAACTTCAAATGTACAAGCAAAATCCCCATTTATTTTCTGCTTGCAGTAATATTGACACCAAATCTATAAAAAATGTAATAAAATTATACATGGACAAATCCTTAGAAGTATGCTCAGCAGGAGCTTGTCGAGTTTTTGATGTGAATCCTAATTTAGATTTAATTATGGTTAATGCAAAATCACCCAATGTTTTGTTTTCAGGATTTGGTTTGAAAAAAATTTGCATTTCGCAATATAGAACGCTGGCATTTTTACCTCTACATTCTGCTCAAATAAGAGACGTTTCTTTTCAGAATACAAATATTTTATCAGTTTCTACTGACAAAATCATAAAGATAACAGATTCTCCTAATAATTCAAATGTCTTCACATTCAGCCAAACTTTACCTTTATGGTCTTGCTGTTGGGATTCCTTCAATACTAATTACTTTTACATTGGAACACAAATGGGTGCTGTACATAAGTATGATTGGAGATTGTTACATAATCCAGTAAATATACTCGAGGTTCCTGGTGATATGTCCCCTGTAGTTAGTGTTGCTCATGTTCCTAACGACCCTAGTAGCTCATCTCAAGACGGTATTATTTCTTGTAAATTAAATTCATTGTGGTTTTTTGAAAAAACCCCTAATGATTATGTAGGGCATCCTTTAGGAATTGATGGGCCCTTCTATGCTATGAGATTTGATAAAGCTTCAAAACAGATCTTAGTATCTTCTAGACCTAATCTCAGGAATCCTAATTCAAGACACACTCTAACAACCTTGAATAAAATTGGTGAAAAAATTTCTTCGAATTCAACTCATACTTTCGAAAATCCAGGTATTCAAAGACATTTGTCAAGATCCTGTTTCATAAAAAGAAATTCCGAAGAATATGTAGCTGTGCATGAGGAATCAAGTAAGCTAGTTACTTTATGGAATTTGAACAATGGAAGGAAATCGACATCAGTTACTGCTCATGATCCCGTACTAGATTTAAATTATATTGTGAATAATGGTAATGATCTTTTGATTGGTCTTACAGATAAGAAAATGTTGTTTTATAAGTTTTCATAAGGATGATTATTGTATTTGCTATTGTAATTTTTTTATATTATTGTAATAAATGCCATTTAAGAGTTTTTGGGAATTTTAATTTGCCATCTATCCTGATATTTAGTATTTTCCTTCTCTTACAAGTTGGGCACTTACAGACCTGACTATGAAAAATTTGGTAGCGCTTAAAATTCATTGTATTCTATAAACCAATAAGCTAGCTAACAGTTCCAATACACCCCATTTAGTGTGGTGCGGATTCATCTTGAAGGGACCTCTTTATTCTCATCTGAAGTCAATTGACCAGGTTCTCTCTAGTCTTCTATTAGGTTGCTCAAGGAGTGGTTGAATAGAAAAATGTGTCTGAAGAAGCACTCTAAATAAGTTCGGAACTGCACAGTTCCACAATATAATCCTCAAACTGCTAATATCCAATTTCATTGTGTTATTCCAAAATATATATCAATTCATTCAAATTTCAAATAATACCTGGAATTTGCTTAATGGACAACAATGTTATCTGTCTTTACCGAATTAATTATATACCCCTTTCTTGGTTTTTTCGAAGCAATTCTTCAACTACAAAAAAATTGTAGTTATATATATATACCGTCCTGTGCACTAGTCCAAATGATCATGACAGTGAACAGTAGTTAATATGGACAGTATCAAAAGAGATGGAAGGTACATCTGAAGTAATTATCTGTTGTAAGCCTCAGCTATAAAGGTGATTCTGCCAATATCCCAAAATATTAAGTAAAAGAGATGTTCTTCCTAGTGTTGACTTTTAATATGAGGCAAAGGTATTCGTACACTTAGCTATAAACCACAATTTTTTTCAATAATTTATTCTAAATGAAGAAATGATATGACACTAAATAAATGCAAAACAATCCTTATAATCAAGAATTCATCTTTATGTACAAATTGCTACAGCAACAAAATTAATTTGTTCAATAGGATGACATGAAAGAGATTCATATAAAAAAAATTCAGAGAAATTTATTTAAAAATCCAATTCACTAACTAAAAATTTGTTCTGTAGCTCTTTCCAATTCCCAATCATAGGAAGATAAGGCAACTCGAGCTTGGTGCTCTTCAACGCCCATATCTACTAATCTACGAATTTTTTCATCACAATCCTTGTTTGCATTCGGACCTAAAACAAAATTTCAAAATAATAGTCATTTTATTCGATTACCAATTCCCTGATTGATATTTGAACCCAGAGATATTTGTTTGAAATGAAATGTGAATTACCAATATTATGTGAAATTAGAAATACAAAAAATTAGGAAGTTATTGAAAATAAAAAAAAAGGAAAGCCAGTGTTATCAGAAGCTTTTGAGCGCTTGTTCATTCCCGCGCTAAATTGAGTCCTTGGAAATCACTATTTATATGCAGTTATATGGTCCCCAAGGGAGCAATTGGCATATGAATGAGCAAGCGTTCAAAATATTCTAGCGGGCTTGTCTAGGTGGGTGGTTCTTAGGCATGTGTTCGGCTGTCTATATCTGATTTAATCTGCCAACAGACTTATTTGGCACGACTGATCTTTTTACTGGCAATGCCCCGACAGCAGTCCCACAATCAGCTCTTGGTAGCTGCAGACGATTCTTGGTGTAGGATGGCAAAAATTGTACAAATATTTTAGCTTGAACAAGTCTGGATGTGTTTCTCCAGTGGCTTCTTAGTTCCCACTGCCGGATCGCCGTCCTATAGTAGAATTTTTTTCGGCAAAACAGAGGATTCATGTCCTAGCAGCAATGAAGAGCCACAATTTAGCCGCATATACCACAATGTCAGTGCTCCTCTCTGATTTTGATATATCTCTGTGCTATAGGGAGGAGTATAGAGAGATTGTACAGGGTGGGCAAATTTCGATGTTTTAGCACTACAACTTTTAAACCAGAGGAGATAGACAAAATCTGATACCCACTTCTCGGTCTCTTTTTCTGAGAAACTAACAAGGATAGTATTCATTTTTGGTCACCTTCTTTTGTTTTCGAGTTGAAAGCGAAAATTGGAAAAATGGCGATATCGAAAAACATCTATATCTCCGCTAATATTGATGATAGAGCTCTGAAATTAAAACATTTTACAGGCACTTTTTTACGTGGAATCCAGTGGCGTGCTCGTCTTTTCAAAAGGGTTTTTAATTACGAAGCTATGACACAAAGTTATGTTTTTTCAGATGGGAACACTAGATTTCTGTGCTATTTTTTAAAAGCTTGATTTTTCCTGATTTCAAAAATATATAACATCATATGGTTCGTATCAATATAAATAATAGAAAATGGTCAAAAACCTTTTTTTACCTAAGATTTTCATAATTTCTATGGTTTCAACTGTTGACGAGCACAGAAAAATTGAGCTTCCTATAACAAGAGTAGTGTCCTTCTATCAATCTAATTATTTCTATGCTTTTTACTAATTTATACAAAATTCGAATCTAGGTAAGTATATTTTATAAATTTTTTATCTTATGGTGTTCCATTAAAAAAAATAAAGGTTTGTGTCGATCTTCAAAACCATACCTCGAAAAAAATATTGAGTACGCCACTGGATTCTACGCAGAATTCTGATTCAAACGTAGTTTTTAGCTCAGCACTATTTCTTATAACTTCGGAGATAAAGGAGGGGTCCAAAAAGTATCAATTTCCAAAATCACCCTGTATCTCTTGAACGGAAACAGTTATGCAAAATCTGATTAGACCAACTTGAGTTTCACGAAAAAGTAGGACAGGAACGTGAAAACCTCAAGGCTCTATCTTAAATAACAAGCAAGAAACCTGGCTGTCTCACCCAAAATAGGATGCACTGCACATGTACAGGGTGGGCAAATTTCGATGTTTTAGCACTACAACTTTTAAACCAGAGGTGACAAAATCTGATACCCCATACTCGGTCTCTCCAGTGGCGAGCACGCCACTGGATTCTACGTGAAAAAGTGGCTATATAATGTTTTTATTTCAGTGCTCTATCATCAGTATTAACGGAGATATAAATGTTTTTCGATATCGCCATTTTTGCAATTTTCTTATATAACTCGAAAACAAAAGAAGGTGGCCAAAAATAAATACTACTCTTATTAGTTTCTCAGAAAAAGAGACCAAGTATGGGGTATCAGATTTTGTCTATCACCTCCGGTTTAAAAGTTGTGGTGCTAAAACATCGAAATTTGCCCACCCTGTACATGTAAGTGTAACTGATGCAAATCCAAATCTACTCTGAAGAACACACCATGTATTCTATGGAGCTGGAATTATCCACTGATATATTGAATATTGGCCCTGATAGCAGCAATAAAATATTGTAAAATTGTATAGGGGTCAGCAATAAATAAAAATAAATATATATAACAAGGATTCATTTAAATTTGTGATTAAGAGTGCTGTAGAGAAATTAGAGCTGATTTCTGTGACTACAAGTAGCGCTTAGCTTGAACCATATTCTTCCCAGATTCGAAGTATGTATGTAAACAGATGTTAGTGTAGCTAAGCGCTACTCTTAATCACAGAAAATCAACTCTAATTTCTCCACAGCACTCTTGACTACGAATTTAAATGAATCCATGTTATATCATTCAATCTATAGAATATTTTCATGAGCTTTCCAATGATCTAATAATAAATATATAGCGCATAGAGGTAGAGGAATCGACTCTAACAGAAAATTGAGACCAATGATCTGATAATACCTACATTAGATAGAAATAGATTAAGGTCTGGGTTATGTGACAACGAAGGATAGGATAAAGATGTTTGAATTTCAACCAATGATAAGGGAAGCCAAATCACGTAATCTTAAATGAAAAGTTTCCATTGGTTCAATATGTTTAACCAATCAAAACATCGGTTGGTTAGGCCCTAACTTACGAGGTGTAAACATCATGCGTCTCATCTTTCTGTTAAAGTCGATTCCTCTCTCTCTCCCTATTAGCTACCTACTCATTATTAATATTAGATCATTGGGTGAGAGGTGAGACGCATGATGTTTAAATCTTGTGACCCAAAGTTTAACTAACCGATGTTTTGATTAGTTGAACATATTGAATCAATTAAAACTTTTCATTTTAGATCACGTGATTTTGCTTCCCATCATTGTTGGAATTCAAACATTTTTATCCTTTCTCTCATTGTCACGTGATCCAGGGCTTAATATTTTTCTTTCTAATGTTGGAGTCATTGCTCTGCAATGCAAGACCGCTCAAGGGCAATCTATGTATTATTAGATCATTGGATCTTTCTTTCATATTTTCACTAAAGAAATTTGTTTTGAGATTTATGAATAATATTGATGTACCTCCATGTCTAAGAAGATAGATGATAACATTTCGAGATTTATGAGTTGGGAAGTTTGAGGAGCATGTGTGGCAAACTATACTTTTTCTACGATTGTGAATAGCCAGTAAACATTCACACATTAGAAGTTAAAATGCGTCAGTCACATTGATTTATTTCAGTAGTATATTCTTGCTGTGTTTTCACAGTCACAACTTTTCAAAGACCCGGTTCAAAAGGTCTATTACTGTGCAGAATCATTTTACACAGTCTGAACTGTGGGAAATTATTTTGAACGGCTTTTAAATGTTCAGTATAACACTACATGGTCTTGGCACAAAACATGCAGAATCTTTGCTTTTGAATGCAAGTAAATGATAATATAAAGGTGATATTTCAAAGAAGTTGACCAAAAAAATATATCCTACCTCCAGCATATACATTTGTCCAGTGCCGGGCAGTCATTTGAAACATTTCATTATTTTCTTTATATTGTTTAGCTACAACAGCATCTTGTGGGTCATCTGGTTCAGCCGCGCTCAAGAGTGCTTGAAGGGATAGTAGAACTGTTCGTAAAGTCATGGCAGCTGCCCTATTAATAATAAATCAATCTATCACAATTTATCAATTTTATGAAATGACATTTCTTGTGAGCTATCTTTCAATTCAATTGATAAACTCACCATTGGTCTTTCAATATATCTAAGCATATTGCTCCTGTTACAGAAGATATATTGGGATGCCATATTTTAGTTACAAAACGAACCTACAGGAATCATAAAATACTAATTACTAGTAAAAATTTAGGATTATTTTTTTGATTACCTTAGGGGGATTGAAAGGGTAAGTTTCAGGGACTTTAATCTCTAAAACAAATGTGCCTCCTTCATATGGAGTATCTGGGGGACCAGCAATTTCTCCTCTCAGTTCAGTAAAACTGTCGTTCAAAAGCTCAACTCTAATAGCACATTTTGCAACCTACAACAATGTTTGAAGAATCAAGGTATATTATACTTCATGAATCATGATAATAAAAATTCTGCATATTCACTTTCATAACCCTATATACCCATAAATCAGGAAACTAATGAAATATTTTTCTCTCAATTAGTATATTCCGAATAAGAATTCATGGTTAAAATAGTAAGGAAAGAGATCGGTACATTTGGGATGAAAATTTTGTATAATCTCACCTCTTCACTTTTGATAACCTCTTTGAATTCTCGTTTAATTCTTTGCGCAGCTATATTCGCCATTTCCATCAATTTATAATAGAATACTATTGAAGAAGGATCATAACAATTCTCAAAACAGGAAATATCGCGGTTACGAAAGATAAATATGTATGGAATAGTTTTCCACTTTTAATTTTAAGTCAAAAAATAGGCTGGCTCTCAAACAAACGTCAAAATCAGAAAAGTATTATACTAACTGCCAACCTGCAGAAATTTAAATCAAACATAATTTCAAAATTATAGTTCGAAAATCTAATTTCAGAATCTGTCTTCTCATTTGAATAAAAATAAATAAAAATACCTCAATTCATTTGACGACTAATAATGCGAAATTTGTTGTCTTTCGAAGCCTAAGTGATAAGATTATTTATCATTTAAAAACGGATAACATTTGAACCATTTGAACCTTCCATTTAATTTGAGTTGCTCAGACTGATTTTCTGCAGTTATGAGTGGTTCATCTTCCAAACAACCTGCGAATTGTCTGTGTGGAATCACGCGAGCACGTTTAAGGAACACCAAAAAATTTGAGTGCTTGGAAATTTCAGAGAAGTCGTTATCTTTGAAACCAAGAATGCCCAATATAAAGGTATTCAGCGGCACTTCGCACCCTGATTTGGCCCAAAGAATAGTTGATAGACTTGGAATTAATTTGGGTAAGGTGGTCACGAAAAAATTCAGCAATTCAGAAACATGGTAAGTTTGGTGTGTTTTTATACATTCTTCAATTAGTTTACCAACAAATAGTAGTTTTAATCTTTCATTTAATTTCTTTCCCTCATTTTTCTTGTGAATGAAATGTAAATTATTGATCATCATTTTTTCAGTGTGGAAATTGGAGAATCTGTCAGGGGAGAAGATGTTTATATTGTACAATCAGGCTGTGGCGAAGTAAATGATAATTTGATGGAACTTCTGATTATGATAAATGCATGTAAAATAGCTTCAGCTAGTCGAGTAACTGCTGTCATACCATGTTTTCCTTATGCTAGACAAGATAAGAAAGACAAGGTAAGTGTTGTTAATATCATAGATATAGTGATACTGATTATTTATTCTAATGTGATATTGATATTACATTTGATTGTCATTCTTGATGTATACCACCATCACTTTTTCCCATAGTTCAAAAAGTTGATAATTGAATTCTTCAATTAAAACTAGTTGATTGTATCAACATTTTATTTCCTAAAAACCTACTGAATTATTTACTATACAAATAGTGGTCAGCAATATTGAATATTGATTATAACTTGTTTAAATTAAGAATGAAAGTAGTTTATAAAATTATTATTCCATAATTGGATTAATTAAGTTGAGTTTGTGATGGGTTCAATCTTATTTTAAATTATAATCTCTTGAACTGAAAATTTTTCTGAAACAAACATTGATACTAATTCTTGCCTTCACATGATTATTTTAGCCATCGAACTCTAAAGAACTCAAAGTGGAAAAATGGAAAGAACTTGAATGGAAATACAGGGTAAAAATATTATAAATCAGCTGAATGTTGGTTGCTTTTGTCTGATCTTGTCATATTAAATTAATCATATTGTCTATGCTGCAAATTTATTCAAATTGAATATGGTAATAAAATGAAAATTGACTAAAATTTTCCTCATTATATAGGATTATTTTATGTTTGTTTGTCTTGGGGGTATGAATATTTTGGGTTTGGTTTGATCGCTACTAATACTCACTGAATTATGTTATCTAACTAACAATGGGAAGATGTTATTGAAATTTAATGATTTCATAATAGAAACATTAATTTTCCATAAAAATTGAAAAACTTCATATACAGATGCCAAATATTTGAAGAGAAACCGGTGAATTAACAACCTAAATAAAAATTTTAATATCTCATTGGTTCCATTCATTAGAAAGTACTTTTCTAATAAATAAATAAATCAAGGATGTTATCTAGTGGTGTTTTTCAGATAAGACAAAATATTTATTTATGAGAGGGAATAATTTCACGTTGAAATAATCCTAAGATAAGATAAATTCTTTGTTCTTTTCCATGTTACTATTATTGCATCATTTTCTTCATAAGGGGTAATGTGAACACATCCAAGTGAAATTAAATCCAAGGGGTCAATGGTTATCTAATATATTCCGATGAAGTAAACATCTATTTCAATATTTGAGGAGATTTTTTTGATAATTCCTTTTGAGTCAACAACATACCTCAATTCATCCTATTGTGAAATAATATTCTGTTTACGCCAAATCGATTTCAAATGAAAACAATTTATTGTTAATAGAGATAATTTCATCTTAAATTTTTCCATTTTTGAGTTCATAGATATTGATGGCATGCCTTTTCATTATTACTTGTGTTGAATTCTTTCTGAAGGTTTATAAAATATTTTCATATAACTTTTTATGAGGTACTAGGATGTTTGAGAAATTTCAAATTGTTTATCTCTAGAATTTATACATTATTTCAAATCTCTTTCATTTCCTTTGAATTCTCTCTTCAATTGTAATTGAAAGTGGTTTCAAGTTCATTTAATCAATTCTAAAATTCATAGCTTTCTGGAATTAATCGATATTTTCCAACCTGAGTGTTGAAAGTCAAGTGAGATCAAATTCAAAAAAGTTTCTCAATAGAGTATGGTCAGCTGGCATCACATATTATTTGTTGTAAGTTTGCTTCCTCAAGGGTGTGTTCATATCCTGCGCCGGGCGATAGATTGGTCAAAATTGACCTGTATGCACTTTGTAGTCTAAAATGATAGTTTTGGAAAGTTTGGGTTAGGTTAAATAATACTAGTTGAGATAAATGAGGATATATTAATCAATATGAATAGTATGACTCATAATCTCGTGGTTAATGAATAAAATAAATTAATATTTCTGAAATATTACACCAACTTATTCAGATGAATCATATATTATATCAAATCAAGAAAAGTCATGCTCTGTGTTTTTTCTTGCCGGACAAAGCATCTGTATGCACCCTAGGAGTTAATCAGACAACAGAGTGTTGACACTACTCTATTCCAATATTGGCCATGAAATTCTAAATAAGTGAATAAGGTGTGACATACACAACAATGTAACAATTTTGGAATAAAATATAAATCTATGTTTACAGGATAAACATTGACTATTTCAATTTGTGCATTATACATTTTTTTACAATTACGTTTATAGGTTCGTTCTTATAGTTGTAAGAACAAACTTTTTCTCATCTAAAAACACTAAGAAACAATCTCATCTTCAATAATCATGTTAACCTCGTATTGCATTATCCTTTTCCAGTCCATTTTTACGCGTATTTTAATTTCTCCTTTTGGGCTGAATGACTCAGGGATGTCTGGCATTATAACTCAATGTAGTTGAGACCTCGAAATTATTTCCGAGGTTATGTTTAGTTTTTTTAGGGAAATATCACATTTTTTGTATTGATACAATTATACAAGCAACAATAGAGTGAAATTATAAAAAGTGTAACTTACAATACCTATCTTTCCTAATTTGAGTTATGTCATGTTAAACAGAAAATTCTGTTGATCGACCTGACAACGCAGGAGGTTGAATTTCATGACCAACTCAGGTTTCGAAGATAGGTCTTAAGGCATCCGCATTTCAAGCACGGACAGCCTGGCTCAGAAATGGACAGAAAAAAAAACCTAGTCTAATAAAGGGTTTTGGGTTTTTTTTGAATATCTGATCACTTGATCAAGCTCTTTGCTATTATGATTATATCAAGATTTTGATGAATATTGAATATATCAAATAGATTTTTAACTCAAATTATTTTATATCATGGATTTCACAAAACTTGAATTTTGTTTTATTTCCAAATATTAAATATTATCGATTATTTAATTGAAATTTCAAAAAATTTTTAGATGAAATTCATATAGCGTTTTAGATTCTGAAATTAATGTTTTGTTAAATCCAACTATAGCAGAATATTTAAAAATTAACTTCAATCTAAAATAAAGGGAATTTTTTGTACAATTTGTTTTATATTGATTATTTTTTGAGAAATAAAATTTTTTAGTTATTTTTCAAACTTCATTAAAGTGTTGATTATAAGTTAATAATTATGTTCCTTACAGAGTCGAGCTCCTATATCAGCAAAGCTTGTTGCTAATATGTTGTCAGTAGCTGGAGCAGATCACATTATGACAATGGATTTGCATGCTTCTCAAATCCAAGGTTTTTTTGATATTCCAGTTGATAACCTTTATGCTGAACCTGCTGTTTTAAAATGGATCAGAGAGAATATCTCAGAATGGAGAAACAGTATCATAGTTTCACCTGATGCAGGTGGAGCTAAAAGAGTGACATCTATTGCTGATAGACTGAATGTGGAATTCGCCCTTATCCACAAAGAGAGAAAGAAGGCCAATGAAGTAGCTTCAATGGTATTGGTAGGAGATGTCAAAGATAGAGTAGCTATTTTAGTAGACGATATGGCAGATACTTGTGGAACAGGTATATTCTCTTGTACTAATATAAATACTGAATGCACTCTCACTTGTTTCTCTGCTAAATTATTATTAGAATTATAGGTCTATCACTATCAAAGCCTTAGTAAATTGCTCATTTTCCAGTTGATAACTTCACGTTACCATCTTGAATTTATTTATTTTGAATTTAAAAATTATATTTGCATTAAAATTTTCTTTCTTAGTTTGCCATGCTGCCGAAAAATTAAGGGAAGCTGGTGCAACCAAAGTATATGCCATTTTAACCCATGGCATATTTTCTGGACCTGCCATAGCAAATATTAACAATGCTTGCTTTGAAGCAGTGGTTGTTACGAATACAATTCCTCAGGATGAACACATGAAAGACTGTCCCAGAATACAGGTATGATATTACTTTTTCCTATTATGCGAACCACTAAATTTTATTTTTGCAGTGTATAGATGTATCTATGATATTTGCCGAAGCAGTTCGAAGGACACATAATGGAGAATCTGTATCATTCTTGTTCTCAAACGTTCCCTATTAATTTAAGCCGCGAAAGACTAGCTAGTGAAATTCTTTTTTCCTTTAATCATTTCAAAGTAAGGTTAATTTTTGACCTATGATTTTTACAATCATATTTTTATTGATTGATACATATTTTGTTCTTTTACCAATTGAATTTTGAGTATCTTACTTATACATGAATTCTATCGAAATGTTTATTGGGGATAAAATATATCATATTGTTATTTCATTTCATTGCAATAATAATGTATCCTTAAATTTACTATTGTTATTGTTAGAATTTCAACTAGAATTTTTTTTTAATATATAAAATTTGAAAGGTGCTTTTGATATTTATTTGAAGTAGTTCAAATGAAAATCTATTCTCATAAATGAGAAAGATTTCTATCGATTGAATATTATCTTTATTTGCTCAATGTTAGTGATATGTACACAGTTATAAATTGGGAGCTACAATTAAGTATTGAAAATACCATGCTTAATCATTTGACATCTATGAGAGTTTGGTATATTTTTCCATATTAAACAATAAAAATATTAGAAAGCATCAAAGATAAATTTCATTGAATTAATTATTAATATTTAATAATTCTTTTCCTTTTCTATTATTTTCAACATGATAAGAATGACTTATTTTAGTCTTTTAAGTGTTGAATGTCAGGTGCCATGGAAAATGTTCATAAACAATAATCTGATAATTAAAATGACGAGCAAGAGTGATTACTGAACTCCATTAAAATTAAAGTGCGCTTGCTCTGGTGACAGATGACTCCCCTAAGTTTCAGTAAATAGTCACCGCTTTTTCCGGAATTTGATGTATAGGTTTGCCTTATTACTAACCAAAGTAACCCAGGAGATATACGGATCATATCGATAATTAATTAAAAGTAAGTGTAAATCTTTGCTAAGTTGGTTGAAAAGGTTTTTTTTAGATAGCCAACCAAAAACACATTTTCTGTCTCAGTATAATTCATATATTTAAATAATCATAAAATGGTCTTAGTACGATTTGCATTTGGATAAGAAATTGGGGAAACTCAGTATATACATCCTGATTAGTTGTATTATCAGGGATAAAATATTCAACAATTTTTCAGTCTTATATATTACAGTTGGTAAAACAAATATCCTATTCAATAAAAATAGAAAACAACATATATATGCGACACATACATAAAATTGGAATAAAATCAACATTTTACAACTTCAAAATGAGCTTCTGGCTTATTAATAACAAATTGTTTCTATTTCAGCGTAATTGGTTAGACAATGAAGTAAATTAATTGAACAATGTGAAAATAAACCATTCAGTCCTTCAATCTTAAAGTAACAAATGAATGTAATGATTAGTGTATCCGCAACTGAAACTAGCAGAAAAATTTTTCCTTATTAGCAAATGAAATTGATATTTTCCAGAACGCAAATCTTGAATGACAACAATATCCTATTATAACAATGTTTATTTAATGGCAATTATTCGTCTTCAGAGTGGTTCAGGGCATTAAGAGAGTCATGATAGACATTGATTATACCATGACTTCTTCAGCGAGTATTACTGGATACTAGAAAAATAGAATATTGTCTTATTCCAAATTTTAAAATGAATTTCCTTCAAGTCAACAACGTAAATATTCAACGTAAAATTTCTCTTGGTGTATAGAGTAATCATTTTAAATTTGATATGTGCGTTTCATTTGTTGCAAGATGTATGATGGGGTAGGTCGATTTTGGCGTATACAATTTTGGGGCTTGAACAATCATTTTAATTAAAGAGGAAATAAGCATTGTGGTATATACTATTGGAGAAAGTTTTTCGAATTTTCTGGGTTTTGCAGTAAACAACGGAATATAACGAAAATATACAGTGGGTGAAATTAGTCTGCAGAAATATACTTCTTGATATCAAACAAATTTTTGTATCTCAACTCAAAAATGAAATACGTTAATTCATTTTCTTGAAGTTGTGCTACTTGATCCCCATCAAAGGTTATGAAGTTAGAAATGGAGATAATGTAAACACTGTAACAATTATAACATTCGGTATATGCTCCTGAGGACTAAGAGCCCTAACAAAAAAAAATTTAGGGGATCCACAACAGTTCATTGGAAAATTAAAGAACAACCAGACAGGGAGCCTGAAAAAATTCAGAAAAAGGAGGCTTGTAATTCGAAGTACAATACTTCCAGTCCTGAAGAACCAAGTCCACAAAAAAAAATTGGACAGGGAGCTCCCTCTCCAGAAATAGAAGAGGTGTGCAGGTAGGAAATGTTTCCATAATAAACTGAAGATGATCTATTTAGGATAATGCAATTTATATCATGCATTAATAAATGCAGAATAGTGTCTTGATTGTTAATAGAAGATGCATTTTTTGTGTTTTAATTTTCACTAGTGCAGTTTTGAACAGAATTTCTTTTCTATTAAGTCTAGTATGTATTTCATAAACATTTTGATGAGGACTAAATGATTCATAATAGAATGTTAGTTAATTGTCAACAGGATGAAATAAGATTTTCTTTATATTGAATGGAAATTTTCAATTTAGTGAGCTCGTCAAGATTCTATTAATGAAAATCAATTCTACAATAATACGTAACAGAAATTTGTATTTGTTGTTTATTAAAATTTATTCATTAGGGTGGAGCAACCTTTCATATCTGTTGTCACAGTCATTTGGTTTAAAATTCAATATTTTCAACAAGAACTGGAATTGAGTGATGTATGATCATTGATGTATTTAATTAATTCGGCCTTTAGATTATAAAGAGTTGCTTAGCCCATTACTTCGATCAATTTATATAAAGCTATAAATTACAAAAAATAACATTGTCACAAATATCAAGAATATGTACAGTTCTGTACATACCCCTGCACTATACATATTTCGAATTTCGAATAATTTAAAGTATAAATTACCTCTGAGTGTTATATTGCTGATTTATCCAATTTCATAACATTCAAAATCACCATAAAATTGGAAAATATTTACAAAAAAAAACATTTAGAAGACTAAAGTCTAATACTACACACATACAACAAATTACTCTCATACAACCAACATTCACGCAAATTTTTTGAGTCTTCTGATCTCTATCCATTAGAGACGCCACTTATTTGTACCCATTGACATTTTGATCAACATCAAAGTCTAATACAAGTAGTTTTGTTTCTTCTGTGCCATTTCTACTACCCACTGCACACACAAGTTTTGTTTCACTTGCACGTATTCGCCAAACTACCCCTCCTGAGCCTCCACTGTCCAAAGCTACCAGATTTCGTATAAATTCGCCAGTTTTAACATCCCAAAGTTTAACGGTTCCGTCATCCGAAGAAGTAATAACAAAACGATTATTAAATTGAAGGCAGGTGACGGCAGATTGGTGTTTATAAGGTCCTGTAAAAAAATTTGTATTCACAGTTCAATTGTGAATGATCTGGACTAAACAATATAATTACAAATTTCTTCCTCTCAATCATATTTCAAACAAAAAAATACCTTTGAATGAATATCCTATAGGGTTATTTATTCAGATATACCATAAGTCCGTAAAGTCAAACAAGACTGAATACATTTAAGAGAAGAGGGATATGTCGATTATTTCTCAATAACGAATATGAGTTGGACTTCACAATAAAGAGAAAAAACAACATTTATACTAGTTCGTTTGAAGCCGATACTTCACCTGACGTGAACATTTGATAAAGTGAGTTTGATTAGTGAAAGAGAATAAGAAATTATGACACAAAACCCTATAATTCCTAATCAATAAATTTTTTAATTTTTCTATACTTTTTATTTATAAATGTATAATTGGCCAATAACCAGTATATAGATCTGGTGTTATGGCGTACAAGTTATTCTTAGCATAATATAATCGGTTATATCCCAAGAGCATAGACAATATTCGATTATACACCTATTCACGATACGTAGTTCGTGAAACTTAATGAGAGCGTAGCTTGAGTGGTGTTTCGCGAACAACGTCGAGTGAAAAGGTTCATATAATCGAGAAATATTGTCTATGCTAGAGTTGGTATTCGTTTCGATTATATAACAAATAATTTCAATAACCATAACCAAAGCACTGAATTTTGATTATTAAATGACATTTCACGGAGCTTGACTTTAACTTATCTTGGCGAACGTCCAAGAATGTTACTATGGAAATGATCCCAATATGGCAGGAGGCAAAACACCAAAACGATTATACCATATCGTCAAGAGTAAATTCACTTATCAATTCGCCGTAACTATGGGAAATTTACGGATTCTATGGGTTCATCAAAACATGAGTTATATAATCTTGAAAATGTATACACAAAAATAAACATCAAACAATAAAAAAATAAATGAATGAGAAAAGTAAGCGTCAGCAAAAATATGAAAAAGTAACTATAGTCTGTCTACTTCAAATCAACCTGCAGCTGCTATCTGCATGTTCAAATACAATCTTTTCAAGTTTTTTAAATACAGTCATAGAAGCGATGTTTCTGATGCACTCCTTCATATATTATTATTATAAATGTATCCTGATGTTTCTTGGTTCTTGTGTATTTTTGTTTGTTTTATAGTATTTGGTGTGTTGTCCTACTTTTTCCAAGTTTGATATTACATAAAATTAACTTATTTAAGATACCGTGAATATGCCCAACTTGTTCAAGTGTGATAATTTTTTTATTTATAGGAATCCCGTTATTCCATAGACAATGTTGGTGGAAATTACTCAATCTCTATCTATTTTGTTATTTGATTGTTTGGATGCATTGTCCAGGCACGTAGCCAGGATTTTCTTTCATTAAAATTCGTCGTCAAGAGAGAAATTCTAGTTAATTTTTTCTGCCAACGAGCAGCGGTTAGCTTGGACCATATCACTAACATTTGTTTAAATACTTCAAATCTTGGAAGAATATCGTACAAGCTAAGCACTACTCACACTCACAGAAAATCAACATTAATTTCTAAACAGCACTCTTGACCACGAATTGTAATGAATGCTCGTTATATATCGCACAGAGGCCATTTGAAAATTCATAAAAATAATAAACGCACGCACCAATGTAAAACCTAATTCACTAGGAAAATTTAAAACGAAATAAGGAATATATTATTTATGTATGGATCATAATGGTGGGCATATGGGATATATGATTTGAAATATATTATTTATTGAATATAATAAAAGAGAAATACTTTGTTAAAAAGCCTCCTTGATTTTTTTAAACAAAATCATATCTATGTGTTTCAAAAACAAGGCATACTGTTGTATTACAAAAAGAATAAATGGAAGAGAATTAACATAAACCACGCTGCAGAAATAGAAAAATATTTGGACGTTTTCAAGAAAATTTGAGTAACCAAGATAAGTTGAATTTGGGTCAGTAAGAGAGACTCAAACACAGATATGGAGGCCATGGAAAAGATGATAAATGAAGAGAAGGAGGTAGGAAACTATCTGCAATACAGCGCAAAAATGTGAGAAAATGAGATAATGTATACTCATGAGTTCAATGTCTAATGATCAGAGCAAAGAATGAATAAGATGATGTGGGTGAAAGTATCAATAAATCATAGCGCGCAGGTGGTAGGGAACGAGCAGCCGCGTAGGCTAGGCTATAGATAATAAACAAAGACCAATTAACCAAGAGAGAAAATAAAGAAAATACAATTTTGAGACCTTAACCACCACGGCCAGAATGAAATTATTTACAAACGAGTAATGACTTTTGTACCTGTGAGATCCTTAAAAACTTTGTCACAATAACAAAGATATTGATTCAATATAATACCGTTAAATCACTGAAAAGCCAGAGAGCGCTCAGAGACATGTTTCAACATCTCGAACACGATAAGTAACTTGTTGCCATTTCGAAGGTAATAATATCATTATGCCTCTCTCAAAGAAACCCTCGTCCCTATTGGCAAAAAATTGAGACAGTCGATGATAATCACTTGGTGCCAGGTCCGGACTATAAGGCATAAGAAATGCAAACCAAACTCCTGGAGCTTCTGGCAAGTCACTATCGATGTGCGTCCTCTTCTATTGGCCAAAGCTGGCCGCTTCTGGACTTATACAACGCGTGATTCAGATAACTAAAGCCATTTATTGAAAAATAATGGCTTTTTTTTTACTACACCTGATATAGCGTCTGAAAATTGCCCCTGAATTGTTGCATGTTATCGGTTATTGCAACGAAACGCAGTTGCAGTTCATTTGAAATGACAGATAACTGAACTCTGATCTGTGGTTGAAATTAGGCGGTAAATCCCCGGTTGCATGTAAATCTACTGCTGGTTTCCTGCACAAAAATGATATTTCTTGAATTGAAGAATTAACTTCTGGAGTTTTGGTTAGCTGCAATTTTCACACCCTATTTTGGAAAATTACAGCTAGTCAAAATTCTAGAGACCTATGTGACCTCTAACAATCTCTACAAATTAAACAATCTGGAGATCATTTTTTCATTTCTCAAGCTTGGGATAATTCCACGAAAGAGACAATCACAAGGTATTTTCGCCGTGCAGGATTCACCTTCCAGCTAGAAGATGATGCAAGTTCTGATGAAGAGATGGATCTTCCTCTTTCAGAATTACTCAAATTTCAAAGACCGTGAATATGAAAATTTCCATAGATTACCTATCGCTCAATTAACTACTCCAGAAACTGAGAAGTTATTGTGGACATTGATGAAATTCTGGCAACCACAGAAGTTTTTTGTTTTTGATAACGATAAGAAAGAAATAGTGAATCCCATTTTAGGGTACTTAGAAAATATGATAGAGAAGTCATGATTGAATTTGAAGAAAAAACAAAATAAACTAAAGTTACTGAAATTTTCACTGATCATACTTAGGGTTTTGCTTTTCATTTTATTGTTCCATTTCATGTTTTTGTTAATTCATATGTAAAATAAAGGTCACATTCATATTCTTCGTTCTTTTCTTTAATTGAATTTTTGTAATAAAAAAAATTGTTGAATTCATTTATGATGTAAAACGTTGAATTTGCTTATAACGATTATTAGTTGGAAAGACTGGAATTTTTTGGTCCCTTTAATGTCATCATAAACGATATCTACTGTGTATATTTATATACAGAATATATGCTACACTATTTTAATAATATTCAAGAATAAAATAGAAAAGTTATTATTTACCTGATAATGTTTGTAGGCACTGTCCAGTCACTGTATTCCAAACTTTTACTGTAGAATCCGCATTTCCTGATACCAATATGTTATTTCGTAGTTCCATACCGGAAGTTAAGGATTGGTGCCCCATAAGTGTATGTTTACAAGCTCCCGATTCAACATCCCACACTCTTATACTTGTATCCAATGAACCGCTAACCACATGTGTACCATCAAACTGAAAATACAATGGGAACAATAAAAACATTATTTAAAGAATATATGAAGATGAAGTTTTTTGAAATACAAACAAGAATTGAAGGAATAAAGAAATTTCTTCAACTACAGTGAAATTGTCTTTAAATTGATCGTTTCAGCTTTTCCTCATAACAATTTGATTTCATTTGATATTTGGAATCAGCATCTGTATGGATTCAGTCTTAAAGAATCAACAAACAAATGGACTCAACAAATATCTCAAACCTTTTACTATTAATCATTGGAAAAGTGAATTACAGTTGAAAACTAGCACTTTTATTTGAATAGTGAAAGACTCTAGCAAAATTATTTTGGAATGGTTAAATAAATAATGATCCACAAAAAATAAATAGCATTCTCCAAAAAAAAGTGGAACATTTTGAATATTTATCGAAATCTGAAAATTCTATCAATTGTCAGAATCACTATTAGATACAAATAAAAGTTGCGATAATAATCTATTAACTCACAAGGAAAATTAATCATAAAATAAACGAAAATTTTTGTATCTAGAGCACAATCAGAAAAAAATTACAATAGTCACAATGGAAAAAAAAAAATTATAAGTATTCCCAAACCTATACAGAGTGGTCTTGAAAGTATGAGTGAACTCTCCTTAAGTTGAATCACCACGGGGCCAAGATTTCTCTTTGATTTACGTATAATTCAAATAAGGCGTATTTTGAGTTAGACAGGTAAACCAAATGAAATTTGAGTTATATAGGTAAAGAATAGTGATATTTATTTCCTATGGTAGGGGTAGATCGTCCATATTTGGATGAAATTACATCTTTACGTGTTAACAGAAAGGTCAATTTACAATTTCTGAATATTTTAAGAGTGTTTCTTATGAAGGAGTCTAATTTAGACTCCAAAATATCACATGAGTTAATTAATTCAAAGTGTTATCGTTCGTTTATTTTTAGGCAACATTTTTTCAACTAATTTACTCCTGACAAATTATTGCAAGAATGTATGCAGGAGCATTTGATTCCTGGGACTCTGCAGAGTCCTAGGAGAGTTGGGATTAAGAAATTAAACGAAAGATTCCTACTAAATGGTGCAACTATTGCTCCATTAAATATGATCTATTCACCGATACTTTGGGACTTGTGCGGCGGGGTTTCGAATTAACTACTTACATCGAGTAATAGAGGTAATTTTTGTGGGTCTTCGACTTACAGAAGTAAAAATGGTAGAATATAACTGTAAAATTTTTTATTAGTTATGCATGGTAATTTTTTCGACTTAGGCAGGTTTTTTCAAGGGGAGTGAAAATAATTTGTGTTATCAAGGATTTCGAGTTAACTAGGGTCGACTGTATTTGTATAGAAAGGACTAATCTATATTATTATTATTAGGGAATTCAATCCCGAAAATGCGGGATCCCTCTGAAATTCTGCGGGATTCAATATTAAAATTGTATTTAAATCGTCATAATGTTGCATTCGAAACTACAGATGAAGTTCTGATATGAACAAGAATTAACTCATTTGAGAAATGAAATTAATTTTACGGCATTCAGACAATTTTTCAATTCTGAAAAAAGTACCTCCCCTAGCGGGACTCGAACCCGCAACCACCAAATAAGTAGTTCGAATTAGTTATTCGGAGGTTGCGGGTTCGAGACAGGAGGTACTTTTTTCAGAATAGAAAAATTGTCTGAATGCCATGAAATTAATTTCATTTATTAACACACAGACGTTAAACGATTATTCAGTTGAGTAAGTTCTTGGTAATCTTTGTGGACGATAAACTTGAATGGGAGTAACATATTTTTAAGCTAGGAGGTAGCTTGCTTTCGGTCTGTTACTCCTTAAGTGTACTGACAAGATATCTGGATAAATTCTCCATGAAATCTATCTACTATGCAGTTTTTGAGTCTAAAGCAAGACATGTTTTATGGGCAAAGTTCTAGCAATTCAAATATGCAATCTCCAGAAAAGGGCACTCAGAATAATTCTCAAACTAGGTTACAAGAGAATCAAGGGTAGGAAAATTCAGGAATAATATTATAGCAATCCACATACAGGAATGTCTGATTTTTTACTTGAAAAACAAGAATAAATTTGAATTGAACTTCAAAACTAGAAAACGAACCTATCATATATCAAGTATTTCAATACAATGCCAGACATAAATAATGAAACTTGTAGCTTAAACACCAATAAAAGAAAGTATAAAAGATCCTACTTGACAGAGAACCCTACAATATTGAAGAATTTCTGAATAGGGCTAAAACTCCCAAGAATATATTATCTCAATATTCTTTTTCTTATTTGACGACAATTCTTCTCCGCGAATACTTTGTTAACATAGTATCCTTATTATTATTAAAATACAAACTGAACAATTTGCTTATCTCACCTGAAGAGAATAGACTCTGTTTGTATGACCTTGAAGTGTATGCAAGCATTCTCCTTTGTCTGGGTTCCACACTTTCACACTATAATCATATGCTCCTGAAACCACCAACTTTCCATCATACTGAACACATCTTACTGCTGCCATATGACCAACGAGAACATTCAAACATGCACCTGACTCAATGTTCCAAATTCTGAGGGTTGCATCTCTGGAACCACTGACTACCCTGAAAAAGACCTTTCATGAAACGCACCTCTACACTTGAAAAAAATTGAATGTAACGAGCGTTCATTAAAATTCGTGGTCAAGAGTGCGGTGAAAAAATTCGACTTGATTTTCTGTGAGTGTGAGTAGGGCTTAGCTTGTACCATATCATTAACATTTGTTTCACATACTTTGAATTTGGAAAAAATATGGTACAAGCTAAGCGCTACTCGCACTCACAGAAAATCAACTCTAATTTCTCCACAGCATTCTTGACCACGAATTTTAATGAACGCTCGTTACTTCAAATAAATAGGCCAGCAATAGAATCAATAAAAAAAATTCCTTAGAAAGACATTTTTACTTACTTATTGCCATGAAGATGCATACAACGGACGGTGGATGTATGTCCGCAGAGCGTATGTTTACAAACACCTGTTTCTATATCCCAAACTTTCAATGTTCTGTCAGTGCTTCCACTAATAATAGTATTCCCGGACATTTGGGAAGACCATACTCCACCAGTATGTCCAACCAGTGTCCTCAAACACTAAAATTTTATAATAAAAATTAAATTTGTTTTTCATATGAGAAATATAGATTTCTAAGAACACAAACATAATGAAAAAGAAATTCTTCAATTTGATATGATGACTTACCTTACCAGTTGTGACACTCCAAACTTTAAGTGTGTTGTCATCTGAACCACTCACTATTCGACTACCACAAAATTGTAAACAAGTAATGACATGATCATCATGACCTTTCAACATTTTTGGTGGTTTAATTGGTTTGCTCCTCCAGTTCATTTCAATCATATGGTGTCTCATGTAAGCAACCTGAAAAAATGTTTTAATGGTAAATACAAAAGATATTATGAGTTATGTTATTTAACAGAATTCACCTTTCAGAAACTGAAAGTAAATTAATTATCCCAATGAAAATTCACCTCAGAATGAGACCTAGAGGTAGGTAGGATCTATTGAACAAAATAAAAATCTTTCTCCTGTTACTAATGAATTTATCCTGAAGTAAAATTAATCTGGTTCTGATTTTAATCCGAGTAAACAAGTATTAACGAATTTTAATTTCCCATAGAATGGATACATGATTTTAAAATAAACACTGTTCAACACTTCAGGGCAACTTTCTGCTATTTTTGGGATGATAAGATTAATAACAGGGATCTATCTTCTTTTTACTAGTCTCAAGTTTGTACATTCTGAATTGATTTTAATCTCTTGAATTATTTCAAACATTTGTCTAGAAGCAAAATTTATTCAAACTCTATTATAAAAAAGATTTATGAGTTTAAGGCAGTTAGTGGATCAATTGAAACCAGTTAAATTAGTTCTCATTTGGAATTACTTATCCTAATGAGGCAATTTTTTACACACATAATAATCTAAACAACAATTCTGAATTTGAAAAGTTCATCTTGAAATATTGTGCAGTGGAAAGAAGTAGGTAAATTGTTTTATACACATAATAATTTAAATATGTATATGTTTTTTTGTATATATATGGTGTATTTGCAAGAACTTGGCTTGATGCTCTGCCTTACGTTATAATTCTAAAAAAAATTATTCACCTTCCACGGGGATACGCCCCCGGGGCTTCTAGGAGAACCCTTCTTCTTGGGTATTTCCAAGATGCCAACTTCCTTGCATTTTTCTTTCCAAAGCAAGTTATCTTCAGCTAAAAATCGCCAACTCCTACATGTTTCAGAGGCTCTAAGGAGATCTTTGGGTTCCAGATATGATAAAACATTCAGAGCTAATTCTCTAGGTAAAAGAGAAATAAAATCTCTTTGGAATTGTGGTTCAATCACTTGCATCATATGCCTGACTTGAGTAGGCTCACATCTTAAATTGAAATAGTATGCTATACATTAGAAAAATATAAATAAGGATTACCACTTGCGGCAGACTTACGTTTCAATGAGCTCGTTTATGGCAAGAATTCTCTCAGCATTAGACCAACACTGAAATTGTAGAAGCCAATCCGACAACTCAGGAGGTGGATTAAGTTTAGTTGGTATCACAGATCTTACTTTTGAAGGTGTACCAAGTGGAGAAGGAGCTTGAGGTGAACTTTTACATATGTCTGCCTTGGATTCTTCACCGTTTTTAACAAATAATTTCATGGTTTTGAGTTTGTTGTTGATATCAATATCTGTGTTTGATATTTTATCAATTTCACATACCAAGTTTTTACGTGTTTGTCCATATTCAGGTGAGTATTTACGCTTACACTAAAAGGAACAAAAATTAATTTTCAATAAAAATAACATTCCCCATTTATTAAAACCAAAAATTTGGTTCATCAGAGAGAAGATTAAACTACAATCATAAATTGGTCAACATGTTTATGTTACCAAATCATGATAATCTTAATTTTCATCATTAAATTAAAAAATAATTATCTTGAAATTTTAATCCAGAAATATAACAAAATCAATTTAATTACCCAACTTTCTTCAGTAGGTGGTTCGGAATTTGGTCTTTTCAGGGAACTTTTTGGGGTAGTGGGATGTTGTCCATTGAATTTATTCAAAACACACTCACCACCTAAGTTAATCTGAAATATTAAAAATTATTGTTAGTTAACTAACCCAAAAACAACATGAAGTGTATAAACAAATCTAAGAAATCATGTGCTTTTTTGAGCTACCGAGAAGCAAATATCTTTTATTTTATCATTTAATGCCAAAAAGGAGTACTTTCAAGCTGAAGTTTTAATACATGAACTCAATATTGCCAATCAAACTCAATAGTTTTATATACTCAATTTAAAAGAAAATGCATATACACTAACTTCCAATTTAGTTATTCTCAATTAGTCTATGAATAATAATAAAAGAAAATTCTTAATTATTATTATACCTAATAAAGCTGTAGAACCATAAATAGATAAAATCATCAAAAAAAGTATGGCTATAAAAAAGTAACAGAATATATTTCCTTGGAATTCTAACAAGTAATAATAATAATAATAATTTATTCATCCAGTAGGATAGGGAGAAGATTTATTTTTTGTTTTACTCGGATCAGGGGCTAAAGCTACTTGTATCATAAAAATTACTTATATTAAATCATCCAATGTGATCAAGTTGATCCTCTATCGTGATGTTTGAAATACAATTTTTAACATCTTAATGTAACCTAGTGGGTCGAACTGGGATGGAAAAAAACTGTCTGCTAACATTTGCATGCAAATATAGGAAAACTTAAAACCATGGCCCTGTGACTCCTCTCAGATCCGCCTTACATTTTCTAGACTGAATTCAGCAGAGAGATGTTCATTTTCATTTTACTATATAACAATATTAATTACCTCATTGTCTGCATTATTTATATATATTGAATCATTAATATTTCTATCATCACAGTTTTGTACAACATTTTCTGCAGGCTGAAGTCTATCTTGAGATGACTCCAACTCAATAGAATCAACTTTTTCTTCTTTTTGAAATAGTATATTCTTCAATATTGTCTTATTTTGGGAAGTACCTAAAACAAAATTACTAATTTGATACCAATCCTAATTCTAAAATAAAACCAAAATATGTAGGATCAATTTATAAAGGCTTGCTTACTTGGCAGATAAATAATTTTATCTTCACTTAGTTGAACTGGATCTCTTGGTGTAGATCTAGTAGTATCCTCATTTAAATTTTCCTTCAAATAGTTATGTTCTTCGGTTTGGCATATTTTATCCATTCTAAATTAAGTCACACTAGAACAGAAAAATCCTTTGTTAACAAGATTTATAGAAAAAAGATAAAATAAGCAATAATTAATCATATATCAATGAAGAACTGACATAATAACTCCCATAATTCTTTTTTGTTTAAGTTGCATTCATGTAATGCAAAATCCTATGATCAAATGAATAATGCTGCTCACAATCTATCTAAAAACATCCATATCAAATCTATATTTGAAATCTAATAACACTAGAAATATCAGAAAATAGAATTCTCAGCAAAAAATATTCTATTGTGTCATCATGACATCACATGTTGAGAAATATATGCTATTTTCATATAATTTTTTCATTGATACTTATTTTTCATTTAGGTTTTTAGATTCTACACTACACAATATAATTAAATATAAATATTTCCAAAGGTGAAAAAAACTATTAAAAAAAAAACAATAATTTCGGATAAATATTATGAATTGGAATACACCTACCACAAGGCTAAATTTCTAATTGTTTACAAATAAAAAAATTTTGTTGATAGCTTCGAATTAAGCAAAATAAATAGTTACAAACCCATTTATTTTCTGCAGTATACTTAGATTCTTAGTGAGCTCTTAGAAAATAATAATAAAGATTAGTTTTTTCTTTCAAGACACCAATAATTGCTGAATCAATATTAATTACTTAAAAGCCAAACCATAATGGATTGATCAAGTAAAATGTGTGAATTTTGAAAGGATCTCAATTCACAAGAAGCACTAATTTGATCTGAATCATGAAATTTTAAAGAAGCGACTGAAGAATCACAATATTACTTAGTTATAGATTTATATTGAAAATTCTAAAAAGCACACAGCAACCATAAATTACAACAATTTTAGTAACATGTGGTAACTACAAAGTTAATGTGATGGAATTCTATCTTGACTAGCTTAACCGATATGTATAAATTACTAATAATAATACAAAAAGAAACAATAGAATAGATATATTGAATAGAATGATATATTAAAGTATAATATTTATAGTGACGGCTGTATCGCAATTAAAATATAACTTCAGGGAAAATTGGAATACATTTAATGTATTACAAATTGTATTTGGCTGATACTTTACAATAAAATATAAAGAACAATGTTCTAACAAATGTGTTTCTAACGCTCCTCATGAAATCAACAGGAGGTTATATTTACCTGAATTAATTCACCTCAATAATAATAAATACGCTAATATCTTTTGAATTACCATGCATACATTGAAAGCATCTTATGAAAAGCGTGACTTATTAGGGTTATTTTGCAACCATGTGTGAAGTGGAAGATATTTATAAAATTTTGCGAAAAAAGAAAAAATTAGGAAAAGCATCTGAAAGACTTTACCTTTTCATGAAATCCTCACTGCCATTCTCAAGTTCATAACCCGACTAGCACTATTAACAATTTTTTATATAGCTACCTAAATAAAAATCAACAAAATTAATAACAAAATTTTATGATGGAAGTTATATCAGTTATGGCAAAAAATATTTTTTATTTATCACATGAAACTGCAACAAAAATTATTTAAAAAAATTTCCTTTTATCACTAATGCAGTAATGCAGTTAACATGTCATGTCTATTGTCACATGAACGTCAAGTTAAAATTTATTGGTTAGAATGAGTCCCTTCCCCCGCTATTCTTCAATGGATTACCACAGAACACAAATATTATTACAGTAGAAAAAATCCTACTATTGGCATCATTGAATATTTTTGAAATTTACGAAAAGAAGATTTCTTTACTATTCTGATTTCTGTGGTATCGATAATCCATAGATAAAATAATTAGAGTTGAAATTTGGTTAATTTTGAATTGAATTGAATTTAGAATTGAGCAAGTTGATTGGAACTAATTTTAACTTGTTAATTATCAAGAAGGATTATCAACATGCGGGAATTAGATACGGATAACATCATCGTTTATCCTCCTAATAAAATACTGGAAACAAATTATATTCATCCACAAACTCCTAATCTAAAAAAGTCACTTATGTTCATTGATTTCAACAGCAAAAGTAATATCATGTAACTTAAGAAAACAGTTTTTAAACAGTTGATACAAATTCCAGGTGAAGCTATTATTGGGTCATCTAATATCAATGGTACTCTATGGGATGGTTCGACTGCTGTATTTCAGAGTACAACAGATCTCGAAAATTTAAAATGGTCAAAATTTTACATAGGATCTTCTGTCTGTGATGCTAAATATCTAGATGATATAACAGTATGTTTGTATATAAGAACTTTTTAATGGCTCAAAAACTTGCAATGAAATGGCTTTTACATTGTATAGTTTCATTTAACAATCATAGAATTTACTTGTTTTTAGATTGTGTTAGCTGAAGATACTGGAGATGTTCAAGTCCTTGATATAGATGAAAATGTCACAATAAGTCCATATTTAGTTTATAAACATTTCTCTAGAGTACCCCAAATAGCTGTATGGTTCAAATCATCAAAAATATTAACATGCTCCGATAGAACTGTTGCAGTGATTGATATAGAATGTTCAAGGAAAATTATCTTTCCGTAAGTAGAATTATTTGAATATCATTCTTTTTATGAATCAGCTTTTGCTGCAACCTTGCCTTTATGAGAATCTATCTGATTATTAGTATTGTTACTCAACTCAACTCAATTTTACTAAAACAGAGCTTGGTGAACATGTGGAATTTGAGACCCTTGAAAGCCGCCCAATTTCTATGTCAAATCGGCAGCTACGTTGCCAGATTGAAAATAGCATTTATTTATTTGTTATTATTAGGGTAGGCTTATGTCAAGCAGAGGGCTGTTTAATGATGATATGTTACTACCATTTAATTTGGAGCTCCTAGTTTTCGATAAACTTCTTAAAAAAGAACATTTATTTCAGAAAATTTAATTGAATATGTTAATCACTTTGTTTGTAGAACTTACCAAGGAAAGAACTAAGCAAAGAAAACCTTCAGTTCTGCTAACAAGTGATCTGTCTAATTCACAAACAAATCCATAATTACATTTGGCTTAGAAAATTATATACCTACGTGAATCAATTATCATGTTGATACAACAATGTATTTTTTAACCATTTCATTTGAAGTTTTATCAGTGGCCAATGCATTTCCATATACAACTTGGCTGCAGGATTGAAATTTTTGTAGCATTAACAGTCTTATTCCACTGGATTAACACTCCTGGTCCACTGGACTAACACTCCTGGACTTGCTCAGGTAAAGAAATTCGTGACGATTTCACCTATCTACGCCAAAAAGCTCTTGAAGCTGTCACAAGCCAAGTTTCGGGTGATGGTGGAACTGCTGACTGGGCACTGTCGGTACAAACATCATTTGTACCGTATGACAAAGTCAGCAGGTGAGATTTGTAGGCTCTGTGGATCAGCAGCAGAAACAGCCGAACACATGGTATGCAAGTGTCCAGAGCTGGCTAGCTTAGAACCACTCATATGGGTAAGCCGGTCCTGGATACCCGAGAGGTAACGGCCAAGGCCCCTAAGGAGGTTGTCAGTTTTATTAACGTCATTGACGACCTCCTTGGGTTTCCATGAATGAGTAGGGTAGAGAACAAAAGATCTACATGGTCGCAGTTCCCGGAAGGCTTACCGAGCCACAACAACCCCAGTTCAAATAATAATAACAGGCGTATTCAGAATCAGAATAAATATTTAGACAATATACAATACTTTAATTACCTCATTAATTTTTCGATCTGGCAATGTAGCTGATTTGAGGGTCTCAAGCTCATTTACATGATTCTTCATGATTACCCAGAGCTTATAGTTTGCACAAGCAAGGCTTAATCTGGTTTTTTTTTGGAGATTAACATGAAAACACAGAAACAAAATATTTGTATATATTTTTTTTGTGTTCAGATATTTTTTCATTACCCACTTATTTTTAAATGAATTTATTCAATATTGAGTCGAATAATTCTTACTGCCATATTGTTTATGAAGATTTATCAGATTCAATTTCACCGTACCCTTGAATTCTAAACTACATAGCAATTATATTGTTGCTGGAAAAATGTTGGCTTTTGAATAATTCTCAGAGATCTCAATTTCAGAGATTATCATACTGAATCAATATATTCAGTGGATTCATTGACAAATAATTCAAACCATTTTGTGTCATGTGGGGCAGATAGGAATGTTTTAATTTGGGACAGGCGTGATCATGACACCGCATCAGGTGAGTAAATATTAAAGTTATTTGGTTTCATATCATATTAATTCTATGGAATGTTGAAGTGAAGTTATTTTCATGCCAACTTATTCTCCCATGGAGTAATCTATTAGATATGACAGGAGGAATTATTATTATGTATTACTTACTATACTAATCTCACACCGCCAGAATACAAAACTTCAAAAATATATCAATCACCTTATCTGATAGTAAATATTTAGTGAGCATAGAAACCATATTGTAAAAACTCCACCAATAATGTTGTGGCTTTATGTTTCCTCATCCTTTACTTCTAAAATCAGTTTACTACAAGTACGTTATTTTTGGTCTTGTAATACTATGATCTGCTTAAAACGTATCTTCAAAAGAATTGATATTTCCATGGAACCATTTATATCTCAACCCGAAAACCTACATTGAATTGAAGCGAATTGGAATAATAAAACGGGAAATATTCCTGGGAATTTCTATTTGTGAATGCCCAATGCGTAGCTCTAGATTCAAGAGAGCTGAAATTTCTACGGAAATACTTATAATTCAGTGTAAAAGTATATCGATTCCAATGTATAGATTGAATTGGTATATCGGGGAGTGAATCAAGTGATACTCAATAACACCTTTATTTCATTACTCCAAGCTTTCGGCTAAATTCTTAGCCATCTTCAGGGAGCTATAACATAAACAAAAAATCAATTTCTTACAGGCCAATTCAAACTCTTGTATTGAATGAGACTCAATTTTAATTAACAATCATTGAATTTCTCCCTTAAAATTCCTATTATTGGGAGCAAATTACCCATTTTTTTATTATCTTGTAGAGCTTTTTTCTACAGAGCTTAGATGGTAATGCGTTCTATTATTAGAATTTTATAAATGCTTAGAGTAAAATCTGTGGTTTTGAAAAGACAATAATAATCTTTAAATTTTTAAACATGTAATAGTAAGTATTTTGTTATGTCTAATAATGACCCAAAAAGACTGAAGCTAAGTCTGTAAATAATCCTAATAGGTAATTTTTATGTAATGAAAAGTCTCTTAACACCATGTAGTATGTCTTAGTATGAACAACCTGTATATTTTCATACTTGAGACGGCAAGGCCTGATAACCAAACACCATCTCAAAATATAAATATATTTACTATGTTTACCCTTGTCGATCGTGTTGTGTTTATTAACTCGCAAGGTTGTTGTGAATATACAATATAAATACTAAATATATAAATATCATGTCGCTAGATACATGAAGATAATCTTATTCAGTAGTATTCTGTAATTCATTCATTCGATGTTTACATTCTTGAATTACATTATGTGAGATATCATCTGTGATCAGTTCAGTGGGGCATAAGAAATAAATACCTTTTCATGAGTCTGCAGAGTATTAATTGACCATTCCTTCTACTGTATAACCATTGACCGAACCTACCCTAACTGGGTACATCACAACCAGAATTGGATTCAAAAGTTCAGTTCATTCTATTGATACGATTTATTGATAACATAAAATATGCTTAGAATCAAGCGTGAATACACTTGCCAGTTCGTTGTCAGTAGGTATTCTATTAGCGAATAAGTTGGTTATCATTGGTAATTAGCAACAATAACCAACTGCATTCAAGCCCTTTTGGTCATTGTTGGTTATATCTCATGACGTTATGAACTAGCCCTTCTACGTCATCGATTCAGACCGCAGATAACGTTACCACACTCCTGAGCTTCTAAGCATACTTTTTGATATTAATAAATGTTTCAATGGAATGAAAAATTAATGAAACTTCCGAAGCCATTTACTTCCTTGAATACTTGAAATGGGACATATTATACGTGCGCGCATGCTCAAAGTAGGCCCTATGTCCTGAAAAGCTGAAATTCGCATTGTACTATCTTCAGCCCAAATAAGAAATCAACACTAAATTTCATTAAAATCAGATAAGAATTGGGGAATTCAGAAGGCTGTTACAGGGGTTTTGGGAACACACAGACCGACCGACAGACATACTCAAAATCCTAGTTTTTCAGAATATTCTGAAATGCATTTTGCGAGGTGAGAGGAAATTTTTAAATAGGACATAAACATTTTTTTTTTCCCGAAAGTGTTATTTTCTACTCATCTGTTCAACTTGTGAAAATATTAAGAAATTAGTTATATTCACTTGAAAATTGTTTTATCAACTCTACCTTTTTTTTTTCAGTTCTATATACTGATGAATTTGCTGATTTGACAAGTGTAGCTTGGAATCAATCAAACGAAGATTTCATTGTTTGTGGAACTGAAGGTGGTACTGTATACCATTTAGACAGGAGACAACCTAAAAGCACTTTGGAGTTTCATCACTGTTTTGAAAATAGGATTCATAGGCTTTCTTTCAACCCGAATTCTAACCAAGTAGCGATTTGTGGTGATACTAATGAAGTTATTGTGCTTGATAAGATTGAAGGATCATATACAAATATTTATAATAGTGAAGAACATTCTGATATGGTGAGAGGATTATGTTGGAATGAAAATATATTGTACTCTTGTGGGTTTGATGCAAAGATCTGTAAACATATTTTTTGAATAAACTTTTTCTGTTCTATTTTCATTTTTTTCTTTCAATATAAAATCAGTTTTTCAATCTGTGTTTTGTGTTCATAACAACATGATTTTTATCAGCAAATAGTTGAATCAAGCTGCATATAAAAAGCCAAATAGAAGTTTCATAGAAATATCCAAAGATCTTGTTCTATTGTATACTATTCCATACTTACTTTGGACCTAAGTTAAATTGGCCTTTATATACAAGATGCAATATACAGGGTGTTTCGTAATTCGATGTGATCCTTTGAAGGGGTCATTCGCAACAAATTGAGTCCAGTCAACTATGGGTCAAAAGTGAAGGAAAGAAGTTAAAGAAAACCTCTGAGTTTTTTCGGAAAAATATCAATTGTGTTAAAACTATCAGACAGGAGCGGATCCAGGCGATGTCTGAGGGAGGGGGGCAGGGGTGCATAGAAAGTCACGGCTCATATCGATTAGCAAAATAGCGAAATTTTTTGTTGGTGCCTACTGAGATAAGTGTTTTTTTATAGAAAGATGTATTTTAGTAAATCATATCATATTCAGTTTCCAAAATTTTTGTAGTACAAAAACAAGTTCAAACAATTTCATGAATAAATGTAGATTTATTTCATGAGAAAACTCGGGCACAAGAAAGTATGTAGTATAAAAAAAATCATTATTTTTGCATGAAAATTAAGACTTCAATTACCACAGTTAAAATGATACGATTTAGGTCGAATAATGCGCCTTTTTGTTCTATAACTTGTTGCTATTTGGAAGGATTGTGTAAACCTCTCTCATAGAAGCCCTAGTCGCTATTGGCAAAAAAATGAGACAGTCGATTTTCACAAGCCTCTGTTGAAACGGATTTTTCACCAGTAAAATTGTTTGCCATGGACAGCAAGAGATGGTAATCACTTGGGACCAGGTCCGGACTATAAGCAGCTTATGTAGATAATGCCTTGCCAATCCCACCAAACATACAGCAAAACCTTCCTGACCGTTTCCGACGGCTCACCGCTTTTTTACTACGTCCGTTTTCGCTTGACGTTGTCGTAAGTCATCCACTTTTCATCACCAGCCACCAACCGTTCCAAAAATGGGGTGATTTCATTGCGATTCGCAGATGTAAATTCGGTCCAAGAGGTTTTTTGCGGTGAGCCGTGTGGTACCGATACATCTAGCTTCTTCTTGAGACCAGCCTTATGCAAATGGTTCCAAACGGTTTTTTGTTTAATCTTCAACTCTTGAGCAATGGAAACAGGACTCGACAATGTCCATGCTTTTGTCGATATTTTCGACAATTGGTCTCCAGCGCGTGATGCATCTTTGACATAGAAATTACCAGAACGGAATCGCCAAAACCAGAATTGCGCGTGATTGGCTATTACAGTATCAACCATAAACACTATTTAAATTTTCAGCCGCTTGGCTTGCATTTTCGCCTTTATCGAAGAAAAACTCTTATATAACTTATTTTTTCTTTGTCATAATGTCCATCTTTAAGGAGCGCTCAAACTAAACTGAGTAAAATAATCACAAAACTGTGGCAAAGATTATGTAGTACGAAGTCTCATCTTTCTAACGCCATTTAGTGGAACCCAATCGGACTTACTAAACGTGAAATATAGATAACTAAAGCTATCTATTAGAAAAATATATTAAAAACTAAAGGAATGCATATTTTTCGGTAATTCAGGATACACTTTTATATTTATAAGGTCCGCCCCTGCTATTAGAGTGTCAGAATTCAATTCATGCTTTCTTTGGAGCTGAAAAATGAGGGTTCACTGTAGATAAAAATTGGTCGCCCGAAACTCATACCATTGTCATGTAAGCTCAAAATCTAAATCTCCTGAGCAAATTATTAGTTAATCAGTATTAAATTTTTCAGAAATAAATTACCCTAAGGATGTCCATATCATCCAAAAATTTTTGTGTGATCATAACTATGCTTTGAGTTACGAATTTTATCTCTATTGCGAGTTTTGTTTCTTTCAAATTAGGACAGAAACTGAAATGTGAGCGCTGTTATTTACAATTATTATCAGCGATGTACACAATTACGGAACAAGATAAATAAACAATTACCATCTAGATAATTTAAGAACAAATAGAGCCAAAAATTCTCCGATCTACTAGACTGCTACGGAATACAAGTTAATTTATACCAAAAGAAGTAGAGAATGATTCCAGATTCCTTAAAATCATTGAATAGATCACTCAAATATTATACAATGATACATTCAATATAGGTGTTTTTTACTTTTATTTTATAGTAATTTTTTGCTAAACATAAGTTTTTCTATAGGAACATTAATGTATTGATGATTTGAAGAATTAGGTAGGTATGTATTAAATAAATAAAGAAATTTCGTATTTCAACCTCTTAAAAAAAAATTTGAATTATTATTAGAAATTATTTCAGACAATGAAAGTAGATATCTTTGTCATAATTTTTAAATCCATGAAATAATATCCAATTTGAAAGTAAATAAAATTTCTTCTAGCATTCTAAGTTTTTACACCACTACACCACTGTCCAAAGTCAGCCATATTGAACCTCCATTCTTTCAGGGGCGGATCCAGACGATGTTTGAGGGGGGGCCATAGAAAGTCACGGCTCAAATAGGTTAGTAAAATAGCGGAAATTTTCGTTGGTACTTTCTGGGTCAAGTGTTTTTTTTTTTATAGAAATATGGATTTCAGTAAATCATATCTTATTAATTCAGTTTCCAGAATTTTTGTAGGACAAAAACAAGTTCAAAAAAATTTCACATATTTCATAAAAATATGTAAATTTATTTCATAAGAAAACTCAGGCGCAAGAAAGTAGGTATAAGGTGTAGTAAAAAGAAAACCATTATTTTTGCTTGAAGAACAAGACTGCAATTACCATAGTTAGAATGAACCAATTTGGGTCAAATATGCGCTGTTTCGTTCGATAACTACAGTTTCAAGCTGGTCTTAGGGGAACAGCTCTTCTTAGATAATTTCCTGCAAATCTCACTCAACACACAGCAAAACTTTCCTGGCCTTTTCCGAAGGCTCACCGCGTTTCGACCACGACCGTTTTTGCTTGACGTTGTCAAAAATGATCCACTTTTCATCACCAGGTACCAAGCGTTTCAAAAATGGGGCGATTTTGTTGCGATTCGCAGGGGAAATTCAGTCCATGCGTTTTTTTGCGTTAGTTCATGTGGTATCCATACATCTAGGATCTTCTTGAGATCAGCCTTATGCCAATATGTAGTGTTAGTGTTTCAAACGGTTTATTATGCACTCTTGAGCTCTTGAGCAATCGAAACAGGACTCGATAATGTCCATTTTAGCGATTTTAGCGACCCAGCTAAATAAAATTTCGCCGCCTTATTTTAGCTAATTTATCTGAAATTGCTTTGAAGGAGCCTCCGTTATTCCTCTCAGGCATCTTTTCAATTTTATACGAAATCGTATTTTTTAACTCAAAATCACCTTGTCAAATTTATCAAAACGTCCTGCATTGTTTAGAAACATGACGCTCTATGTATAAATTTATATAGCAATAAAACGAAGTCTTGTTTTATTGACTGACTTTGCGCCCCTATGATTTGGCGCCCCGGCAAAATGTCCGGTATTTCGCTCCTGGCAGCGGCCCTGATTGGCCTTCCAGTGCGTGGTACATCTTTGACATTAAAATTACCGGAACGGAATCGACGAAACCAGAATTGCACGTGATTGGCTATTACAGTATCAGGTCCAAAAACACTATTTACATTTTCAGCCGCCTGGCTGGTATTTTTGTCTTTGTCTAAGAAAAACTATAAAATAAAGCGTATTTTCTTTTTGCTAGTGTCCATCTTTATGGCGCGCTCAAACTTAACTGAGTCAACTCATCATAAAACTGTCAGAATGTTTTTGTAGTGCGAAATCTCATCTTTCTAACGCCATATAGTAAAAGCCGATCGGACTTGTACAACGCGAAATAATGATAACTAAAGCCATCTATTGGAAATATAATGAATTCCTTTTTACTACACCTATTGAATAAAAACATGATCAAAAGTGAAGTGCAAAAAGTGAATGTGAACAATTTTTGCACGAGTTGCATACAACATTTTTTCTACGTTCATGCAAAAAGAAAAAAATGATTTATTGAGGTGCGGCACTAGGTGTAGGAAAATGAAAAGCGCAACTTGAATACTTTATTATTAATATCGGATCAGTTTTGATTAAGGAGTTATTCTCGGGAAGGCATTGTTTATTTATCTCTGGCTGCTAACATTAATACAAAATAATAGAAGAATATGTAACTGTTTAAAACGTATTGCCAATCTCACAGCATATCTGATGAATAGTGGGTTTGAACGTTTATGTTTGTCATGATGACAGCACGTTGAAGTAGAATGACAGATGAGTGCAATAAAAACTTTATTGCACTAGTGCAATAAAGAACTTCTTTTTCCACTAAATATAGTTCAATAAAGTTTTGCTTTTTGCATGAATGTAGAAAAATTTAATAACAAATTCTAGTCTCCTATTTTTTTGACTAGCGTATCTTTGTATAATATTTAACATTAAGGCTGCTGCAAATGGTTCTATGTATAAAAAAATATATGCATTAATGCTAATACATTCAACCTGTCTTCAACCACTTCAGATCATGTCCAATCTTTCACCCTTGTGAGTGATTTTATTTATAAGGTCCGGAAGAGGGGCCATGCCCCCCTTCTGTATCCGCCTCTGATTCTGTTCCCACAAATTTCAGCCAATGCTCCTTTCTGAGATAAGTCAGTTTAAATTCTAAAACTTCGCTTTCACAGTGACGTCATGCGCGAATACTAACAAAAATAGGTTATGTTTGTAGTACATAACAAAACAACACAATCAGTTCGTTCTTAAAATCCACAGAATCATGATCGTCTTAGACTGGAAGAGAGCGATCTTAATTATCAAAAGATAACGCATTTTCTCAGATAAGATTATTGAAGTCTGTTCTCAATTGTGTTCTTCTGAAATATGTGAAATAGGTAAAGGTGAATTGCGGTTGAGTGAATAATTGAAAAAATGAAATTGATTGAATCGAAGATCTTAGCTTCGGTTATTCTCGGCGTCGGTAGCATAATATTCGGCTTTTTGCCCCTTTGTTTGACAAATAACCGAAATCAAAGATCATTGTTTTTATCTTGTTTGTTATGCTACGGGGGAGGTGTTTTATTGTCGACGTCTCTGACGCATATGCTGCCGGAAAATAGGAAAAAACTAAAAGAATATGAACAATTCGCAGAAATTATTTTCTGTATGGGATTCTTCCTGCTTTATATTGTTGACGAAATTGTTCATTTTATATACGGGGGGGCACACAGCCATTCTATTTTGAGTAAGCGTAGTTCCGCTAAAGAAAACACGAGATCTCCAAATTCCGTTCGTTATGGTGCGACTGAAAGAACTCCACTGAAGCCACAGCCTCCTTACAATCCCTCTTTCAGCAGAGGAAATGCCGCTGATTTTTTATTTAATGAAGAGGAATGCTCGCACTCTGCTGATCACAATCATGAAGATTCCCCATCGCAGTTATGTCACGTCGGACATCAAGAACCATGCGAATCTTCTGCTCCAGCTATTAATTTTGGATTGGTGATTGCGCTGACCCTACATTCCTTTCTGGAAGGACTAGTTGTTGGATTAGAAGGTACTACAACAAAAGTAAGTTCAATTACTTCTTTCCATAACTTACTAACAATTAGGAATGGGCAAGGGACAAAAAACTATCGATATAAAGGGTGTTTTTTTTAGAGCTATAGAACTTTAAATTGCAATAAAACAACGATGGATTATTCGATTGACATGAATTTTATTTATCCGCAAGATAATCTTGTGGCATTACATTTTAAATATGATTTCTGGCATATGACCGCCACGGCTGGCTCGGATGTAGTCCAATCTGGACGTCCAATTTTCGATGACTTTTCCAACATTTGTGGCCGTATATCGGCAATAACACGGCGAATGTTGTCTTCCAAATGGTCAAAGGTTTGTGGCTTATCCGCATAGACCAATGACTTTACATAGCCCCACAGAAAGTAGTCTAGCGGTGTTAAATCACAAGATCTTGGAGGCCAATTCACAGGTCCAAAACGTGAAATTAGGCGGTCACCAAACGTGTCTTCAATAAATCGATTGTGGCACGAGCTGTGTGGCATGTTGCGCCGTCTTGTTGGAACCACAGTTCTTGGACATCATGGTTGTTCAATTCAGGAATGAAAAAGTTAGTAATCATGGCTCTATACCGATCACCATTGACTGTAACGTTCTGGCCATCATCGTTTTTGAAGAAGTACGGACCAATGATTCCACCAGCCCATAAAGCGTACCAAACAGTCAGTTTTTCTGGATGTAACGGTGTTTCGACATACATTTGAGGATTAGCTTCACTCCAAATGCGGCAGTTTTGTTTGTTGACGTAGCCATTCAACTAGAAGTGCGCTTCATCGCTAAACAAAATAAAATGGACGTAGTGCGCGATACGTATTCTGCACAGAACCATTATTTTCGAAATAAAATTGCACTATTTGCAAGCGTTGTTCAGGCGTGAATCTATTCATAATGAATTGCCAAACCAAACTGAGAATAAATCACTTGACAGCTGTTAAATCGGTCGCCATCTCGAACAGTAATGCCAACTTAAAGTTATATAACTCGAAAAAAACACCCTAAATATTGTATCGATATTTTCTGACACGATCGAAATCTATCGAAATATGTAAGAGTAAAAATATCGATATATTGCTGTAATATTTTGGTGTGGGAAAATTCTGTTGAATTCAATAAAGTTTTTCTATCATAGAGGAGAATAATAAGATTCAGATGACGAGATTCAGTTGAAAACGACATATTTAGTAGTTTGCTCCCATTTTTATTGAGTATTTTATTTCAGTTTTGCAATTCTACATATCGATATTTATTTTAGAGCATTAAATTCAATATTTTTTAATATTTCGCATTATGAATTCGACCACACGAAACATATTATGATCTAGTTGCGTTAGTCAAAAATTCTGATTTATCGTGTCCAGAACCAGTTGAAAACACAGAAAAATATTTGAAAGCGGCCGTTGAATAATATTCCTATTTTATTGTTCTAATTTATTTCTGGAGCTCTCAGCAATATTGAGTCATAACTTTTCATTTTCAATATTTAGAATTTAAGAAGTGATTCATATATCGAAAATATTCGATAATTATTTTATAGTCCGCTAAATCAGGTTTTTCGACTAATGGAACTACAGTAGAGTATAATATATTTCGTGAGGTCGAAATCTTAATGCGAAATATGAAAAAATATCGAATTTGATACTCTGAAATCGATAATATTGGTTGAAAATATCGACAATCGATAGTATCGGAATTAAAAATATCGACGTTATTTATCAGAAATTTTCTGAAAAAATATCGATTTTCGATATATCGATATTATTGCCCATCCCTACTAACAATTCATCAATCGTGTAGATCAGTGATTCCCAAAGTCCATGTGAACCCCCGGGGGGTCCACAGGGGACTCGAAGGGGGTCCAAGGTGTCGTAACGAACAAATGAGGGTCCATGAACATTTTTCTGGTTTCAATTGTAAAAATATGAGTTTTTGGATTCATTCAAGCTGTGCGAAAAAGGGTAGGACCATAATTTAATTCTCGGATTGTTAAAATCCAATTTTACTGTGTTATTTCAAAATATTCGACGTTTTTAAATAATACCTGGAATTTGCATAATGGGCAAAAAAGTTGTTTTTCCGTTTTTCGAATTCAATTTCATAGCCTTTGTTTATCTTGGTTTCTTCCAAGCAATTCTTCAAATAAAAGGTAGATACCTATATACAGGGTGTTATGCAATAAGTGTTCGATATTTTACAGGACGATTCCTGAGTTATTTTGATTTATAAGGTGAAAAGTTTATATGAGCAAGGCCTTCATTTTTGAGATGGAGGGTGTTAAAAATTTACTTTTATTTTGGACATTTCGAACATTTATTGTGATTATAATTTAGATTTATATCTAGTGCTCCGTTGTTTATTGTTGTTTGATCATAATATCTCGAAAACGGCTGCTTGTAGTGTAGCGACTTCTGACAAGCATACCTTACCTACGTAAAAATGATAAAGGAATCGATTTTTCTTTTAGAAAATGTTATACATACATGCACGACAAAGTTGTGATTTCCCAAAATGGGCGAAGATCTGTAGGTGACGCCCCCTACAATTAAGAGCCAATCTAAGATCAAATTTGAATTTCCCATATTAAGAAATCCCCAAATACCAATTTTCGTTCAAATATCGACCTTACTTTGAAAATTATTTACGAAAAACCTAAATAAAAGTGAATTTTCAAAACCCCCTATTTCAAAAATGAAGGCTTTAACCTAGGAATCGTTCTGTAATATATCGGACACTTATTACATAACACCCTGTAAATATTGCAGGGTCGACCGAAATCAGTAAAGCTTGAAAGGGGCCAACGAAAAAAAAGTTTGGGAACCACTGGTGTAGATTCCAGTGGCGACTCGTGGCACTCAAAACAGGTGAAACCCGAAGAAGGAATAAATTTCCACGCCACCTTGGTGCTTAGACACCTGAAAGGTTATTTCTTGACGCTTTGGACTTATACAGGGTGTTATGTAATAAGTGTCCGATATTTTACAGGACGATTCCTCAGTTATTTATGAGGTGAAAAGTTCATATAAGCATGGGTCCGCAAGGCCTTCATTTTTGTGATAGAGGGTGTTAAAAATTTACTTTCATTTTGGTTTTTCGTGAATAAATATTAAAGCAATGTCGATATTTGGACGTAAATTGGTATTTGGGGGTTTCTCAATATGGGAAATTCAAATTTATATAGATTTTTTTCATGTATTTGGAAATTTAATTCATTTTATGTCCATTCTATAACTGTAATCAAGACATGTATAGGGTGTCCCATTTAATTATAAATTAACCATCGTTTTAGAAATATAGAGGAGAGTTGGTGTTTTTTGAATGGGACAGTCTATATATGACTTGATTACAATTATACAATGGATACAAAATGGGTTGAATCTCGAAATGAATGAAAAGCATTCATACATAAGGTGTCCTATTTCAAGAAGTCGAAAAACTCAATATCTTTGAAACGGATGACTTTTCGAAAAAACGCTAACAGGATGCTTTTCGACAAATTTGGGGCTAAAAAACTGCGTTAAAAAATATAGAGTCAGCATAACGTTCTATCATAGCGATATGTGCGTTTAGGAAGCCCAAATTTCTGGAATTACATTTTATTACATAGGCGTAGCTAAGGGGGGTCAGGGGGTTCAACAATCGTTTTATATTTAAATAAATAATGTGTAAAAAAATTTACATTTTATTGATTTTTACATGTGAAGCCCAAATTCAGTTGCTTCATACGACGAGCCGTCACTGATTGCGTGTTGATTGTATTATCAGAAACATAAAAGCTCCAATTCATCAGAATATTGAAAAAAGACTACAGAAGGTATAATAACAATTTGTAAAATTGAATACGAGCCACTAGAACTTTGAATTTAATATCGAAAAAATGACTAATATTTCTGTAATAACAGATCGGACTAAGTTGAAATTTTGTATGTGTGTGTAAAACAATCACTCGAATGCCAAATTTCAAGATGATCATTTCATCAGACCTGCTCATCTAGATAAAATAACCAGCAATGACATCGTAATATATCACATATAATAGGCGCAAATGCATGGACGAGTGCTCAAAAGCTCCTGATACCAAGTCAGTACTTTCATCGAATTCTTGAAAATTCATTGTAAATTGAAATAAGACAATATTAATAACAATAACTTGAATTTTCAGGTTTTGCTCTTGCTTGGAGCAATTTCTTCTCACAAACTAGTAGTTGGTTTTTGTTTAGGTTTAGAACTAGCCGCCAACACCACAACATGGCGACACATGATTGGAATATTGGTTTTTTCATCTGGATCTGTTGCCGGAATAATTGTTGGAGCATTCATTTCTAACATTCAGAATACTCTTTCGGATCAGTTGATGGCAGTATTACAAGTAGGTCAACAATTATTGGTTATACAGGTTGATTCAATAGTTCACGATCGTTCGATAATTCTTGTAAATTTTGGGCGATAGTCCAGTAGATATGTACAGTGCATTCCATTTTGGGTGAGACAGCCAGGTTTCTCGCTTGTTATTCAAGATAGAGCCTTGGGGTTTTCACGTTCCTGTCCTACTTTTTCGTGAAACTCAAGTTGGTCTAATCAGATTGTGCATAACTGTTTCCGTTCAAAAGATACAGGGTGATTTTGGAAATTGATACTTTTCGGACCCCTTCTTTATCTCCGAAGTTATTAGAAATAATGCTGAGGTAAAAACTACTTCTGAATCAGAATTCTGCGTAGAATCCAGTGGCGTACTCATTTTTTTTTTCGGGGTATGGTTTAGAAGATTCAACACAAACTTATGTTTTTTTAAATGGAACGCTATGTGTATCATTACTTCGTTGAATTCGTTATTTTTTTCCCTTCAAAATGATATATGACACTATGTAGGTAGGATGTTCAGAAATGTTGAAAAAACACTAAAACATCAAATAATGATGATTTTTTGTTAATGGGCAATGGATTTCCCATAGAAAAGAAGAATCAATAATAATAACAATAATTTATAGCGATGACAGCTAGATCAGATTGGTTTTTTCCCTCCAATGCCTACTTGATAAAACAATGCTCCCAAAGTCCCAAATGCATAGTAGCCATAATAACAACAAGGATGTTTGTGTCATCAATGACCTACTATTTTTAAAAATCGAAAGTAAAAATCCTCTTATTGAAACATAGAAAATTCATGACCCATTCACAAAAAAATAATCATTATTTGACGTTTTAGTGTTTTTTTAACATTTCTGAACATCCTACCTACATAGTATCATACATCATTTTGAAGGGAAAAAAATAACGAATTCAACGAAGTAATGATATATAGGGTGTTCCATTAAAAAAAATATAGGTTTGTGTTGAATCTTCAAAACCATACCCCGAAAAAAAAATTGAGTACGCCACTGGATTCTACGCAGAATTCTGATTCAGACGTAGTTTTCAGCTCAGCATTATTTCTTACAATTTCGGAGATAAAGAAGGGGTCCGAAAAGTATCAATTTCCAAAATCACCCTGTATCTTTTGAACGGAAAAAGTTATACAGAATCTGATTAGACCAACTTGAGTTTCACGAAAAAGTAGGACAGGAACGTGAAAACCGCGAGGCTCTATCTTAAATAACAAGCGCGAAACCTGGCTGTCTCACCCAAAATGGGATGCACTGTACATTTTACCTGAAAAAAATTCCAAACTCAATGAAACTTCTAGAGGTTGTTTGAGGGTGCTGTGGGACTCTGCCAAGTTATTCAACACGAAGACCCTGTGCTAACTTGAGGAGGGCCGAAGAACCTCAAAATTTTCGGACTTTTTTCAGTTTTTTGCTCATAACTTCTAACCTAATGAGTTTTCTACCAAAACGTTCATGTTTAAAGTTGTAGAACATTAGATTCTATACAATTTAGTCAATTTAGTATTCACAAACTTTTTCGTAAATCCTATATCAATTGTGTCCAGTAGACAAAGCAAAAAAAGTGGGGTCTGCTGGAAAAATTTTCGAACTTGATGAAACTTCTACGGGTTGTTCGGGGGTGTTGTGGGATGACTCTGTGAAGTTACCCAACAGAAGGAGTCTGGGCCATCTTGAGGAGGGCCGAAGAATCACAACTTTTTGGGATTTTCGGTTTTTTGCTAATAACTTTTAATTTAATAGATTTTTGACCATAACGTTCATTTTCGAAATTGCAGATATTTAAATTCCCTATAATTTTGTTCCCATACACTTTTTCCTAAACCTGATATCAACCGAGATGCAGTCAATCAAAATAAAAGGAATTTTCCCAAAATGTCAAAAATTGACAAAAACAAAGGTTTTGACCCTCTTAATATCAATTACCAGCCGTTTTATGGTAATTATAGTAATTACTCATCAATATCGACATAATAAAACATAGGGAGTGGAGGGGGTGGTAGCTTTGACTTAGAGCCTATGTTTATTTGTAGAGTAGATAATTAATGATATCGTGGCATGTTATCACGTTACTGTAAATTCCATCAACCCATAATTATTTTGAACCTTAATAATCAGATCGACTAGGTGAAAACAATAAATAATAACCAAGAATTAATTGAAAATAATGGTTGTATATAAGCGAAAAAAGTCCGAAAATGTAAGGGGTTCTTCGGCCCTCCTCGAGTTAGCACAGGGTCCTCGTATTGGATAATTCGACAGAGTCATCCCACAACACCCCCGAACAATCTGTAGAAGTTTCATTAAGTTCGGAATTTTTCCAGCAGACCCACCTTTTTTGTATTTGTCTACTGGACTACTAGGAGAATGATTCAAATTTTGACGATTTTTTTACGGAAGCTTAAATTATTTTTGACTCTAGAGGCTGGTCCGAAAGTGGTGGAACATGATTCCATCCTGTCCTTTTTAATGAGAATGTCCAATTTTTTATCATATTTATAATCTCCATGAAATTTTGATTTCAAATAAATACCCTACTTGTAACCACCTCTGGTACTTTTTGTCTTCAGTCAGCCTAAGATGAATAGAAACCCTTGTGTGTCTACTTATACCTGTAAAACTTTCAGACAAAACGAGAGATTTTTCAAATTTATGCCTTGCCTAAAGTTTACAAGAGTTATCCACCGATTGAGCACTATTGAAGCCTTGTATATTTCATTGAGTTTAAATCAATTCTCGATTTTCCCAGAATTAATATGTAGATATTTGAAAATTTATATTTTAGGGATTGGCGGGAGGTACTCTACTTTACGTAACCCTCAGTGAAATTATTCCTAGAGAAAGGGCAAGATGGCACAAGGAACATCAAAGAAGAGCTGCTGGATTATATCAGCTCTTAAATATAGGATTAGGTTTTACAATGATGACTATTATGGCACATTATCTTGGTAATTATAATTGATATATCTATATTACTACGTTTTTGCGTGCTTGTTCTAAAATACTGTTCTCTAAATACTAGAAGTTTCATCTGTTGGTTTCAACATCTCCCTTGACACCTTGTGCAATTTAAACATACAAATGTATTATCAGATTTGGTGATACATAGTTTAAACCAATTTGTTTTTAATAATTCTATGTATTTTGTAATGAAAAGTATTATTCATAAATATTCAAATGTAAGAATGGCGCATTTAGCAAAAAATTAAAAAATGAAGCTGTTAGTGTAAGGCATTTCAAAGACAAAATTATTTTGTTTGAAGGACAATAAAATACTTATAGATTTTTTTTCATTTATCCCTTTGTAATATGAAATCTATATATAAAGTCAAATTTTCCCAATATAAATATGATTTTTTTCAAATTTCACAAAACTGCTTGTTACAAGAGCCTACATCTGATTGAAAGTTTACTTAGTCCGACCCTGATCTTTCTCCAAGTTTAGTTGTATACAATTAACCCCGCCCACTGGTCACGTTTTTTTCTAGCACGATAAAAGCTCATCGCGGCTCCTCTTTATTCTATCTCGATGGTTTTGTCTGAGACTATTCTCTCTTTTCTACGTAGGTGGCGCCATTTAATAAAATGGCCATGGCCCACGGTCATAGCCAAATTTCAGTTCCAGGGGGTTTTAATATTTAGATTATCGACTGCGGCCGCTCGACAGATATGCTTCACGCCAGCTCGCTTTTTTTTAATTTTAATAAATGGCGACATCTTCACATTTCGGAGGGGGTTTGAACCACCTAAACCACCCCCTGGCTTAGCCCGTACCATGGTCTACTCCTCTGAGGTCTACTCTATTTGATTGAAACAATCACAAAATTTCTGAAACCATTTTTCGCTCGTTTTCGTCCCTTCTCATTTTGTCACCCTATCTGTAATTTTCAAATTTTGATGAATTAAAACCTTCGTTTCAGTGATGAAGAAACTGCGCTAAAATTCAATAATTCTGTCCAGACTTAACCCGTGACACTCCAACGGAAAAACCTTGACACTTGAAATTTTTAGGATAAGTTCGGATCTCGAATTTTTGCGCGGTTGAGTACGTTAAGTAAGGCTAGGGGTTCCGTCTCAGAAGCTAGACAATGTTATGTGGTGTGAATGCTAAATCGTCGGCTAAGAGTGTAAATCTGCTATGTCCATAATGAACAATTTTACAGGAGACCAAAAAAACCGTACGAAATGTTATTTCAAACAATATAAATAAGGGGTTGTCCATTAATCACGTGACCTTTTTTAGCATTTTTTAACCCCCCCTCCCCCATTGATGATACGTAGTGAGGTTTAAGACCACCCCCCCTCCCCCTTCTCAACATCACGTGTATTTTTAGTACCTACAACGAATCTTAAAATTTTCTGAATATTATCTTAATTTAAATACAGGTATAAACTATAATCTTTCTTCTGAAATTAAGGACCATAATCTTAAAATTTTCTGAATATTATCTTAATTTAAATACAGGTATAAACTATAATCTTTCTTCTGAAATTAAGGAACATAATCTTAAAATTTTCTGAATATTATCTTAATTTAAATACAGGTATAAACTATAATCTTTCTTCTGAAATTAAGGACCATAATAAAAATGTCTACACCAGGTTGCAAGTTTTTTTTTTATTGCCATAACAATAATAATGAACGAAGAGTGTAATCATAGGAAAAACATGTATTGTACTAGTACATGAATATATTTAATGTAGTCAAGGTCACTACACGCCGCGCCGTGCCGCTTAATATTTGTTTAAAAATCGCGCGTTTGACGAAAAAATAAATACACGTGATATCTTACTACACCCCCCCCTCGTGATATTTTCGTGATGTTTATCAAAACCTTCCCCCCCCTTTCAAGCCTCACATGATTAATGGACAACCCCTAAGTGGTTTTCAGCATAAAATAGAATTTCACATAAAAGTTGGCTTGTGTTGAGGGTATATGATCAAACAGTCAAGCATGCAAAAACTCCTGATATTAGATATTCTTTTTTTTTTAATTGAAATATGCTATCTTATTTTTCAGATGCAGACTAAGAAAGTTATCTCATGCTTGGTGATACAGAGAAGACAGCTATGTGTTTTATATTATTATAATGATATAAGTCAACCTATGAAAAACAATTTAAATAAAGGAACTTGTAAATCAAGCATTTATTTTTTTTTAACTGATGATTTGTTTTTTTTTTCATGGTCTTTACTTAAGAATTCCATGTCCTATTCACAATTATATTGTTTTTTAAGGATAGAATAATAAAAATACCTATTGCAAAAATAAATTATTATAACAATTAGTACTGTTTTATGAAACAGATTCATAAAAAAAATTTCATAGCTAAATACTCAATTGAAGATACTAAATTAAAAATTAGTCTTTATTTAAATTTACAAATGATTGTGATAAAAAATTTTTCAATTGTAAAATCAATTCACAATAAATAACAAAGTATACAATATACTGATGATGGTACTGATTTAAAACAGTTAAGAATCATCTATAGAGCAAAACAAAAATGAGTTTCTGGCCGTTTTCCTCCAAAACTCAAAAATCCAGATTGGGGAGATTTTACTCTTCTCATAACTTCTTTAATTTCACTGACAGTTATTGCAGGCTGACCATTGTATACTCTACTATGGTCCAAGTTTGACGCCCCAAATTTCTGAGCATAACTAAACATAGTAGCAGAGTAATAAGAGCCAACTAAGGATTTCAATGGGTCATGACCGCTAGAAGAATCCATTCTGACTAACAATGCATAATCCACAATTTCAGCAACTGTTTGATAAGCTAAATATGCTAAGACTTCCATAGCTTCAAATCGATATATGATTTGACTATTTAAATCAGGATCAATCCACGCTTTCAACTTATCTAAGTTTCTCATAGTGATATGCTTACTACAAAAAGATGTTGTACGTGCTTTACAGAACTCTAAATATTGTTCTTCATTTAACGCTTGTGAGATTCTATCAGCTCTCAATTCTCTTTCATATTTTACTTCATCCATTTCTGTTAGATCTGTAAATTCACCAGTTTCATCAATTTTTTCTATGAATTGAATTAAATAACCTTTAGGTTTAACATCAATGTTCACATTTCCTATATTATTGTGTTGCAAACTTCTGTATACTTTGTTGTGCAAATATTTGACAAACCTTCGCATTTTGTGTTTGTTATGCCTCATTAAAAAAATTAATTCTTCTCCTTTTAAAGTTTTTCCATCAGCAGAATACTTCAATGCTTCTCGAACTATAACTCGAAGTTGTCCCAAAGTTATGTTTTCAACCAACTGAACTGTTTCTGGATTTGGACTGTAGCTATCACCAAATCCAAACATCATACGAGATATTTCATTAGTAAATGATACTTTTTGCTTCTGTTTATCCATTTATATACTGCTAAAACAAGAACTTAAAGAAACTGATATTATGATTATTAGAGAGTTATTGCAACGCACAAATAAGCGATCTTTTATTAAAGGATCCTCTATCGTGGACGTTAAAAGCATAGACCATAGAACAAGTATATATATACTTACTCTATGGCATAGACTATATTCTCTATGGTTAAAAGTGCAAGGTGCATTTAACGAGTCAGTAAAGTCAAAAGTGGCAGATCTTTAAATTTGACATATTTATATTTTGTATTCTGATAAGTGATAAGTGAAATTATTCATTTGGTAAAATTTCAAAATCGAAAATGAAAGAACAAATAGCGTTAGCAATTTTAGCTGGGACCATTATTGAGGAATTGATTTTTCATAATAGAGACAGTTGGTGTAGAAAATAATATATCAAACCAATTCAAACAATCGACTAGTTGACTTGGAAAATTTTTACTACAAGTCTCGCAATCATTATCGAAGTTTATTTTTATAACTGCAAACTTCATTGTGGAAAATCATGGATACTTCTAAGATAATTTGAATGCACATAAGTGGCTTTATAGAAATAGTTATCGGTAAGCTATTAGCTGAATTGAACATAAATTATATTGTATATTATATTACCTTAATTCGTTTTTAGTCTACCAATTCGTAATATGGGAGGAGCTGTACCAAACTACTGAAGTTTTATCGATGAAACTATTAGAGAAACTTGTTGACAAAGTATCATCACTATGTAAAATATCAGTCTACTTTATGAACTTGTTTGAATGGAAGTCAATCAAGTATATCTTTTCATGTAAAACCACCAGTATTGGAAGATTATTTTGTTTAACAGAATTACGTTATGTATTTTTGTACCTTTTCCTACAATAATTTTGAAAAAAGTGTACTTAACGTATAATTTTATAACATTACTGATAATTAATTAGGTTCTGCATTGTGATTTACTTTTTTTATGCTATGTTGATCCAATATATAAAAAAGTACTTAGGTAACAAGTTTATTATTTTTCTTTCAAAACAATCTCATGGTGTGTCCATATTACAGAATAAATTACTTATATTCAATATAAAAAAATAATATTCAGTATGCAGTAGCATTCTGTAACAATACTACATTATACATATAGGTAAATTCTTATTTCTAATAAAATTCAGGATTTATCAGTATTATTTTTAATTCTTTTAGTAGGATCAAATTAAATATGATGTTTTGTCACAGATTACTAGTTAGTCTGTGACCTGACCTGTGTTACCACAGACTAATCTGTGGTTTTGCCCGTTTACAGCTGATTATTGTCCATCTCATTCACTTTACCGTAAGTCTCTCTCTAGACTCCTTCCATGGTTTTATTAATTCTATGATATTAGGTCTATGCATTGAACTTGTATTATTAATTCTATGGGTCTATGCGAAGAACCCTGTTCAAAACTAATGGGATAAATAAACGTCCAAATTTTCCTGTTTAGTGTAATCGGTGATTAGGCCACATTGAACGTCATTTGACAGATGTTGCAAGAGAAATCAGAACGTAATCATTGTTCAAATTTTTAATCACCGATTAGGCAAATGGTGCAACTGGCCCTTAATGTTCGCACCTAACACCGCACGCTCCGCACTCGTGTGGATTTGCCGAAAGCAGTATTTGACGTGTCAATTCAGTTCTGTCAATTGTATTCTTATTCTTAATTTCTATGGTTCTATGTCCCAATTCGCCATTTTTAGATTAGTTTGTTTATGGTGGTAAAATTGTTTTGTTATTTCTTCTATCTACTTATCAGGATTATCTATGATTTGTTCGTGGAGACTTGGAGAGTGTCGTGGATATAGTATCTTTTTACTTTTTTAGTCGGTAAAAAAAAAAAACAAGCTTCATGCTATAGTGCACAGTAGAGATAATACAAAACAAACAGTTCTCGATTTGTAATTGTAAATATTTATTTTCACAATTGAGAATTTACGAAGTGTTTAAGTCAGAAATGGAAACAAACCTGAAAATTTTCCTAGATCAAAATAATCATCACAAAGTAAAGATGGAAATGGGAGAAGATGATGATAGCTATGAAAAAGGAAACTCATTTGATTTGGAGTAAGCATCCATTATTTTTTCTTGATACTGTAGGCTAAATTTTAACTTTTTTAACTTTCACTTTTTTCATTGTGAAAAAAGTATATCTAGAAAGAACATGGCTTATTGTCTCTTCAGTTGAGTATATGTGTTTTTGTGAAAGTTTTAATTATTATTATCCCGACTTTTGCCTATACGCGTAGGATTTCTCCTCGCCGTCGGCTTCTCACTCCTTGCTAAGAGGAACATTCACTCAATCCCAGATATTTAAAATATCAGAAGGGTAGAGCTCGGTCGTGTCCAGTCCTTGTGGTCCCCCTGGTTCTCGTCGAACTTCTGGTCCTCTTACACGCGATCCTTGGACCTGTCCTTCGCTTCCTAGGAATTTTCTCACCGTCCTTGCAGTACCTAAAAGAACAGCATTTTGCATTATATTACATATATACTCACTAAGTCCTAGTTGCTTGATATTTCTCCTGAGATTTTTGGGTACTATTCCTGTTGTTGAAATGATAATTGGAATAGTTCTCATTGATATCATTCCCCACTGGCGCTTTATCTGAAATTCGAGGTCCCTATATTTTGAAATTTTTTCGACCTCTTTTTGACGCATGTTGTTATTAGGTATTGCTACGTCGATGAGTATTGCTGCCTTTTGATGTTTATCAACTAGCAATATATCTGGCCTGTTGTGAGGGACTGTTTTATCAGTCAAAACTGTACGATCCCAGTACAGTTTATAGCGTTCGTTTTCCAGGATGGTTTCCGGTCGGTACTTGCAGTATGGCACTTTTTCAGAATGAATTAGTGTTAATTTAGTTGCCATTTCTTGGTGTAGTATCTTTCCCACTGCATCGTGTCTCTCTTTATATTCATTTCCTGCAAACATTTGACATCCTCCCGTGATATGTTGGATTGTCTCATTCGTTGGACACCCATAACGGCATCGAACGTCAGTAATAGTTCGATCCTTTATGATATGCTTGCAGTAATTTCTTGTTGAGATCACTTGATCTTGGATGGCTAAAAGAAATCCTTCCGTTTCTGGATACATCGCACCTGATGTGAGCCAATAGTTCGACGCTTCAATGTCGACATGATCCTAGTTCACCTCGTTGAAATGTCGTCCATGTAGGGGTTTTTCTCTCCATCTTTGCAGTTTTTCTTGGATTGTCTGGTGGTTGTATGACAATTGCTCCTTGTGCAGTTGTAAAGGTGTTGATTCGTCTGCTTCACACAGTACTTCGTAGATCTCTGACATGCTTGATTTGTCTTTGAAGTATGTTCGTAGGCATTCAATTTGCCCATAGGTAAGTTCCATGATGTCTAGCAGACCTCTGCCTCCTTTATTCCTCGGCAGTGTCGTCCTCTCAATGCTACTTTTCGGATGGTGCTTGTGTGCTTTCGTCATCAAGGTTCTCATTTTGCGTTGCAGGTTTCCTATATCTGTTTTGGTCCATGGAATGATACCGAAAGAGTATGTAAGAATTGAACATGCATATGTATTGATAGCTCTCGTCATGTTCTTGCTGTTGAGGTTTGTTTTCAAAATTTTGTTGATTCTCCTAATGTTAAGTCAGTTGTTAAGTCTTCCTTCATCCATCGCTTCTATCTCCTGTCCATTGGAGAGAGCTATCGGTTCATCTTGGATTTTTCCACGCTCTACGCTAATAAATAGTGCGACACTTGTTCAATCCGAATTTCATCCCCACGTCTTCCGAAAAATTTTCCACCAGTTTGACCATAGTTTGCAAGTGGTTTTTGTTGCCTGTTATAAGTTTTAGGTCATCCATGTATAGCAAATGATTGAGTGCAATAGTATTTCTATTTCCTTTGACATTGAAACCTTTTTCAGTAGCATTCAGTTGTTTAGAAAGGGGGTTCAGCGCCAAGCAGAACCATAAGAGACTCAATGAATCTCTTTGGAAAATTCCCCTTTTTATTGGGATCTCTTTAGTAGTTATGTTCGCCGTAGAGAGTTCGATATTCGTTCTCTAGTTGCACATTGCATACTTCAGAAAGTTTATTGTAATTGGATCGATCTTGTATATTTCCAAAATTTTTGTCAGCCACCCATGTGGAATAGAGTCTTCTTATAGTCAAAATATGTCATAAAAAGATTTCTGTGTTTTTTGAAGGCTTGGTTGCATATGATGGAATCTATTATCAGCAGTTCCTTCGATCCTAGTGCATTCTTGGAACATCCTTTCTGCTGTGTTGTCATTATATTATTTGTTTCGCAATGTTTGTAGATACGAGATGCTGTACATGATGTGATGATTTTATATATTGTTGGTAGACATGTAATTGGTCTGTATTTTGATGGATCCGCTGTGTGTTGCATATCCTTCGGTAAGAGTAAGTGGTCCCTGTTGTTGAAAATTTGGGCATTTCCGTTGGATTACTTATAACACCATTTATGGTTTCAACTAGCCTGCCGTGTATACACCAAAATTTTTTCAACCAAAAATTGTGGATTCCATCTGGGCCGGGTGATTTCCAATTGTGTGCGTTTTTCAATATTTCATGGAATTCTTCTATAGAAACTGCGTTATGCGGCATTTGTTCTATTGTCTCACAGGATTTCTCTTCACTTCTCATCCAATCAGCCTGGGAGTTGTAGGGGGTTGGTGTAGCCAGTTGATCTGTCCAAAAATTCTCAATATCCTCGATTGTTTAACATTCTATAGAATTTTCTTTCGGAGTTTTCAAAAATCATATTATCCTGTTTTCTTCTATAGCTCTCATTGTATCTTCTGAGTCTTTTGGAGTACACACTAAGTTTTTGTTTCAGTGTGTCTAAAATTTGTTGAGCATTTTCATTGTTTGGATCATACGTTGTATGTTGCCGTTTCATTATTATATTCACCATTTTTTGTAATTTTCTAGAAGGCGCACCTTTTGAAAATTGGGTGAGCCTCCCAATATCTTGGCGGATGCTATGAACTTTGTCTTCTAGCCTTTTTTGCCAATGTGGTTTATTTTGTTGTTTTTCTCTGGCTGGTTGCTGACTTTCAGGTTTTGGCTTCACACCTAGCTCTGTTGCTATTGAAAATGCTGCACAGTATATGATGAGGTGTAATGATTCGAGATCATGGTAGTCAGAAAGATACTTGGGTATAATCTCCTTGTTAGTCATGACCAGACAATGGGATAGTTTCTTGGAAGTCCTCAATCTTGGCAGAATCCGTCGTCTCAATGGATCTGTGCCCTCAAAATCTATAACGCATCTATTCATTGTGGCAAATAATCGCTCCAGTAGTTCTCTTTGGTCTTCTTCTGGATTTTCGACGGGTGCATCATATATATTCCGTCGTTGAGCATCACTTATTGCTATCACATCTGCGTTGTTTTGTTCCTCAGAATTCATTTGTGCATTGATGGTTTTCAGCACAATTGTAGTTTTCTTCAATTGTCGTTTCGTTGTTAGTGAGGCTCCTATTCTGTAGCCTCAGTTGGACTTCATTTTTTATGGTGTTAAGTCTCTCATCGGGTACAAGTTTATTTCACAATATGACCCGGTATTGGTCGGCTACTTTTTGCTCAGAAACTTGGAGTTCGGGATAGTTTCTGTGGAGTTCTGCAAATAATTTTTGCCGGTAGCCTATTTTATCCTCTTCCATATTAGTCACTTCATAATAAATGCGCATGATCGTTTCATTTATCGAACTTGTCCATTTCATGCGTCTTCTTGGTAGACCTGCTTGGGTGAGTGCTGGTTGGGGATCCTGCGCAGCACCTTCAGCGGTCGGAGAAACTCGTGTTATTCTTCTCCTAGAATGTTGAGATTGTGGAGGCGTAGCATTTTGTTCGACAGACGCCAGTCTCCTTAGCACTCTGTCACCGACGTCCCGCATACTGTCATGTCCAGCGCCGGCTCCAGACACGCCCTGACGAACCTCATGCAGCGGCTCTATATTCCTATTCCTCAAATTCACCATCATTTATGGGTTCCTCCTTGTCGTGAGGGAGACGGCCTTTGATCGCTTTTTACGATCCGCAGAGCTATGGTGGGAGAATTCTTGAGCTGCTTTCCACACGGCTTCGTCCGTTACCCTGCACAGGGACCCTTCGACAGGTTTCAGCTTCCCGGGTCAGGGAGCTCCTGGAATCTGCAGTGGGCAGGAGTCGATTCAACTCTCCTGATAGGTGATTCGCTATGGATTCATCTACCGCTACCCGCATTATTATTATTATTATTTCTGCACTGATCTTGAGTCTTAGTCTTATGGCTGGTTTATGCACCATTCTTAGGACTAAGAACTAAACCTAAGAATTAAGTGGCGTTTATGCACTCTCTTGTTAGTTCTCAGTGAAGGAAAGCGCACGTGCTCAAACTACTTTCTATTTGTTCTATACTTTGATGTTTGACATTGATATTGATTGTGAAAAAATTAAATTTATTTTTTTTCAGATACACCGAATACTTTTCATGGATAAACACTAATAACGGAGCATAAAACGATAGAAACTGGTACTCGTTAATATTGAAATTCTGTGCGGCGCATGCAAACTTCATTATTTTAACTAAGAGTTTAGTTCTTAGTTGTAAGTTGATCAACTTTTTAGTGTTAGTTCTTAGTCCTTAGGTAAAATGCATAAACGCCCTCATTGATTTGTTAGCGTTCAATTCTTAGTTCTTAGGAATGGCGCATAAACCAACCATTACTTTCTTGATTTTAATGAAAAATGTCAGAATATGTTGACCATCTCTTTTGTTCCGAATAATGTCAAATATTTAGATACAATTCAATAATAGAGAGAGAGAAAAGTTTATCGATGGCCATAGACCTGAGGTCCTTCAGCCTATTACACTGCATACACATAAATATTAAAAAAAAGTACATTATGTGTTTTCTAATGCTTTAAATAAAGTCGTCTGTGTAGGGTATTTTCTAAAAGTTGTATGATGTTCTTCACTGTGTTAGAGGTCAGCTATGTCATCGAGTTCTTTAAGTTTGTTGAAAAACTTTCTGTTGAGAATACAAAATCTAGAATCAATTGGTTCACTTGGTTCTTGAATCCAGCATTTGGTTTGGCGGGTTATGCAATATATTGTTGAGATGTCTGATTCTTATGATTATCCTAAGACTTGTTGTCTCTGCCACCTTGAGATTTTTCACTGCTGAAGCTCTACAATTTATATATATATATATTTGGTGTGCAAATTCAATTGAAGGTCGACATATGCTTTTATAAATTTTTGTAGCATTTTGGATGGTTATACCTTGTTTTTATATGTAAGTTTGACAAAGTATTTGGCTCTAGTGATAGTTTTCTTTTTTACTAGTTTCGTTTGCAGGTTGAAATTCAGTTTATTATCAACCTGTACACCCAAATATTTCATTGAAGTAGAAATTTTTCCCTTTGGAATCATTCATTTTGTTGCATCCATTAAACCAGTTGTTTTCTCTATACTGCTGTATCATATCTCTTTTGAAGTTTGAAATTGTTTATGAAATGTTTTTTGGTATGTAGCTGTTAATGTTACTATAGAGTATTCTAGATGTGAATTTGTCTATTAACTTCGTTGTTTATTGGTTCAGTTGGTGAAGGCTCCTCAGGATCCTCCAGATCAAGCATCAGATTGTAGAATCAGTTCCCCAAGAAAACAACTGTTGTGTCTTTATTGAATTGTCTAATAAACTTTTGTTTCAAAGTAACTATAAGTTACTTTCTGTCACTATATTTAGGATTATTTAACTTTCTATTATAAATATTCATTATTTCATCATGTACTGTTATTGGAGCATAGATCCAGCTTGTGTTTTTTGAGAGATCTTCTATTTCATTTGTTTTTTCATTAAGTGGCTTGACATTAGCGTTTGAAATACCTTCCATGGGTTTTTTTTTGATGTTTCGGACATTTAATGAACCATGCCATATGGTCTTCTGCGCCACAAGACAAGCACTTGGGAGCATTATTGGTTTTGTACTGAGACATATTATTTGGTCCTTATCTTTTCGATCATTTTGGTGAATTTGTGCAAGAATCTGTTTTATGGTCGAATTGTAAACATTTGTTGCAAGGTATAGGAGTTGGGTCTGGAGGATGGCTGGGATATACCAAATAGTGTTGATTAATGAAAAAGAATCCATTATTCCAAAGTACTTCAAATGATTCAATTTCACCCATAATTATTCTAATAAATCTTGTGGGTTTTGATTGGGCTCTTGTGATGATTCTTTTGCAGTATCTATGTTTTGTGATAAAAGATGCTGACTTATTTCTTCTTCTTTGATACACGTTTCCATATTTGAAATCTCCACGCCTATTTTCTTCTCGTTCTTTAGCTCTGACAGGACTTGTTCCAATTCCCCGAGTTTGGTTTTGAGAATTATATCTCTAGACATAGAAAATTTCGTATTCCAAATGGACGACATTTGTATTCTATTTGTTTCATTGTTTTCAGAATTGAAATAAAATAAATTTGAATATTCCATCTTCTTGATGTCACTCATCTTGGCTGAAACATTTCTGTTTATTATTTTGGTTGGTTTGTTTGTTTTGGTTTTCGATGTTTGGTGTTGTTGATTATTTTTTGTTGACATGGCAGATGTCGACTGTTCTTTATTTTCCTAATCAATTTCCTTTGGTGAAGAAATGTTTTGATACATCACAGGATCTTTTATTAATTGGGGTTGATTGAATACGATATCAGCAGATTTATTATCGTTATTATTAGGTATTAGTAGAAGTGCCGTTGACCTGGGACATTTCTGATAGTTCTTTATTATCGTTATTATTAGGTATTAGAAGTGCCGTTGACCTGGGACATTTCTGATAGTTCAAGAACTATCGAAGACTGCGGGCAAGCAGTAATCAGCTTAGAAATTCTGTTTAATCGAATTTGTTTACTAATAACAAAAACAATTATTCACATGTGCTCATCATGAAGGTTCAACACGAATTTTTTAATATTATTTTCTCTATTTCGCAATAATTCAAAAACACTACACACACAGATACAAGATCCTAATTCTCAAAATGTATTTATTTTGAAATTGTGTAGATTAGATCTTGAAGATTTCAATAGTTCCTATGAAATAAAGGAAAATAGGATGTAGTCAAGCAAGAATACTTTTTACAAAAATTCGATTTTTTAGAAGAACACTTTCATATGAAAATTTCCAGTGTTTGTTGAAATTGTTTTATCTTCCAATCTCTTATAATTAAAAAAATGTTACAATTATTTTTTGGTTCTAGTTTTCAGTACACAACTGATGGGGGGCATATTGAGGATAAAAAGACTGAAATCATTGAAATTGTTCAGCATTACACTGATGATAATGGAATAAGATCATCTTTGAAATATGAAACAGGCGAGTTTTCTTTCAACCAGAAAAGCAATCTCGAAGGACATATAGATGCTGTACATTTGAATAAAAGGGAACATGAATGTCTCTTATGTGAGTTTGCAGCCAATCAGAAAGGTAACCTCAAAAAGCATATAGATTCTGTCCATTTGAATAAAAAAGAGCATAAATGTCGCTTATGTGAGTTCGCAGCCAATCAGAAGCATGACCTCAAAAAGCATATAGATTCTGTCCATTTAAAAAAAAAAGAACATAAATGTAACTTATGTGATTATGCAGCCAATCTGAAAAGTTACCTCAAAAAGCATATAGATTCTGTCCATTTGAATAAAAAAGAACATAAATGCCACTTATGTGATTATGCATCCAATAAGAAAAGTAACCTCAAAAATCATATAGATTCTGCCCATTTGAATAAAAAAGAACATAAATGTCACTTATGTGAGTTCTCAGCCAATCAGAAACATGACCTCAAAAAGCATATAGATTCTGTCCATTTGAAAAAAAAAGAACATAAATGTAACTTATGTGATTATGCAGCCAATCGGAAAAGTCACCTCAAAAAGCATATAGATTCTGTTCATTTGAATAAAAAAGAACATAAATGTCACTCATGCGATTATGCAGCCAATCAGAGAAGTACCCTCAATAATCATATATATTCTGTCCATTTGAATAAAAAAGAGCATAAATGTCACTTATGTGAGTTCTCAGCCAATCTGAAACATGACCTAAAAAATCATATAGATTCTGTCCATTTGAAAAAGAAAGAACATAAATGTAACTTATGTGATTATGCATCCAATAACAAAAGTAACCTCAAAAATCATATAGATTCTGTCCATTTGAATAAAAAAGAACATAAATGTCACTTATGTGAGTTTGAATCCTATCAGAAAAATCATCTCAAATATCATATAGCTTCTGTCCATTTGAATAAAAAAGAACATAAATGTCACTTATGTGAGTTCTCAGCCAATCAGAAACATGACCTCAAAAAGCATATAGATTCTGTCCATTTGAATAAAAAAGAACATAAATGTCACTTATGTGATTATGCAGCCAATCTGAAAGGTAACCTCAAAAAGCATATAGATTCTGTCCATTTGAATATAAAAGAGCATAAATGTCACTTATGTGAGTTCTCAGCCAATCAGAAACATGACCTAAAAAATCATATAGATTCTGTCCATTTGAAAAAAAAAGAACATAAATGTAACTTATGTGATTATGCAGCCAATCTGAAAAGTTACCTCAAAAAGCATATAGATTCTGTCCATTTGAATAAAAAAGAACATAAATGTCACTTATGTGATTATGCAGCCAATCAGAGAAGTACCCTCAAAAAGCATATAGATTCTGTCCATTTGAATAAAAAAGAGCATAAATGTCACTTATGTGAGTTCGCAGCCAATCAGAAACATAACCTCAAAAATCATATAGATTCTGTCCATTTGAAAAAAAATAACATAAATGTAACTTATGTGATTATGCAGCCAATCTGAAAAGTGTCCTCAAAAAGCATATAGATTCTGTCCATTTGAATAAAAAAGAACATAAATGTCACTTATGTGATTATGCATCCAATAAGAAAAGTAACCTCAAAAATCATATAGATTTTGTCCATTTGAATTAAAAAGAGCATAAATGTCACTTATGTGAGTTCGCAGCCAATCAGAAACATGACCTCAAAAATCATATAGATTCTGTCCTTTTGAAAAAAAAAGAACATAAATGTAACTTATGTGATTATGCAGCCAATCTGAAAAGTGTCCTCAAAAAGCATATAGATTCTGTCCATTTGAATAAAAAAGAACATAAATGTCACTCATTAGATTATGCAGCCAATCTGAAAAGTACCCTCAAAAAGCATATAGATTCTGTCCATTTGAATAAAAAAGAACATAAATGTCACTCATGTGATTATGCAGCCAATCAGAAAAGTACCCTCAATAATCATATAGATTCTGTCCATTTGAATAAAAAAGAGCATAAATGTCACTTATGTGATTATGCATCCAATAGGAAGAGTATACTCAAAAATCATATAGATTCTGTCCATTTGAATAAAAAAGAACATAAATGTTACTTATGTGATTATACAGTCAACCGTAAATTTCACCTCAAAAAGCATATAGATTCTGTTCATTTGAAAAAAAAAAAAGAACATAAATGTGAGTTTGCAGTCAAACAGGAAAATAACCTCAAAAAGCATATGGATTGTGTGCATTTGAATAAAAAAAGAAAATAAATGTTACTTATGTTATTTTGCAGTCAACTGTAAAGTTCACCTCAAAAAGCATAGAGATTCTGTCCATTTCAACATAAAAGAATTACTTATGTGATTATGCAGCCAACCGGAAAGTTTACCTCAAAATTAATATGGATTCTGTCCATTTGAATGAAAAAGAATATAAATGTAACTTATGTGAGTATGTTTCAAGCATGTAAGAAACTCTTAAAAGACATAAAACATATCCATTTGAATGAAAAATCTTAGAGTAAAGAACATAGGAGTGGCCTTAAACGTAAATAGCGTTATATTGTAATTAGATGCATCAGTAAGATGATAAACTGAGGTAGGAAAACAAGAAACCCGCAAAATTGACAAATAGGGGTGCAGTAAACCTTCCACTGGCGTGGTTAATTGTTTCTTAGTAAGGATTATTATTACAAAATCGATATTTAACTTGAATATAGAATATAAGTGAGTTATTATATTTCAAAATGAAAACTATCAACAGAGCGGAGACCGAAGCTGAAACGTCTACAACAAAGAGGATATTGCGAACAACTGAAATGAAGACCTCTAAGAATAATGGTATACATACTGGCGGACAGACAGAAATTCTATTATAAAAGAGAAGTGCTAAGTGGACGATGTGGTCAGATGTATAAGGAAGAGGCGGAGAGAGTGGAACCAGCATGAGGACAGAATGAGCCTAGACATGGCTAAGATCATCAGGGACAACAAACCCCTCGGAAGAAGACCCGTTAGATGACCACCAAAGCAATTGTGAGATAGCTGGCAATCCACGTCACAGGAGACATACACCAGAGAAAGCAGGCGGTACGTCTTCTCAAGAAGAAGAAGAAAATGAAGACTTGCTAATTTCATAATTTTTTTGAGAAATAATTTCCATTTTATGAGTTATTTTAGTAGATTTCTTATGAAAACAATGTACAGTAAATAAACTCTCGTAAAATACAATGTTTTTGATTAATTAGTAATAAATTAATATGGAATTACATACCCTTACCTCATTTCTTACATAGTTTCAATCAAATGAAGAATTGTCCAAGATGAATATTACCTGCGATCAGATTCTTACATAGACCTATAATAACATGGACTAGCCCTCTGCTCGCACCGCTTTGCAGACCATCAAAGAAAGAGAGGTGTTGGGAAGGAAGGAGTTATTAATGGCAACACATGCGAATTTACTATGATAATAACACGTTTTTAATTTTTTTTTTGAGAAATATTTAGTTTTTTGCATGACTTGATTATTGAAATGGCTATGGGAATAAGGCGTTGTTAATGAGAAATATTGAGTTATTCCGATAAGAATAGTATTGAAAAAGCTAAATGAATCACATTTAGGAACTTTATAGTACAGATTTTCATGATATCTAAAATGTCTTTCAGAAAAAGGTGAATTTCATTGAGTGCTATAAAAGAAAATATTTTTTAATTTCTATTCCAGAGGTTTTAGATAGCCCAGTATATCAATAATATTATAGATAATTAAATTTCTATTCTATATAATGTAGCTACAAGTGTAACTGAACTTAAGGGATTTCAAAATTTGTGATAAATAAAAACACAAAAGAAAATTTATGACATTTTCAAAATTTAATTATATATGTCGTCTTCAGAAAAAATAGCCCGAATATTTTTGAGAAATAGACTGAGGAAATAGTGAGTGTTATTGGGGATGCAAGTGCTATTTTTTTCCTATCAAAGAAAACAATTCAGCCTCATGTTCTAAAAGTAACATCTTCCTTTACTCTGACGGTTTACAAGGGGTTATTCTATTACTTTTTATCATCAAATATGCAAGAACATATGAAAAAAAAAACATAATAAATATCAATATAAAAAATTATGATTAACATCTGATGGAGAGGTTCGAATCAAAGTTTCGAAACGCGAATAACATAGTCAAAAATTCATAACTCCGGATCTATAAAGGGAAGAAATTTGCTGTATAGTATTCATTATTATTGTAGTAACACATGTTTTTAATATCATAATTTTATGGCCCCTTCCTTCAAACATTTCGTTCCATAGGGATTAATATAATAGTCCTCAGTTTTGAAGTGATTTACTACCTATTACGGCTGCGGCAGAAGGTTTTTTGTCTTTATTCCATATAACCATCACCCATTTCTTTTAATTTCATGGAAATCTGTGAAAATATTCAATAAAATAAACGATAAATCAATTCTTGTTTTCTTAACTATGAAATGTCACGTCCAATCCTTTTTTTGGATATAACAACACAATTATAAGCTACACACGAAGCAGACATACTTAAAATTGTTTATAAGTACTAAAATAAACAGAAGAATTACAAAAAACACTTAGTAAATCGTTAAGGAATCCGTTATCTCCACAAGAAAACGCATATAATCAATTCACGAAACCAATGTTTTGCCATTAAGATTTCTGTCCTTGCCACAATACATCGATATCAATGGTCTCTCTCAGTCCATGTTATTAAGTGCTTTCCAGCCAACGTCAGGAGCTCCTCCCCAGCAAACACAAATACGTATCATAGATATAACATACACATTGCAACGTTCTATAGGTGCTTTCCAGCCAACGTCAGGAGCTCCTCGGTACAGCTCCGAAGCGCACTTGTAGTGTTCCAGTAAACAGGGCGTCGAGCCCTCGCGTTACCTTCCCCTTTCCCCTGAAGCACCCCCCGCATTTGCAGGGCTTCGAGCCCTGACAGGTGTGAGAGAGAAAGAAGACCGTTACTTCGCATAAAGTACGAGACAGCTGTAGAAGGCTGGTGTGTTTACGTTGAATTTGACAGTTTCGTTTTGGCGCGTTCCACTCATAGCAAGGGCTCGAAGCCCTAGTGCGCCGAGCCCCGGGGTGACACCACAGATTACGGATATGTTATCCGTAATCTGTGGGTGACACGCACCTGACTGGAAAGCAGCTTATGTTACATAGCAATGTTATACACCTGCTCCCTTCTGGTACTGCTCTACGACGGCTTTATGTCCGCCTTCCGTTACATAACATGCAACAAAATTTCCATGTATCATTTATAGATCATGTACCTTACATGATATCTTGAAAGATATCACTGGTATATTACATCTGTAATATTGCTGGTACATTCTTTATGTAACATTTACGTAGCTGATATATTTCTGTTATATAAAAATTCACATATTTGATACATACTTTTTGTATAACATTCAGATATCTGTTATGTTACTTTTATACAGGGTGTCCCGTAAAGACCACGTCAAACGGAGGGAGAATGTAGATCAAAGGATATCACACCTGCTACCGTTTTCGAGATATTTTTTTTGTTGAAAATAATGAATTTTTGCCCCTTTCAATAGTTTTGCCCTTACGGTTGGTACAATTTCACATCTTTATGTTTAATTTTTTCAGTAAAATATTGCTGAAGAATGATTTTAACGTTTACATTAAAAACATCCTCCGAAAATTTTAAAGGGGGGCTATGAGAAATATTTTTATGGGAAATTTTGGTAGTGGATTATTTTGTTCATGAAGTTTAGCCCATCGTAGTGGAAAAAAAATGTACCGAGCTACTGCTGCACATTACACCAATAAATTGTCTATTTTATAGTGATTTCAAAGAGGTATCACAGAAGAAAAATTATGAATAACACTGTTCCAAGATTAGATCCTTGCGGCACACCAGATGACAGACAAAATTCGAAAGACATGAAGCCATTATAAAACACATAACTCATTCTTCCCTCCAAGTAAGATCTCATCAGGTCGACATATATGCTGGACTGAGGCCAAAAAAAGAAAGTTTATTCAGCAACATACGGTGATCAACCGAGTCGAAGGCTCGTGATAAGTCTGTATAAATAACGTCGACCTGACCTCCATCATCCAGAGTCTCCGCGATAAACTGCGACAATGTTGCCAAATTCGTGACCGTAGACCTGCCCCGCATGAAACCATGTTGCATTGCTAATATATGTGGTCTAACATTATGACTGATATTAGCGTATAAAGCTTCTTCATATACTTTTGCAAAGTTACACAGTACATAAATTGGTCTATAGTTCCCTTCTTGTGATTTATCGCCTTTTTTGAAAATCGGAACTACTCGGGCTCTCTTCCAAATGGTGGGAAAAATGGAAGTACACAAGCTGACAGAGATGATGCGATGTAGAGGGTCAGCAAGCACAGAGCCACAGTTTCTGATGAAAAATGAGGGTAGCTGATTGTCAGCAGTTGTTTTATCAGGAAATTTATCCATAATAGATCTAATTTCATCTTCAGTTATAGAGGGCAAGACAACTGGAGGGAATTGGGAAATTGGAGTTTCGCTATAATCCCTGACTGCGTCTGGCATACAAACATTTGAAAAATGCTTTGCGAACAAATCGACTATATCTCTTGGATCGTCATGTGATATTCCATCGCTATGAAATACACCAGGAATTCTTGTGCCACTCTTCCTATGGTTGATGTATCCCCAGAAAGAGGAAGGATTTGACTCCAAATCGCCTTGCACCTCAGCCAAGTAATCGTCGTACGCCGAAGAAATTCCAGACTTGACCAACGACCGCAAACGCCTGAAATCTCGGAGATATTTAGTTCTTCCTGTGGACCGCCATTTTAACGATAATAATTCTTTAATCGGATGTTGCGCCTCAAGTCAAGAGTAAACCACACTGGAAAGCAGCGTTTCCCAGAGGGATAAGTTCCAGTAGGTACATGATCTTTTATGATTTCGAACAATTGATCATAAAAATAGCGCAGAGCGTCATCAACATTATTGAATGTTTGGAGAATATTCCAATCAACGGAACCGAGTGACGAACGCAAGGCCGGAAAATCAGCTTTCCTGAAGTTATAAAACGTATTGTTGCGTGTTTGTTGGAAAATTTATTTGGCGTTCAAAGGAGCTTCGGCTCACAATCATGCTCAGCGCGGGATGATACAGATCCTCCGGGACAAAGGGCGACTCAGAATGAGCCACAGACACCTCGACAGTATCTCCTGCAAGGACCAAGTCAAGCAATTTTTGGTCTCTGTTGTAGATGAAGTTGAACTGCTGCAACTTGCTAAATGTTTTATTTTGAGACCAGTCTCACCCTCGGCCACGCGCAGCTCCATCTCAGCCTTAAACATCTCCATCTGCTGTGGCGTCCTGTCCGGAGTTATGAATACTCCCGCAAATTTATCCTTGATTTTCTGAAACGTGCGCAACACCATAGACACCAACTCCGAAGAAGACAAACGCACCTTCATGGGACGAGATCGTACCTGTTTGGTGGGATCGAATTTCCGAGTCTAATGGGAGTAACAACTTGATCAGGAATATTACACTCCTTCAACAGCGACTGCACAAGCGCCACGTCCTCCCTTACCTGTTCCAGCCTGCTGGAGCCCCCCTCAGAGCTGCCATGAATTACTACATTATTAGCACGTTTCGTTCTTTAAACAACTTCCGCAATCACCTGCTCACTCGATGGTACCGGCGCAGGCAACTGTGTCACGGAAACATCCACCGCACCAGCCCGTTTCAGCCCGCGTATCTCATCCCTCAGCTCATTAATTAACTGAAAGATCTTGGGGATCTGATGAAGTCCCTGCTCACACTCATCACAGAGGTATTTTACCCGTCTTTTCGCACTCGACCGTAAGTCAAAGCATTTCAATTCTGCCGCAGTAAGCTCAGAACAAGCGAGATGTACAGGTCTATTACAGCCATCGCACCTGACAACCTTATCCACCTCTACTTTAATAGTGACATTACACTTTATACATGCCATAGTGGGCATCAAGTTAACTTTCAAAATATAATGGTGAAAAAGGAAAAACAGGGACACCCTTCACAACGGCTGGGCCGATAGCCGGTGACTAACAGACACACAAGAGGGCCACGGAAAACACAAAGCAGGAATGGATAGATTACACCAGTATTGAATAAAAAACAAAATTAGAAAGAAAACTTCGCAACTAGATTTGAACAATAATAATACGATACCAAAAATGAACGTACCCCGTATACAAAGAACGAGAAACGCACACCAGCTTACACAGATATGATAAATAACTGGTAGCTAGGTACCACACGTGTCACCGGAGTCTAGATGATATGAGACAAACAGAAATTAAGAGTTTGTTTACACCACACTGCTTGGGTAGCAGAGGGGTCGCGACGTGAAGGGGCAAGAGGGGGTGGGCGTCGACTATTGTGGTGAATATATCGTGAACGTATTAGGCCCTCAGCCCAGATAGAATGAATTTGTAACGCATTGGGATGATCTCGTTTCTTTCTCGTGTTCTACTAGTGCGTGTCGGAATATGTGGCCGCATTCTTGACATTTTGATGAAATGGAATGATTGTCAAATGGTCATCTAAGATTAAACTTACGGCATTAATCTCGTTTCTTCTGTCTATCAATTAATAGAAAAATCGTTCCTCAAATAATCTTATTTATCAAAATTAGCCAATTTCTTCAACGACAACGTACTAATTTGAATGACAATTTGTTTGTTTGGATTCCGAACACTGACAGGAGTTTATTTATAATTTTAATTCAATTGTATCTATCAATTTCAATATTATGTAATTTCCAGTAATTTTAATATTAATAAAACGATTTGTCCGTAGTGAATCACAAAACCTTGTTTTAATCATTCCTGAATAGTGAATCAAGTGATCATTCGTAACTTCATAAATATCCAATTACTCACTGAATAGAAAACTATTCACTGAATAATCAGTGAGTACTTAACTATTCACTGATTATTCATGAATAGAAAAGTAGTCATTGATTATTCAACTATTCAGTGAATATTCATGATTATTCGAATTATGCAAAATGCAATTATTCAATGATTATTCGAATATTAAAATCATTCATTCATGATTCCCAGTCCTAGTCTGAAACTTCTTTGAAATGTTGAGGTTCTATGATGAGGACATGTAAGCAAATTTCTATGTCTGATATGAACATTGTGAATATTAGCTCTATATTGCAACTTATTGAAAAGATAAGGTGGTCTTCTCTTCACAACTAATTTATGGAAAGTACAGAGAGCATGAAAGTTGAAACGAAGTCTCATAGGAAGCCAACTCAATTCTACCAGTTTATGAGATACAAACTCAAATTTTCCAATCCCGACGATAAATCTTATACTGTTGTTCTGTAACCATTGAATTCGACCAAGAGAGTCCTGATCCAAGCAATAGCTATACACAGGGGAGCAGTAATTGAACAATTTCAAATTGCCTTTTTTCTCTTAAATTTTTGCTCATCTTGAAGATCTAATTTGTATTGAGGATCCCTTATTTTAAGCCTTTTGTATGTCTTGGATCAATTATTTCAGGTAAAACACAGTCATAATAAAATTTTTCAAGTTTTGGTAACTTTTTTTCTTCGAAAAGCTTTTTGTCGATGTTGACTTCGATAAATAAAAAGTCCTTCAAAGTCCACACGACAAAGTAGCATTTTTCTCTTTCAGCTATATTTAATTGTCCCTGAACTTGAAAATAATAATTATGACTTTGTTTTAATCGATATTCCTGGTCTCCATTCTCTTCCAAATATGTAATTTGTTTTTGTTCAATAGCATCTTTTATCTTATTATTTCTTGCTGAAAAAGGGCATTTGATTTCAACTAAAAGATTATTTCTTTCAACAACGCCATCTGATAAAGCACCTAGTAAAGGCCATTTTTTATTAATAAAAAGGCCACTATTTGTAATCTTCGAGCATAATTAATTTTCTAATAGCTCGATCTTCATTATTTTTTCCCCAATCTATAGCTTTTGCAGAAAATTGTTTATACAAAATGCTTTCAACTGTTGAGCAACAACTTGTCGTACCACGCATTTTGCATATTTTTCCGAAGCCGTCAAATATTGAAGCCGTCAACAATTTCCTCCCCTGCTGATGCCAATCAGCGGAATCAGTTTAAAGCCGTGTTTTCTGCTCAATTTCCTTATAAACTTCTTCGGTCTTGATCAAATCCCTCAAGAATTCAGCCCTATATAGTTGGAATGTTTCCTCATCCATGTCAGGTTTTTTACAGTTTCCTCCATAATTATTATCAAACTTCAAAAACCCCCGCGTCGTTTATTCTGTTTGCTGGAAGAGGCGCAAAAGGAGTTTCAAGTGGTTAAGATGTATGTTTTTTACAATTTACACAGGCAAATATTATGGAATTTATCGTTTTACGGGCTTTTAGTAACCAGAACTTTTCTCGGATGACTCCTAATAAAATTTTTGGTCCTGCATGATAACTATTTTCGTGCTCTTCTATAAGTAGTTACCTAACAATTTCGTTTTTACTTGGAAGAATGATCGGGTATTTAAAACTTTCGTTAAAATTGCCAAATTCAAGTCTTGTTTTTATTCTTAAAATCTCATTATCGTCTGTCAAATACTCAAACTTAAGCATTCCTTTTAAATTTTCTCCTAAATCTTTCCTTTGTACTACTCTTAAAAGACATGTTTCTGCTTTTTCAAGTTCTTCTGTACTCAAATATTCGAATTTATTTTTGTCTTTTGCTTCTAAGCACTTGTTTCTTAGTTTATTTTTTAAATTATCGCCAAACCTCAAAATCCATCCAATAATTCTTTTAATTTTATTATATTTCGAAATTTGATTTATTTTCTGCCAAAATGCTTCATCTACTAAACTCTCTACTAAATTTGTATTGATGATCTTTTTTCGCTCCTTCTCAATTTCATCTTCTGTAGCACATAATTTTTCTTTTGGCCATTTTCCTTACTTTCTTTTAGCCATTCTGGTTCTTGCCACCATTTTTTCTCCATAAGCTGCTTTCCACTGCACTGCATGTTTATGTTTATGCATAGAGAAAGGAGGAAAAGAGTGACGACTCAGCGGTAAAATAAATAAGCGTGATTGTGGCGACCTTATGGGCAGGGATTGGAACTAATGATGTTGATTCTGCGCATTTGGCTCCTTATTATTTCATAATTCCAAACAACTCGAAATTTGAATGAAAACCTGCACCGAAAATTGTGAAAAAACTGTAATATCAATTACAGTTTTTTCAATATTTCAGTGAGGTTTTGCATCCAACTTAATTTTTACTTAAGTAATAATACTCAACGAATTTTGACATACTTTTTATTGCACATAATTATACAAATTGATATTTGTGAACAGAAATTAATGAAATAATTGAATCAAATTATATATATCGTATTGTACCACTTAAATATTAAAGAAGGAAACATTTCATTTGAAGATAAAATAATTATTTTTGTGATTACTGACAAATATCCAGGAAATCGAAGGATTGATTGAGAATTGGAATTTTCAATTCTTTGGCAGAACTCCAACGTAAGCCTTTTGAAACCTGGAACAAAGTGAAAAATTGATGGTGATCCTGAAGAGACTTTCATTGAACGTATATAAGGTGATAGCAATAGAACAATATGAAGTGAAAATATAGCTCCCTTTTCTTAAATCGACACAACTGCTCCCTTCGACATTTAGGTACTAATATAAAAAAAATTCTCTTTGTTAAATGACTCTTTTTCTTGATATTAATTTGATTTAAAATGCCTGGTCTTTTCTTCACAAAAAGGGAAACAGTATCAGTATTCGGTTGGTAATTTCTGATCCTATCTGAACTTGAATCTGTTAAACTAGTACTCGGCACATAATTAATTAAATTATTCTGATCTTAAAGCAGTGCATAAATTGGAAAATCTGGCAGGGATGAAAGTAAAAGTCTTGTTTTAGGTGTATTGAACAAATTGTCCTCACTGATATGGTCCCCACATATTTTACTCATACTCATATTAATATTTGCTGGATAGAACAGCTTCAATTGACTTATCCCATTCAAAAATTCTAGTTGGAGGTCTAAAACAGTGCTTGTTCGTGGTTGAACCCCTGACAAGTTTGGATGCAACATGAATAGATAATGATATGATAAAATGCTGATCAGTTATGACAAAAGGTGCTTTATATTTATAATTATCATACTTATACGATAAAACTAGAAGATATATGCCTAAGATTCTTCAATGCGTTGCCATCAAATATTCAAACGGAGGAAAATTTCGAAAAATACGAAAAATACTTACCTACATGATCATTTATTTCAACTGGAACCCTCTAAAATTTAGGATTTTTTTATGTAAAGAGTTTTTGACATTGTTTCATTTGTTATTTTTTTGTAAATGAGAACCTTCTGAAATAAAGATTGTTATTATTATTAACAAACTTGTACCTGCAAGAAAATAAGAATCAGGAGAGAACTGAAATGAAACACAAAAGAGAGGTTGGAATTTACGCCGAAAACATTTCATCAGTAGATACAGTAGATAAGGATGAAATATGTTTTTGTGTGAAATAGCGATACATTAGTTCCTAACCCTGTCCCTCAGGTCGCTAGCATCAACATTTCAAACGACTGCACGCAGTCGTCAGTCTTCTCTTTATTTGTCTATGTGTTTATGTAATAAGTCATATGTTTTGACGTTTTGAGTTGAGCAGAACCATAGACATTATATCAAATTGATATTAGGTCTATGCGCAGAACCCTGTTTAAAACTAATCGGGAAAATAAACGTCCAAATTTTCCTGTTTAGTGTAATCGGTGATTAGGCCACATTAAACGTCATTTGACAGATGGTGCAAGAGAAATCAGAAAGTAATCAATGTTTAAATTTTTAATCAACGATTAGGCAAATGGTGCAACTGGCCCTTAAATAAAAGTTGGTCACCTGTATTTAAATAAAGTAAGGGAGGCCTGTATTTTAGATTTAGACTTAGAACATTAATAATTTATCTATATTCTAAGCTTATATGTGCGTTGCAATAACTCTCTATTGTTATTAGTAAGGTTAATTTCTAATTTTAGTAATGTGATCATAGAATATAATATATTCTTTACTCAAAAAGATGTGATGAACCATTAATAGACATCCGAATAAAGAATCGAATGAAGTATTCGATTATTAAATTTGTTCATTGAATTCGAGCACGCACAAATCAGCTATTTGAATGATTATTTGTTTCGAAGTCCTAAAGCACATTTTCACTCGCAGCCTATTATTTCATATGTAGGTTATTTCCGAAATTGAACCCTATGATGATTAATTCGAAATTCAGTTTTTCTATGGAGGCAGTAACCATCATGGGCGTCGCTGATAAGAGGCAAAAGAGATATATGCATGTATGTACAATAGATGTGTCCAAACAAAAAAAAATCTGAAGATTACACTGCATATTGCTTTTCGATGTCTCGGTCATATTGCTCTCCGTGGGATTGGAAAGGATCTCCCGCTAGATAGTCGTGAAGGCTCATGGCTCTCCATGTGAACGGAGATATATTTTGCAAATATTTGAATTATTTTGATTCAAAAGGATCATTACATTGGTTGTATAGGATCATACCTATTTGAATTACGTCTTTTTTTCTTCTTGGTGTTCTCATGAGTATCTATAGGAAGGTATTTTCTTGAAACTGCATTTCTTTTCAGCTTTTGGCATCTCAAATTAGTTTTTCCTCAAACAAAATCTGCGTCTCTTAAATCCTCACCTGAGTATCGAAAAATATTATTGAACATGGAACTTGACTGATATTTTAACAATTCACTTTATCATTTATGTATGAAAATCAGACTCTCCAAAATACCATTCCAACCGTAAGCTCCATAAGCGTTCGGCAAATCGCACAGTCTTCACCGTTCTGCCACAGATTACTGTTCTGCTTTCGGTAAATGTTAACCGGTTACACCGGTGCTCAACCTTTCACACCGTCGAGATAGGCGGAGAAAACGCTGCGAACTGTGGACCATAGATTACAATAATATTAACATAAAAATAGTTGAATATATAAAAATGAAAAAGAGAAGTACGCCAAATTCTGTGAGAAAGGAATTTTTGATTAATAGAGGTTACATTTACTGCGTTCGGTATAAGATGTCTAAAAACCAGGTGTATGAACTGATTAGCTTTTGTTTTGCCAATTTTGAGAATATTAGTTAAGCTTCGTTATGTCAACTGTAGGTAGCGCTATCAACAAATTAAGATTCTTGTTATTTATTATTTACGAGTTTTAGGCCATTATGTACCTATATGTATATCTTTCATTATAGTTATGATCTATGGAAGTAATTCTTGTAATTGAAATACCAATAAACTCTCTCTATTACAAATATTTGAATTCATTCCAGTAAACGTTTCGTGTTTTGTTTCACGACTTTGCACGATCATACTCGGTTACAGATCGCTTTTGATTGGTCCGTATTGGGTTTTAATTAATGTATCCAATCAAAATCAACGGAAAAAGATCGAAATGACAAGTACGACATTGCGGCGCCGCCACGAACTAAAACTAATATTTTCAATTTGGTCGAATGTCATTCCATTAGAAAATTGACGAGTGCATTCACCATATTTTTAGACATCTTAGTTCGGTATATGCCCACCGGTGCGGAGCGTGCGGTGTAAGGTGTAAACGGTTGATAGGTCACGTGACCACGGAGCAATAGGTGCGTTCTTGATTTGCCGAACGATGACGGAGCTAACGGACCTGATATCGAAGAATTTTTGAATGTGTTTTGTGAAAAGAAAAAAAGCAATTTCGTCGATTGAAATTATTGGAGACGGCTAGACTAGATCTAATTCGTCTCCTCATGATATCAGGATGTATTCTACATAATGTGTTCATCTTGAAAGAGTTGAAAGAAGATAATCCTCAGGATATTGTTGATGAACCACTTAATGAAAAAGTTGGAAATTTTGTAGACATCGAAAATATGTATCATCAATCAGGGAACCAATTAGAAGAGAGTAAAAGGAATGTTATAATCTATTCTTTGAACATGAATGAAAGATTCCTTCGTTGAGATACAATTATGTACTTCGTAAAATAAACCAGATAAACCTTTATTTTTAATAATAATATTTGTTTCCTAAATGCCCTTAACATATACAAACATAAGAAAAAACTCTAAATATATAAAGAGATTTTGCATAATAAGCTTATAATTCATGAATATTGTATTTCCAAAATTCTCAGATTCGTGCATGATCAAAGACAACCAATGCATGTACCTATTTTCAAACCAATCCTTAATTTCTAATTTTTAGGTTCAAATCTTAATACGATCTACCGTTATTGTGAGAGAAAATTAATATAATCAAAAAAGGCATCAATTGTAATATTTGTAATTCCCGGTTTAGTCTCCTCCATAAAAATAAATTTATTTCTTATTTTGAAGCCTTCAATTTTCATTTGTATTGTCCCGAATATAAAACTTATTTGTGTTCAATATAACCTCTTGAAATCAAAAATTCCTATCCCACAGAATTTGGCGTACTTCTTTTCTTCATTTTTATATTAATATTATTGTAATCTATGGTCCACAGTTCGCACCCTTTTCTCCTTAGAATATAGATAGATGCATCTATGGATAGATGTTCTAAGCTTTTCTCCGTCTACCGGGCATTCCAAATATTACAATTGATACCTTTTTTGATTATATTAAATTTCTCTTAAAATCCGCTAGACCGTATTAAGCTTTGAACCTAAAAATTAGAAATTAAGGATTGGTTTGAAAATAGGTACAATACATGCATCGGTTGTCTTTGAGCATTATGCACGAATGTGATAATTTTGAAAAAACAATAATTATGACTTAGCTCATTATTCAAAATCTCCTCATATATTTGAACTTTTTCCTTATGTTTTTATATGTTGAAGGCAATTAGGAAACGAATATTACTATCAAAAATTAAGGTTTATTTTACAAAATACATAATTGTATCTCAGCGAATAAATCTTTCATTCATGTTCAAAGAATACATTATAAAGTTCCTTTTACTCTCTTCTAATTGGTTCTCTGATTAATCATGCATATTTTTGATATCTACAAAATTTTGCAATTTTTCAATAATAATATTAATTCATTAACAACATCCTCAGGATTATCTCCTTTCAAGATGAACACCTTATGTAGAATACGTCCTGATATCACGAGGAGATAAATTCGATCTAGTCTAACCGTCTCCAATAATTTCAATCGACGAAATTGTTTTTTTTCTTTTCACAAAACACATTCAAAAATTCTTCGATATCATATCCGTTAGCTCCGTCATCGTTGGGCAAAACACGCACCGTGGTCACCGTGATCTATCAACCGCTCGCACCATAAACTGCACGCTCTACAACGGTGTAGATTTGCCGAACGCAGTATATTATTCACACTCCTAATTAGAGATCGCTGCCCTTTGATGACATTTGACTTGACAACATAAAAAATAATTAACCTTAAAAATTTGTAAACTGGAAAAACATAACCTTCATTCAAAAACATAAAAAATTAAGAATGTTCACGACTAAAATATTTATAAAAAAAAACAAAATCGGTAATTTTTTGAAGGTAAATATTTCAAAAAAATAATTCCAATTAGTGAATGTTAATTTTGTTACAGAATGTTAGGGAACATTATATACGAGATGATATATCGTGTGGATTTCCTGAATGTGAAAATTGCCTTCCAGTGCCTACTAATCTTAGTACATCCCACATGAATGATTGTAAACTGATCGATGGAAACCATTATTTGATATTAGATACAAATGTTATATTGAACCAGGTACAACAAAAAACTCTGATGAACACAATATCTATGAGTAAACTGAAAATATCATGTAAATAATAGTAAACCATGTCTTTTAGATCTTGAAAATCTTTATAAATTATTATAAGACTATAGTGGCCTTTGACATATTTTCAATTCACTTATTATGTGCACAAAAAAATAATTGATAATGCATTATCAATTTCCAAATTCATAAGGAATTATTGCCAGAAATAGCGTTAAAGAATATTTCACAACCAGTGCTTCTTAAGGCTGGTTTATGCACCATTCCTAAGAACTAAATCTAAGAATTCAGTGGCGTTTATGCACTCTCTTGTTAGTTCTTAGTGAAGGAGAGCGCACATGCTCAAACTACTTTCTATTTGTTCTATACTTTGATATTGATTGTAAAAAATAAAATTTAATTTCTTAAGATACATCAAATACTTTTTGTTGATAAACACGAATAACGGAACATGAAACGATAGAAACTGGTACTTGTTAATATTGAAATGCTATGCGGGGCATGCGAACTTCATTGTTTTAACTAATTAATTCTTAGTCCTTAGGTAAAATGCATAAATGCCCTCATTGATTTGTTAGCATTCAATTCTTAGTTTTAGTCTGAGTTCTTAGGAATGGTGCATAAACCAACCATAAATGGAGGTTGGATATCATCACCAAAGCAGGTCTCATCAGCTCCTGTGATTTTATAATTATTAAAAAAGACCTAATATTTTCATAATGACCTGTTGCATTTTTTATAGATGGACGTAATTGAAGAAACAGTCTTTGGTAATGTAATTATCTTACATACTGTATTAAATGAAGTTAAGCACAGAAGTTTGCCAATTTTCAAGAGATTGGTGAATATTATTGAGAATCCTAGTAGACACTTTTATGTATTTACAAATGACCATCATAAGTAAGTTTGTCTACATAAAATGTTTAAAATATTAATAATAAAAATGCTTTTAGAGATACATATCTTATTCAAAAAGAAAATGAGTTAGTAAATGATTATAATGATAGGAGTATCAGAAAATCATGTTCTTGGTATCAAACACATTTACCTTTCAAGAAATTTGTTTTCTTGACTGAAGATGCTGGAAATAAAAGAATAGCCCTAGAAGAGGATATAACCTCATTGTCAGGTAGTAACTCCATACTGTAGTGTCATGAGACCCTATGATCCAATCATCTGCTGGAGATACATGCTACAACAATTAAAGCATTTGCATAGCCCATTGGAGTAGTTGTCAGTAGTGGTAACTAATCAGAGGTCTATTCATGTGAATCATCAAAGGTCCAACAGCAGCTGTTCTATGACATAAGCTGATGCTGCCAAACAGTTGTTGTCATTATTCTTATATAAGAATAATGACAACAACTGTTTATTTATGTTCTTTGGATGTATCAAGACAATAATAATTCTCTTTAATTTTAGTGAAAGATTATGTACAAAATCTCAAAGATCATCATTTGCTCGAAGATAAATTGGCCAAAACTTTCATCAATTATGCTGCAGGGAAAGATATATATCCCCCTCATATGGCAGTCACAGAGCTTCTTGGAAAGATTAAGACTGGAAAACTCTATCAAGGAACTTTCAGAGCATCTAGAGAAAATTACCTTGAAGGATATGTAACTGTTGATGGTTTAAATGATCCTGTAAGTGATCTGAAAAAGAAAAATAAATCTTTCACTTCACCTATGAAGAACACATTTCCATATAAAAAGGGTGTAGAATGTGAAATGTTGAGAGCAATATGTATTTTATTTTATTACTAATCTGGTTATTTTTCTAGTAAATATTTCAAATAATTCATTGGTGAAGGAAGAAATGAATATTTATCTACTCCTATTGAATTATATACTCATTATTCAACTGCTTTTGAGCAATTAATAGTATCTATTAACAAACAGCGTGATTTATAATAACTCACTACTATAACTCACTATTATAAATCGGAAAATATGGATCTGTGCTTCTATACTTCTCTGCTTCTATTCGATTGGCCGAAAGGGAACATTCCATTATTGTTATTGAGGGGAAGAATGTCCGAGGGAATGTCACTTTTGACGTTTTCAAATTAAGTTGATATCTAATTATTGTGAATGTTTTGCTGAAAACGATTAATTCAGATAGTGAAGATGAAATATTATAAAGGTATACATTTCCAAAAGACAAACAGCTAATGTTACCATACAGAATTAATTGCCCGAAAAAATATAAAGGAGTTTGAAAAAATTTTCAAGATGGGTGTAGCAGTAAGATCATTAAGTCATCGTTTACAGGGAATATTTTTTGGTATATTTTAAAGCATTTTTATAGGCAATTATTAAGGTTTTTCAATAAATTTCTATGTCTGTACTCTGTACTGGATTCGAGCTAGCCGAAGCTAGTTCGATTGTGATTGGTGGCACTAAGTTTCCATCTCTCTTGTACGGGATCGAGCACATTATGTTTATTTCCCGTTCCTTCTGTCTTTATTCTAAGTCTGTATTTTTTTCTTAGTATTTATTGATATAGTCGTAGATAAAGTATAGTATTCAACTTGCAGTAATGGTCATAACTCACTTGATGAATTACAGCACTCGCCTGCGGCTCGTGCTGCAAACATCATCTGCGTGAGTTATGACCTACATTACCGCTCGTTGAATAATATACTATTTTCTAAAGTTATCAACTGTTTCATAATAGTCCAAATTCCATTTATAGTATATTTAAATAGCAATTAACTTATGATATTCCTCCTTAAGGTAATTGTACAAGGGAGAGAAGGATTAAACAGAGCCGTGGATGGTGATATTGTAGCAGTAGAATTGTTCAAAGAAGAAGACTGGACCTCCCCTACTGAGTTAGTTATAGAAGATGAAGGACAAGTTGAAGAAATCATTGACGATCTAGTTGAAAAAGAAAAAGAGATAAAGATGGCTCAGAAAAATAAAGATGAGATAAAGCCTACTGGTAAAGTAGTTGGTGTAATCAGAAGAAAGTGGCGACAGTATTGTGGCATTTTGGAAGGTGGAGTGGAAAGTGTCTATCAATTATTTGTTCCATCCAATAGAAGCATACCTAAAATAAGAATAGAAACAAGGCAAGCAGAATTTTTGAAAACACAAAAATTAATAGTCACAATAGATTCTTGGCCACAATCTTCTAGATATCCACATGTAAGTTTTTTCAAGCTGAAATGACTTTATAAATATGATATATCTTTTGGTACTTAGACAATGAAGGGATATCTTATTTTTATAGGGTCATTTTGTTCGATCTCTTGGAAAAATTGGAGATCAAGACACAGAAAATGAAGTTGTTCTGCTGGAACATGATGTTCCTCATAGTCAATTTTCGGAAGAAGTATTGAATTGCTTACCTAAGCTCCCTTGGATTATTACAGATGAGGTAATTGTTTTATTATTTCTATTTTCTTTCAGAAAAATTATTTTTTGCATTATGTTATGAATAATGAAAATGATAAAATTAGTTTTGATTATTTTTCGATACTATACTACATTATATCCTCTTATTCATGATTTCAGGATGTGAAGAAAAGGGTGGATCTTAGAGATGTAATTATATGTTCTGTTGATCCACCAGGTTGTACAGATATTGATGATGCACTTCACTGTAGAGAGATTGGTGATGGGAAATTGGAAGTTGGTGTTCATATTGCTGATGTTTCTCATTTTATTAGACCTGGAACTGCAATTGACTTGGAAGCAGCTTCGAGAGCTACCACTGTTTATTTAGTTAATAAAAGAATTGACATGGTAAGAATCGCATTAATAACCCTACACCCCAGAACATAAACCAAAAAATTCAGTTCTGAAGATTTTTTTCTTTAACGATTTTAAAGCTTCTGAATATGTGATGTTTAGAAGAAAATTGTGTTACATGCTGAGCATTCTATAGAGTATTTAAATAGAGAGATGTTTCTTCTTCTAGTCTGTATACAGGGAAGATATCGGTTGATACAATAAAAAATTTCTTGAATTATAGGTCCCAGAACTTCTCAGCTCAAATTTGTGTTCTTTAAGAGGTGGGGAAGAAAGATTTGCCTTTTCTTGCATCTGGGAAATGGATCAAAATGCAAATATTTTAAATACAAGATTTCACAAAAGCATAATCCAATCAAAACGCGCTATGACTTATGAAGAAGCTCAAGTAATGATTGATGATAAATCTAAAAATGACGCACTGGCCAATGGTCTAAGAGGATTGAACAGACTAGCTAAAATTTTAAAATCAAGGCGATTAGAGAAAGGGTAAATATGAGTTCTTCAAAAAACTTTTGAATATAATTTTAATTCTAGTTGATATAATTCAAAAAATTTTTTAGTGCCTTAGTTTTGGCATCACCTGAAGTGAAAATTCTTATGGATTCTGAGACCATGGAGCCTCTGGATGTTGAGGTTAAAAAACTATTTGAAACTAATTCTATGGTAGAGGAATTCATGTTGTTGGCTAATATAAGTGTAGCTGAGAAAATTTTGACAGACTTCCCAGATTGTGCTATGTTGAGAAGGCATCCAACCCCACCAAGTACAAATTTCGATCCTTTAGTAAAGGCGGGCAAACACCTTGTGAGTATTCAGTATTAATTTGAACTGAATAATACAATATTCAGATAATGGAAAACTGCAATTGAAATAATTTCTAATTTTTGAAAGAAAGAAAAGTTCACCTTTTATTATTCTGATTAAATTAATCTCTGCCAAAACCAAAAAAAGGAATCTTTATGTAAGCTTAGTTGTGTAGGGTAGAGAACAAAAGATCTACATGGTCGCAGTTCCCGGAAGGCTTACCGAGCCACAACGACCCCAGTTCAAATAATAATAATAATAATAGTTGTATTATTGCATATAGAAAATTTAGTAAGACCATTGTATATAGATTGTATAGTGGACCAACTAGTTTTCAGGAATTATTCTCAAACTGGATGATGCTTCCGTCAAATGATTCTCACGAAATTATATCAAAATCATATACAAAATAATAAAGGCTTAGTACGGAGAATTTTGTTCTATAATTCCAATGTATCTTGTAGATTAGAGGTGGCAATACAAAATCATTTTTCTATCATAATCAGTAATTTAGATAGATGAATCCTGATGTCGATATTTTAATAATTCCTTGGAATTATAATATATATATAGACCATATTTATATACCATATATAGACCATAATTGAGTATTCATAGTTGACTATTATGGTTTAATGTTGAATTTTCTCTAGATAGATGTTAATCATGTATTCAAGCATCAGTATTAGATACGCATCACCTCAGATTGGTTGGGATTCTTTTTTCTTTAAGACTGAAAAATATATAGGTATAAAATCCATGTCATGTTTTAAGGTTTAACAATTATTATTTATTTATGTTTGAAAGACTTTTATGACTTATTCCTTTCAATACAATATTCAACTACTTCTAATAATATTTAGAATAAAATTAGATCTCTGTAGACCATGGACATAAAACGCATATCTTTGCATTAAGATGCATAGAATCCCTGGTGTGCGCACTTATTCGATTTTGTTTCAGACTTTCTGAGATAGTCCACCTGTTGCTTTGGCGTTCTACTTACAAGAGTTCTATGAGGTACCGCTCTTCAGAATTGTTCGAATTTCTGATATCTGTCTGACGCCGTTTAAAAATAAAATACAGATTTTAGAAACTGCAAACTTTCACAATAAATTACAATTCAGTTCCTATCAAATTTTTAATGAAATGAATGGAAAATAATGACGGACGGCTATTGGTCTATTCAGAGTATAGAAGATTATCACAAGTATACAATATAAAATATAATTAATCTATACTCAACGATCACGAGATTCGAGAGAAAAATCAAATAAAAACGCTGTCTTATTATTATTATTTGAACTGGGGTCGTTGTGGCTCGGTAAGCCTTCCGGGAACTGCGATCATGTAGATCTTTTGTTCTCTACTCTACTCAATCATGGAAACCCAAGGAGGTCATCAATGACGTTAATAATGCGCCGTCTTAAACACTCGAAATCTGATCTGATGGCTCGAAATCAAGTAGGTATAAATCCGAAAAATCTCCTGTTTTCTCTGAAAGTTTTACAGGTATAAGTAGACACACCAGGTTTTCTATGTCAAGGCAAAAATTATTCTTTGTTGTGAATTAGAATGATTGTAAGAGCCATGACTTGACTACTGTGAGCTTATTTTGCTGGCTTGGTGCAAGACTATCCTAAGTCGATTCCGCATGAAGTCGGGATAATCGCCGTCAAAGGTTCATGCTCCTTTTATTTTGGTCAAGTCCATATATTCGAAAATTTTTAATATACATGCAATCTTAAGTCCTAAATACGGACATAGAATATTTTCACTACAGTAGAAAAGATTGGGTCAAAGTTAGGACAGTTTGAATTTTTTTTGCTTGACGGACTTGGAATGAGAAATACGGATTTAGGATGATTTTTCTGTGAAAAACATTGTCTTGCGATTGTTTTCCCCGAATATCTCAATTTTAACAGGAATTGGACTTAGGATAGTCTTGCACCAAGCCAGCGATTTTGTCTGAACACCCAAATATATAATATTTAATAAATAATAATCATATTATTAAGAGTACAATTTTATTGTGATATTAATTGCAGGGGTTTGACATCCAAATTGATACCGGAAAGCACCTTGCTGAATCACTGAATAATGCTGTGAGTAGTACAAATCCATATTTAAACACAATGTTAAGGATTCTAGCTACTCGATGTATGCTTCAAGCAGTGTATTTCCCAAGCGGTACACTTCAGAAGGAAGAGTTTTATCATTATGGATTAGCAGTTCCACTTTATACACATTTTACTTCTCCAATTAGGAGGTATGCTGATATTATTGTGCACAGATTGCTAGCAGTGTCTTGTGCTGCAGACTCTACATATCCAGATTTATTAGACAAGCAGAAGAGCAGTCAGTTATGCCAAAATTTGAATTATAGAAATAGGATGGCACAATATGCTGGTAGAGCTTCTGTAGCTTTTAATACCCATGTAAGATTTAAAATATTTTATTTTGTGTAAAATTATAACCTTGTTAAAATTCTTGCAGCTGTTTTTCAAAGGAAAAATTCAAGATGATGAAGGTTATGTTTTATTTGTGAGGAAAAACGCTCTTCAAATTCTTCTTCCGAAATATGGGCTTGAATGTCCTTTATATTTGTCGACAAAAGATGGAAAATCTGTATTTACCTATGATGAAGATGTAAGTAAATAACTATACTTGAACCAGTTTTTGAGCGCTCTTTTACCGAAAGTTCGTGTTGACCGAGTCATATCAGAATTAAATAAATAGAAAATTCAAGCTTAAAATAAAAAAAAATTTGAGACTGGAAGACAGGACTTTTTGAACGCTTGTGTATTGCTGTGAATTTCGCCATTTTCTATAATATAATATGCTAGTTAGTTTTATTGTTTGAAAAGATTCATTTTCTTATAGAAAGATCATTGAATTGATTCAATTCTTACCTCAAATAGATTGCTATAAGATGTAATGAATCAAAATCATTTTTATAATAAAATATTTATGAGTCTATTTTTTATATCGAAATAATTTTATGAATTATTTCTAAATTATTTTAATATATTCTTTTTAACTTAATCTTTTAGGAGCAAACTCAAAGTGCAGGAGATGTTGTGTTTCATGCATTTGATCCAGTTATAGTAAGGGTTTGTTTGGATTCAAAAAATATACAACATGAGAAGTTTGTACTTCAATTAGTCAAACCTTACATAGAAGAATTCAGTGTTAAACCTCTGAAAGAAATTAATGATTTGAATACAGAAACTGAAAGCAGTCAAGGGGAGAAGAGGAGTGTAGAGAATGAGGGCAAGAGCAGAAAAAAACAGAAAAAGAAAAACAAATGATTTTGTTAATTCATGTAATAAAATATTTTTTCAATTTTTCTTGAACATTAAAAAGTTTTCTCTCTTTCACTCAAGTTTAATTTGTATCCCTTCATTTGTCATAGTTTGTGGATATATTTAATGAGGAAGGTCATATTTTAAAAAATTATGTAGATATAAATAATCTTCGTAGAAACACAAAAAAAGGAAGCATAGTTTCACATGATGTTTATTATCATATTTTTTGAGAGAGTGCTAATTACTTAATATACTTTTTAAAATAATCAATTCAACATTCACAGCACCAAACAACCCTAAATTATATTTTCTGGTATAAAGCACTGTTATAAGTACTACTGATAATTAAAAAGAGGTTCAATGGCCATACTATACAAAGAAATAGCGAAGTCTGATCCGAAACAAATGAATTCATTGCTATATCATAGGTTTTTAACTTATATTTCACAATTTTTGTTTTCAACATAGGTATTCACATATTATTTTCAGATAGAGGATGGATTACAAATCTTAATGATACATCAATAAATATATTTCTTTAGAATGGATTGATTCCAATTTTTCTTAAAAATTCTGATAACTTAATTGTCCCAAATTAATTCACAATATTCAGCCATATTCTGCAACTCGATTAGAAACAAATGAATATAATCGTAATCTGAGAAATCAGAATGTTTCACCTCTATCACATTTAAATTTGATGTTCTGTATCCACTTCTTTTTCTATTGCCAAATGTAATTCATAATTGATATTCATAGTAATTTCACTTAAGTTTCAGAATTACAATTCGAAATGATTCCGGTGCATTTCTATTCAAGCCATACTATCTCTATTCGATTTGAAGTTATAGAAAAGGGCTGATTGTATATAATCAAAAAACAATATGCAATTGAGAATGGATATAGTTATAATAACAATAAAAATGACTAGCTGAAAACTATCACAGAATGAAAAACAATGAACTGAAGTCCTTTGAAAATTAATAATATTAAAGACCTGAATTTTAATAAATAAAATCCATAACTTTGTTATGAAACCTAGGTAACATTAAGTATTTCTCTAACATAATTCACAATTAAAAATATAGTTAAAACCCAACATGTTGTTGTGAATATATAGTTATTATATTAATAAAAATGACTAGCTGAAAACTATCACAGAATGAAAAACAATGAACTGAAGTCCTTTGAAAATTAATAATATTAAAGACCTGAATTTTAATAAATAAAATCCATAACTTTGTTATGAAACCTAGGTAACATTAAGTATTTCTCTAACATAATTCACAATTAAAAATATAGTTAAAACCCAACATGTTGCTGTGAATATATAGTTATTATATTAATAAAAATGACTAGCTGAAAACTATCACAGAATGAAAAACAATGAACTGAAGTCCTTTGAAAATTAATAATATTAAAGACCTGAATTTTAATAAATAAAATCCATAACTTTGTTATGAAACCTAGGTAACATTAAGTATTTCTCTAACATAATTCACAATTAAAAATATAGTTAAAACCCAACATGTTGCTGTGAATATATAGTTATTATATTAATAAAAATGACTAGCTGAAAACTATCACAGAATAAAAAACAAAATGAATGAAATATTAGTGATTTCAAACATAATAAAAAAATACATTAACTTTGTTATGAAAATAATGTAACATGTGGGAACATATCGACAAAATACTGACATACCAATAGAAGAATATATTCAGACAGATAGACTAATTTGAAGTGGAATATCTGATTCCAACACTAATTTGGAAATCAATATATCAAATGAGTTCACTTAATAATTTGGATCAATTCCAAATGTCTCTTTACTATTATACAGCTTTGGTAATTCAGATTCAAGCTTAAGAAGTTTGATAGTAGATATCAGTTGCCAAGGATTAGCATAAACTTTGTAATTTTCCCTCAAATAAAAAGAACTAGAATAATAAATCAATTCCTGAGAACCATCCCTATCCAGATCAGCTATTAAAATTGAATATTCTTGATTTTTTAAATCTGGTTGGCATTTCATGATAGAATTTTCAGTTTGAGAACATAATTGTGTTATATTGGTAGAACTAGCTTCAATAACATTATAATCTGTTTTGTTAAATGTTATCAATATAATTCTTTCTGTTATATAATTTCCAAAATTGGTACTGTTTGAATCATCTTTCCTAAAAGCAAACAAATCATTTGAATTATATTTAGGGTTGAATTTATAATGCCATTCCCATACTTTAACAATATAACCCTTGATATGTTTTTTCATTGAAAATGAGGTCATTTTAGATGATCCAAATTTAAATTTGGAAGGCTTTATGGTATAAGACTTATTGAATAACTTTGAATATACCAATTTATTTCGATTGCTCAGTAATTTAATAAAAGAATGACAATCAGGACATGTCCCAAAATTTTCTACATTTAGCTTATATTGATCCAAAGTAAAAAAATTAGTTTCTGTATTAGAAACATTAAATTTTTCATAGTTTAAAACATGTGAGCTATTGAATAATTTCCTTATGATCTCTGAAATTTGTATACGCAAATAAATAATGGTATCTTTTATGCACTGAAAACTTAAATAATCATTTATATTTTGCAACTTTTCAACCTGATTACATTCTTCCACAATTATATTTGATAGAGCTTTACCAGTTCTACCACATATAATCAATAGATATTTTTCTTGATAAATACTCAATAATTCATCAACTTGATCATGATTTAAATCTTTCAAAGTAACTGGAAATTGAAGGTTTTCAATTGATGTTTTTTCTTCATGACTATGAACATGCCAAATTGTTTGACCTGAGACAACTTCAACAGCTTTCAGTCCTTTCTTATCAAGTAACAAACAGTCTTTTATACCATTCAAGTCCACATCAACCAGAGAGCAATCTAAATGATCTGGAATAACAGGCTGTCTGAAATACCAATTCACACCACCATTATTTCCTAAAAATGATATCACTCCATTTTTCAGAACTTCCTGAGAATTTAAATCTCCCTTATACTGTACAGCCAAATTGAAGTGCTTCTTGAATCTTTCGAAAAAAAGGTTTATTTTTCCTTTCATTTCAACATCCTCTTGTTGAGTTTCCCAATTCAGGACTTTTACAGGGCAAGTATCAACATCACATGGAAGAACCCATAAAAATATGATAATTGGAAGAAAACAGAGTGCAATAGAAAATATGAAGGCTAATTTTCTACTTGTACTCATTTGTGGTTTGATCACTTTAGCTTCCATTATATTAGATTTAGGTAATGATCCTTGAGATTGTTTTGCATAGGTCCCATGTTTATAGTGAATTTTATGTGAATCTGATGCATTTTCATTGAAATGATTGTTAGGACATAAAGAATCCATATGAAATTCTCTTTCAGAGTCGGAGTCGCTCAATGATTGGGGTAGAGGAGAATATAACCCAGATATACTAGACATTGCAAATAATTTCCATTTAACATTCCTTTTTCACAAATTGCGAAAAAGGACGAAATTTTGCATCAACATCAATTAAACAGTTGGGCCAGTGCATAGACAAACTAATAGCACAGATTAGTCTGTGCTAATAGTTTATAGTAATCTGTGGTTTATCTATGGGCCAGTGTGAATTTCACATTGTGAAGTTCGCTGCCAACATTTTCTCTAGTCCATAGAAGATCAACTTTTTCTCTCTTAGAATATAGATATTATATAGATTATTAATGTTCTAAGATTTCTCTCGTTGGGTATGGGCCAGTGTTCTTATTATAGGACTCCTATAATAAGGGTTCTTATTATAGGACTCATACTATAATAAGAACCCTGGGTATGGGCATAGACAAATGGGCCCATTCCTTCGTTCGGGTATCTTCGGGAATTTTGGCTTCGAACTTCATGTAGAACTCCTGTAGATTTTTGTTTGTGCGAGCAGGACAGCAGGTGTGTTTTCTATGGTTTTGAATGCCGCTAGCCTGCTGAGGTTAGCCCTCTGACAGTTGCGAGTTGATGATGTTTAATACATAAAGAATGGCTGTGGCGGTGTTGGATTCTAATAATGTAGATATTAAAATGGATAATATAATAAATAAATCCAATTTGGAAAAAATAGAAAGGTATATAATTAGTGATCGTCTTATAATTGATCACTTCACTTCTATACTTAGCTTTACCTCAATCAAATCGAGGCATCTTTATGAATCGATATCTGAATTAATTTTTTTCAGTTTTTTGAACGATCCACAATATAAAGAAGTCCTGGAAAGCTCAGCTAATTATAACACGAGACTATGTATAGAAAGAAGATTACGTCTTCCATTTATCGATACACAAACTGGAGTAGCACAAAATCATTCTTCGTTATTTATGCATCCTAGACAAAGAATTCCAGGTTTGTTGCCGGGTCAAATTTATTCTTACCCCAGACCTAGATGGAGAAAGAAAAGAAGACAATATCTTACTATGAATTCGAGAACATTTGCTAGAGCAGCTGATTCTATATTAGATGAAGGAGAAGTACATAGCATTTCTCAAGTAGAGAACCCTGCATTACAAGACACCGATAGTAAAGATAGTCAATTATTAAAAGATGAAGTACCTAAGGTAGAATCATTTGACAAATATGTGAAAATATTATTAATATTATGATGTATATTGTGATTTATATTTTTAAGCTAACATGTAATATTTATTTGATTGGATATTTTGTTTTAGGAATGGTATTATGATGAACAAGATATGTTAGAAATGGAAGCATATGATGAACCCGATCCTGACTCAGACTTAGATTATGAAGAAACCTACAAAAAAGGAAGGAAGAAAAAAGGAACAGGAAGGGTAAAACATGTAAATTTTGTATATATTTGTGTTTAGAATAATTATGTTAAACAGGGAAGAGGGACCGACTCACCTAGTACACCAGGACGCAAAAAAGGTGCAGCAGGAGGGGGTAGGGGAAGAAAAAAAGGGGGACATAGTTTTGAACCCACCCCCGGAGATCCAGATAAACCATTTGCTTGTGAACGTAAGTTATTTATTCTTTTAAATAATGTGTAATCAATGTATGACTGAACGAGAAACCTTACTTGGGAAGTATTCGTCTTTGATTCAATCTTATGCATTACCACACCTTTTTTCTAAGTAAAGATACCCCTAATTGTTCTTAAAATATTAAAAAAAATATCATTATTGAATATTTTTTGTAACAAGTTATTTTCTTATTATTCAAACTTTTTTCTTCAGTTATTCAGAATTTCATCTTCAGTTCTGGTAATGGTTCTAGATTGAATTAAAGTATGGAAATATACAAGTATAAAGGCTTGGGATAACATTTGTAATGGGCATTTTCAGTTCTGTCGACACTATCTAATATTTTTCATTATTGAAACAACAATAGGAGTATGCAAAAATTTATTTAGTATATTTAAAGATTGCAATAAGCTAGTAATCATATTGAAAAACTAGAGCACTAATAAAAATAAAATTGGGTTAGGTATCTATGGTGTTAAATGGACTTTAAGATTTTTGAAATAAATTACCTAAAAACAATTAAAAAACCTGTAGTCTTAGTCCTAACAAGCTGTTTGATATTTTGATGAAAAATCTAGGTTCACCTAGATTGTTAGTTCTAGAAACTATGTGAATAGGGTACATTTGGCAGCCTTTCAACCAAACATTTGAAATTAATAAAATGGATGAATGACCAGTCGTGCAAGAAAAAAATAATTTATGTTAAAAAATAGTCCAGTGACCAGTCATACATTATATCATAGAAACACTGGAAATTCCTTCTACTAACTAGATCGATTCAATAAAAATCAAAAGTTGAATTGGTTATTAAAATGGCCAACAATTTGACCTATTTTTTTCTGAAAATTACTGTAAATGCCCAAAAGATCATTAAAAACATTGGGGCTTGATGCATCTGATAAGAGTATTTTTATGTGGAAATATTTTCTTTTTTTTCAAAGAATAACATTTTCTATTATTCAGCATATTTACATTATGAATAGTGTGCAATATAATTTATTTGCAAATAGTAAAAACGGAATAATTTTATTTAACCAACAACAATAAATTACTAAATATCTGATGAGTAGTACCTTTATTTTTGTATTACAATCATACATATAGAAGCACATCCACTGGTGGTAAAGCTAGGCTTACTGAAGGTTGCAGTTTCAGGAGGAAGCCCCATTAACATGTACAAGTAATAAATAAGAAGCGATGAATTTCAGGAAAAGATTAATTCCTTACTTAATTAAAATGTAGTTTATAACGAAGTACAATGTTGGTTAGAATGAAGTTGAATTGTTTCAGAAAGTAACTTGAGAAGTATAATAAAATAAGATAACAATATTTTTAGACTTTTTGAAAAAAGGGCAGCCAATGAAGTGATGATTTAATTTGAAAGTGTTAATTTTAAGTATGTACAATATTTTTTTAAATTCAAGGAAACATAAATCTATCGCTAACCTTACAGGAATAATTTATTCAAAATTATCAAATCAAGGGAATGTGTACTATCCAACTTTATTGTGTCAGCCATTCAGATGAAATTTTTTTTGAAATACTCTTTCTTTGCCATACAAATTTTTTTATCATTTGTACCAAGCTTCAAAAGATGCATGTTAGAATTTCAGAACATAGAGTTAAGTCTGGATTGAGATAATGAAAAGCAAGATTCGTGTATTGATTAAACAGTTTTTTGATGGGAAAAAATACTGTGCAATCAAAGCAATGACTTGATAAATGTTATTCAGGCTTCGCTCCATCGACAAAAACGATAAAAAGGTATTATGCTTAATTTAAATTTGGCTTTAATGAAGAAGTGATTGCCGAGGTTGATGCCGATTTCAAAAGCAAAGAGGAATCTTTGTACAGAAAAGATATTGGAAAGTTAGAGTAGGGTTAGAGAACATGTATCGCTTTTTAAGGTGACTGTTAACAAATAAAGTTGAATTTTCAAGAAAAAATGTGTTCTTACTGTTTAGGCCTGGGACCTATTGAATGAAGTTCCAGATATATTAAGTTTTTATTATATTATATTGCACACTTTGTCCATATCTCATGAAATGCATTATCTGTAAAAACTGAAAATATGTATACAATATTATAATCTATGAGGGTATTAGGTATATACATCCTTGAAAAAGAAAGTCCAGGAAATACTCTATATATAAAAAAATTCTTATCAGATATCCTTTGAAATCTTTACCCTTCAACCTTTATACAAAAATAAATTCTATTTGGAAATTTTCTATTAAGGTTTCTCAGCTTGAGCATGTCAGAATGTATAGTGAATCAGGGGATAACTAGAGACCAGGAGAAACTTTTCTGATTCATTATTCTTTTTATCCCTGGTTTGTTATTCAGATATTATCTCTAAATCTATGAGGTATCTTTTAGTAAGAGCTTGCTGCTTAGTACAGAGAGCTTTTCAAATTGTAAATAGACAGGGACTCGAACCGAAAGATATTTTAATTATAAAAAACAGAAAGATTTAAATTGAACCGAAATTAATTTCAGTTTTTTTGAGTTCCAATTAGTAAAAATTAGGTATTAAGATTTTTATCATTTTTGATATTGAACTGAATTTTGGATACAAATACATCAGGTTATGGTAATACAAAGAAAGGAATATTAAATTTCATCATTTCCATTCGAAAATATTAATCGAATTATTTTAGAATTTTCATGTATCTAATTAACTTGTAAATTCTTTTTGAGGTGATTGTTTTCACTTTCATACTAATGATTTTCCAGTGTCACATTCTAATAATTATATAATATTATAATGAATGCAAATATAAGTTATTCCAGTAGATCTGGATTTCATAAACTTCCTTTCTGCATGTTGTAGACTTTACAATGTAATAATAATTTTCGGCAATTTTACAATTAGGAATTTAAATGATTAGTTTCTAACATATAATTTCTAATGTCTGGCAGATTTCAAACTACTTATCATATATTTTAAGTCAGGATTTTCGGAAATTACAATACAATATACAAAATATACAGTACAATATTCAATCATTCAATGAAATGCTAAATTCTTACGATAATACTTATTATTTTTATGAAAATGAATGTTTGTATTTTTGAACGGAAATGATACTATTCTAGTTATTTTCTTGTTGAAATATCAGATCAAGAATTGAACATTTGTTAAAAATCAATAATCATCAATTATAAAATAGATTTGTGGTACAAGTAATTGAAAATTTTATATTTTACATTCTAATTCTTATTAAGAAATATTATCTTTTATCTTCTATTCCTAATTCAATGCAAAAGAAGAGAATGAAATGATTTCGGTTCGGGTTCGCAGCATTGGGCTGGTTGTATGTTTGGATCTGATTGCTGTTAAATAAGTGCTTTGTCCCTCTTTTCAATTATTTTTTATTTCTCTCATTCGGTTCTGGTCCCTGAAATCAATCATGTGACAATCTTCTGAATTTTGTTGTTTGGTAATCTGCACAGAAATAGTCAAATCTGTAGCTTAACAGTTTTATTGCTTCCATACTAACTTTCAATTTATTCTCATATACTAAATTCTGGTAGGTACAACAGCATTGTCAATTTATATTTATGCTTCGATTTGTTTTGAACAGGTGTCAGAAAGATAGCAATAACAGAAAATAATGTTGTATCAACATCAAGAAATTCAGAAGATTATCAGTGATCGATCATCATATTCATGTTAGCCACTATGTTGATTCAATGTTGAAATATTATTTGGTTGAATTTCAAAGACTCATTTGAAAATGATTTCACTGTTTTTGATGCTGGTGATTCAAACCAACTTTATTTATGTCCGAAAGTGTTGAATAATTTTAAATATTCATTTTTGGCTTTAGGTGATCTACAGTGTTTTCAAGTCATCAAATCATTCTTGAATTTATAGTCATCTTTTAAATTTCATGTTTCTACTTCCTTATATCTTATTTTATTCAAAGTAAATACGAATATTCATGAATTTTATCTCGCATATCTATTATCATAAATTATCTTATTTCAATATATTCTCTCGTTTCGTTTGATTCAATAACTTTCTTTTCTCAAATGAATTCACGGACATCAATCACTTTTTCCTCCATTTGTGGTATTTATATATTTTTTTTTCAGAGTCTCATTAATTCATATTGAATGAACTAATTACATTTTAATAGTATATCCCTATATACATACTAGTATAAAGGGTTTTCGGCAGAACGTTGAACATACAAAAATAGGAGGTAGGTTGGGTTGTTTGCCCAAAGATCTGACCTAGATCCCAAGAATATTTTTATCTGTTTTTTTTTTAATTTTCGGAATTTTAAATGCAAGGCGAAGTTGATCTCAAAGATTTTGGCTACCTCTTTTTTTATAAATTGAGGATCCATAACTGTGTTTCTATCAATAAGCTGCAACAAATATCAATTTTAAAAAACTTATTAACCATTAAGATTTGAATAAAAAAATATTTCCAGAAAAGTATGCCAAAACTCAACAACTATCATAATAAAAAAAAATCTTGGGGCATAGGTAAACTCTTTTGGGCTGAGTAGCTGGCAGAGGACACCACCTACCTTCCATTTTCGTATGTACCACGTACCGCCGAACACTCGTATTAATGTTGAACCAAAAAGACACTTTTTTTGTAATTTGTATCCTCCAGAAGTCTCTCACTGTTTCTTTAAATTCTAATATTTTTCATTCTTCTATTAGAATTTTTGGCACATCCTCTAACTTGAAACTTCTACCTTCTATATGTTTCGATGCTGAATTTATTGATGAATATCTGATTGAACCTAAAAGGGATATGTGTTTGAATTAAGTTATTTCGAATTTAGTAATTTTTTTTGGTTGGGGCTTCGATATTGTGGCTAACGATGAAAACTTTGATGATGTATATTCGAAAGAAATTGCCTCAGATAAAAATCATATGAGTAGGCATTACCTTTTAGTTTCTTCTTTTGTTTAAAAAAATTTCAGTGTGTGGAGCGCGTTACAAGACAAGGCCAGGGTTGACGTACCACTATGGCCACTCTCACAAAGAGGGCGCTAGCGACGATAATTCGCGTGACAGTAACGCCTCAACCCTAACTCCAATGAACGTGGCTATGCCACCAGCAGCAGGCCCGTCAGGTATGCCTGTACCCTTTCCAGGCGTGCCTGGTCAGGGTTTACAGCCCATACAAGGCAGTGCGGGGGGCAATAATATGGGAGGGTTGGGGGAAGTGGCGCCACCAGTGCAGCAGCATGGGGGGCAGCCGAGTCCAGGACAGGTGTACCAAGATAGTTATGTTTCCTTTCTGAACCAGACACCCGGTACTAAATTTTACCTTTTGATAATTTTATTTTTTTGTGATCACCAGATGGTTTCTCCTTTTGATTTATACTATTTTGCTTGCATGGTAGAAATATTTATTCTGTTCGTTTTAGTTTTTATATTCTTTACTTTAGATTTTCTGTTTCTTCTTTCCTCAAGTTTCGAGCATGAGCTTGCTTTCAGTTTGTGAAGAAATAATTCAAGTTAATTAAATGATTTGATATATCTATGTATCTACTATATAAACCAAGATACATGACCTCAAAGTGTTATTGAATACTAACAAATAATTCTAAAATTGTGATATCTAAAGAAAATTTTATATTCTACTTCAGTTATTTCATAATATTTGAATATTGGATGCAATCAAACCGTTATAATTTAATGAAAATATATTTTTTGTGATAAAGATTACCATATTTGAATTTTGTGGACGTGATATACTTGATACAGGAAAATTTTTGGAAGGGATAATTGAGCTGTTTCCATTATGTTCAGGGTTAGTCATCACCATTGTTACGGCAATCATTCACCTGATGTTTTGAAGATGATGGTCATGAGAAATACTAATTTCCTAATTTATTCTTTGTGGACTTGGAGTTCCAATAATGAAACTCGAACTTTTAATATATCACATATATAACCCAATAAAAAACAACCTAATAAAACTACAACCTAACTTAAACACAACCTTCTCGGATTTTTTGAAAATTCTTTGACTACCTTGTTGTGAAGTTTTCACTGAGTGCTTTATGATGAATGCTCTTCATCGCCAAACTGTTAAGCTGGCTCTCAACCATCAACTCCATAGCCAAGTCTTAATTCTTCGCAGGGTGCTGAATGATCGCTGATAGTGCAAGTAGTGCACGGTAGAGCGATCAAAATTTCCAAAGCCTTTTCCATCTCAGGAAAAAAGTCCGGGACAGTGCTTCTAATTCTATTTCTAGTCCGTGCTTTTCTGCGTTACTTAAGGCATTATTATTTCCTCAGTTAATTTTTCTGCATCATCACAGTGAAGCACCTTTTGAAGCAGCGGCGTGTAGCTGGAAAGCATTCTTCGGGATAAAGTTTCTAGTGCCTCCATTATCGTCGGGAAATTTTCTTCGAAAACTCTGATGGTTTTGTGTTAATCATCAGGTTCAGTTTATGTGACGCTTAATGGAAAAACAAAGCAATAACCATCAAAAGACCAAATTGGGAGTTGCCAAATGCCTAATTGATAGAGCAACAAAGTATGCTCCCCAAAAATAGGAATTGCTATTCCAAGAATATACTTGAAACTGTCAGAAGAGCAAGAAAAAACTGTATTGAGCTCGAACAGAACCTAGCCAACAAAATGATAACCAACAGCATTCCATATGCAAAGGGGGAATAACAGGAGAATTGGTAACAGGTCCAATGTGGAAACAGGCAACTAACCTCATCAAGGTAAACTGGATAATATTAACCAACTAATCATGGGATTCAGTCTTTATTTGATGGAAACTCATTATCAGATAATATAAAACAAAGTGTATATATTTTTTTAAATTATTTTGTTTTATTTCATTTGATCAACCCAAGATTATTAGTAATTATTATTATTATTAGAAAGTAGATTAGTTTATTAGGTAAAAAATAAACTTTCTTTCTTTTTTTCGATTGCATATTTGAAATACCATGTGAAAATGCGACCCACATTGGGGAGATTGGAATCAAGAACATAGAATTTAATGGGATGAAACTTTGTTATATCAAAGGAAGAAAAATGAAGTCAAAAGAAATTGAAAGAAGTCTTCATGATAATTTCTCCAAAACCCATCACGACGCCATATCTGGAAGTAAAAGAAGTCTGTAAATCTATACTCAGAACCAATCTGATAAAACGAATTCAAATGATGGTGCAATGCTTGACACTCTACAACCACAAACTAGAATAGAATTCTGATATCTGCGCTCTATCGGAAATAATGTAACTCTTATAGTTCATCATCTGTTTTGGTAGCGGTTTTGCAACAAGAAATACCCGGGTTCAAACTCCGATACCTAATTGGAAAGGTATGGGAACATCAAATCCAGACAGAACAAGTCTGTCGATTGTTCCTTCTCAGGACCATTACCCTAAATCGCTCCTTCTCAGAACCATTTCCCTAAAGACGACAGGCGAATGCTTGCCCAAACGTTTTTAATAAACTAAGCCTAGAGATAATGTAAACGGCCCAAATAACCCTTCCACTATATTTAAATTAATTAAAAGCAAAAAAAAAAAAGTTGATCAATAATGCTATGCCGAATTTAAGAAAAGTATTCAATATAACTTTTGCAGCATATATCTCATTCTTGGTACCAATAAGCCAGATTTTTTTATATTGGTTGAATATGTGTAATATTCAAATGATCGTATAGTGTATTATTAATTTTTTTTAATGCTATTTTGATTGAATAAGATATTTAATAATTATATAGGGTCCTGCAACAATGAGGCGGTGAACCATATACTCCAGTTGGGGAAGAGATAGAAATCTAACTTTTTTAGAGTTACGTTATTGCTTGAGCACTATGTAATACAAATATTTTCGACTATACATGGTTTTCGGTTTACAACTAGACCGTCTAGTTTACAACTAGACCTTGGTTTTTTCACTGGGAAACCAATTTTTCTTCTAGATATTTAGCATAACAGATGTTTTCAATATTAGTTACTCGCAATATTTTATACTATAGAATTATGGTAAGGCCAATTGGAATTTATTTCTGATCAAATATTATTTATGAATTATTCTCTTGAACGGTATATCTGAAATGGACGAGTGATACACAAGGGTATGAAAAAACTTGCCAAATTTTGCAGGATTTTCATTATTTTTAAATGAATATCCTGTTCATTATCGATTTATAAAATAAACATAACAAAAGTTATACAGTGCTGCTTGTACGAAAAATGCTTATTTGAGCAAAACTGGACAACTTATACTAATATCGCAAAACATACCTTTTCTCTATTTCAGTATCGTAATGAGTTCATTACAGTTCTAAAAACAGTGCTGTAATGAACTCATTACAGCATCGTTTTCAGTTTTATTTTTCGTTTTGTGGTTGTCTATACTGACTTCCAATCCTATCAAATTTCAACAAACGTTAATAATTGTCAATATAATATAATTTGGATATAGTGAAATGATTTGCAACATTGCCAACATTATTCGCAATTTCTCTTAATTCTGGAGGTGTTAAATCGATTTCGTCAGACATAATTGATGAATTTAATGCGTAATTGTAAATTATTTCAAAATTCGAAACGTACGATTCATATTCAAATTCCGTAATCTGTCAATTTTTGTAACAGTCACACCAACTGCCAATATACAATACAACAGTTACTAGGATATATAATCTGAATTTTTCATTGAATTTCGACATTATTTCACAAAACTTGTGAAATAGAGAAAATATCATCTAATACTCGTTGCAAAAGGCAATTCCAACACTCATGCGTTCGAAAACTTGATCCTTCGTCGCTCGTTTTCGAATTTCGTATTCGTGCTGGAATAGGAGCCCATTCTGCAACTTGTTTCAGAATATAATATACTATAATTACATACTCGTAGTGCCCAAGCAATAAGGTAACTATAAAAAGATCTATTTCTTTCCCATGGAATACCAAGTCACTCTTACAGGAACCCTGTACATAATATTTTGTGTTATCATCAGATCACACAGCTTTGATTTGGTTTTGTCTTGTAAAATTTTCATTCAATAAAAACTAAGAGACACCATTTGAACTAACTGTAGAAAGTTATGTCGTAAAGTCGAATGTTTTTATATGTTTTATTTTGAAAAATAACGTTAAATTTCAAATTTGGATACTCAGACTCAGTCGTTTCTCCAACTTAAGCTTTCAAAAGACTTGCATGAGTTCAGATAATTTTTTTGTTTTGTATTTAATATTATAATTTATTCAAGTATAAAAAATATTCATGGCTGTGAATTCTTGTGATAATTTAACATTTTATAATTGAATATTACAATGAGTTTGAAAATGATTTAATTCAATAATAACTATCATCAATTCATATTTGATAGAAGAGAAAAATACAATTTCATTCAACAGTTTATTGAACATAATGTTTTTTGAATTGAATTAAAAAGTGATGAATTGAAAAACGTTTTATTTATTTTCTTTTATTTTCCTTAGGGTCTCAACCAAGGGCTCGTAACCGATCTGGTCAACCTGTGCCACCAGCAGGAGGAACAGGTATTCAGCAACCCCCAATGACTATCCCACAAGCGGCTCCGCTCCCTCCAAATCTACCCCCCTCACAACCGCCAGTGCCATCTATACCACAACATCCACCAACAAACATCTCAACTGAAGAACCCCAAATGCCTGTTCTTCCACCAGAGAATCCTATTGAACCTCCTTCGACAGTGCCACCAGAGGGTCCTCCTAAAGATGGACCCCCGAAAGGAGGTCCCAGTCCTTATTGTGACTTTTGCCTAGGCGATAGCAGGGAGAATAAAAAGACAGGATGTGCAGAGGAACTTGTTTCTTGTTCAGATTGTGGACGATCAGGTAAGAATGGAGCTGTTGACACTTTGGAAGCGTCTAAGAAGGGACGTAGAAAAAAGTAGGCTTGTATCATTTCAATACACATCATAATGTGTAAGTTCTGAATGTTTAGTGATGATGGCTTATAGTAGGATAGCTGCCTGGTGTTTGAGGGCAGACATTATTGGCAAGATTTAATTTTTTTTGCAAAAAAAGTTTCTTAGGCATTTTGGAATTTTTGTTTATTCATATCTACACTATTATCGAAGAGTATAAGAATAAAAATCCAGATAATTTGACTTGTTAAAAAATTTGGCCAGGCATTTTCAAAATTGTTTTTCGAACAACACAACAACAAACGCAATTTATTGACCAAAGGCCAATTGGCCATCGACAGTATTAGTCCTGCAGCCAGGCGAATTAACAAAAATATAATTATTCGATTTAATAAATATAATATGTCTGTAGGTTACTAATTTGATAATTTGAGTTACATTAAGGTATAAAAAAAAAGTTAGAAACTAGAGGTGAATCAATCAAGGACTAATTAAACATATAAGGTGGACATCAGCAACTCCCATATACTGAGTGGGCAGGACTCTCACTAAACTCCACAATATGTTCTTTGACTGTTTTTAGTGGGTATTTTGCTTTAGAACTGGAATGCTGGCTTTGTTGGCTCAAGTGTGGTCCCAGTATTTCCCAGTTGTGCGGCCTTTGGGATTGTTTTTCGATAAATTCCAAAAAATTCATTTTACGCACGCTGCGATTTTAACACCATAAAGTGAGTAGAAACTGTTGTTAATTAGAAAAGGGCGGAACATTTAGCCGGTTTTCCAAGTCTCAAGGCGACAAAGAAGATGAGTAAAAGTGCGGGGGAACAGCTATTGGCTTGGGAGGTTTCTAGAGATTTTCGTTTTTTTTTTGACGAAAATAGAATTTTTCGTTTTACGATATTTATAAAAGAAACGAAGTGCGTTTGTGATAAAACTTGGGTAGTATATCAAAATTCTATTCTTCTCCTTTCCAAATCCTTTCTGGAAATCCGCTTTTTAATCACATATCTTATACTGCTGAAATCACAGATGCCTAATATATATTTTTTGGAATTTATTGGAGAAAAATTTTGAAAATTCCAGTTAACCAGTTGAATGATCTGGCTTTTTATTTTTCTACTCTTTATAATAGAAAAAGATACCTAAGTTTCAAAATGCATTAAAAACTTACCCTCCAGCCAGGCTTGAACTTTTGTACTTGCTCACGATTAAGGAAGTGTTCTCAAAATTTCTCATCATGCCTAAAATACCTCCCTAAAATGGCAGACAGCTCTCGGACTATCATGTTTATGTTATAATTTTGATTGTCTAATATTTCCTTGAAGGGCATTGACTGCTGCGCTGATGTTAGTATTTCTTTCGAAGTAAAGTTTGATTGTTTTTATATACTTTTTGATAGTCTCAACCTCATCTCGAATAATCAAGAAGATTTTCTCATCATTTAAATTAAATACAAATTTTTTTTATGGTTTTTTGTTATCTGGTTGGTGGAAAGGAATTGTTGTTTTATTTTTTTTTATTTGCATACTAAAAGTCAAAATTCACTTATTTTATTGAAAAATGTGCTTAACTTTTTCATTTTTTGAGAAAATCATCGAGGTTAAAACGTTCTTTAATCTGATACGTTCCCTTTCATTTTCTACTTTCCATTCAGCAGTCAGTCGCATGCAGATATGTTTTTTGTTTATCGATGGATGAAATTTAATTTGTTGACAAACTTTAAATTAAAATTTATATAAATATTATGAATCCAAAGATTTATTTATTATTCACTGCTATATTAAATTTCTTATTAGATTTATGATATACTTTCAGTTCACATACTGTCTAAAATTTATTATATGAAAATTTTATTTATTTAGTTGCATTAGTTCACCTGAGGAAATGTTCAATTTTTAATTTTCTCTTTGAAATCAAGAAGGTTGAAACTCAATTGGAACTATGAACAGATCCTATTTGAATGTGTCGTTTACATATCTAAAGTATGCAAACTGCAATATCTAGAACAATATTTTCTATAAATATTCCTTTTTTTTTGGAAATAGTGAAAATGTGTGAATCAATTTTATTTCATTATTGGAAATAAGTGGAGATCACAATCAAAATTTTTTATGTTCTTGATATGGCATATGCATCCCTAAAGATTAGTTCTTAAGGTATTGAAATAATTAAAATAATAATAGGTGGACCAGTAATGGACAAATTTTGAAGTGATAAACTTATTTCAATTATAGCTGCCAAAATATGTACAAATTACTTCCATTAGGCAAGTGCTTTTTTCACCATTACAAAAATGTCATTGTGTGATAGTAGGTAATTTTTGAAGTGTTGATTGTTATAATTGGAATTGTGTTCATGATCATTCCGATTTTCATTCATTCAAATGGCATTGGGAAAGCTCTCAATTCAATTCATAATTTTCAGCAATTAATTTAAAGAAATATCGCATTTTTTCTGATTTATTTTTGTTGCTCAATAATCTATTTTATGATTATTACTGAATTGATGACAAATTTTTTTAAGATAAAATCGCGATTTACACTCCATATTTGAAATATCTTCAATTCCATAATGTGCTATATGTTCTATGGACTCACTAGGTTAGCCCAACAAAAATTTTGAATTATACAAGGGTTGGATACAGAGGATGAAAAAATATTTTCCTGTGAACTGTAACAGAAATGTTTCCTATATTTAATATAGTATCACCTAGAATAAGCATTTCAAATTTTTTTTTGGGCCAGCTTCTTTAGCGAAGAATTGTTATACACTGTTCTTTATTGATTTAATTTAAATAATTAGTTTTTTAAGCTCGAAATAATAGATTTCTTTGGTTTGAAATTGAACCAATTGTTTTTTCACAATCAGATTGATAAATTGCAAATATTGCAAATATTCTCAATAGTTTTTTGGAAATTCTGTAGAGCATTATTTATACATTCTAATTGTGACAAATTGATCTGTTTAATATATTCATCTTTTTTTTAAGATTCCAACATACAACTTTTAGTGACAAATATCACTATTTCGATATTTCAAAACATGAAAGTGTATTCCTGCCTTTCCAATTTTATATACATTCAAGACTGCTTTTTATTTTATCATAATGCATGTGAAACATGATCATTATTTGAAAGATTAGATCTGATTTTAGGGTATAATATACATCAAACTAAATATTATTAAGTAGCTTAAAAATACTTTGCAAATACTCTTGTTGAGTATATCAATAATTTTCAATTAGATTTTAATGATTATGGTGAGAACAGTTATTTTCCAAGGCAAATATGTGTAGACACAAATTATTGGTGCAATAAAATGTTGCCAAAATAAAATATTGTTGTTTATTCAGTGCTGAAGATAAGTGCACTTCAATTTATGTAAATTTTTTTCATAAAGTCTTTCCATTTATATCAAATAATGTGGTATTAATTATTTAAAAAAAATTACGTAACTTGGAAAGTCACTGTTCTTCTGCACTCTTTCCTTATATTATCCATTATTTTTCCTTGAAAATAATTTCTGGGTATTGTCAATTATTTCAATTTCGACTGTGAATTTTTCAAAAGAAATAATTTTGTCAGGATAGAATTTTTTTTTTTTTAAGTAATATGTACTTACAGAACAAGTCAATTATAAAAATTATATTTTAAGTGTTCAAGGCAGGAAATGTAAGGTTATCAGTATTTTTTTTTTCAATTTCTCTTCAGAATGAAACTTGTTTTCTGACGTGGGCTATTGAATACTTTATGTGTTATGATAAGAACTAATCTGAATATCAGGTATGCCAATTTTAAGGTAGGTAGTAATTGTTATTCTCAGTTCTATTTCATCGACTAGGAAGATCATCCACATACTAAAATGAAGAGCAACCAAATGGAATAATTCGCAAACCTAGTTTTCACATATTTTTGTATTTGAATTTATTGTAATTCATTAGAATTGAATAATGTTTTTTTGATATTTTCAACAATAACAATAAGTACCATTTGCTTCAGGTCATCCAAGTTGCCTTCAGTTCACTCCAAATATGATGATTTCAGTGAAGAAATATAGATGGCAATGTATTGAATGTAAATGTTGCTCAGTTTGTGGAAATTCTGACAATGATGTAAGTTGATGTTTCTATATTTTTTGTGATATTTCACGATTATTTCTATAATTATATCTAACAAGCCCAAATTAGCACATGTTTATAGTTGTGTTGGAAGATACAATGATAGGGTCCTATTAGATGAATTTATACAAAGTTCAGTAATATGAACACCCTGTTATAATAGTTAATTATTATTTTCAATAATATGATAATTAAAGGTTCGAGTTAATCATTGAAATTTTTCATTTACTTATGAAGGCTCTAAATGCATGATAACGAGACTTCTGAGTGTTTAGAGAAATGGTTGTGTTCTGTGTAGGTTTGTTACTGATCCTATCATAACTTCAGGCCCATCACCGAAAATCCTTCATCTAACCATTGATTTTGACAAACAAATTAGGATTAAACAAGGTTCTTTCAGGAAAAGGAGTTGATAAAATAATCATAAGTATTCATACAATGTGCTTTTAGGTTGGCAACCAGAATAATCAATATCAAGTGTTCATTTGATACAAACATTTTTTTGGAGTGAAATTTTGTCATTTGAGATATCCTTTGATTTAAATTCAAAATGTATTAATTTCCCAATGAAGATAATTTATTGATAAATAGTGATTGCATAATTTTTTCTTAATTTTAGGACCAGTTGCTCTTTTGTGATGATTGCGATAGAGGGTACCACATGTATTGTCTAACTCCCCCTTTGGACAATCCTCCAGAAGGTTCATGGTCTTGTAAAGTTTGCGTAAATATATTTCATAAATGAGATATAAACCTGTTCAAATTCCTTAGAATTTTAGTACAAGTTTTCTGTAGATAATTCAACTTGTGTCATTGTTGAGTTCAACATTTTTCATTTTACACAAACTGTAAAGATTAAGTTCAAAGAATGAACAAAATAATTTAACATTTAAAAATTTAATTTGATAAGAATACTGATTTTGATACTTAATAAATTAACTTGAATATTTTTTGCTAATATTTAAAAGTCCACTAATGGTGCATGAATTTGGAAAAGGTCACAGATGTAATTTTGAATAAAATTTTAAAATATTTTCTGCTTTTGGATTAATGGACATCCTCATGTAATAAAAAAAGAACCATAACTTCTAGAAAGTAACAAAGAAATAAACTTTTAGGTAATAAAATGTGGCAGTAAACTTGAAATATTTTTTTTCATATTTTTAAAATCCAAGTAACAAGAAAAATGAATGAAATTCTTAAAAAATTTCCAAAGTACTCCTAAGTTTTGAACCCAAGGATATTATTATTATTATGATTGAATACATAGTAGAGGCTTTCAAGCCTATAAAACTCACTAGGAATAACTCAAATGATCATATCTTTAAAAAAAATATGTTAAAGACGATATCAATCAATTACTAGGGTGAATGCACTGGTTCTCGACCAGTTAACAGAAACATCGATTTCGAGCACGATTTTTTCACACATAAACTTATCAAATTTTAATGGTGTTGGTGTTCATCGATTCTTTGGCGAGTTTTAAATGATTTGTCATCTAATTTTAAGCGTTTTTTCCGCATTTAACTTTTGAAATGTGAAAACTTATAGAAAATCTCTATAACCTCGGTTCTCGACCACGCCGCAGAGTTCTCGACCATTTTTGTGTTAGTTTTCGACCACTAATAATAGTGGCCGCTCCACTTAAAAATTTTATAAAAAACTTTAGAGCGAGATGAGTGATTAGTACTTACTTTCGTACCGTACCATCGACATCACTACCTATCACTCAGATGGGTTTCAGATGAGGTAATCAAGTAAGAAACACTCGGAACGTAAAAAAAAATTATTTTGCAAAAGTTTCCACTTTCTATAAATATTTCAAAATAGCAACTCATACAACATTATTTGGTTATTTTGCTCTTAATATCTATTTAGAAACTAATGAGTGCATAAAATATAAAACACCCACCACCAGTGGTCGAGAATTAAGTACAATCAAATTGGTTCTCGACCGCGAATAAATAAAGGGTAGAAATAAGTGTTTCAACGTTAATTCGGTGGTCGCAAACTAATATTCACAAAGTAGATATATAAATGAATCAAGGTATCGAAAAAAAAACGAAAATGATCCAACAGAAATTCATCAGTTGAAATGAACAATTATTGAAGTAACATATTGGTTCTCGACCACTTTGGTCGAGAAATAAAAGATACAAATTTTCCAATACCAGTTCGCGACCGCCGAATATTAAACAAAAAAATAGACATTTATTTGCTTTTTGATTGAAATACACTCGAAAATATATCTTATAGTTGATATGGAACAAACTATACACACATAATTCATTTAAAATAAGAAATAATTACTATTTTCTGGTCATATATCACAAAGCACTTTTCTAAGAGAGGACGAGAAAGAACCCTTTTCTATGATAGACGATTATAAACTAATTTTTAGCGCGGAAACTCTGACCTATACCATTACTATGCAAACTATCTTGGAAGGGTAGAATGGTCGAGAACACGTACCGCGAAAATATTTTGCACTACATGATATATTTTTATTATTATTTCATCTCAAATCACAGAATGGTCGAGAACCAGTGCCGGTCGGCTAACCAGTGCATTTACCCTATCAATACAATAAGAGTAAAACTCCATAAACAGTATTCCTTTTAATTCGAGTACATTTCTATTTCCATCATTCATTAAATTTCATACTCCTTAATTTCAGTTTCCCTTCCAATTCTTATGTTCACATCAAATTTATTTACAGTAATGAAAACAAATTTTTTTTTTATAATTTTCTATGAATCACAATGCCTCTGATTTTTTGAAGCAGCTATAGTCACGTACAGGCGTACACCTCTGCTATAAATATTAATTACGGTAGTTTTTGTTATCAGATTGAACTATAGAATAGGAAACACATATGTTACTTTTATATATTTTGAAAATCTTACAGTAATGATAATAAATTATATTATAACATTTCTACAGTAGGAATTTTTGTATGAAATAGGATTTTCATAACTAGATTTTCATACAAGATATCGGATTTCTGTCAAAATTTTAATGTTCGTTTAAACATCGACTCATTTCAGATCTTCTTCATCGTACAAATCGTCAAAATCATTGAAAAAATCGCCATGCACACATTTTTCGTTTGCTGCTAAATCCATCAACATGCCGCTGGCACTTCCACCTTCCTCAAGGTCCATGTAAGGTCCCGCTCCTTCTGGAAACATTTCGTCAGCAACAACAGCAGGTTTCATTTTATCTTTATATGGTAACACTTTCCCGAATTACGAAATATTAACGATTAACACCTTATACTTTTTTGTTTACTGCAATGTATAAACAAATCACGATGACATTACATATGACATGAGCACAGAATACCCTCTAGTCTCTATTCTGTGACATGAGTGTGTTGTAGAGATGTGCAAAAAGTATCGGATATTCTAGTAAAATTCGAGTACCGGAAGGAAATAATCCTAAGGATATTGTTGATGAACCACTTATTGAAAAAGTTGGAAATTTTGTGACTTCGAAAATATGCATAATGAATCAGAGAACCAATTAGAAGAGAGTAAAAAGATTTTTATAATGTATTCTTTGAACATGGATGAAAGATTTATTCGAATTCTGTAGAAATAAGTGAAAAGCATAGAAATAATCAGATTGATGGAAGGACACTGCTCTTGTTATAGAAAGCTAAATTTTTTTGTGCTCATCAACAGTTGAAACCAAAGAAATATTGGGACGGTTAGATAAAAAAAAGGTTTTTGACCATTTTCTGTTATTTATTTTGATGCAAACCCTACGATGTTATATATTTTTGAAATCAAGGAAAATTAAGCTTTCAAAAAATGGCACAGAAATCTAGTGTTCCTATTTAAAAAAACTTAACTTTGGGTCATAGATTCGTAATTAAAAACCCTTTTGAGAAGACGAGCACGCCATTGGATTCTATGTAAAAAAGTGCCTGTATAATGTTTTAATTTCAGAGCTCTATCATCAGTATTAGCGGAGATATAAATGTTTTTCGATATCGCCATTTTTCCAATTTTCGCTTATAACTCGAAAACAAAAAAAGGTGGCCAAAATGAATACTATCCTTATTAGTTTCTCAGAAAAAGAAACCGAGAATAGGGTATCAGATTTTGTCTATCTCCTCTGGTTTAAAAGTTGTAGTGCTAAAACATCGAAATTTTCCCACCCTGTACAGTCGGGCGGCCGTGTCTGTACTGCCCGAGCCCGACTGAAAATGATCCGAACGCTCGAACATGGGTGCCTCGTGAGTGGCCGCCTTTAGTAAAGACGGTTTGGAGATTTTTATTGCAGGGAATGTTGATAAACTCAACGGAGCGGATCAACCTCATGTTGTTTTTAAGAATAAAGACAATATTTTTTTAGAGATATGAAATGGCGGCCACAAACTGGGCTTAATTGCCGCCCCTCGAATAGAGGCGCCTGAAACAGTCGCTTCACTGTTTCACCCCTAACGCCGACCCTGATTTTCAATTATCAAACCATAGACAACAACCACAAAAACTTCTCATTGAGCTATAAAAACACTCGTTTTATGCCGATAAATTCAACAACCAATGATCAATACGGAAGACTAAAAAACTTGGGACCAATTAAAAAGTACCAACATAAATCACAACTCGAGTTGACATTCCTCGGATCTTGAACAGTTAGAGAATTCCTGATGCGTTACAATGAAGGAGATACGCTTCTTTTCTTTCTGCATTTCACCTATTTCGCTCTAATTTCTGTTCGGACTTTTTAACAATGGCAAGCAACGGCAAATTCATCGACCTGATTTTGTCCATTTCGTGAGAGAACCCTATCATTATAATACATAACAAAACTGAACGATCCTAAAATTATTATAAATAAAATAAAACAAAATAATTTCCACTCGATTATTTAATTGTTAGCAACAATTGTTTCGCCACACTGTGGCTTCATGCTTCATCAGGCTACATTTCTGACTGATAAGAGTACAGAGTTTTTCGGAAACTTATATGGGAACAAAAATTCGACATTGGCAGGAAAATATTCGGTGGGATATCATAAACTTTAAAGTTATATTGGACAGTTTGCCAATAAAGGAGATGTGTTTACATCTGTTCGTTCAACAGAATATTTTGGGTATAACCCATACCTGTTTATTTCTAGGGCTTCTAAGAGTGTTAATCTTATATATGCTCTTATTTTCTGAATGGAGGATTTCAAAGTTGTGATTGAAGGTGTGATCTAATTCTTTTAAATGATTTGCATAAGTTGAAAACGAACTATCAGATGTATAACTCTTTTGGTGTTCGTTTATCCTTTTCTTGAAAGATCTTCCTGTCTGTCCAATATAAACCATAGGGCAATCATTACAGGTTAACTTGTAGACAACGGATTTGATTTTCTTTCTCAGTTGCTCCTTTATGAGAGAATTCATCAAAATCAATAGGAGCGTTCAAACGTTATTGCTGAAAATATATATGATTAAAATAAAATTTTCGATTGGCTGTAATTCGGAGAGAAAGCCTTTTCGTACAATAGTTTTTGGGAACCTTTTTTCTTGCATAGGTGTACAACTTTGCTTCGCTGCTGCTTCCGCTGTTTTTTCCGATATTCGAGGCTTCATTGTATAAAACTGGTTATACATTTATGATTCGAAGTATTGACCATCGCTGGCCACTACTTTCTCCCATCTTTCGGGCAGCGTACGAATTCAGCATCTTTTGAAGCGATCCACGAATCGATCAAATTTTTTACTTTTCCATAACACCGGAAGTACTGGTTAGCCAGGCTGTGTGCCATTGATCAAAACAAGTTATACTCAACGTTTCCAAGTGCAAGTATGTCTTGCTTGACCACTTTCACTTTCGCAACATGGGGTCGAGCATTGTCATGCCGTAAAATCTCTTTATCATGTCTTTCGTTGTATTGCGGCTGTTTGTCTTTCAATGCTCAGCTCAAACGCATTAATTGCGTTCGGTAACGATCGCCTGTGATTGTTTCAATCGGTTTTAATAATTCATAATATACTTCGTCGAGCTGGTCCCACCATATATTGTGCATGACCTTGGAACCGTGAATATTCGGTTTGGTCGTCGACGTGAAAGCATGGCCGGGATATCCCCATGATTTTCTGCGCTTGGGATTATCGTAATGAATCGATTTTTCGTTTCCAGTCTTTGCCCTGCAAGCAATTGTTCACAAGCAAACAAACGCCGTTCAACATATAAGGCTTCAACTCGTACGGCACCCGATTTCCTTGTTTCTGAATCATTCCCATGACTTTTAGGCATTTTAAAATGGCTTGTTGCGTCACTCCCAACGATCCTGTCAATTCTTGTTGCGTTTGACACGAGTCTTGATCATGTAATGCCTCCAATTCTGCATCTTTGAAAACCTTCTCTCTTCCACCTCCATGCAGGTCTTCGAGGTCAAAATCGCCGTTCTTGAAACCACTCTCGGCACGTTCTTTTACTAATAGCAGTCTCACCAGAGGCATTTGAGAGCATTTGTTGAGCCTCTGTCACAGATTTCTTCACATTGAAGCAAAAAAGTAAAATCCTCCGCAAATGACGAGATTTTGGCTTGTTAGCTGAAATGTTGAATCGAGAATAACTTTATGATGCAGAAACAAATCGACTAATATTTCGATGGCGTTATGTTCACAAATACCTAAGCTTATTGTATGACATCTACGATCAATTTATTTCGACTACCACTCACCGCTACAGCTATTATTATTATTTATTGCAAAACGGCGGAAGCAAATTTGTACACCTAATATTTTGATGAGGACTACCACCTCCTGAAGTTTAGACACACGATTATTAAACGCCCTGTATACTCATAACAGGTAACAAGAACCACTTGGAAGTGAACTTCAAATTCGTGGAGAATGTAGAGATGGTGTTGGAATTAGATTATGGTAAATTAAAAATTCATTAAAATATTTCAAATATTACGAAGTTAGTGTCGGTGCTTTGAATACATAGTTACTCAGAATCTGAGCCGAAACACATCACCTGGGATTTTGAATTTTATAGATTTCTGAAAATATTGAATTATAAGTATGCATGATTAAACTGTCAATTCTTTGGAATTCAAACAAAATAAATTGACGTAACCATCTCGAAAAATGTAAACTGTGAATCCATCTGCTTTACAGCAAAAATAAGTATTGAAAATTAAAACTTAGAGAAAATTTATACCTATTTATTTCAAGGTGTAAGAATAAGATATAAAGGTTGCAATTTGAAAATCTTTAGTTTTAATTAATTTGATTTTTCCAATCATGATCTTCTTATAGGCACCCTGTACATTTTTGGTCCAAGCCGCAAGCAGCCTTATAATACTTAGTATTTGCAAAATCGAAAATTAAAAGGTTTTTTCGAAAAAACTCTTTCTGCAGAAATATTCAAAAAAAATGTGAGTCCTTGTCGCCACCATTTTTTTTTCATAAGAATCCCATTAATTCATGAACCGTTGAGTTTTTATCCAAGTTATGGCATATTGCTGAAATTGTCATCAAATATAAGCTAATGATGCAAAATATACTGTCTGTGTCATTTAAAATAAAAAATAGTACATAGTATGTTTCCAGTATAAATGGAAATTATAGATGTGTGAAAATATCTTAGAGAGGAAGATCATTGTCTCAAACCCCAATATGTTAATTTTCACCACAAAATTATGATTAGTTTCATGAATCTCTAATGGTCATCGCGGTGAATACCCTGTATATGTCAACCATTAAAATAAATACTCTCTAATTCCTTTCTATATCTTCCATTGACTGAGAATATATGTCTCCAAATGGTAATTCTAGTTATTTTCCTAACAACAATGAACAAATAAGAAATTTTATGGAATATTAAGAAAATAAATCAGAATCTCAATTCTTCCTGAGTTCTTCTTTAGTTCGTTATTTCTTCACATACCTACTACGAAATGTATGTTTGTATTTTCATTTCATTATATGTACGATGTTTTTTTGCGAATGTTTGTTTTTGTCCTTATTGTAATATCGCATTCAATTGAGATGTGATAAGATTGAACTGAAGTAAAATATTCGGACTGTTATTAGGGAAAATAAATTCTAATTTTTATTTTAGAGAATTATTTGAGAGTAACATTTTTCTTTGAATGAATATTATTGAAAGTTAACCTAAAAATTAAACAAAGTAACGAATAAGTAAATGTTATTTATAAATAAATATAAAAGGTATAAAATATTTTCGATTTACATTATAGACAAAAACAATGGAATAATAATATTTTCAATTTATAATAATTATTGTGATATATGATCTGGAAGAAATATTGAATCTTCGTCATCATATAGATCACCAAAATCGTTGAAAAAATCCTTGTGAACCGAATGTATCTGATCCATTAAAGATTTTTCTACAGTCTCTAGGTCGTCTCCATTATTGTTTATACTTCCAACTATTGTATATTCGTGACTTCGATCTTCCATTAAATATTTTCCTACAGCGTCCATTTCGCCCTCGATTTCGCTTATTCCGCTCATTTCATTATTAATTGGGTTGACCTTCTTTTTCTTCCTGTTGAATAAATTTCTGAAAAGGTCCCTTGGATACGACATGGTGACAACAAAACTATTATATATTTCGATTTAACAACAGTGATATGAGTACCTAGTTGTAAGCATATAGTATTAAGATTCTTTATACTATGTAGTTACATATGAGTTCAGTGAAATTTTTGAGGAGGGGGGGTTAGGGATGTGATGAGTTGAGTGTTGCGATGAATTTTTTGGGAAAATATTCTTTCTCTGATCAAGTAATATTGACGCATTGGCTAATGACCGTAGCAGTCGATGCCTTCAACGAAAGAACAAAACAACAATTGACACATTTTTTTTTTACAAAGGGACCGAAAAAGTTGTACGAGATTTATTATTTTTATTATCTCGTATGAGGGACTACAGTGGGCGCAGGTAAAAAGCATTTATGCAGGTGCAAAAATCCTCGTCTTCGACTCGGATTTTTGTTGCCACCAACACTCATGTTTTATTAGGCCAATTGAAAAGTCCCCGGTCTGATACACAGAAGGCAGTGCTAGTATGAAATCCATATGATTTTTAGTTAGTACCAACCTTCAAACGCTACGTGTCAATATTTGACAGCAGTCCGACTATTAGTTTGTGAGATATTGCGTTGTGAGTGTAGCTACTTTTGTTATTTGAAAAAAGATGAAAAAAAAAGAATTTCTTGTGCCGATAAAATATTGCTTTTTGAAGGGAAAAAAATTACAGTTGAAGCAAAATCTTGGCTTGATGAAGAGTTTCCGGGGTCTGCACCAGGAAAATCAACCATCAATGACTGGTATACTAAGTTTAAACGTAGTGAAATGAGCACCGAAGATGGCGAACGCAGTGGACTCCCAAAAGAGGCTGTCACCTACGAAAAAATCAAAAGAGTTCACAAAATAATTTTGAATGACCGTAAAGTGAAATTGTTCGAGATAGCAGATATTGTAAAGTTATTATCTGAACGTGTACATCATATCATCCACGAATATTTGTACATGAGAAAGCTGTGTGCAAAATGGGTACCACGCGAGCTCACAATCGATCAAAAGCAATAACGTGTTAATGATTCTGAGCAGTGTTTGAAGCTGTTTAAGTGCAATAAACCTGAATTTTGGCGTCGATGGATAAAACATGGCTCTATCATTTCACTCCGGAGTCCAATCGACAGTCAGCTGAGTGGTCTGCACACGATGAACCGAATCCAAAGCGAGGAAAAACACAACACTCAGCTGGCAAGATTATGGCATGAGTATTCTGGGATGCGCAAGGTATAATATTCATTGATTACCTCCAAAAGTGCCAGCCAAGCAACAGCGATTATTATATAGCGTTATTGGATCGTTTAAAGGATGAAATCGTTAAAAAACGGCCTCATTTGAAGAAAAAAAGGAGTTGTTTCATCAAGAAAATGCGTCGTGTCACAAATCAATGAAAACAAAGGCAAAATTGCATGCATTGGGATTCGAATTGCTTCAGCATACACCGTATTCGCCAGATCTGGCCCCCAGCAACTTTGTTCTGTTCTCAGACCTTAAAAGAATGCTCGCTGGAAAATAATTTGGCGCCAATGAAGAAGTAATCGCCGAAACTGAGATCTATTTTGAAGCGAAAGACAAATCGTACTACAAAAATGGTATCGAAAAGTTGGAAGATCGCTATAATCGCTGAATCGCCCTTGAAGGCAACTATATTGAATAATAAAATCGAATTTTGCCAAAAAAATATGTTTTACTTTGGTAGACCGGACACCTTTCATTTGTCCTGTTATGTTAATATATTAATTAGCAACGTGTTCTTACGATTTTTTTCGAAAATTTATGATATTACTTATGAAAATTCCCGTGAGATACCTACCCAGGATTTCAATATTTATCGATATACTACTGACAAAATTTAATATCTATAGTCAGGTTGGAACCTCAAAGGTCCCATAAGAATTTCAGCTTTTTTGTATAGATAAACGATTGTGGACTTCTCGGGAGACAATAGTGTTTTATGATCAAAATAGTGTGGAGCACCAATTTTTAGGAACGATGGACGAGAAACCAATGGTAGTATTTTATAGCTTTTATTTATGCTCTGCAGCACAGGCCCTTAAACAAGTCACTATGGAATCAGAATAAATAATGGATATTATATCCAATGTTTCATGTTTTGTTGAGTAACTTACCTAAAATAAAGCAGTCAAAATCCAAGAAGAAGAAACTCAAAGGTGAGGTTATGCTTATTATAAGGAATTAGCGAAAATGTGTTTTGAAGCCACGCAAAGTACCCAACCAAAAACTCAACTTTTACCTAGAATGGACCAGCTGAAGAAGTGAGAGTGGTGGATACGCACTCGCTGCAACTCCCACATTCGTGCAGAATCAGATGAATGAAAAGAATCAGATCGTCGGTAAAATCAGTAGAACAATTGTCATTCCTCATTATTCCTGTGCTTATAGCAGTGTGCGTGGCGTGGTTTTCTCTAATGTACTTGCACATGTGGATGTTGTTTTTGTGGGCGCTGAGCTTAACGGATAGCCGAGGCAGTGCCATTTTGGCAGAGGATACAGCATCGTTGAGGGAGGATGATTTTGGTAAGTTTATCTGGTTCAAGTTTTTCCGATTTATTTGATAGTGTTTATGTTTAGTTTTATTTTATTTCAAATGCAAATTGAACTGCATCATTCTAAAACTCTTGGGGTACGTTGTGATAAATTATGTTATGGTAGGTATCACTTTTTTAATGAATAATACTTTATGTTCAGGAATAGATATCAATGCGAATAGTAATCGATTTATGTACCAAACCCTTACCAATAATGATACCTTAATGTCCAATCAATGACATTAAACATTAAACCAAACTAAATACGAAAGGAATGATATTGAACAATCCGATTAATCTAAAAAAAAAAAAAATATAAATTCTGCATAACATTTGAAAATTGAATCCAATAGTTGTTAGTTTCACATATCACAATAAAAGCTAAGATTGGATGGATGAGATTGTTAAAGATAATAAAGCCTGATAGAAATGCTGATACGTATAGAAAACGATATAGTCAATAGGTTAAAACTAAGTAGGTATGTAGGTATAGTATATCCAAAGTCATTTGAACAAGACCATAAAAACGCTTGGCCAGATATCACTTTTAAATGTATACCGCGATACGCTAAATACCGGAGTTATTTGAAAGAAGATCTGAAGTGATGATCCAAAAATTTTACTTCACTATAGATTGGTGGTGTAGGATCAGAGAAACAGGAAAATGATACTCTGTTAGTTCGCCGACGTTTCGGAAAAATTTATTTCCATCCTCAGGGCTCATAACGGTGCTTGATGTCCTCCATAAAACCCATATTAGAAATGATGTTGTCAAAAAATAACCATAAACTATTTCACAAGATCTGAAGTGGTGATCCAAAAATTTTACTTCACTATAGATTGGTGGTGTAGGATCAGAGAAACAGGAAAATGATACTCTGTTAGTTCGCTGACGTTTCGGAAAGTAAAATTTTTGGATCACCACTTCAGATCTTGTGAAATAGTTTATGGTTATTTTTTGACAACATCATCTCTAATATGGGTTTTATGGAGGACATCAAGCACCGTTATGAGCCCTGAGGATGGAAATAAATTTTTCCGAAACGTCGGCGAACTAACAGAGTATCATTTTCCTGTTTCTCTGATCCAACACCACCAATCTATAGTGAAGTTATTTGAAAGTATTGTTAGGCAATAAATTCACTTGCCCCGAAGGGATTTGTGAAAACTTGGACAACCCTTGTATAATCGAAATATTCTGGCTTCCTCCAAGTGACTTTGGATATACTATATAGGGGAAATGCGGACAAAACGACATATGCGGACAAAATGAAATTTTAGATTTTCAAAATTGGCGCTGTATAGCTCGGGGCTTAACAGTGATTCAGGTCCCGCTTGTGATGATGACAATCCTGCGAAAAAATTGACATCCTACTGTCTGTTTCACTGTTGCAATAGCCACAAAGTGTTTTGGTCAGTTGAATTTTTTTGTTCATTTGGTTTCTAAATTGCTTCTGGAGAGTGTCATGACAATATTCGTTGTATATTGAAAGTATTCTTGTTATTACGGTTATGACGGTTAAGCCATAAAGAAAAATTGAATATAAAAGTTGTAAAGTCATGATTATACCGAGAATCTTATTCACCCTAATGTTTATTAGTTATCAAATTATTAACCATTAGTTCAGATCATCCGGGAGCTATAATTTTTAGTTCTAGATATTCTGTTGGAAAATAGAAATATACAGAAACAGATGTTCCATAATTCAGCTTCAAGAATTCAGGGACGTATTTTTCAGGTCGAAATAACCTTTTTTTTCAAAAACATGTGTCGGCAAACGTTTCTTTATCGATGAAATGGTATAACTATCTGTTCGGGGATATAGCGCTAAAAAATCGTATAAAAACTATTACGCTGTGGAGTTATTCGATTGGAAATCAGAATAAATTTTTTGAAAATCATAACTTCGTTTCTTCGGAATTATTGAAATAAAAAGATGACGCAAAATATTGTACTCACTTTACAATTTGAGAATAATATAGTACTGGCAGAAAACTATGTGAGTCACAGGAAAACGTGCTGTAATCGGAGGTGAGTAGTGATAGACCGGTTTCACTCATTTTAGAGCTCATCAGATTCGCGATAAAATTTAAAGATTGAGTTTGATAGCTAGGGATGTTATTGCATTAGAGTAAACGATTTTCACAGCAGATATCATTCTTTTTTCAGTTAACAAAAAAGCTCTGTATGGTGTAAAGTAGATGGATGACCTTTTTGGAAGGTCGTTCCCCGAACAGAGTGCAGTATCATTTCGTTACGATGTGTGCAATTTTCGAATTTCAAACAATAAATTACGACTCACCGATGGTTCCGTGGTCACATTTAATTCTGTCTGTCCGTCCGATAACGATAACCTTTGCGAACGGAGAAACTTGAAATTTTCAGGCAGGATAATTTAAAAACTACTCATTCGATCGAAGACATTTTTCATTTGGATATAACATAATAATTTCAACCTTCATACAAAGATTCAGATGCGACCTATTTGAAATTTGTACAATTGTCAGTAGTAATATCCCTAAGGCATTGATGGTAGACGAGATAATTTTAGGACTATCGAAAGCTAGAAGCCGAAGGCTGAGGGCTGTTACCAAGTTTTTTTACGAGACTTATAAATCTGTCATAAAATTATGAGGCATTTGTCAATGCCCGAGGAATATTCGGTGGATAATTTTTGAAAAAAAATTATGACTTTATTAAAATTTACGTGAACGGATCAATCATAATGTTATAGTCATAGTGCTTTTTTGTAAAAAACGTTTCACATTGTCATCACCGTTGCTTCTTCATATTCGGTACCGTCTTTCTTGCTCATCTTGACCGTCCAATCATTTAGTATCAACGTCAATTCTTTTAAGCTCCTAAGTTCATTCAATCCATATTCTCGTTCGCAGCAAAAATCCATAAATATTCTGCAAATGTATATGTGATTACATGTTGTATTTCTGGAAATTTTTCTTTGATTAGCGCATTTATACTTTGAACATATGCATTGCCAAGACGTGACGTTTTGAAATTTATTTGGAATGAAGTTTTCAAATTCAATCGTGTTGTCATAGTGATTGATAATTGCACCGAATGCAATTATCAAAGGTAATACCACGAGTGCTTTAAATATTATCGATAATTTTTTTCTTTTTTTTATTTATTCCTTTTTCTACAATAACAAATTCGCACAGTTCAGTTTATTTGGCAAAGACATGAAAACAAACCAATTGATAAAATCACGTGTCCGTTAGGACGAGTGATTTTATCTATATTCGGTTTGTTTGAATGTTTTTGCCTCAAATAAACAAGTTTGAGTGAAGAAAATAAAAAAATATCTGATAAAATTTTAAGAACGAGTTGTATTTGAGATGATTATTTTTTTCAACAAATCAAATGTTCAATATTCTCTTGGGTGATGGCACTGAATCGGTTTTGTTCATTGTAAATAATGAACTTTTTCTACATTCATGCAAAAAGCAAAACTTTATTGAACTATATTTGGTGGAAAAAGAAGAAGAGTTTTTATTGCACTCATCTGTCATTCTACTTCAACGTGCTGATGTCACCAATTGTTCATTCACTTTCAACATTGAGGGGAAAAATAAAGTTTGAGTTAAATTGTTCGTAACGTTTTAGTTCCTGTTTCAATGCAAATCGATATTTATAATAAAGTATTCAAGTTGGGCTTTTCATTTTCCTACACCTAGTGCCGCACCTCAATAAATCATTTTTTGCTTTTTGCATGAACGTAGAAAAGATGTTGTATGCAACTCGTGCAAAAATTGTTTATTGCACTTGTTGCATAAATAACTATTAAGCTGTCAATAATGACGAATTGAAAGTAAAATTTTGACGTTTCAATGTAAACAAGGTATTATCGATGAGGAAGCAGTATTATCAGTAGAATCCCGAATGATTGGCTGAAATAACGCATTGCTATTAGCTGAAATGTCAGATTTTGACATGTGAAAAAATAATCAGTGTAATGTTGACATGATTGGGTGAAATTGTTTTATATGACACAAAATGACAAAATTTTATTGGTTGTAAGAACTGTAAAAATTTTTCATTTGTTTGTTGTTTGTTATTCGTCCAATAACATCGATATTCTGAAAATAATGTTGTTATCTCAACAATTAATTCAACAATCCCAAGTGTTGGTTGAACAGCCTAGAAACAAAGAGGATCTATCAACTTTCCACACGAATTTCTAGAATGTTCTGTTTTCACAAAGTTTCTCCATATTGTATTGATAAAGATTATCCACCTTTAGACAACAAGAGAATTAATATGGCAAATCATCTATTCCACTTCGAAACATAAGTGGCATTATATTCTGATGCAGTGAGAATAACGCTTCAAATTACAATGCGGGCTGCTGTTCCAATCATGTTTTATGGGGCACAGAAATTCAGTCGTACCAATTCAATTTTTTTCGCACACTTTCGTTGGTCATTAGTGAATTGTTCGAGGATATCTATGTTATAGTTAGACTTTCGGTAATTTTCCTTGAAATTCTTCTGAGAGTTCATTTGTACATTATTTCCTACGAACTGATGGAACAAATCAAGGTAATTTTCTTATTGGATAGTAGCGAGTCCACAGAGCATTTGAATTACATTATAATTTTCCTAATTTTTTCCTCAAACGATTTATTATTGAATATAATATTGATTATACAGGTAGAATGCGACAAACGGATACCATAAATGAAAGTCATCATAGAGGACCCGTATCAAGTGGTTTCAATCGCCTGAGTGCCTTAATTTGGGATATACAGGGTGATGTTCATCTCATGAATGAAATTTCATAGTTCAATAACTCTTTAATTAATCGACCGAATAATTTCAAATTCTGAAGTTTTGTCACCCTTTACTAAAAAATTCCTCCAATATTTATGAAATGGAGTAGATCAGATCCGGACTAGGAAAATTTCAGACATTTTCTATTTCCACGAATATTGGATCACCCTGTACGTGAACATTATGATTTTTGTTTGTTTTCGTAACCACAAAGAATTAATTCATAATAAAAATTCTAAATATTTTTTGGCACGGTCATACAGGGTGATCAATAAATAATTCCTTAAAAGTGAAATTTTTTTAGTTCAGTAACTCTTCAATTAATAGAGCGAATAATTCCAATTTTTGAAATTTTATCACCCTTTACTATCGACTTCCTTCAATATTTCTGAAATCGTATAAATCAGATCCGGGCAACGAAAATTTCAGACTTTTTCTATTGTTGTGAATATTGGATCACCCTGTGCGTTAATATTATGATTTTTTTTCGTTTTCGTAACCACAAAGATTTAATTCATAATAAAATTCTAAATCTCTGCTTGGCATCGTCATTCAGGGAGATCAATAAACATTCGCTTATGAAAGAAATTTAATAGGTCAAGAAATATTGATTTTATTGTTAGAATTATTTCGAAAATTGCAGTTTTTTCACCCTTTACGAATGCATTCCCTTAATTTTTCTCAAATTATTTAAGAAAACTTTCAAAGAGCTGGATAAATAATAGAGCAAAAAAGCAAAATAGTTGAACTCGAAAACAACGAATCACAAACAAAAAAAATAAAATATTTCCAATTCAGCAGGAATTATTCAAAATAGTATCCCCCCATTTCAATACATTTTTGAGTTGATATAGTTGTTTCGCAAGAGTCTTGGAATTGCCTTCTGCAACGAGTATTAGACGATATTTTCTCTATTTCAGTCAAGTTTTGTGGAATATTGTCGAAATTCATTGAAAATTCACATTATACATTCTAGTGACATTTGTATTGTATCTTGGCAGTTGCTGTGACTGTTACGAAAATTGACAGCTTACGGAATATGAATTTGAATCGTACGTTTCGAATTTTGAAATCATTTACAATTACGCATTAAATTCATGAATTGTGTCGGCCGAAATCGATTTAACACCAACAGAATTAAGAAAATAATATCGCAAATCATTTTAATCCAAATTAAAATACATTAACTAATGTGTGTTGAATTTTGATAGGATTGGAAGTCTGTGTAGACAACCACAAAACGAAAAATATAACTGAAAACAATGCTGTAATGAGTTCATTACAGTACTGTTTTCAGAACTGTAATTAATTCATTACGATACTGAAATAGAGAAAATTGTTTCACTAGCCCGAATTTTGGTGGAATAGGTATGTTATTGCCGTTATTGGTATTCTTGTTGGGATCTAAATGGTTTAATAAAAAACTCAGTTCTGTGCAATTTAATTGTGCACATTATCTATGAATAAATTGAAATTTCTCTTAGATATAAATAGCCTGTTGGCATGGTATTTCTCACGGAAACTACGTCTATGCCAAATTTCACGAAAATCCTATCAAAATATTTGAACAAAATGATTTCATGAAGTTTTAGCATACCCCAACTTGTTTTTTGAGGAATTGCTTAGTAATTGAATAAGAACAAATATAGGAACTGATAAAAACATCTTTTCTCCATCTAATCAAATAGATGGATATTGTAGAGAATTTATCCACAAGAAATTTTTATGATAATAATTGGATTGAATTTCAAATAAAATGGATAAGAAAGAAGTTCCTTCTTGAACATTAAATAATATCTCGTAATACAATGTAACTTCATTGTTATTATACATCATTTGCTCTCTCTCCATTTTCACTCAAATTATGGAAGAACGCTTGGCTCGTGCCTTGTCAACGCAACTCGTATTAAATTTAATTAGAAAATAGCAGTAACCATTGTTTTGCCGAATTAAATGAAAAGTGTCTTTGTTTCAGCCTCTCGATCGCAAAACAATAGAAATAAAATTCCGTTTGTATTATGACACTTGTATCATGCAAATTGTACCTGGATTACAGATCCATGACGTCTGATATGCATGGTGATTTTTATCTTATAACAGAACCAGTGGTTTCTATGATAATTAACGGTTTATGTTCGTTCTGATATTGTTTGTTGTTGATATTTTCAGTAGGGCGAGGATTTCGAGTTTTTGATTTTCTTGCCAAACAAAATAGAGTTCTCATAACAGATATCAAACGGGCCAATTGAAAAGTCCCTGGTCTACCATAGTAAAACACATTTTTTGGGTAAAATTCGATTTTATTATTCGAGGGCGATACATCGATTATAGCGATCTTCCAATTTTTCGATACCATTTTTGTAGTACGATTTGTCTTTCGCTTCGAAATAGGTCTCAGTTTCGGAGATTCTTTATTGGTGCTAAATTTCTTTCCAGCGAGCATTCTTTTGAGGTCTGAGAACAGGAAAAAGTCGCTGGGGGCCAGATCTGGCGAATACGGTGAATGCAGAAGCAATTCGAAGCCCAATTCATGCAATTTTGCCATTGTTTTCATTGATTTGTGATAGGGCGCATTGTCTTGCACCTTTTTTTTCTTCAAATGGATCCGTTTTTTGAAGATTTCATTCTTTAAATGATCCAATAACGCTATATAATAATCGCTGTTGATGGTCTGGCTCTTTTGGAGGTAATCAATGAATATTATACCTTGCGCATCCCAGAATACTCATACCATAACCTTGCCAGCTGACTGTTGTGTTTTTCCTCGCTTTGGATTCAGTTCATCGTATGCAGTCCACTCAGCTAACTGTCGATTGGACTCCGGAGTGAAATAATGGAGCCATGTTTCATCCATTGTCACATATAGACGCAAAAATTCAGGTTTATTGCACTTAAACAATTTCAAACACTTATCAGAATCATTAACACGTTGTTGCTTTTGATCGATTGTGAGCCCCCGCGGCACCCATTTTGCACACAGCTTTCTCATGTACAAATATTCGTGAATGATATGATGTACACATTCAGATGATATCTTCACAATGTCTGCTATCTCGATCAACTCCACTTTACGGTCATTCAAATACATTTTGTGAACTTTTTGATTTTTCGTCGGTGACAGCCTCTTTTGGGCGTCCACTGCGTTCGCCGTCTTCTGTGCTCATTTCACCACGTTTAAACTTAACATACCAATCAATGATGGTTGATTTTTCTGGTGCAGACCCCGAAAACTCTTCATCAAGCCAAGATTTTGTTATCATTTATCATATTTTTGAAATTTTATAATGAAGAGAAAACTAACTTTTAATAAATGATCCTCTCAATTCCACACGAGGTACTTAAGGACTCTAATTAGATCTATAATCATGTCATAATCCAATTGGAACCAAATCCCCCCCCACCACAGAATTTATCAGTATTATTAACTGTTTGTTTCTTGGTGGAAATCCATTTAATTGACCTTAAATGTGAGTTATTTTGATTTCCACTATTTTATTATGTAAATAACAATTGTTTTGCTGCACATTAGCTTCTTCAGAATTCTTACATCTTGTATAGGTAACTATTTAACATTCAAAATATAAGAAATCTGATGAAGCTACTGTGGTACGAAACAATTGTTATTTACGTGATGAAATAGTCGAAATTAGAATAACTTGTATTTGATATCAATAGTTGTACAACTACAATACCTACTAACATATTCCGTCTCAAAACTATGGAAATATAAACCTGCTGGAGTTCCACAACAGACTATTCTTGGACTATTATTATATCATATTCATCGGTGCAAATGATAAATTTACTAATACCTAGCAGTTTTTCACAAATGAAACTATTTTACAGATCTTCCCAACAGACAGAACGACAAATTTTCGAATGAAGCTTATCCTTATGTGCATGGAAACGGAAACAAGATATACGACGATAGATACGATGACTTTTCTCCAAGATGCACAGAGCGTTTGGAAAACGCGTTGGAACTTATAAGGCGGAGGCAGGTAGCGAAGCAGAAGACTTTGCATTTGAGCGGTTATTCATTGCACCAACAGTTGAGGAATTCTCCTTACGACATGTACGTCACGGATATGAGAGTGAGGTAAGAACGATAGCAACCTAAAAAACACTACATTTTAAAAATAACAGTAAACACTCGAATTTGATTCTTCGTTTTCTGATTGAAATACTAGTATTACTATTTACTTTTCTACCACGTTTTGAATTTCATTCCTTGTCTTTAAAGGCTTTCGAACTGGGAGGGTCGTTGCGGCATGAAACATGATCCATACAAATAGCTAGTCACAGAAAAGAATATTTTATTTGATGTCTGGTTCATATAAATTCCGAAACGTGAATTGTGACTTCAAATATCTGAGTTGCTCCTTGAGAAAGCTATTCAGGACATAGAGATCACCATTTGAGATATTCACACCCTCCCAACTATAACATTGATCTTGTAAGAGATGAAACCCAAAATAGTATATACCAGCTAGCCCATTATTTCAGATTCGACAATTCAATATATACTAAGTGACAAAGAAACTGCAACATTTTACATTTGCAGCTGTTTAAATTAATAGTAATTTACGTAACAAGTCCGGAAAATAGGTTTTTTTTTTGGACGAATAGACAAAATTCCAGGACGAGCGTAAGCGAGTCCTGGAAGTCTGTGAGTCCAAAAAAACCATTTTCGGGCGTGTTGCGTACAATATTTTTTCGGCAACCATGTAAAATAACACTATCGCTGCTGCTTTCCATATTTTATTGCGATTACGATAAAAAAACATGCAAATTTTTGACAACTAATATCGTATGAACTGTCAGCCGTTATCTCGGTTTCTATGGATTCTATGATTCTTTTCCGGCCTAGTCCGGGAAGTACGTACTTTCCGGACTAGGCCGGGAAATGCTACTTTCTCAAAGAAAAAGCGTCCGGGAAGTGAGCACTTCCCGGACGGTTGCCGAAAAAAATTTTTTTTTTGGTGAAACAGATAGTATAGAAAGGAGAAAATGATTGAAATTTGGAGAAAAAACGAAGGGTTTACAATTTTTTATAAATTTGTTAATAATGTGTTGGTGCAACTCCATTATCTATACAGTCCCCAACACGTCTCGGCATTTATGCAATAAGATGGTCTATTTCTTCTTGAGGGATACTATCTCAAGCTACCTGTAGTTCATGTCTCAGAGCTACCAAAGTCCGTGGGAGCTGGGGTAAATTTCCAAGCCTTCTACCCATGATGTCCCAAATACGCTCTATGGGCGGAAGATCGGGTGATCTGGGCGACCAGGGCAAAAGATTCACGTGGGTCGCTTTGAAAAAGTTTGAACTAACTCTGGCAGCATGAGGTCGGGCATTATTTTTGCTGAAATATTGTATTCTCGAGTTGGTTAAGGTAAGGAAGAACATATGGCTCCACTATTTCTTGAGGGTAACGCAGCGCTGTCATATTATCTCGAATGAAGACTAAAGGTGACCTACTTGCCCCCATACCGTAACGCCAACTGTCCGATGTACATGACGCTCAACATCAAACTGAGGTTCACGTCTTTCTCCCCGATGTCATCTAACCCTTCTTCGGCCATCATGTGCACCCAAGGAGAATAGAGATTCATTAGAAAAGGCGATCTGATGCCATTCTACATTCCATTGCTGACTTTCTATAATCGATGCCGGCGATGCTCAACCGTCCGTCAGAGGTAACACAAGATGGGGACTATAATGCTGCAGTCCAAAAGACCTTATCCGGCGGTAAATCATTCGGATAGTTATATGATGGCCTTGTTCTCCTAACCACTTATCAGGCAAAGATCGATTTGTGACAAATCGGTCTCTAATGGCCTTAAGTCTTAGACCTCGATCTTGAACCTCATTTGTGCCCCTTCGATGTCCGGTGTATACTCTTCTTCGATTTTGGACATTATCTTACCACGATTGACAACATCTCATATCAGTAGTTGGATTTCTGTCCGTACGGTTAGCGATTTCTCGAAATGACAACCCCGCCTCTTTCAAATTCACTTAGCTGCTGATAAATTCCGTACACTTGCTCTAGGCTTTTTAACAACAACTAAACATCGACTTTGGATCTCCTCGAACTGCTAGTTTGTTGTAAAATTTAAAAAACTTGCAGAAAATGACTACAATATTTAAGTCATAAAAATTGTTTAAATGAAAAAACTTTCACGATTTTTTTCTCCGAATTCAATCATTTACTCCTTGCTATCTATCTATGTTTTATAAAAAAAAATCAAAATTTAAACAGCTCCTTCTGGGTGCTGCAGCTTCTCTTTGTCAGTTAGTATATTTTCAATCACAACTCTCCAAAAAACATTGTCAATAGAAGTGTCACTATACTTTATTGTCTTTATCTCCTAAAAACACTGCAAACTTCATACATGGACTTAAAAGTTTGCATGGCGTTATTCTCATATGAAGGTGAATTTTTCAAAATCAATAATTTTTTGTGGGTTTCTTTTTCAATGGAACTCTTTCTAAATCACCACTATTTTTTGCAAGAATCATAAAGTTCTCTTTCTTAATCACTACATCTGCGTTCAAGACGGCAGTCATCGTAGAGTGATAAGTGAAATTAATCCTGCAAAAATTGTGACACTAATTGAACAAGGCCATGTTCAAAGGTTTGTGGCTAATAGAGTTGGTATTTCATCTCTTATCATCTGAAATCAATTTTGCTAGTAGAAACTTTGAAATTGGATAACAAAAATTGTTTGCATTTCAAAATTGATTTCAATGCTTTATATACCTTCGGAAAAAAATGAGAGAAATTTACATTATTTTCAAAATAATCAACATTGCTACTATCGAGAGATTTCAAAATTTTTCTCAACAGGTTACCGAGTTCTGCTAGTTGGGTAAGAGTGGACAGATGTCGCTTCGATCCCAGGAATACCAGTTTAGAAACAAGGCTGCTCTTCAACGATTTGACGATAAGTGGTAGAGTGAATCTTTTCAATGGAGATGACATTCAAAGACAGGATGGTCCCTTGTTGGATAGCGAAAACACTTGCAACATGATCTTGAGACTTAGGAGAGCAGGAATTGGGTGAGTAGATCTATTTGATATACATAGCTGAAACCTATTTTGTCAGTTCATCTTTGTATGCATGTTCTGCGATTTTTACAATGGATACAAATATCAAACGAAGAATCTCAAATTGTGTTCATAAATGGAATTCTGTGCTGAAGCGATGAAAATGACTCAAGGGGTATTGGCTTCATCAAAAACTCATGTGGTGAAAGATTTGCTCCCCTCTGGCTGGCCAGATGAGGAGTCTTCTAACGAAGGGACCTTTTTATCATCATTGAGGTCAATTGGACAGGTTCTCTTGAGTCTTCTATAAAGTAGCTCCAGGAGTGGTTGGATCACTGGATTTGTGAGTGGAACTCACACAGTGTGGGTCCGTAAGGGTTTGATCACTATACATATTTTGAATATCAAGATTCTGTTGTCACAAATTCAATTCAAATTTGTGGATATCAAGTTTTGTTTTATTTCATTTGGTATGAATGTACCTATAAGTATACACAAACACAATATAGGTAAGTGTAACAGAGCAAGCGGAGGTTCAATTACTGACTTTGGTAGCCTTCGCATAATAAGGTATTGTGTTACACAAAGTGTCCTCCTCCTATAAGAACGTTTCTAAACTTCCTAAGGATATTTCGCATTGAACTAAGTAGGCTCATTGTAAGTAGGTGAGAATAATCGGAAAAAAAAGCATGTATAAATGATATCTTGTCTGGATCCAATTGTTAGCATTTCCTTCAATTACGCTTTTATCGATTGTTCAGATGAAAAACAATGAATTTCCGTTACAGACCAGTCGAGCATATCTGCGATTAATTTTCCAATTGAAAGACAAATTATCTGATTGAAATAAGTCGGTTACAGACTAAATGAGGACAGTTTGACGAAGTTAAACTTACATATTTGTAAGGTTGTAGTGTAGTATCCTCTGACTCATAATCCGGTTTAGGGTTCTAGCTCTAGTACGGGAAACAAATTTTCAAGGGACACTCTTTCTATAAGACTTGTACTTGCAACGAGAATTTGCGTTACAAACGGAGATTGTGGAGATCTGGAAACCGTCATATAAAATCAAAATGCATCATCAGTAACGGAAAAATTTCTTATACAGGGCGTTCCATAATGAATGGATAATCCTGAAACAATGTTTAGAAGAGGTATTCGGCGCAATGAATAAAATACAAAAGGAAATCTATCCCCCTTATTTTCAAAATATATATTTTGTTTCCGTGTGATACGCTCACAACTAAATTGAATCCATCAGTTTCTTCATTTAGAATATTCTTCATTAAAATTCCGATTTGCAGAAAAATGTGTGAATATTTTGTGGTCTTTTTTTTTTTTAAAAATTCAACTTCAAATTCATAAAATGTGAGGAATATTTCATTATGTAAAAGCTCTCTTCAGAAGTCACTTCAAGATTGGAAATCTTTGAAGGAGCATGCTAGACACGACTACGTAACTCTTTCAATAAATTGTACCGATTTTGTGCCAATTTGTGACGTATGGTCTGGATTTTTTGCCCCTACAATTTTCGAGATATTCCTGAAACAATGTTTAGAAGAGGTATTCGGCGCAATGAATAAAATACAAAAGGAAATCTATCCCCCTTTTTTTCAAAATATATATTTTGTTTCCGTGAGATACGCTCACAACTAGATCGAATCCATCAGTTTCTTCATTTAGAATATTCTTCATTAAAATTCCGATTTGCAAAAAAATGTGTGAATATTTTGTGGTCTTTTTTTTTAAAAAAATTCAACTTCAAATTCATAAAATGTGAGGAATATTTCATTATGTAAAAGCTCTCTTCAGAAGTCGCTTCAAGATTGGAAATCTTTGAAGGAGCATGCTAGACACGACTACGTAACTCTTTTAATAAATTGTACCGATTTTGTGTCAATTTGTGCCGTATGGTATGGATTTTTTGCCCCTACAATTTTCGAGATATTAAGTTTGAAGTAGTAGTTTGAAGTAATCATATCTCATTTAAATTAATTTGAAGATTAATTGATAAGAGTATTTGAAAATTATTCCTGTGAGTTGGATAAATATAACAGGATTCATTGACGAGCGTTATTTATACAAAATTTTCGGCAATATGCCATACTTTGGGTATAAACTCAACGGTTCATGAGTTCATCCGATTCTTATGAAAAAAATTGTTGCATGGGACTCACAATTTTGTGAATATTTCGGTAGAAAAAGCTTTTTTCGAAATTTTTTTTTTCTTTTTCGATTTTGCAAAGATTTATAAATTAGAACTCATATTTTTTATTATTTCAGTCGATTCTACGTACAGAAATAGTGTGGGTTACTCAAGCAAATCCTATACCTAAAATGAATACTTTAAGTCCCAGTTTCACCAAACAGCACTTGATCCCAGATTGATTAAACTCCGCTTGTTACTAAAGCAGGCTTAACAGTGTTTTCTGTTTCACCATGCATCAACCCGTCCGAAGATGATGGCGATTAACCAAATCGCGATTAAATAGTCAAACCATTTGGCAACGTTGTGAACAAAAAGTTATATAGTGTTCTGTATCGTATAAGCAGTGATGACCACCATTGGCGATAGGTGTCAGGTGTCATTCATTCATAACTCATAACATTTCAAATCATTTGTCATCTTGTAAACAAAAAACAAAGTTAATTTTTGCCGAAAATGTCGAGAGATGTGCTTCGGAATGTCGGAAACTTGCAGAAGTTAAAAAGAAATTATCCCATTTCACAAAACCACACAGTCTGGAAAAAAAACTATATAAGTAATTTTATTAACTTATTTTTTTTTATTAACAAGTTTAACTGCTTCTTAAATAATATTTCAATCAAACATATCAATAAATTATTCTTTGCAATAAATTTCATAAAACACAAAAACAAAGTTTACGTGTATTTTGAATGGGAAATATTGAGCCTATACATATAGTCATATTTCGATAAAATTGACCCAAAAATTAGAAATTTCCGGAAAAATACTGATAAATAATTATTAATCTCAACTTGAAAGGTTATAATCCTCCAAAAATGGCCGATTAGTGCTAAATCGCGATTGGTCGATTAAATGGCGCTTTGGAGTGTGGTGAAACGCTACATTACATTAATCGTGATCTAAGGCCTCACTTAAGAGCTAAGTCAAGATTAAAGCATTTGGTGAAACTGGGCCTAAGAGTTATCGAGGAAGAACCTTGAATGAGGAGAAACCGCAATTCTTTACGGTGTGGAGTAGTCTATGACTTCCGGAAAACACAGAAAAAACTGAAATTCGATGTTTGGATAACTAAATTTTACATTACATAAATTATAATTAATTTTAGTTGGGATTGTTCAGACATCCATAAACCAATACAATTTTCAATTACGAATAATTCATTACAATTCTTGAAATATCAAATTTAGTTATGGAAACATCGAATTTTAGCTTATTTCTGTGTTTTCCGGAAGTAGAGACTACTCCACTGTTCCACAGTTATAAATTGCGGTATTTTCTCATTTAAAAATCTTCTTCGATAACTCTTTAAGTAATCATTTTAGGTATAGGGTTTGCTTAAGTAACTCCCACTATTTTTGTAGGTAGAATCGACTGAAATACACTGATCAACAATTGCTAGGGATCACTTATGAACTTCTCTTCATTTGTATTTTTTTCAAGTTATCTCGTGAATATCTGTACATTATATGTTCTCTAAGGAAAAAATAAGATGTTTTGAGTTGATTACATCAAAGTCTTCCTCACTTCATCAGCTCTTGTTCACAAAATCTGTAGGCTGTTACAGGTGGAGGGAAAAGCAATGTGGTATTTGTTATTAAATCTGTTTTTTTCTCTCGTTCAAACACATAAGGTGACAATAATTGAAGAAATGAGAACAATATCAGCTTACCAGTCATGCCGAGAAGACGTTTGGCTCCTGTGCAACTGGACAAAATCATACGGTGGATACAGGAAGGTTTGTCCCAGCGAGAAGTCTCCCGGCGGTTGAATGTTTCGCAAAGTGTCGTGAGTCGGGCTTGCAATAGGTTCATCCAAAACGACTCAGTAGCTTATGTTCATTGGGGAGGTCGGCAGCGCAGTACAACAGGTGCCCAAGATCGTCTTTTGATCCTCAATGCTAGGAGAAATCCCACTTACCCGGCGTCGCGGCTCAATAGATCACTGAGAGTTGCAACAGGAGGTCTAATTTCGAACCAGACTGTAAGACGACGACTACATGTTCGTGGTTTGAGAGCACGTAGGAGGGTACAACATCCCCGTTTGAATAGGGAACACCGGGTTCATCGACGGCAATGGGCTGAGGAGCACCGCAATTGGACACTTGAAGATTGGAGCCGATGTTTATTTACGGATGAGTCTAGATTTCGTTTGGTCAACTCCGATGGACATATTCTTGCTTGGAGGGAAAGAGGTCGAAGGTATGCAGAACAGTTTATGCTACCCACAACAGCTTTTGGCGGAGGTTTTATATGTGTATGGGGAGGCATTTGTTTGAACCAACGCACAGAGTTGGTTGTTCTGCAGACCACCACCATGACCAGCCGGAGATATCAGGATATGATTATTGAACCCATAATTGTTCCGTTTGCGGCTGCCGTGGGCGAGAATTTCATTTTAATTGACGATAATGCCCGTCGACACCGTAGTCGTCTGGTTAATGAAGCGCTAGAAACTCATGCTATTGATAGGATGGACTGGCCAGCTCGCTCTCCAGACATGAATTGCATCGAACATGTCTGGTCTGAGATGTCTAGACAATTGTCAACCTTAGAACAACCGATCAATAACCTGGAGGACCTTTCTAACGCTTTACGGGATATTTGGACCAATTTGCCCTAAAATTTTATAAATCGTTTGATCGAAAGTATGCCTCGTACGGTAGAATGCTTGAGACGAGCTCGTGGGGGACCAACTAGGTACTAGCTTAACCGAAACTTCAGCCTTCTTGTGGTTTCATCATAAAATTTTTATGTTATTCAAACACAGAATTTTGAGTGTTCCTAATAAAGTCTTTTTTTCTCATTCTTTTCTCAAGTGAACCATATTATCAACTGGAAATACTCTGATATCTGATTAAATTTATAATCTTGGAGCGAATATTTCAGAAATAAATTTAGAACAAGTAAGTGATCCCTATCAATTGTTGAGCAGTGTAATAAAAAACATAGGTTCTAATTTGAAAATTTTGAGTTTTGATGAATTTCAGTTGTCCAAGTTCTTGATCTTCTGATGAACACCCTGTTCGTTTTTGGTCCAAACCGCAAACAGTCTCATAACACTAAGTATTTGTAGAATCGAAAAAGAAAACAAATTTTCGAAAATAGTAATTTACGTAACAAGTCCGGAAAATAGGTTTTTTTTGGACGAATAGACAAAATTCCAGGACGAGCGTAAGCGAGTCCTGGAAGTCTTTGAGTCCAAAAAAACCATTTTCGGGCGTGTTGCGTACAATATTTTTTCGGCAACCATGTAAAATAACACTATCGCTGCTGCTTTCCATATTTTATTGTGATTGCGATCAAAAAACATGCAAATTTTTGACAACTAATTTCATATGAACTGTCAGCCGTTATCTCGGTTGCTATGGATTCTATGCTTCTTTTCCGGCCTAGTCCGGGAAGTACGTACTTTCCGGACTAGGCCGGGAAATGCTACTTTCTCAGAGAAAAAGCGTCCAGGAAGTGAGCACTTCCCGGACGGTTGCCGAAAAAAGCTTTTTCTGCTGGAAAATTCAAAAAATGTGAGTCCTCATCACCATTTTTTTCATAAGAATCCCATTAACTCATGAACCGTTGGGTTTTTAGTTTTTATTCAAGTTATGGCATATTGTCATCAAAAAGGCTATCCAATGATGCGATAATATAATGGGCGTGTCATTTGAATTAGGAAGTAGTAGTAGTCTGTTTCCGGTATAACCAGAAGTTATAGAGACCTGAAAACATTTTAGAGACGAGATCATTGTCTCAAAACCCAATATGCTAATTTTCACCACAAAATTATGATGCAAATACTTAGCTAAAATTATGATTAGTTTTCCATAAACGTCTAATAGGCCATCGCGGTGAATCACTCTGTATAATGGAATCCTAATGTATGAGTTGATGATGATGAAAACCAAACTTCAAAGATTTTCTTATACAAATAATACATCCTATCCTTTACCAAATATGTATTTTTTTCATTTGCTTCAAAGCATGAATTGCTTTGAAGCCAACCAAGTCTGATCTTGAAACTTCATTTGACTTATTATTCCATTCGAATGCATCATTAGGTAGATTTAAAATTATTTTTCTGCGTAAAAACAAAACATCTGACAACATTTCTGCCAGATAACCTTTGATCTAACTTAATTCATTTATTTTCAGGTTCTACACCGAACCAATACGAAGAGAAAGGGGACACTTCAATGTAAGAACTGATTCTCATTTTTTGGAACCTGGATTTATAAGTGTTTACGCGTATGGTTGTGAGCCCACTAAGTTTCGTGCCTTTGGAAAAGATTTGAGAGAGGAGGAAGAAGATGAATTGTCAAAAGAGATGGAGGACATTTTCTTGAAAGGTATAAGATCATTGCTGACATCTTATATGCAGAAAGAATTGCAACCAGCTATAAAAGAGACTTTGATGAAGAATTTGGGGTATACTGTTTCTTATGGGTGAAAATCTAATATAAAATGAAAAACTAGGTCAATGGTGAAAAATGAAATTAATAAGAATAATAAATAATTGATTGTTACTTATTTAAATATTGTAAATATTCGAAAAGATAGTTTATCTAGCATTATGAATAGTTCTTTTGAAATACACAACACATAATATAATGAACACATTATCAGCAATTCTGTAGCAAGAATCTTCTTCACATTCTCAAATTAAAAGTTTATTTGAACAGTTATATTACATTTTAGAATACTTTTCATGAGGTGCTCTAAGAGTGTGAAATATTAATTGAGAAAAAATATGAAATTCACCTACTTCTTCGAGGTTCTCTAAAATGTATATTCACTACCATTTCTGTGACTATCAGAAAAGTTTTGGAAAATTGTATTATTCAAGTATGAAACGAGAAGTAGAGAAACAATTGGTTGTGTAAATTTTTTGAGCGAAACATTTCTTATTTATTTTTGTATAAATGTATAAAACTTTGTAAAATGTACATAATTTCGAATGTTCAAAATAAAATTTGCTGAATTATTTCCCCTTTAAAAGTGTTTGTTTTCATCAATATTTAAAATGAAGTATCCGAGAAAAACACTTAATTCGATTCAGAAGCTTTTGAATGATCGTCCATTTATGCGTCTATTGCGCCCTTGAATACCGAAGAACCAGTGGCGTAACTAGAGCTGACTCATGGAGGGGGCATGATTAACATTCGAATGATTATTTCGAATAGGTATATGTAGGTACCTACTACATACCTAAATTTCAATCTAGTCAAATTTGTTGTTACACAAATATTGAGTAATTTTTTACCTATTCTGGCTTGAGTTAGACATGGTTCTAGAGACCGAATAAGCTGTTATATATTTAGGTAGATGAATACCCTAAATATTTCAGAAATTCAGAAAACAAACTTCAAGTGCGCCAAACGCCGTGAAACAACGGATGACACTAGGAGAGAAATAGTTGCCAAACCTTTGATTTAAGTAGGTAGATACAGAAAATAATAAATATTCTACATACTATAAACTCGACAATTAGGAAAAAATATCGGATTAAAATATTCGAATTTACATAGTTAATTGAGAATCACTCCAAAAAATAAATTTCATTCAATACAATATACATTTATAATGATATAGTAAAATTGTGGATTTGAAAATATATTGTGATATATGTTGGGGACATGTACAGTCGCCGCCAAATAAGATGGCAAATCTAAGGCGCAGAGAGAGAGAGATAATGCTATCTCTTTCGCAGTATTACGGCATTGGTTCTGGGGTGTTGCCGATTTCTAGACTGCTTAACTCAGTGGCGTGGTAAATAAATTGAATCGGCAATGAATTATTCGAGATAACGAAAAAAAATATCAGAGGATAAAATTTGACATTGAGAGTAGAACCATTTATTATGAGAAAAGATAGAAAAAGTCTACATTTATAACATTTCTTCAACGACAACGTACTAATTTGAATGACAATTTGTTTGTTTGGATTCCGAACAATGACAGGAGAATAAAAATGGCGGTGTGTGACGTCATCACTAATAGAGCGTATTTAGTAGGGAGTTGTGCGTCTCATTCTTGTCTCTGATATAAATACAAAATTTCATTATCATAGACTCGGTTGTTTTGAAATTATTAGGAATATAGAATTTCGATGGCCTTAGTTAAGGAACTTCTATTCTGATTGTCCATTAACAAACTCAACAAGATACTAGTATATACTGAAATTTTCAAGTGTCATGATTTTTAGTTTGAGAGTTGTCGAGTTCACGGTCGGACAGAATTGAATTTAACAACGGATTTGAAATCAGTGAGGTGAACCTCATTTCTTGAGAACTTTCATTCAAAATTCAAAAACACAACACCATGACGAAATGATAGAGCTTTGTTTGAGGAAAGGACGATCAAAAAGAACAAAATTAGGCAAAACTGATATAACAAAAAATATTTGATTATTTCAGTCTGTACTTGATAGAAGTTCGTCTTGTAGTTATAAATAACAATATTATAAATCTGAATTTTTTTATTTCACGATAATTGTTTCGTCTAACCATGATGACTTCTTTAGGTGTTTATTACTCGATACAGATTTTACAATGGTTTGCACCATGTACAGAGTTTAATATTTATTGCAGATGTAGAATATTGTTTATTCATGATAAAACAAATCATAGAAAGTCTTTTCTTTTTCAATCATTAAACTTTATGAGTATTTTTTCTGTCATTGATTTTATAACAAAAGTTGAGAATTTTTTTATATTGTGGGAAGATTATTGACCAAGAATAAAAATAGATGTGCATTACTTATATATTTATAGCTGAATGATGAATATAACATGATTTTTAAAATAAAAATATTTCTTCATGAATTTTGAATAGAATATTAGTGATAATTAACCATACATAAAATACATACATATACGATAAATCAAAAAACTTTTTTGGCATCACAATAATGTTATTCGGAAGACAAAATCACAAATATTCATTATAATTTGATGAGATTTCACTAGAAGGGACTCTTTAGGTGGTTCGATATATTTGAATGGCCTCACAAACCATTTCATAGCTTGAAAAATACAAAGCAGAAGTAGCAACTGCCTTGACTAAACTAGCATTCAATCCTTTAAAATAACCTCTATAGCCCTCCCTCTTATATATTTGAGACATACAATTGAACATTCCATTGCAAATGAAGTTTTCACCAAACATCTCTCCTCTCTTGAACCCTTGTATCTGTAATCTCTTTTTTATCAAGTCAAGAGGGTACACAACAATTTTTGCAAAGAAGCCAGCCAAACTTCCAGCTACTGTACTACTTGTGAATGTTGTTTCATCTGTTTTAACAGTATTTTTATAGATTTTATCAAAAATCTTATAGAACATGAATTGAGCTCCAGCATGCGGCCCTACTTGCATGAAAGTAGGTAACATACCTCTATAAAGAACAAGGGGGCCTTCTTGTTTCACAATTTGATGGAATGCATCTGGTACACTCTTATAAATTTTATTTGATTCACTTTGAGCTACCAGTCTAGTCCTTACAACATCAAAAGGAAATGAAACAAAAGTTGCAGTGCAGCCTTAAAAAAAAACTGAATGTGATTTGATATGAATTATAGGCTGTTTCCTCATTTAAATAATCATTTCTAAATAACTTACCAGAAATTGAACCACACATGAAATGCACAATTACATCCCATTTCTGAGTGATTCCCAAATTAGCCGATTTCTTAGTTAAAACTTCAAAGGTTGTGAATTGTGCCAATCCATAAGAGATAGAAAGAAGTTGCCCTGGTACATGACCTTTCCACAATGCCTTTATTCCCTCTTCTTGAATTATCAAATTAGTTGCTTGGAAAATGGATCGGTACTTGGAACTGATGGCGACATTTCTTACAACAGGTTCTACTTGCAGTTGAAAACGAATTTTCAAGACATCAAGAGGTTGACAAAGCAATCTAGTAATCACACCAGATGCAGAACCAGCAAACATGTAATCAAGCTCAGTCAATTTTTTTTTTGGATCATAACCAACCATTTTAAAGAGATGGTTGTGTGTTTACATTTTATAAGACTACCAATATATGAATGTGATTTATCTCGACTTAACATTGTTCACCATCCTTCCACAATTCATTTCCTCTGACTCATATGTTATTACCCTTTTTGTCCTTCTTATGGGGAATAACCTCTGAGGGAATTACCGTTCTGTTTATTTTTATTTTTGAATTATTGAGGTTATGTCAAACTGTCAGAGTCAGAGATTCATTACAAGTTTAGTCTATGTTCGAACTGATTATCATAACAGAAATAATTCATTACAATCTTATTTTTATATTAATCTACATTCAGATGTCATGTTAGGGTCATTTGATAAAAAAGACATATTCATGAACAGGAGATTACTTTATTATCGGTAAATAGATAATCGAAGTTTCTTGCTTACGGAAATCATAGAAATATAATATATATTATATTTCTATGATGGAAATTGAGCAATAGAACTCTATGAAATAACCTGCTTCTCTTAATGTCAGAATAACCAATTGAAAATAATTTTAATTTTTCAAAAAGTTATGTCTAGAATTAATTGAAATGGTGTATGAAAATATTCTTCGGATTAAACACCTCCCAAAAGAACTCTCAGAGGATGAAATGGGGGAATTTTTGCAGCATTTTGGTGCAATTCAAGTGAAACTCATAAATTACAAAAAAGGAGATGTATTAGCTTTTGCAAAATTTGAGAATGCAGAAGTAGCCAAAGCTGCAATGTATAGATTACACCAACTTACAGTTCTGAATTCTAGATTATCTGTAGTTTATGCAGAAACTGATATTGGAGACCGAAAGATAAAATTGAAGAAAATAGAAGAAGATGACAATATTCAGAAGAAATGCTTCAAAGATTTTATTGTCAAAATGTATTCTTACAACCACTCTGTAGGATTTCATCAACCTCCACCACCTCATTTGCGGTATGAATATCCCAAAGCTAATAGGCCTACCATAAATAATATAGCCCATGTTTTGGCTACTGTTCCAAAGTTTTATATACAAGTTTTACATTTAATGAATAGAATGAACCTTCCTCCACCTTTTGTCATTGAAAATCCACCAGTTAAACATATTAAACCACAGGTAAATTTGAAACCAGTTCCAATACCTCAACCAGATGCTAAAAATGCAAGTTCTTCAGAATCAGAATTAGAAAGTGATGGGGAAACAAAAACAAAAGATATAATTCCGCAGAAACAACCTACAGCTATTAAAAAGGGAATTAAACGTCCAAAATTCATTAAACCCAATGCTAAACAGGTTGTTCCACCTAAGATAATGAAGAGTGAAGAGGTTTTTGATCAAGTTGACATACCAATTCAAAGAAAGATTGAGATGAAAGTTCCAGGTCAGATTACAGAGAAAGGTGTTGAAAATGACAAATCTGCTGATGTGGATCAAAATGAAGTGATGGAAGAAAGTTTCATAACTAGAGAAAAAGGAAGTATAATTAGTGATGAAGAATTGAAAAGTAATCAAATTCCTTCAGATAACTTGAGTGTTTTAGCAGTTTTCAAAGATTATCACCCTGGTGTTCCAAGTAATAGACTCTATATAAAAAATATTGCTAAAAATGTTAGTCCTGATGATTTAGCATATATTTTTAATCGATATAAAAGTGAACCAACTGAAGGAAACGAGACTTTGTTTGAAATCAAGTTGATGCAGGAAGGAAGAATGAAAGGACAAGCTTTTGTGACTTTAGAGAATGTGCAAATTGCTCAAAAAGCCATCGAAGAAACTAATGGTTTCATTCTTAAAGATAAGCCTCTTGTAGTTGTATATGGAAGAAACTCTCAAAAATCCAAAAACTGATCTTTAAATGACTTGCAATTGATTTGATTTGTGCTTGTTGAACATTTTTCCTTTTTAATTTGAACAGTAATATTCCAGCTTAATTTTATGAAAATTAATATGAGCAGTTTTTATCATAATCAATTGTGCCTTAGCTTTAATCATATGGTTTATTTCTTGGATTTTTTTCATGGATACCTAATAAGAAATCAATTTCTTTCTGAAACTGATATGATTTACAAACTCAATACAAAATAAGGATTAAATTCAAATCTTGTAATCTTGTGATATTTTATTTGTAGCATTGTTCTTCTTCAATCAATACACAAAGTCTTTTTATTCTATTAAACCTTCCTCTTCTCTTCTCAATATTTAACAGTTTAAGTGCATGCATCTACTTGAACTAGTTGTCAATTTATCCTCAAATGGCTAATAGGGTAAATGCACTGGTTCTCGACCAGTTAACAGAAACATCGATTTCGAGCACGACTTTTTCACACATAAACTTATCAAATTTTAATGGTGTTGGTGCTCATCAATTCTTTGGCAAGTTTTAAATGATTTGTCACAGAATTTTCAGCGTTCTTTTCGCATTCAACCTTCGAAATGTGAAAACATATAGAAAATCTCAATAACCTTCTGTTCACGACCACGCCGCAGAACTCTCGACCATTTTTGTGTTAGTTTTCGACCTCTAATAATAGAATAGTGGCCCCTCCACTTAAAAATTTTATATAAAACTTTACAGTGAGATGAGTGATTAGTACTTACTTTCGTACTGTACCATCGACATCACTACCTATCACTCAGATGGGTTTGTTTCAGATCAGGTAATTAAGTAAGAAACACTTGGAACGTAAAAAAAATAATTTTGCAAAAGTTTCCACTTCCTATAAATATTTCGAAATAGAAACTCATACAATATTCTTTGGTTATTTTGCTCTTAATATCTATTTAGAAACTAATGAGTTAATAAAATATAAAACACCGACCACCAGGGGTCAAGAATTAAGTACAATCAAATTGGTTCTCGACCGCGAATAAATAAAAGGTAGAAATAACTGTATCAATGTTAATTCGGTGGTCGCAAACTAATATTCAGAAAGTAGATATATTAATGAATAAGGGTATCGAAAAAAAAACGAAAATGATTCAACAGAAATATATCGGTTGAAATAAACAATTATTTAAGTAACATATTGGTTCTCGACCACTTTGGTCGAGAAATAAAAGATACAAATTTCCCAATACCAGTTCGCGACCGCCGAATATTGAACAAAAAAAATTTACATTTATTTGCTTTTTGATTGAAATACACTCAAAAATATGTCTTATAGTTCATATGGAACAAAATATACACACATAATTCATTTAAAATAAGAAATAATTACTGTTTTCTGGTCATATATCACATTCTATATATATATTCTAAGAGAGGTCGAGAAAGAACCCTTTTCTATTATAGACGATTACAAACTAATTTTCAGTGCGGAAACTTTGACCTATGCCCCTACTTTGCAAACTATCTTGGAAGGGTAGAATGGTCGAGAACACGTACGGCGGAAATATTTTGCACTACATGATATATTTTTATTTTATCTCAAATCATGGAATGGTCGAGAGCAAGTGCTCTCTATGACTCCATTTAAAACATAAACACAATTTCCGAGTAGGACGAAGTCGATGAGGTGGTTTTCGCATCCGTTTTAGTGTCAGAAAAGTGGGATTTTAATTTTTAATGCTAAGAGATATCATAAAAGATGAAAATAAAGCCATTTTTCATGTATTCATAAGTATTCTGAAATAGAAACTGAAAACAAAAATTTAAAACACAATAATATAATAATACCTATATTGTACCTACTTCATGAATTTTCTATGGTACTGATGTGATGATGTTATCAGCTGAAAATTTCGCATGGAGCTTGAAATTGTTATTTCTTTTGCAGTAACGGAAATATTAGTCAATTTTCTATATTTTTCTGGAATATCTACGCGATAGGCGATAAGCATGAAATTTTGCACGTGGCTTGAATTTGTAATTCTTCACCTAAATACAAACTTTCATCTCGATATATACATTCGATCCTACAGTTTTGAATTAACGAACTCAACCCAGGGTTAACGTGTTTTCGATCGGAAAGATGGAGATCATCGAATGGAGGAAGAATTCGTATGATCAGCGAGTCGAAGCTCATCGTTTGAGACTATTGCCGGCTCAAATTTTAGACGCTAAAAAATGAATATTAGTATAGGTTTAAATTTGAAGCATTTTTTCTAATTAGAAAAAATTGTCATTTGCAAATTTTTGTTCATATTCAGATAAGCTGATTCAGTATAAAATAAAATAAAAAATAATTGATTCATCTCAAAATTTTTTTTGATGTTGAAGTTACGAATCCTTCCATATTGGTGGTGTGCTATTTTTATCGTTATGCTTCTAGTTTTTCATTTCGTCGAATGAACAATAATATAATTAAGCAGAATGCATGCTGATTGTGCCCCCATTTCAATGTGCGTATTATGGACCGGCATATTTTATCACCTTATCATAGTTGAATGATGTGGGGTCATTCTCCCTTTGCGTGATAGGCAAATTAAAATATTTTTTCGACGGATTCATGAAATGTTGTTCTTTGCTGTTTATTCTTTCCCTTTCAAAGGTAGGTATTGAATTGTTTTACGAGCCTCGCGTGAAGTATGCAGCTTAATTTATTCTACATTCGTCTGATACAAAAAAAAACCATAGCAAAGTTTACAGTATGGTTCATATTTTTCTCTTTCGACGCTAAAATAGGTACTCGACACTTGAAAAAATGTTATTAATATGAATGTTAAAATATGATGAATATCTACAAATGGGAGACCGGGTAGAAAAGTGAAAATATGACTTCTATTTCAATTCTGGGGTGACGTGTCATTAATATTTTTGATTAAATAAATTTATTCCTATAGAACTCTCAGCTGAAATCTACGAATAAGCATTATAGTTCAACTTTATATATTTTGTTTCATATCAAATTTGCTAAATCAACGAACTACGAAAAAAATAGGCCAACTCTCATAGACCATCCTGTATTCCGAAACTAATATTCATAGGATCAACAACAAGCAACATTTCTGGAAGGCTTGGATGACCTGCATTCACCACCAGGCTATGGTCAACCACTCATGGAACACCCTGTATATAAATATCTAACTACAGATTAAAGTTTCAAAGGTAGCGCTCAAGGGCACAAAAGCTCCTGACTTACGTTAGTACTTTTTCCCATTTGTTCAGTTGTAAGTCTTCTGATGAATCCTGAGAAGACACAAACCATCTTGTTCACAAATCGAAAGCAAACAAAAGAATCCCTCAAATATCTTGGTCTTGAATTTCAATCTTCGTTGAGCTGGTCGAATCATATCCATCTCTTATGTAAGAAGCTGTCAAGTGCCATTTTCATGATAAAGAGAATGAAAGAAATTTCCACAATAGAAGTGGCGAAGTTAACTTACTACTCAGCATTTCATGCACCGGCCGCCTATGGTATCATTCTCTGGGGACAGTCTAGAGAGGCCCAGAGAGTTCTTCTGCAGCAAAAGAAAGCACTCAGAGTTTTATTTAATGTGAGACCGACTGAGAGCTGCAGAGGTGTTTTTAAAAACGAGAGGATACTTACCATCTCTTCAATATTCATTCTGACATGTGTGGTATATGCCCATCAGCATCAGGGTAGATTCCAGAAAAACTCCAGTTACCATGAATATAATACCCGCGAGAAAAATAACTTCAGTATACCTTACTCGAGAATAAAAAAAAAACTCAGCAGGGTCCAAACTACACCTGCCTGAAACTTTACAACGCACTCCCAGATCATGTGAAGAGTCTTAATATGACTGCTTTCAGGAAGAAAGTTAGAAATATGTTGCTGGACAGAACTATATATACGATAGAAGAATTTTTACAGTGAATTGTATTTTGTTTGTAAAGCTGTCATATAAGTGTTATATTAATGTGTCTTTGTTTTTACTTTTGAATGTACATTTTGAATGATGACAAGTCATGTAATATTTTTTTGATGACGCTTTTATATATATATTTATGTTTTATATCTTCATGTATACCAGGAAATGAATGAAATATATATTATATGATGATGATGATGATGAAGTGTAGGGGAGACCGGGGTATTAGGGGGTACTGGGGCATATTGGGATAACGCCATTAGAGCTACTAAAAAAGACCTCAGGATGACGAGTTAGTGATGTGACTATTGGTTTGTAGTTGCCTGTCAATCTGCGTGTGAGTTTATCGTTGTGGAACGCCGGGATTTTTTTTCAGAAAAGTTTTTTAACTATTTAGCAAACATTCATTTTGACATTGATGTCAAAATACAAATAGGGGAGAGTGGGGCAAGTGCGTCTTTCGCAATATCTTCCTCGACCGGCAATATATCCGTCAAAAATGAATAAAGTTCACGAGTGAATCAATTACCTCGTGGTGTCAATGAAAAACTTTATGAAAAATAGTGAAACTTAAGTAGATATGGACATTTATCGTGATACAACTTTTGTCTTGTTATATTTCAGATGAATTGAGGATTTTTCATAATTTATAGGGAAATTCTGAATATTTCATAGAATACATCATATAACATCAAACTCATGTTACAAGGCTTGATATTTATAACGTTGCCAAACATAAGTGTACTTAGCAGAACATTAATTTCACTTCTTATGACACATTGGAGCAAGTCAGTCTCGACTCTCGAGTACTAAAATAATCACAAATTCATCCTATAAAGGCCAACTCAAAGAAAAAGCAAAAACATCGAGAACCAAAGCAGTCATATGGACTTTGAGAATGCTGGACCAAGTTCTTTGAAAAAAAGAGGAAAAGAGAATAAACTCTACGACAAAAAAAACTTTCCCGGAAAACCACCAACAATATCAGATGATGAAAAAAACACAATATAAGGAAACAAATTGAGACAATTTTTAGGTCAGAAATTCTCACCTAAGAATTATCATATTGTTAATTTTTTTTTTTTTTGTATATTGGATAAGTATCTGAAGTTGTGTCTCAATCAACAAACATTGTTTTATTCGCATTTTTTACGAAGTTATACCTCGTTAAACCTTAAGGTGTCTCATCAGTTGCCCCGTCCTTCCCTACTACACATTTGAGTGTGTAGTATTTGTGCCACGAACATTTCTTCGGATTGAGGTGAGTTTTAGCTTTGTTTTCATTTATTTAACACAACCGATAACGTCAGAAGTTGAGAGTTACAGCCATATTTGTTGAGTGACGTCACATATATGAGGCAAAGCGGGGTAGTCGACAGGATCAAAGAGGGGAACCTTTATTTTGTCCCATATTAATCGTATAGTTGGTTTCATGAAATTCCTCAGATCCTACTACATCAAAGAAGTCAAGAAATGATTGCGAGCACATCCAGGTCGATTGGTTTACTCAATTTCAGACTGCTAGTTTGTTTGGACAGGCGTTTATTGCTGCTGACACTATAATAACTGCAGATCATAGATCTAAAGGAATTCGGCATCTCAAACCAAACATCTTCACGGAGGCAGATTTTGAATCAGCTGAAACGACCAATAAGGCAGAAAATCTAATGGGATCGGTGCAATCAAAGTGAATGACTCCCGAACTGGACTCCGACTCAACTTTCAACCTGGATTTCCAGGAGTAATAATAAGAATATAAGGAGCTATGACATACAAAGAACTCCTGAACCAGCTCTTCAATAAAGCACTCCGCAATCTAGATGTTCAGAAATTATTAATGCTATACTAAAAATATCTGCCCTTTGGAGTGTCACCTGAAGCCATATTACCCATACCTACTTACCTAGAATTACAAATTTCACAACGGGTTACAAAACGTAGAGGAAAAACAGCGATAATTACAGAGTCGCCTTACAAAAATGAATAAGTTGAACAACAAAAGGAACCTTGGCCCGCAAATGAGACATACCGAAGAGTGCAGAAGGTAAATCGGATAAATTTAAGACAAAGAAAATTAAAAAATTTAAAGCAACTTAAAGGCAAAATCAAAATGTATCTTCTGACGATGACGAAGATGCTGAATGTGGTGGGTACCTATAGTCTCAGTCCAATGTAGGGTGGGTTAGGTGCAGAAAGTGCTGTCGTGTGTCGGCGAAGACGATGAATATAATGAAGTTATGCATAATTGTATATTAGAATATATTTTGTGTTTTATATGTTTCTGTTAATTTTTTTTGAAATCATTTGAAATATTTTCTCCAATCTGTTTGTTTTTTTTTATTCAATAACTGGTATCCCACATTGCACCACTAAGTACCCTGCTTCGCCCCCTATGGTGGGGCAAATACAAAAAAGGTTGGCCTGCTGGAAAAAATTCCGAACTTAATGAAACTTCTACAGGTTGTTCGGATGTGTTGTGGAATTACTCTGTCAAGTTATCCAAAACGAGGACCCTCTGCTAATCTGAGGAGGGCCGAAGAACCTCAAGAGTTCCGGCCTTTTTTCAGTTTTTTGCTCATAACCTCTAAACTGAGTAATTTTCGACCGAAACGTTCATTTTTGAAGTTGTAGAGAATTAAATTCCCTACAATTTTGTATTCACAAACTTTTTCGTAAACCTAATATCAATTGAGATATAGTCGATCAAATTTATAGTCCACTAGTCAAAGCAAAAAAGTGAGGTCTGCTGTAAAAAATTCCGAACTTGATGAAACTTCTACAGATTGTTCGGGCGTGTTGAAGGAAGAAGTTAAGTTCGGAATTTTTTTCAGGTACTATTTATTGATGTAGCGATGAAACATCATAGCATCACATAAGGAACAACACATCAAGTAAGGGATGTAAACTATTAAAACATTTATTTATTAATAGGGTACCGCATTATTAGCAGATGAATCTCAAGTACCCCACAATGCCCCGGTTTCCCCTACTTTAGTGAAGTAGTATCTCAGAAGTTCTGAAGATTTTCCTATATCCAAAGACGCATATCAATTTATAATGTAATCTCATCTGTTTCTGATGATTGATGACGACAAAACCGGGTCATTTTAGTGGTGAAAAGATTTTATTGAAGCGTTAACCTACTTAGAAGGAATATTGAGGTCGAAGAAAGAGGAAAAGTTTGCCATTCTACCCTACTTCTCTCTCATTATTATTAATATCGAAACGTCAAAAACCATCGAGACCGATAGACATATAAAGCCTGTGTCCAAGTTTCAAGCAGGCAAATTCCCAATTTCATAACAGCACTTCATCAACCTAGCTAAAGTTTTCGGATCGCATGTCCACCCCAAACATGCAAAATAAAGGTCTCCTGTCCTGTCGGTAAACCCAAACGTCTGAATTCGAGTACAAGGAGTTCCAGAAATAATCGATAGCATCCACGTGATATCATAGAAACGACAGGGTCTGTTTACATTGAGTTAGTTCAGTGGAAACCACCATAACGCTTAGTCGTTTTCCAACCATCGAAAATGTCATCAGTGACTCCTTCGTTTGAAGTCTAATGTTTAAAGTAATGTTTATTTCGCTGTGATAATGAACCGCTACATCACTCTGCATCAACTTGGCGATGGTACCTATGGATCGGTGGTTTTGGGCCAGAGGAAGGACACCGGTGAGAAGGTAGCCATCAAGAGGATGAAGAGGAAATACTATTCCTGGGACGAGGCTATGAATCTAAGAGAGGTGAAAGTGAGTACACCCTTTGGATGGTTTTTGAGTGGGTGTGAAATTTGAAATTTCTTCGATTTAAGTTTGTACTGATTAGTCGTAGAAACTGATCACTTGATACAAAGGATGTCTGTGGCCATCGATTCGATTCGAATGTATTATTGGGTAGTATCAAATATTCAAGAATATTTCTCGAGACGATTCGAAGGGAGACATGATATTTGAGGTCAATTGATGAATTTCTTATTACCAAGTATTGTCACAATGACAAAAGTTTTTGATGTGTGATCGACTATTCTGACTTCACCATCGAATTTTGTGAGGGGAATTTTTCATCTTCTATTCACATTGATCTTACTTATCTTTCTCAGTGTAATGTTTCATGTTTTTTTCTTTATCAACGCTAAGAGAATTTTATGGGACTTAAAAGTGAGAGGAAGTTGAAGGAACTTGTGTCTCTTGCGAGTTTGAAGGTGATTTGAAACCTTGAAGACAACGTTACGAATTTTGAATAATAATATAATAAAATTTGTCAATTTTTCCCTTATATTCATCGAAAATATACTGAAAATTGCAATGGTTTTTAGTCTCTGATGCAATTTTCGAAAATTTCAAAATTGTTAGCTTGATGGAATAGTAGAAAATAATCAAATTGATTCAATAAAAGAAAGAGTAAGTGCTTATAATCCATCATATAATATGTTATCATTACGAAACCACGACAGAAATATACAAATTGACATATACAAAATTGAAGTTAGTTTTCTATCTTTCTTTGCAGAGAAGAAATCAATTACCTTCTCCGTATCGATGTCAGGTGGGTTGACATTGAAGCCAAAACGTGTGTGTTTCTCAAAAAAGTTTAGAGGCGTTTCAGAGAAGACAAAGCCCTCTCAGGGTACATGTGGTAACAAGCAGTCTCCAAAATTTTATAAATGTTGTAAAATAAGGACATCACATTCTCCAAGAGCTTCAAAATAACATGTTGGTCGATCTATACACTACACAAGAATATTGCACATAATTGTTCTCACAATCTCAATATTTTCTCACAATCTCAATATTTTCTCACAAAACCGAGATCTTCCAATTTCTTTGCGAACTTTTTGCCAGTGTGAGAGCCCTTTAAGAACAACAGTGATACAGGCGTACAACACAGCATCTTTTTCATCGAAAAATATCCCTTGGTCCCCCCTGACTATTGCCGCAGATCCTTGTAACAGCTTAAACTTTTACGATTCTGGTCCGATTTTGATGAGTTTTGGCCGTAGATGGTCGCATACAAAATGCAGCTTTTCCAGATTTAGGTGTACTTGTTAAGGGAAACTTTTTTTTTTAGATATTCTTCTCAAATTCTTTGATTCTGGTGAAGCGATCAACATGAAATTTTGCATGACATTGTTATTTCACATTAAATGACTCATTTCCATGAAAATTCTCTCCCCTAATAACTTTGAATATTCCCAAAAGTATGGTATCGCTGGTAAAGATATAAAAGATAAAATACCTTATCAAATACAAAATTCTTTGAACATGTGTTACATGTGACTTCTCGAAATTGAATTTGAAATACGAAATGAAAATACGTATCTTATGAACACGTTTTTCGGAAATTTTTCAAAGGTTTTTTGAGTTTCAGCATTAGAATTAATCGATCGATTGATGAGATTATCAATATTTTCGATGGGTTTTTTTTGTTTTGTGATTATTTCTTCGATAAAAAGTCAACAATTGAACATTTATTATGCTCCCATAGTATAGTCTTATATTACAAAATTTTTATTATTCTAAATAATTGAATTCATTGGGAATGCAAAAATGCGTAAAATTTCTCTTTAAAATGAAGGTCATCTAAAAAAAATTCTGTTAAGTGTTAAGTAGGTGAAATGAATATCCATTAATCTGAAATATTCGGCCACTTTAATTTATCAATGAAATTCCAGTTTCCTTGTTTTTTCGTAATAGAATACCCGATGATGGTTTATTTTCAACTGAAATTTATACCATTTGTTTTTAATGACGTGCCCTTCCTGGATTACATCACATTTTGTACTTACTCTCAGCCGACAGCCGCTAAAGAAGTTTTATAATTTTATTAATATTATATATTATATTATAATATTCACTGTCTCTGCATACCTTCGTTTCTCCGTCGCTAGAGCTGATACGCGAAATGTTAGATTTCTTAAACTACCAAAATTTACCAACAGTTTTCTGTCTACAAAAAATTTCAGATAAATTCGAGAAAACTACTAAAAAAGTCACACTGGCGATCATACGCGTAAGAGCCCCCATTGATTAGAAAAAAATAAAAAAAATTTTGTGAGTAATAATTCGAATAAAAATCATAAAAATTGGACGTTTTGCTTTTTTGAAGTGGTGGTATACGCCCCCACATGGGCCATGACTCAACTCTAGTTACCCCACTGCTGGCAATCGCTTTAGTCATCTCGGAGCTCGGGGAACCCCCTTTTTGTCATAGAGCGTACGATCTTGCAGACACGTGCTTATTAAGCTCAAGTAATATCAAGTAGCGCGATATCAAGTCAAGTTCAAGTATGTAATTTTTTACGAGCTTGATTTTCAAGTCAAGTAGTTGGTTAAAATATCAAGCTACTTGGCTTGATGGATCCCTATGCTGCCGGCACTGCCCACCCCTTTCTCCAATCAAATCGTATATGAATGAATCACCCTGTATGTAGCTATTCAACATTGATAATCTACATATTCCTTAATTGCGAACGAAGAATGTTTTGAAACTGCCTCAAATCGATTCGTGAGGTACTAATGGAGATCAATGATCAAATATTATATGTTAATGAGACATTGTATCTATCATCCGAATGAAATTTCTATATCCAATCGTTTATATCCCTGTTTGTTTCAGTCGTTGAAGAAGTTACATCATTCCAATGTAGTGAAACTCAAGGAAGTGATACGTGAGAACGACGTCCTCTACTTCGTGTTTGAATATATGCAGGAGAATCTCTACCAACTTATCAAGGACAGGAAAGTTCCTTTTCCTGAAGCAGTGATACGAAATATGCTTCATCAGGTAGAATATTATATGTGATTTTACATGCACTGACGTGAAGTTAGGAACTTTTGCGCGCTTGTTTGAATTGGTATTCATCTGATTTTTTCACGTAATTCGGCATGAATCTACAAACCGTTTTTTGACAATCTGTTGTTTCTGATTAATTTTAGTTATGATTTTCAGAATGAGCTGCAATGAAAACATAGAATTACTCGATAGTTTCAACCAGGGCCACCGCCAGACATTTTGGCCCCGGAGAAATAAAATTTCGCTGCCCTGCTTTGCCAAATTAATATGGCATATTATTACTACTTTTTTGCCAAATTATATGGCATTTATTACTACTTATTTCTCAGTTTTTCGATTCAATAAGTAAAATATATTTGAGACCCATTATTCAGTTTTTCTCAAACTTTTGAACTGCGGGTGCTTTAATTTTCCTTGATTCTTCAAGAAAAATTGAAGAACCCACAGTTGAAAAGTATGATAAATCGGACAAGGTGATTTTAAGTTAAAAAATATAATTTCATATGAAATTAAAAAGATGCCTGAGAGAGATGGCTGTGAGTGACTCACTACAGGAGTAACACATAGAATAGACTCTTGTCTATGCTATTGCTCTCTGTGTCCTCTTCTGACTAGAGCTTACTTTTAAATAATTCAGGGCGAGTTTTGATGAGATCGATAAATTATGATAAATTGGACAAGGTGATTCCAAGTTCAAAAATATGCTTCCATATGAAATTAAGAAGATTCCTGAGAGGAGTAACATAGACTCCTGTCTATGTTATTCCTCTATGCATCTTTTCTAAAGAAGACGACGCAGTTGTTAAAGGCGCATTTCAGTACCTATTTGTATTTTCATAACTAGACAAAGCGCCTAGAGCCGTATCTAGGTACAATTGCGCCTGTGGCAATATGTTAGACAGCGCCCCCAATTTTCGATGATTTTTTTTTCACCCACTATATTTTCTTATAATATTTTTTTATTCATAATTTGAGTCATATGCTTTCGTTGAAGTTTTAAAATAATAACCAATATTATACAGGGTGTATATGATATAGTTGCGAAAAAATTCAGGGAGAAATTACTTGTTAAAAATTAGGGTGGGTTTTTTATATAAACTTTTTTTTTGCGCCTCCATCTCCTTAGCTGTAGCCCCCTAAAGATGGCTCCCGAAAAGTAGTTTTCAATTTGTGAAAAGTTTATAATTGTTGTTTTTTTCTGTTTCATTCATTTTATATTTGTGCCATTTCTCGATAAAATCATCGTTTTGACATCCGCGTATATTGGATAAATTTGAGGTCGAAAATAATTCCAACCTCCACAACTCTCAGACGTATTATTTGTTGATGGTTTTTCTTCGAAAACTGTGAATAAAAGCAAAAAATTACAAGAGACCTCATTTGTTAAGAATAAATTAGTCTATTCAAAATTAATTTACTCATTGTAAAATATAAACAAAGAAAAAGTTATCGCGAAACAAGTTTGGAGGGTGGCTTTTTCTACCCCTTGGAATCATAGAGAAACACCACCAACAATTTTTTCGAATGCCTCCTCGCTCGCATGAAATGTCAGCTCAACTTTATTTTTGTGAATTTTTTGGTTTTCAAGAGAAAAATGATGTCAAAACGATATTTTTTTGAGAACTGTTACAAATATAAAATGAATGTAACAAAAAAACATTTATCAACTTTTCACAAATTAAAAACTACTTTTTCCACTAAGCAGAAGAGAGCTCAAAAAAAGTTTATTTGAAAGACCCACCCTATTATTTGAATCTCCCCCTGATTTTTTCGCACCTAATCATAAACACCCTGTATATTTACTCATTTTTATTGAAACCATTGATATTCATATAGATACTGTAACGTTTTACGGTTAATTAAATCGGTACTTCTGGCTAATACCAATTTATTTCAGGTACACAACTATAAATAACTATTTACAGATGATTTATTTCAACTATTACACTAATTTATTTTCACTACTACATTAATTTATTTCTACAACTTATATCTAATTGAGTGTACGGCACTGACCACCGCTTCTATCGCACTGCCCTGCTCAGCGTGACCAGATTGAAATATGGTGAATCTACTGAATTTGTCGCAGAAATCTACTAAAAATCTACTAACACCGTTCAGAAATCTACTAAAAATCTACTAACATATTTTTTGACAAAATTTCACAGATAGCGCTGCATTAGATTTTAACATTATTCAGAATACATTTTAATCTAATGTCTCTTATGGTTAAATTTTACTTCATGAATAGGATAAACAGTACAGATGCGTACAGATACGAAAATAAAACAAAATTTTATTTCAAAATTCAAACGACAAAAAAAGAAAAAAAAAAAAAAGAACAAAAACAAAAAGGATCAAAATAGCGAATATAAACAAACAAATTCATATATTTAAATAAACAAAAGGATATAAATAGAAATAAAAACTAAAATCTTTCGGATAAAAATAACATTAAATAATGAAATTAAATACTACAGTTGAACATAAAAAAAATAATTGAAAAATCAGTATCAATCTGCAGTCAAATCATCGTCTTTAACATCCAAATATAAATTTTCACTATCCATCGAATCGAGCATATTTTTTGTAGGTTGAAAACGACAACAATCACCTATCTCTTTACGTTCTTCTTTAGCATGTTATAACAATACTTTATTTTTATTTAGAAATCTGTTTCTATTTTTTGTTTTGATGCGGTTAATAGCCGAAAATATTCTCTTGCATTTGGCATTCGAAATCTGAAATATGCAGCCACCCAAATTTGTCGATGAAATTCCAGTTAGACATATCTTTTTCCACTAAATAAAATACCAAATGTGAGATAATGGTATATTTTCAACGGAAGTTTACACACCATCTGTTTTTAATGAGGCACCCTTCGGATATTCCATCATTCTTCGTATTTATTCTCAGCCGACAGCCACCAAAGAAGTTTTATGATTTTATTATGTTTAAGTAGGTACGTTCTTCTAGAAACACGTAGAACGTAGAACCTCAATGAGAATGAACAATGAATTGATTCATAGGAACAGTCAAGACATCCGAATTTCCATATTCCCAACCGTCTCGGTTAAAATTTTTAAAAATACCAAAATCTACTAAAATCTACCAAAGGATTTCTTCCTACTAAAAACTCCATGAAAATGCGAAAAATCTACTAAAAAAGTAGATTTCTACTAAATCTGGTCACACTGGCCCTGCTCTGCGGCTTCGATTGGTTATATACCGCTCGCATCTCTCTCTAGAAGCGTCTCGATCTTTCTAACCAGCTCCCGGTGCTTCCGGTACCTTCTAGAAAGAGGCAGTGGCGTAGGGCTTGCGAATTCGTTACAATACATTAAAGACTATAAAGAGATAACTCCTGAAGATCTAAAAAACCGATCCTTATAAAATTGTATGAAAAATAAAGAAGCCGCTGCACTTCAAAAATAGTACCGTTTGTCGAAGAAATACCGACAAGTTTGATAAAGCGCAAAAAACTCGTTAAAATAGGGGTAATAACACATGTCGAAGCTCGACCCTAATATTTATGATCTGAATGCGGCACCTTTGAACATACCGACGCTCAACAGATATATTTAGACTAGATTACGGCACGCTTGAACATAGCCATATTTATATTATTTCTTCCCTTAAATTAAAGTTTTGTTGATCTTGAGATCATTTTGGGCGAATTCTATGGAAGGCTAGCAATATTTTAAATGTTTCCAGATTTCTAGGCATCGCTCGTTGCGAGGGTATATAGGTATAACATGAAAACCGAATTGTGTTATTTCGAATTATTTCTCCTGGAGCTCCAATATTTTTTTCTTTTGATATTTTTGGGCGCCCCTGTGGGCCTTGCGCCCGTGGCAAGTGCCACCTTTGCCACGCCCTAGATACGGTACTGAAAGCGCCTGTTCGATTTCAATGAAATTGGCGCTTGGCATATTTGTAATTTACTATAACGAATGATATTTTCACTACGAAAATATTTTTTTGTCTTGTTTCACTAACTCACTGTGCGCCTTGGAAAAATGTCCAGTATGCTGGTCCTGGCGGCGACCCTGGGTTTCAACAGAATATCTTCAATCAATTTTTAGAATAATTTGATTTATGACAGAACTTTGCTAGACAGCTTACACTGATTAGAAGCAGAGTTCAGTAATCGTGAATATTTGGTAGAAACTAGTTTCAGTGAAATGGTATAAGAAAACATTTTTTGGAAAATTATCCAATTTTGATAAAAACAGAACGTAAAAGGTGATACAGTAGATGCTTTCGTACTTTGGAATGGTATACATAGGCAGCACTGTTAATGCAACAAATAAATTGTAATCATTTCAAAGTTTTAATTGCCTATAATAAAACACGCACTAAAAATGTCGAGTTAGGTAATTTGAAAAAAGTTGGAGTGTAATTTGGTGAAACAATTTTATGAAATCGAAGATGCAAACTAACTAGAGGCTTTTGATCATCGAATATTCAACATTCAACGATTCGAATTTTCAGCTTGTACCTTTCTGTTTTCCAGATCCTCCAAGGTCTAGCGTTCATTCATAGGCACGGTTTTTTCCACAGGGATTTGAAGCCTGAAAATATTCTGTGTTCAGGCCCCGAGCTGTTGAAGATAGCCGATTTCGGTCTAGTGCGAGAAATTAGGTCAAGGCCTCCTTATACGGATTACGTGTCCACGAGATGGTATCGTGCACCGGAGGTACTGCTCCATGCCACCACCTACAGCAGTCCAATAGACATGTGGGCTGTTGGCTGTATAGCTGCAGAGATCTGCACTTACAGACCCCTCTTTCCTGGAAGCACCGAGACCGACCAGCTCTATAAAATTTGCGCAATCTTAGGTTGTCCCAATAAGGTAAGTTCTGAAATAATCAATGGCAGATTGCCAATGTTCATTATGGGTTGGAAGATTATTATTATTATTACTAGTATTATTTGAATTGTGGTCGTTGTGGCTCGGTAGCCTTCCGGGAACTACGACCATGTAGATCTTTTGTTCTCTACCCTACTCATTCATGGAAACCCAAGGAGGTCGTCAATGACGTTAATAAAACTGACAACCTCCTTAGGAACCTTGGCCGTTACCTCTTGGGTATCGAGGGCCGGCTTCTCCATATAAATGGTTCTTAGGTCAACCAGCTCTGGACACTTGCATATCATGTGTTCGTCTGTTCCTGTTTCTGATCCACAGAGCCTGCAAATCTCATCTGCTGACTTTCCCATACGGTACAAATGATGTCTGTACCGACAGTGTCCCGTCAGCAGTCCCACCATCACCCGAAGCTCGGCTCTTGACAGCTTCAAGAGCTTTCTGGCGTAGATAGGTAAAAGCATCACGAATTTCTTGGCCTGAGTAAGTCCAGGAGTGTTAGTCCAGTGGATTATCCTGTTCTTCAACTCCCATTGCTGGACACGAAGCCTTATATTGGTCTTTTCCTAGCCCACAGAAAGGCGCAGGTTTAGCAGGTGTTAACCTTGATGCAATTTTTGCAAGTTCATCGGCTTTTTCATTTCTATCAACATCTTAGTGCCCTGGTACCCATAATAGAGTCACTGAGACTCCTGAGCGCATACGTAAACATGCAGTATCTTGGAAGATAATTTTAGCCCACTATGAAATTCCTACTTATACTACCAGTTAAACAGCAAAATTTCGGAAAGTTATTGTTAGTAAATAACTCCTTATATTTTAAAATCTGTCTTTTTGAAGATATTCTTATACTATCTACAAAAAGTAAATTCAGTTCTTTATCATTGAAAAATTCACTTTGTTTTCTCACGAGGGGTGATAAATATAATAATATATGATAATATAATACACTGCGCAAAAAATTAACGCACATTCTGAAAATCTATCCAAACCTTTCTGCAATTCTTGTGTATGTCCACCCTTCTTCTCGCAAAATTACCGCTTGGGCACATTCCTCTTCGGTCAAAACGCGTGTTTCGCGTTGCATAGCGATCGAGTGTAGAAAATCAAACGAAAGAAAAACTATTGATCACTAGAATTGATCGAGAACAATTGATTGCAGAATGGAGCCAATACATTCAAAATCTGATAATCTCATCTTTTTTTATTCCTGCTGGGAAAAAACATCTGTATTGAAGAAAAACGTTGAAAGTGGATAACATATGTATGCATAATCCTGATAAAAATAATTATCATTGAGAACACCTTCAGTTGTAGAATAAATTTGAGATTTCCATAATATGCGTTAATTTTTTTGCGCAGTGTATATTGAAATATACTGCTCCACAAAAGTCGAGGAAGTTAAGACATTTTGAGACTGTTTCAAAAGTTTTCATTTTTTTTCACCTTTTTTTTTCAAATATGAGAAATCTAAATGTTTACCCACTTATCTGAATCATTTTTTCGTCCAATCCAGTATGAGTTTCACAGTTTCATAAGCTCGCAAATACAGTCCATTTTTCTCTTAAATTTCACTGAGCTATCATGTAACATAGGTATGTACTTATCTGATTGGAGAAAACTGTACAAAGACAATTATCATATTTTTGAACATCAGGTGCGAATAGTGAACAAAATCGCAAGAAGTTTTTCAGTGTATATAATTAACTTATTTATAATATCAAATGTTTTGTTTGCTAGTGTTAATATCATCGACATAATATCACAAATTTATCTTCATGGAACAATTTTAATAATTATTATTTGGAATGTCACGTATAGGCTATGATATTTAATTGTAACTCAGTGGTGTAATTTGTTCATTTACCAAAATCTCGATTTTTTACAGAAAAAGTGGCCTGAAGGCTATCAACTGGCTGGTGCAGTGGGCTATAAATTTCCTTACTTTCCTAAGACAAATTTGTCTGATGTTGTTCCTCAAGCCTCAGAAGTTTTGATCAACCTGCTGGACCTCTTTCTAGATTGGAACCCTTTAGACAGACCAACTGCCCAAGGAGCGCTGAAACATCAGTATTTTCAAGTGAGTATATAGAATGAGACATCACATAGTCTTGTGATGATGATGATGATCGAATGAGACAATAATATTAGGGAATTTTTAAAAAAAGTTTTATGGATAGTGATGGAAAAATGAAACAATGTTTCCACATTCCATAGTAAAGTAGTAATGATGCAATAATATACTGGGTGTGCCATTTGAAATAAGGAAGTAGTAGTCTGTTTCTGGTATAACCGGAAGTTGTAGAGATCTGAAAATATTTTTGGGAGAGAGATCATTCTCAAAACTCAACATGCAAATTTTCAGCACTAAATTTTGACCAGTTTTCCATATACTCCTAATAGGCCTTAGCGGTGAATCACGATATTGGACTATATCGATGTTCGAAATGTCATGATCAGGCCGTCGCTAGGGGGTAGACAGGGTAGGCGGTCGCCTAGGGCGGCAAAATTCAAGGGCGGCATTTCAAGCTTGATCAACAAAAATGACATATTATGGAGAAATTCAAAGTACCAAATGATATTTATGCGAAGGTTATTGACATAAACCAGAAACAAAATGGGTGCTATTATTGACCCTTGTGGAACTCCAGTTGTAATTTTAAATCAGCGACTGCATTTTTCTCCACCCCCATAACTAGAAATCAATGAATGATGGAAAACATTTAGAAGCCGAGAACAAAACTGCCCTCACACAGCATACACATAGAGAGGGACACAGATTTAACTTCGAAAATGTAACTATCCTAGATAGGTATAGAACAACATTAGGTACTTTAGATGTCTTTTAAGTGAAATGATATGCATAAGAAGAAACAAGACAGTAAATTATAGAGAGGATACAAATAACTTGAGTACTGTTTATGACTACATGATATCCAGGATAACGGTACCTAATGGATAGCAATTTCGTGTTTGTCTCCAGAATGATGTTCGCCTCTTGTGTTTGTGTTTATTTTTATTTTTGTGCTGTGTATTTGCTGGTTCGAATAGTTGAATAAGCCGAGACCAAATTTGAGGATATGTGTCAATGATACATCGCACCACAACATATGTAGTTCCGATTCAGTTCCTTTGTTTTTAATCTATTGACTGACATACGTCGAAACCCTTTGTTTATTCTTCACTTTGGCTAACTATTTTGAATATATATTTTATTAATTGTATGATGAGGTATGAAATCCAATGTTTAATGTTTCTATTTATGATTAATAAATGCTTTATTTTCAGCCTTAAAAAAGGAACAAGACGTTCCGAAACGTTGGCAAAATCATAGTTGATTATTTATTAATTTCTGTCCAAATTCCTGTGATAAATTGCTCAACTAGAAATCAATGTTTCCTCTGCAGGTAGGACAGAGATATAGCAGCATCAGAAGGAACGAAAACGGCGTCCAGCTGAACCTCAGTGAAGGCAACCTGTCCCTTCTTAAACCACCTCAGTCTCAATTACAACAGCCGACACCTGCGCGGTCGGGTAAGTCTCGCCTGGATAACATCCTGGCCTTACCCCCACCAGGGGGGTTCTCGAGAAGGAATTCCCAGATCCCCCCGGACGTGGAATATCCCAGCGTCCAGAAGCCGGGCGTGAAGATCAACATCGAGTCTTTGATCAAGAACTTGGAGGATGCGGAGCCGATGTCGACCTCCATCGTTTATACTTTCGGCCAGCCGACGTTCAACAACAAGCTGTTCTCCAAGATCAACAATAGGTCGGCGCCACTGCACAAGACTATCAATTGGGGCAACGAGGACGAGGAACTTGACGACGTTTATTTCGCTGGAATCACCAGGTAAGTCCGATAGTCAGTGCTCAGCACAATGTTATTAGGCCAATTGAAAAGTCCCCGGTCTGATGCAAAGGTGGCGGTGCTAATATTAAATCCATATGATTTTTAGTTAGTAGCAACCTTCAAACGATACGTGTCAAAATTTGACAGCAGTCCGACCATTACTTTGTGAGATATTGCGTTGTGAGTGTAGCTACTTTTGTTATTTGAAAAAAGAAGGAAAAAAATAATTTCGTGTGCTGATAAAATATTGCTTTTTGAAGGGAAAAAATACACTTGAAGCAAAATCTTGGCTTGATGAAGACGCGAGCTCACAATCGATCAAAAGCAACAACGTTTTAATGATTAGGAGCAGTGTTTGAAGCTGTTTAAGAGCAATAAACCTGAATTTTTGCGTCGATATGAGACAATGGATGAAACATGGCTTCATCATTTCATTCCGGAGTCCAATCGACAGTGAGCTGAGAGGACTGCACACGATAAACCGAATCCAAAGCGAGGAAAACACAATAGTCAGCTGGCAAGTTTATGGCATTAGTATTCTGGGTTGCGCAAGGTATAATATTCATTGATTACCTCCAAAAGGGCCAGACCATCAACAGCGATTATTATATAGCGTTATTGGATCGCTTAAAGGATGAAATCGTTAAAAAATGGTCCCATTTGAAGAAAAAAAGGTGATATTTCATCAAGACAATGCGCCGTGTCACAAATCAATTAAAACTATGGCAAAATTGCATGAATTGAGCTTCGAATTGGTTCTGCCTCCACCGTATTCGCCAGATCAGGTCCCCAGCGACTTTTTCCTGTTCTCAGACCTCAAAAGAATGCTCGCTAGTAGAAATTTAGCGCCAATAAAGTGATCGCCGAAAGTAAGGCCTATTTTGAAGCGAAAGACAAATCGAACTACAAAAATGGTATCGAAAAGTTTGAAGATCGCTATAATCGCTGTATCGCCCTCGAAGGCAACTATGGTGAATAATATAATCGAATTTTGCCAAAAAATAGTATATTGTGCAACAAGTGGGGAAAGTCCAACTTTTCTCGCGAGTGTGGAAGTTTGTGGCACGAGCCTGAAAGGCGAGTGCCGCAAACACACGAGCGAGAAAATGACTTTCTCCACATGTTGCACACTATACTTTTCCTACAACTGCACAAATTTCAATAATTCAAGTAATGAACTTGATTCAAATCAAAATGGCCTTCGTTGACAGTATGTGCTAATTTATTGCGTTTCTAAAGAAACGACTCAAATGCCCAATTTCATTGGTCTATCAAGCGAGGTGTGGGCAAAGTGCCGTGGGGAATAACATTTCCCACAGTATGAGCAATACATAGTTTTGGAATTGAGTAAGCTGTGGAGAATACGCAACTTTTCATAGCAGTTGTAGGAAAATGTGTTTTACTATCGTAGACCGAGGACTTTTCAATTATCCCGTTAGGTTAGGTTAGCAGAGATTTGGAATTTTTATAATGAATTGATTCTTTGTGGTTCCGAAAAAGGAAAAAAATCATAATGTTCACGTACAGGGTGATCCAATATTCACGAAAATAGGAAAAGTCTGAAATTTTCCTAGTCCGGATCTGATTTACTCGAATTCAGAAATATCGAAGGAAGGCTATAATAAAGGGTTTCCAAACTTCAAATTTTAAATTATTCGGTTGATTGGTTAAAGAGTTATTCAACAGTGAAATTTCACTCATAAGATGAACATCACCCTGTATATCCCAAACGAAGGCACTCAGGCGATTGAAACCTCTTGATACGGGTCCTCCAGGATGACTTTAATTCATGGTATTCGTTTGTCGCATTCTTCCCGGGACACCCTGTATATTATAATTGATCCAATCATTGACACATGCATTCCTGACGAGGATGATACTTTTATCAAGCTCAGGGACTCCTCGTTTCAAGATGTGGAATCAAAAAGAATTAAAGCCATTTCTAAATTGACGATTAATCTTAGACTTCAAATCGTGGTTTCGGGAATTTGAGTATTTGATTGGAAATTAATAAACCTTCCTGTGCCATTGCCTTGAGAATTCAATCATTTATTTATTTCATTAATTTTTTTAAATATTTGAGGAATGAAAATCGGTTCTCGATTTAATGTCGATGAAAAAGAGATTCAAATTGTTTGTGAAATTAAAAAATCAAAAAAAAATTTTGCAATGCATTATATTTTTGCCTCAAACTTAATAAAAAGTGTTTATCGTAGGACCTTGAAGATGAATGGTAACACAAGGAACGAGCTAGAAAATTTCAAGTTTCCATGGGAGGATATAAATTTGAAGAACTTGAAAACACCTGCGAAGAACGCAAACAATTCATATTTAAATCTATCAAGATACATTTCAGGACAACCTCCTGACCTCAAGAGAGATTCTAAAGAGTTTCCAACTGTAAAAAGGAAAGATTTAATGGGAGCAGCTAGTAAGTTGATAAAAATCAATTCATTCAATAATTTCGAGTACCTACAAAAAGTAGCGTTTTTGAAAATTGATTTCAAATTTTCAATACATAAATAAATTTATGAACTAGTGGAAAAAATTAAAGGATCAAAATAAAATTCAAAATTTTTGGCGGTTTTCAAACAGCTATGTTTTTGATAAAAATGGGCGTATCATAATTTGAAAAAAAAACACTTTGAAGCTTGAAGTTTATAGTTTAGGGATCTCATGATGATCTTAAAAATAACATACTGATATGGCAGATGAACTCATCGTTTACTTATCTTACCATTTGAAACAAATTTATATCAATAATGATTGAAATATTCTAGGGTGTTATTTTCCCTGAATGAAGAGGGGCGATTTAAATATTAAAACAACCTATTACAAGTTGAATGATCTTTACACTCAATCGATATCTCATTATATTTTTATCGAGATCGAACACAAAATGACTTATTTGAACTCGGTTTCGATACTTACAGCTGCTGTAATATTAATTCACGTTTTATTTTTCAGAATGGTTGGAATGAGGACTATAGGAGACTAAATTAAGATTGAAGCTAACATTTATGGCACCAAATATTAATTATTTGGATCAAACTACGGATTGGTTCGAACATCGTTTTATTATTTATTTTTACTAAAGAACATAATGCAAAATTTATACAGGCTGTGGGTGAATTGGTTATCACAAAATATATGTCAGTTGGAAAAACTTGTTTTATTGATTCTTATAAGTATAATTTACAGATATCGTCAAAAGTCTTGCCCCCCTACCAACTTGTTGAATGTAACATGACAATTTTTTGTGTGTGGAATCTTCACTATCTTATCACTCAAATGAAACAAGAAACCAGCGAAAACTGTTTCTTGCTCGGGAGAATACAGGTAGGTATATTCGAAGTTAATCATTTTTCAGCGAATAACGAGAGTTGTCAGGGCTGTCGCTATGGGGTAGGTAGGGCGGCAAAATTCAAGGGCGGTATTTCAAGCTTGATCAACAAAAATCACATGGGTAGAAATTCAAATTACCAAATGAGAATTAATTCAGTCAGCAACAACAGGAAGGAATACCGATAAATTTAAATAACATCAAAAACCATAAAAGGTCCGCATTATACATTATACTCATAAATATCCAGATGTGGCGTGATCCCCTCATAGTGCTGTTTATGAGTTATTGACGCTAAAAAAACACAACAATTGGTAATAAAAAAATTATTTCGGGTAATTTGGTTCGAACTTATCAAACCTCATTTTCTCACATTACAGATATGGGTAAAAGTTGTTGCAAAAAAATTTTTTTTTCGATTACGGTTTTCAAATTGGTAAAAATGATTGACTAGGAAGACTACCTTCCAATGGGACATTCCAGGGAAAGAAGATCTCCAATTAATGAATGTTTATTTCAATGTAAAGAGGAAGATAATAACAATAAACAATAACAATGGAAAACGATATCGGCCAAATAGAAATTTACATCTACTCTTTCATTCTGTAATTTTCCTTTGGAATAGTTCCCCATAGACTTTACTTTTGATATTCCTGTTTACGTATGCTGAACTTTTTATTTTCCATCGACAGTTTTTCTGCCTAAATAATTCGATGAAACCTATCAAAAATTCTTTCATTTTGCACAAGAATTTGGTACGCTACGAAGTTCTGACGGTACCTGATAAATTGCCAGCTGTCTATGACCATCTGAAATCCGACCCGGATACTCAATAAAATAAGTAAACAACCTCTCGAGTAGCAGGTTTCGATGGCAGCAAGGGATGACAGACTAGCTACCATTTCGGCGCAAGCTACTTGAACGCTAGCTACCAAACGCTCGAAAAAACGCTTCGTGAGTGGCGGGCATACGAGTTATTGACGTTAAAAAAACACGTGCACACATCAGGTTTGTCGGACTGCCCTTTACGTTGCCGAATTTTATGGCCACTTGGGGTTCTCGATTATTCTCTTTTCAATTCCCTAATCAGAATGTTGATTCCTCAGAATGGAATGCAAAATATAAGAAAACGATTCCATTGATCACTTCCAACTGATACTTCTCAAGAAGTTTTATTATTTCATACGATATTCCATTATTTTATAATATTCTTCAATTTTTTATATCAAATTGACTAGTGTTGGGCGTGGGTGCATTCGAATTAGATAATAGTTCATCCGCATCATCCGATTGTTTACTCGATAATCTTAAACAAACAAAAATCGAAACTGAGCTAGGAACCTGAAACTGCAGGGCCCACTTCAGAGTGGCGGCAAATAATGGAGGGCGACATTATCTACATTCATTGGAAGAACGAATTAAATATTTTTTTTTATTCAAACGAATTTCACTGATGATTTCTTTTATCAAATTCACTGATCTTAAACATCGTAAATAAATATTCATCATATCAAAGAAAAAAAAAACGGTTCGTCCTTTCAACACAGCTGATATCCACTCAACAGTGGAGGGTTTCATCCCTTTCCGTTTGGCTGCATTGCATATAGAAATTGTAGGGTATTATCAAAGCCAACCCACCCCCCCCCCCCCCCCCGATATCTCCAAATATTGCAAGCAAAATCTCCTTTGCGGTGAGGGTGCCTTCCACATCTCTAAGTAGATGATGAAGGGCGTCTACAGTAGATCTGCCCGCCCTAGAGGCAAACCTTTTTTTTTTGAGCTTTAAATTTCCCCTTATACCATTATCATTATCTATTATTTTTTTCATGGTCTTTAGGAGAAAAGAGGTGAGACATATGGGACGATAGAATTTAGGCTCTGGGGAGCCTTTTCGACCCTCTTTGGGTATGAATATTACCCTTGCCTCTCTCCATGACTTCGGAATATAAGCCTTGCTAACTAATTCAAAACTTTTCTGAAGCATGGGCGGAAAGATACCGTTCATGCCTGCTGATTTGAAGAGCTGAAAGCTTTTTATCGCCCATTCAATCCTTTCTGGTGTGAATAGTCTACCAGCTTTTCTTTAAATTGGCCAATTGGGTTGGAATGATCCTTAGATAGTACCTCTTTGAGTCTGGCTGCTGGAGCTGAAACTTCCCTAGGACTGTCTTTTGGCTTTCCTGGCCTATTTGTTGTCATTGGTCAAGATCAGTCGATAAGCATTCCAGCTGCCTCTCGCTTAGCCTTGTTGAAGGCTTTCCTAGCCGTTCTCTTGAGGTTTTAAGATGATTATTTCACTAGGGGACGTCTCTGGAGACGTTTTCTTTCTGAGTGGATAACTGTTTTCGAATGCTTTCTTCAGACATGATGTGAAGTGAGCAGATTTGTTTTCCAGATCCTCATTGGAGCTGATGTATTTCAGGCCTTCCAGTTCAGACCTTAGATGGCCTACATAGAGTTCCCAGTCAGTCTTTCTGGGTATCCTGCAATAAACATCAGCTGAAACAGTTGCTTCAACGTTAAATTCAATTGTTATATGGTCTGACATGGATGGATTTTTCAGTCTTGACCATTTCCGCAGTAAGCGATGTCGCCAGCGTAAGGTCGATTACTTCCCTTTTGATCGCATTCATAAAGGTTTACACATGTTCGCTATCTCCATATTATTAGAAAATAGAACCTCTATGATTTGTGTCTGTGCTACCCCATACTGTGTGGTATGCGTTCGCATCGCAGTACTACCTCCGGTGGTGGGCTGATGGCGTCTCCTGGAAAATAGCATGAAGCAATAACCAGCTGCCTCTTGCTGTTCCCAGTTCGCACCTCAACCAGCGCCGCAGCAAGATCCCTCGTCAGGGACTCTGTAAGTGGAAGTCAGGTTAGTCCTTTTCTGGGTATAATCATAGCTCTTGGACTTACTGACCTATAGCAGTATATCATCTGATATAAATTGTTTGGTAGGCCTCTAACTTGGCCTCCAATAATACAGGGCTCTTGTATCAGCCCTGTGTATGATACGGAAAAATATAAAAAGACACAAAGAACAGCTCAAATGATTCATATAAGGTCCAACAACACGGTGAACTATAGAAAAGGTGTCCAACATCTCAGTTTGGTTTATAATGGTCTGATTCTAGGCAGTAATGGTGTTTCAAGGACCTAAAATGGCCGATAATAAATAAGTCAATCTACCTTAGACCAAAATCACTTTCCGAAATTGAGAACTTAAGCAAATTAATTAAAAACAAGTTCAGAAGTGGTGATGATGAGATCCCTATTATGATAGTCAGGTTATCATTACCAGCAATTAGTGGAATACTTTCATAAAACATAAATAATTCATTTTCAAGAATTTTTGAAGTAGGTACTTGTCTCAACAAGATCGATGGAATATTTCAAAGAAAACAACCTTTTCAAACAACACAAACAGCAATTTTTCAATTCTTACAATATATTTTAGAATTACTTGAGGCAGGAAAAATGGCTTCGGGTATATTCCTGGACATCTCGAAGGCCTATGACTCATTAAATAAGGAATATCTTCTCGAGAAACTGGAGTTATATGGAGTAAGAGGAAGTACAATCAAATGGCTAGATTCATTCATAACAAATAGAAAACAAAGAGTTAGGTACCATCACAAAAAATAATAATCAATCAAAATCAAAAACATTGATGAGAACAATAGGAATAGATCAAGGAAGTGTCATCGGCACGTTCTTATTTCTTGTGTACATAAACGACTTACGCTGTGTCCTGCGTGAGCGACCTAACGCGATGTATCAAACCTTGGAATATAATAGTGCTGTCCTACGTGCAGTCGTATTGGTCGTAAAACTGTTTCAGGCGAATTTCGCGCTCTGTCGGCGATCAAATTATTTGATATTTCCGAGCGGAATTCGCGCGAACTTCAGGAGTTCTTGTTGATGCAGGCACGTTTACTTCGATCGCTCTACAATGAATGATTTCAACGAAGTTTTAATACTGGCTGTTAGAAATTCCAGTATACTCTAGGACAAGACTGGTAAAATATATCATAATCGACTGTTAGTGGATAGAGAATTAAGTAGAATTCCACTTTCAAATATGTGATAATTTTCTGGGGAACAAACTAAAATTTGAAAACATTTTCTTAATTCAGAAAAGAGCAATTCGAATAATTGACAAAATAGATTTCAAGGAATCATGTAGGAGAAACTTCAAATCCAAAAAACTCATGACAGTGTGTGGTCTGTACTTATTTGAAGTTTCAATATTTTTACATAATAATAAATATCAATTCATATCTGAAAATGTAAATAGTTATAATACAAGAAATTTATATTTTATTTTCACAACTGATAGATTGACATTTACTGAGAAGAGTACTGCCTATATGAGTATCTAAGCATTTAATAAGTTACCTAATCGAATGTATAAGAAATTATAATTCATTTAGGAAAAAGGTAAAACATCCACTAATTACCTACATTAGAATCATATAGTCTTGAGGAATATTTTGAACCTACAAATTTTGTAACGTAATTTCATTTAAAGTTGAGTTGAATGTAATTTGAATGTAACTCGAATTTATCTGAAATGAAGAAATATCTTATAATATATTATTTATCCTTTAAAGAGGATTATTTGTAAGAAATATATGGCCGTGCGATTCGTGCGTATATCAAGCTCAAGTAATATCGAGTAGCTTGATATCAAGTCAAGCAATAAAGCCAATAAATATATCAAATCATGTTAAGTTCAAGTATATGGTATTACATAATTTGTCACGAGCATGATTCTCGAGTCAAGTATATGAATTGATGAATCCCCATCTGTATTATAGGCTACAATTTGCTAAATTATAATAATAATAATAATAATAATTTTATTCATCTCTTGAGACATAACAAAATATATATGAGACAAGTCAAGGTTATACAAAATTAAAAATTATTTCTAATCTACCCAACCAGGAAGCTATTATCCATCAAATATTCCTTAATACTATAATAACATTTCCTAATCAATTCACCTTTGACTAATTTTTTGAATTCTTCTTTTCCCAATAATTTAACAACTGATGGTACATGATTATATAAGATAATTGCCTGATAAGCAGGAGATGTTTCAAATTTGGCAGTTGTGTGAGAAAGAATACACAAAGTAGCCGAATTTCTAATAGAATAACCATGAAAATCAGATAACTTAATCATAACGTGTTCATTTTCCTTAACATATAGTAAACATTTATGAATGTACAAACAGCTGAGTGTGAAAATTTCTTGTTGTCTGAAAATAGGCCCACATGAATCATTGAATCACGAGAATCTAAGTTAAAATAAGACGTATAATTCTTTTTTGTGAAATAAATACTCTATTGGACTCCACTGAGTTACCCCATAGTAAAACATTATAACGTAAAAAACTATACACCAAACTGTAGTAAATACTTATTACAGAATGGAGAGGAAGCGAGTCCTTCACTCTGCTGATCGCATAAAATGAGCTTCCTAATTTCTTGCAGACCGCCTCAACCTGTCGATCCCATCTGAGTGAGCAATCCAAGTGAATGCCCAAAAATTTAACTGAATCACCAGATATTATTTGCTCACCAAAACATTCAATCTTCAGTCGTTCCGCACTAGTGTTTCTAATACGAAAATATAGACATTCCGTTTTCTCAATATTGAGTATCAGTGCATTAGCGATTAGCGCAACACCAACTCTCAAACCTACTAATCAGTTCATTGCACAATGTCCTGAGGCCCCCAGGGCTCCGCGCTGAAACCGCCATTGATGTGTCATCAGCAAATATGACCAATTTTAACTCTAGATCACGACCTATATGATCCGGTAAATCATTTATGAAAAGAAGAAATAAAAGCGGTCCCAGAACAGAGCCCTGCGGAACTCCCAGTAACATTTTATTCTTGTCAGATGTAAAGTGACCAATTTTTACAAATAATGTACGATCAACAATAAAACTTCTGATCCATTCTAAGAACACACCGCGAAAACCCACTTTATAGAGCTTACTCTCCAAGAACTCGGGAGACAGTACATCAAAAGCACGTGTCAGGTCAAAAAAGAGACCTGCAACAAAATGACCTTCATCTAATTTTTTATAAACGAAATCAATAAATGAAAAAGCCGCTGTTTCAGTGGATCTACATTTACGGAAACCATGTTGACAGTTTGTAATAATCTTGAAACGTGTTAGAAAAGACATCATTCTAGTGTATATGATCCTCTCGAAAACCTTGGAAAATACGCTCAGAATCGAAATGGGACGATAATTTGCAATATTGTAAGGGTCGCTTTTTTTAAAGAGAACGTTGAAACCATGTGTTCTTTCGTAAAAAATGTAATTTAATTTTTCAAAGAAAATTGATACAACTTGAGACCAGAGAGTTGTAGCAAATTTCGAGTAGATGCAATAATTACGTATAGATGCACCCAAATAAGTTGAATTTTCAGATTTGGTCAACTTTTGTCCCCGAAATCGGGAAAACACTCAATTTACCATTGAAGTCATAGGAACAATTATTGTGGTAAATTTAATTAGCTCTGTAGACTTGATAGTTTTTTTACAATGCCTCCAAATCCGAAAAATGGGTAAACTGTATTTTCCATCAGTGCCAAGGCCTGAAATTATTATATTTCTCTGTTTCCGAAAATCAATTGAGCTTTCTTAAAACTACCATTTTGCCGGATATGATTCGAACTCTGTTGAGCGCGTGAGATTCGAATCAAAACTTTCACGAGATTAGTTCTTGTGATATCTGACCCCTAAAAATATGCGAAAATCATTTTACGCATAAACTAGTTCGAGGAAAGTTGGAAATTCATTTTCACTACTCTGCGCTATCATCCAACGCGTCGACTCGGAAAAACCACGCGGGTTCGGCCCTGGGATCAATACAATGACAGTAGTTGGGGTTAGGGGTCGGAAAACAAACATGGCCGATAAGGAGTTCGAGGAATTCAGAAGAAACTTCGAAAAATCCACCTGCCACAATAACTCCTCGAGCACATTCTATTCGTGAGTATTGAAACTTTTCATTTTATTATTTTTCTTGGATAATAACATTGAAAAAAAGAACTATTGCATGACATGAGGAAAACTGCACATCCTGTCAATGGATATGTGTGGAAAAACGGGACGATTTGTTGAAATTTAGAATTAACTTTATATTAACTCACAATGAATTATATCAGTTTATATGTGTCAATTTCCCTACCCTGCTTTCGATCAGTTATATTGTTAGAGGGATGATGTGTAATTTATAAACAAAATCAGTGATCTTATTGATTTCATTTTATTCCGAAACTGTTCATGAAGTTTGGGAAAACCTTGCTTTTAATTTTTTTGTAGAAAATTTGGATCACTGATTATTTATGTTCGCATGGAAATAAATGCACATACTGTGCAAAATTGAGATGATATGTTTATTTTTGAAATAGTGACATGCCTCAACTTATAACTATCAAAAGTTCAGTTCATATCTGTTAATGTTTGTTTCTATTTTCATCTATTTTTTGTTCAGCCGGAAAGTATATGCGTTATTATTAAAGTCGTATTCAAGGTTCTTTATTCATTGACCTGATTTTATTTTAAAATCGTTCAGGATGCCATGAAAACTTACTTTTTTCTATTTTAGAGAATAGAAATGAAAATAAGAATCACCAAAATTAGAATATGTACCTACGCAAGGGAAAATAGCTTATCTTATACTATCTAAGGAAGCTGTGTAAAATTGGGATGATATCTAAAACAGTGATACCTAAATTTATAATTTATTATTTTGTCAGTTGATATCTGCTTATATTTGTTACTATTTTCCCCAATTTTTTTTATGTTGATGGTAAGGTCATTTGAGATGAAATAGTCTTTAGATTGCTCTCGAGACTAATTTCCTCAAGTGAACACTACCATAAAATGTAGATGTGTTATTTTTGCACTTTTAATGGAATTTAATTATCATATCTATCATTAATCACCTGATTATATTTTAAAACGATTCAGAAAATTTTGAGAAAGTTTGCTTTTTTATGATATTTTTATCTATTTAAGATAGGGGTAATATATGGTATATTTTTGTAATCAGGGAAAAAAGTCCATTCCAAAAATTTAATAATAAACAAGGTGTCCTATTCGAAGAAAATATTGAAAAATTTGTATCCCCTGAAATCTGCACGCCTTTGTATTTTTGTTGGCATTTTATCAAAATTTAGCACACAACTTTTACATTTAACTTTTTTTTCTGTGGGCAATAATAACGATGATAAGAGGTGGGTACTTTACAGTGAATAACCCAGTACAAGAAGATCTAAATTAAATAATGTTTGAATTAGTTGAATAAAATTAAATAATATTTATATTACTAATTGGTAGATGCTTAACGATTGACAGAAAATTTACTGTTTTTTCATTGATCTCTATGGAAATTACTCAATGATTATGTTTTTTTTTTATACTGAACTGAAAGTACTTATGTCAATAGTGGATTTTATTTTATTCTTGTTTTTATGTATGTTATAGAGAATTTAAATATCAAATGTAGTTGCTTTGTTCCACATAACATTTTTATTTGAAAGTAGAGTTGGTAATGAACGTTCTTGTGAATAGAGATATCAAAATAAAAATTCTGGTAATTATACCTGAAATGAAAAATTCCAAATAAATCAAAAAATGAATGTCCTGTCGGATTATGAATCAATAATATTTCAATCTGAAATTTCTATGAAGAAATAAAGGCCTTATTAAATTAAATTAAATTAAATAGGGAAGTAGCAAAATTCCGCCAAGGACTCGCAGAGGTTAATAGTAATAGTAGTAATAGTAATCTTTATTAATCCTTTAGATTGAGAACATTCAATATAGGACAAGTCATTAAGGGGATCCAAGATGAAAATTTATTTTTTCTTCATCAGAAACTTGTTGAAGTTATAAATTTTTTTTCCCTATAAGAAACTTCGAATTTGCTGTCAATTTTAAGGTTCTTGTCTGTGACAATATTTTTTGGGGTTCACAGAAAATTGAGCTGAATTTACATTTCATCCATTGAAAATTGATAAGTGAAATTACCGAACTGAAAACTGAAACAATTAATTCGTAACAAAACCTTTCACGAAAATGCTATTTCTCATTTATATCGGTTAATTCACTTTTAGCGTTATTGAATCATATCAATGCTAATCCCTATTGTGACCTTTTGGGATTATTGAATAATCGAATGAAAGCAATCCAATAATCTCCAATTCAATTTTCATTTCAGTACATGTTCAACGTCGAATACACACAGTTTAGTTTACGAACGAAACGAATTTTGCTTTACTTTGAATAGGGCTTTGATCCGCTTTTCCAATATGAACTATTGAAAATTTTCTAGCTCTAGCTTCATTAGTGGTCATAAAAATGATTGCGTGTTTTACGGTATATTAGTGCATCCTTATTGTTCGGTGCAAGAAAGTGGTGATTATCCATTGCCATAGCAGATTTTTCATGATTGCCAAAAAACAGTCAACAAATACTCAATTCGAAGTGATTTTCTGTGATGATATCTGTATCAAACGTTTCATTAAAAGACTATTACAATCGCATTTTCAAGGAGCAATATTAAAGGTTAGTTTACCTATACATATAATTCAGAGGAGGAATATAATATGAGTATGATGAATAAACATTATAATGACTATATCTTATAATTAATTCAGGAATCACTTTTTCCACGGTCGTAGCCAGGTTTCAGTTTCAGGGGGGTTTCAAGATTCAGATTATCGACTGCGGCTGCGCGAAGTTTGGGGGGTGTTAGGTCTGAACCCCCTAAGCCACAGTCTAATGTTTGTAACCCTGTTGATGTGAATATATTGAAAGGTCAAGTCGTGCTACTTCCTAATTGAGTGAGTTTGTCAGTTTGTTACAAATTATCGACCACCTTCATTTATTTAGATGAACTGACAAAGGAAATAAATAAATAAAATGATAATAAAAATATAAATAAATAATAAAATAAATAAAATTTTCCTTTTAGTTTAGTACACGATATTTCTGGAGAAGAGGACCTATTGATATCTTCCAAGAGCGATTCGGAAAATGGCTGTGATACTGACGGTGATGCTGGGTTATGCTCTATGCAAGATAAGTCTGAACAAGAAGTGGTACCATCTCCTGTTTGGCCACCTGTCGGAAGAAGAAGACGCAAACTTCCTGAAATTCCGAAAAACAAGAAACGTAAGTGAATATATCCTAACATTAAATCTCAAAAATTAACATTATAATTTTGTACGATGAAATGTTTATTCACAATTTTTCCATTATACCGCGATGATCTATTCATGGAAAACTGATGAACACATACATGATACAAGATACAAGAGGTACTCTTAATATAAGGTCGAACAGTTTTTCTCATTGAATGGTAGATCTTATTAGTTCACAGCTCCTAGATAGTTTTGATAGATGACTCAATTCATTAGGAGATTATACAGATTCGTCCTTTCAGGAAGATGATAAAATTTTGGCTTGAGAATTTATCTACTGAGAACATGATGAATCTTACTTTGATTTTAAGTTGACCAAAGTGTTCATGGTTCAAAAAGATGAGAGACTGGACTGGTCTAAGTTCATAGTTGTGCTAAGGACACAAGACCGATAAAAAAACGTACTTGTGAGATAAATTGTAACCACGAAACTGACTCCAATTTAAAAAAAAAATAAATTGGAGCAGAGATATTTCTGTATTCCATATTCATTCACAGTGATGGACTATTAGACGTTTATGGAAAACACATAATAATTTTGAGCTCAAAATTTGCATGTTGAGATTTGAGTTAATGGTCTCTCTTCCTGAAATATTTTCAGATCTCTACAACGTCCGATTATACCCGCATCAGACTACTACTTCCTTATTTCAAATGAAACAGAAACCCCCCGTATATTATAGCATCATTGGATAGCTTTTTTGATGACAATTTCAGCAATATGCCATACTTTGGGTAAAACCTCAACGGTTAATGAGTTAATGGGATTTTTATGAAAAAATAGGTGGCGACTAGGATTCATATTTTTTTTTGAATATTTCTGCAAGAAAAAGATTTTTCGAGAAAACCTTTTAGATTTTCGATTCTGCAAATATGTAGTATTATAAACCTGTTCATGGTATGGACCAAAGATGTACAGGGTGTTCACACTAATATTCGATAACTAAATTTGACATTATTTCAAGAATTGTAATTATTCGTGATTGAAATATTTTATTGTTTTTTGGATTTCTCAACAATCCCAACGAAAAATTAGTCATAATTCATGGAATGTACAATTTAATTATCGAATTTTAGTTTCTTCCTGTGTTTTCCGGAAGTAGCAGACTACTCCACACATTTGAAATTGAGGTTTTTCCTAATTAAAAGTTCTTCTTCGAAAACTCATAAAGTATTCATTTTGTGAATGGTATAACATTTTCTCAAGTATTCTTGTAAGTAGAAACGACTGAAGTAATAAAAAATATTGGTTATATCATAATTTTAAAATCTTGAGTTTTGATGAATTTGAGTTATTTAAATTCATGACCTGTAAATTTTTGGTCCTAACTACCTAACTGCAAACAGTTACATAATACTACGTATTTACAAAATCGAGAATGAAAAATGTTTTAAAAAAAAAACCTTTCCTGCAGAAATATTTAAAAAAATGTGAGTCATTGTCGCCATCATTTTTTTCATAAGAATCCCATTAACGCATAAACCGTTGAGTTTTTTATTGCTGAAATTGTCTTCAAAAACGCTTTCTTATGAAGGGAATAAGGAAGTAGTAGTCTGTTTCTGGTATGACCGGAAGTTGTAAAAATCTGAAAATATTTTAGGTAGAAAGATCATTATCTCAAACCTCAATATGCACATTTTCAGCACAAAATTATTATGAGTTCTCCATAAACGTCTAATAGGCCACCTCAGTGAATCAGCATAAATATGGAATACAGAAATATCTCTGCTACGAATTTTTTTTTGAAAATCGGATTCAGTTTCGTGGTTGCAATTTATCTCACAAGTACGATTTTTTGACTACTAAGTGGAAGCTATGGAGATCTCAAACCCTTATTGACTTAAATTGAAACAAATTCGAACTCTAACACTACTAATTCAGCAAAATCAAAGTAAGATTCATCATGTTCTCAGTAGATAAATTCTTAAGCCAAAATTTTATTCTTTTCCTGAAAGGACGAATATGTATAATCTCCTAATGAATTGAGTCATCTGGCAAAACAATCTAGGAGCTGTGAGCTAATTTGATCTCCCACTCAATAAGAATAACTTTTTGACCTTATAACGGGTGTTTTTTTTCGAGGTATAAAACTTTAAGTTGGCATTACTGTTCAAGATGGCGACCGATTTAACAGCTGTCAAGTGATTTATTTTCAGTTTGGTTTGGCAATTCATCATGAATATACTCACGCCTGAACAACGCTTGCAAATATTGCAATTTTAATTCGAAAATAATGGTTCTGTGCGGAATACGTATCGCGCACTACGTCCATTTTATCGTTTAGTGATAAAGCGCACTTCTGGTTGAATGGCTACGTCAACAAACAAAACTGCAGCATTTGGAGTGAAGCTTATCCTCAAGTGTATGTCGAAACACAGATACATCCAGAAAAACTGACTGTTTGGTGCGCTTTATGGGCTGGTGGAATCATTGGTCCGTACTTCTTCAAAAACGATGATGGCCAGAATGTTACAGTCAATGGTAATCGGTATAGAGCCATGATTACTAACTTTTCCATTCCTGAATTGAACAACCATGATGTCCAGGAGCTGTGGTTCCAACAAGACGGCGCAACATGTCACACAGCTCGGGCCACAATCGATTTATTGAAATACACGTTTGTTGACCGCCTAATTTCACGTTTTGGACCTGTGAATTGGCCTCCAAGATCTTGTGATTTAACACCGCTAGACTACTTTCTGTGGGGCTATGTAAAGTCAGTGGTCTATGCGGATAAGCCACAAACCCTTGACCATTTGGGAGACAACATTCGCCGTGTTATTGCCGATATACGGCCATAAATGTTGGAAAAAGTCATCGAAAATTGGACGTCCAGATTGGACTACATCCGAGCCAGCCTTGGCGTTCATATGCCAGAAATCATATTTAAAATGTAATGCCACAAGATTATCTTGCGGATAAATAAAATTCATGTCAATCGAATAATCCATCGTTGTTTTATTGCAATTTGAAGTTCTATAGCTCTAAAAAAAAACACCCTTCATTAAGAGTAGGTACCTCTTGTATCTTGTGTCATGTAGGTGTTCAGTTCGAATTTTTCCTCTTAATATCGCTCTATCAATTGGTCACCATGAGAATAAATATTCTGTGATGCAGGCTGGCGGTAATAATGATTACTTTCTAAAGGAAAAACATAGAAAACTGAAATATTCAGAATATGTTCAGCTCTTGAATGCCTCGGTTGCTAAATAGGTAAGCGAAATACACGTTATCAGAACCAGATAAAATTGAAAAAATATATCAAAAAAATACTCAATAATACAGTGATATCAGATTCGATCTATTTGTGAATAGATGAAAAAAATAATTTTGTGCCAAATTTCTTCTTGATCGTATTATTAGAACCATAGAGAATTCTCAGGCGGATTATCGAAAAAAAACCAAATACTTCAGTGATAACAGATCTGATCGAGTTGAATGTAAAATAACAATTTCAATCTGAACTTCATGTTGATTGCGGGACTGAAACCATAAAAAATTCAAGCAAAACATTCCCCAATATTTCCGTTACGTAATAATAGGTCTGACTGACTAGGTTTGTTATTAAGTTTCTATTTCTAAAATTTCCACTTGAATGTTGTAGCCGAATTTTATGAAGAACGTATTAGCGGAACCACTCATCTGCGCTTACAATGACATTATGATAAGGCATATCTCATATAAATATAAATGTACCTATACAATACATTAGCTTCCAACGGCGTATGAATGCGAGCGCTCGAAAATTTCCCAGCTGGAGGCAAAGTATTCTGTAGTAATAAAATATACGACAATCCAAAACTGGTATTGAGGTATCTAAAAATTTCTCATGTGGAAAAATTCAGCTTTTATTACAAATTATTTTCAAAAAGGATTTCTGTCTTCCCCATGCAGATTGTGGGTCTCTACTAGAGTATTATACAAATTGATAAAATGGTTTTATTGTAGAATACTCCGCAGTCGCTTGGAAACATACCGAATAGATTTCAAATTATTCATAATTTTCTCAATATGCTTGTCCCATTTTATACGATCATTTATCTCAACTCCTAAGTATGTAACTGACTTCTCCCATTTCATAGAATGACATTTATCATCGTTCAGAGAGTCGAATTAATCTTTCTTAGGTATCTTCCATTTTATTGCAAGTATCTGCTGCATCTTCCTCAGTCATTCCTTCAAGATACTTACAGAATTGTAACGTAACAATTGATCACTCGTTATGAATGATAATTTTCGAAGAGAGAACCACTTTTATTTCCTTGTTCAATTGATGTGATAGATTTAAAGACTATTGACAAATTCGGAGGCAAGTTTCACATATTTCTTCATATCATATTTCCTTCGGAATTATTGATGAGCGATAATATCACTTATTCCCTATACTTTCCTAATTACAAAATTTCTCAGACTAAAACCACCATGGAAACCAAATGAACCATATTAGGTTAGATTTAAGAGGATTCTACCTATTGCATGGCAAACTGATGGTCTCTATTGTGCCCCCATCAAAGCTGTTCTGGCCATTTCCTGATCTACAGCACGCCTTCCAGTTACAGAGTTCTAATGAACTCCAATATCTGAGATGGCTTCAAATAGGCTACTTTCTCACTTCTAAAAGTTTCTTGTCCAAAGCATATTTTTAATTGGCTAATGATGGCGAGTCATTCCGTCACCAGGTGATTTAGAGTTTCGTCCTCCTCCTCAGAGACAATATCACGTAGGGGATATTGTAAGTGAGTAGGTAGTTGATTATTCTTAGATCTTGTAGTGTTACAGTTTCGATGAAACTTTTTGCAATGATCCAATGCCGGAAGATTCCGCCAAAGTGTTTTCCTTTCGGTTTTTTCTTTATCTTGAAAGTCTTTCTTGTAGGTAGTTTTGCCTATACCACAGAAGGTTCCGGGTCAATGAAAAGAATTTGTGTTCCTTTTCTAGTAAGTGTGTTGGCCTCTTCATTTCCTTTAATTCCCGAGTGTCCGGGAACTCAGAATAAAATGCCATTGTTATTTTTACTTATATATTTAATACCATTTTAGAGTCAATGATATGCTTTGTTCACAGCCTGACTGTCAGAATGTATCGCTATATCACATTTTTGATAGTTTCTTACTAGATTAATTTCCATACATCTTTCCATTGCAAGTAGGTATCTCTGCTTGAAAGATGCTTAGACAGCGGCCTAACGATAGTGAGCATTTCAGGCTTGTATACTCCAGCTCTAGTTTCCGGTATTGTTTTTAGAAGCATCGATGTATCATTTAATGGTATTATTTTTGAGAACTGGGATTGTGGACTCCCTTTCTGAATCTACTTTTCTACTTCGTATAGTAGTGTAGGTTTTTCGATACTAGATTTCTTCATAATGTCGAGACTGGGTAGGTTCGCTGATGGTATGTAATTCGTCAGAGAGGCTAGGTTCTCTAATTCCTAATTCCCTCATTGTCGGTACCTTTCCTGGATAGTCTTAGAATGATCTCATTGCCTACTCTATCCAACACAAGATGAACAGGTATGAATGAACTCAACAGTGTTTGTGTATGAGTGTTAATAATGATGAAAGAGCAAATTCTTTTGCTGTAAATGTCCAGAAACTAGCTACAGCAGCCTTCATATCAGAAATACTTCTATAATGAAATGTACCGGGTTTTTCACCATAATTTGACCCCACCTTCAACTTTGTTACTGAAAGAGGTACAAAAAAATGTTTTTTTTGTGACGGGAAAAAAATTTGACATTTTATCTCTGTTGACAGGTAACAAAATATGACTTTTCACATTTTCACATATATCTTTATCTCCCTCCGCTTCGCGTCGGGAGACAACATAACCTCGAGCTAAAATCTAATACTTTTTTCCCTTGTATAATAAATAACTATTTCTACAAAAGTTTCACGAAATCGACAGTGTTTTTTAAAATGATTTCACAAAATGAAATATATACAGAGTGGACAACATATTGATTGCAACTTCATTTTTTCAATTAGAACACCCTGTGTATTTTTCTATATTTGACTAGCTCTTTTTCCCCTGATTTCGAATATATAACATATGTTTGCTCTATCTCTCTTATTCTTAGTACCGCAGAGTTTCAAATTTCAAGAACCACCTGGCAAGCTAAGAAATCAGTTTTCAAGTGGAAGGCTGCGATAACTCAAAATACCCTTTTTTGAGTTATCTCGTTGGCAACGATATATGACATACGTTTGTCATTAAATGAAATTATTAATCGAATATGCACTACACAGAAGCGGAAAAACTCGAAATATCTTCACCTTATGTGAAAGGCAATAAAAATAAGAAAGCTACAAGCGAGAATATATGGAGTTGCATCCAAATCATTCAATTCCAATTTATAGTGAAAAACGTATGTCTTAGCGATGCCAACGTGATAACTCAAAGAAGGACATTTTGAGTTATCGCAGCCTACCACTTGAAAACTGATTACTGAGCATGCCAGGTGATTCTTAAAATTTGAAACTCTGTGGTACTCAGAATAAGAGAGATAGACCAAACATATTTTATATATTCGAAGTCAGGGGAAAAAGAGCTAGTCAAATATAGAAAAATATACAGGTTGTTCCATTTGAAAAATGAAGTTGCAATCAATATGTTGCCCACTCTGTATATATTTCATTTTGTGAAATCATTTTAAAAAACACTAGTCGATTTCGTGAAACTTTTGTAGAAAACATTTTTTTGTACCTCTGTCGGTAACAAAGTTAAAGGGGGGATCAAATTATGGTGAAAAACCCGGTACATAATCTTTTATAAATGGAATAATTCTTCTGGCGTCAGTGCAAAATATTGATGAGTAGGTGAAGTAGTAATTTTTTCAATTTCAAGTCAAGTATTTATTTATCAAGTACTTGAATCATATCAAGCTACTTGATTTTTACCAGGTTTATTGTATAGTGTCACATCAATAAAAATTATGAAATGAGAAGGAACCTTGCAAGAAACACTTTAATTTATTAAACTCATTGTATGAAAGAACCGAAAATATCAACTTTTTTGAAATAGAAACATAAATTAAATCTCTATAAATCATAACAAAATGAAAATTTATAAAAAAAATAAGTTTCCTAATATTGGGCAACTTTCAGGATTTGTTTGATTTCATAACTTCAATCATAACAAAGTGAAAATTAATAGAAAATTAAGTTTCTTAATATTGAGAAACCTCCATGATTAGATTGATTTCATGATTTTCATCCAGGATCTAAGAAACAAGAGGCATCTTAGATTTGTCGCCTAACCTATTGCAGGTTTTTGTAACTGTAAGAGCAGATCTCAAAAATTGTCTTTCAACAGGAGCTGAAGATGCTGGCGTTGATAAAAAATACGCACGGCATATATTTCTGCAATCTCGTGCGCGCTTAGACTAAATAAGGGGATTCCTCGTGCGCCGAGAGACTGAAGTATTCGCCAGTGTAACTTTATCAGTGGTTTTCTCACATTTCTATGAAATCTATTGGTAGATTTTGGTAGTTTCAGAAATATCATTTTAAACTTGGCCAAAATGGCCTAGTTTAGAATATATGCAGTGCGGCGCGTGCATATCAAGATCAAGTAATATCAAGTGGCTTGATATCAAGCAAAACAATCAATATCTAAAATCAAGTCAAGTTCAAATATGTAATTTTTCACGAGCTTGATTTTCAAGTCAAGTAGTTGGTTAAAATTTCAAGCTACTTAGCTTGATGAATCCCTACTGATTAGGAAATACATTTCCTGAGCATCTTCTACTGATCATAGTTTCCTCATTTTACCAACTTTACTATTATTAGTTATATACGTTATATCATGCCTTTGAAATTGATAAACTAGTAAGAGAAAGACTAGATGTACTACTCGCGATTAGGCGGTTTAGTTTTTTTTTTATTCTTTGGGAGTGATAATAATCATTATGAATCATGCTATAATCAATTATTATAAGCATCTATCCGATTTCATGCAAATAGCTCATAATTGCTCGGATTCAAAAATTGTCATCTTGTTAGATAAGTTCATTTCGATGTAGGAAGACTATAAAATTTCAAGATTTCATGCCGAATTGAAACCGGAAAAGAAAATCAATCGTTATTGTATGAATGACGTTGTTTACGACCTTTCCTGTGGGGAAAATATAATTTCATCAGCTGACATTCAACAAACATAGCAGAGAATGGGTTTCCGTTGGCAAGGCTCCTGCGCATTGTGTCCATTCTTTTTCAATTCATGATGGTGAAACACCTTCAGTGTTTTAGTTGGGTTGTTGTTTTTCCACCTTGAATCTGTTAAAATAAGATAAAAGAGGCCGAATGGAACCAATTTGTTTTTTCTCTTCACAAGAATTATCAGGTCAGTTGTTGGCTATTATGTTGATGGATATTGTTGATGCAATGTTGACATAACAAATGGATGATTAGTGAACTGATATTTTTCCTAAGGAAGAATTTGTGTATTTAACCGAGTTTTTCTTTCAATTACAATATTATATGAATTTAAGATTTGTCGAATTTTATAGACGTCAAAATTTTCTAAAAAACTTTTGGCGCACATAATGTTGTAATAAGATTCATCTCGCTGTACCATTTAGAAGAACATTTTTTATAGGATGTAACCGCACTTGATTGACTTTTCTTGATGGAAACCCATCCAAATTAATTTTAAATTAATTCTATTCTATTTATACTGAGAAAATAAATATAAATGTTGTTGATTCTTACATGTTCGAAAACGAGCCGAAAAAAGATTATCTTCTAATTTCATTAGGTTGCAATGCACAACATTAGATCTGTGTTATGAAACCGTTTCCAAGAAAGTATTTGATGTTTTTTGTAGGAGATATAGGGCTATCGTATACATAGCGTTCAAACTAGACTGTCAAAATTTATTGCAAAAAAGGAGATAAGTCGATTACTTCAATTCCAAACACAATGTTCAGTTCCACATTGTAGATGCATTGAAGATCGCATAAGAAAAAATTCAAAAATAGTACGCTTTTGGTATGGGAAACTATTGAAATACTCTATTTTTCTGTTCCGAAAACGAAATGTGGTGCTGAACCACTGTTTTCAATTCAAAAACGACTTATCACAAAGCTCTGAAATCAAATGTTGTCAGTCTTGTTTGAAAGCCTAGTATAACAGCACTTTATGTCAAAAAAAAAAAAACTATCAAATATTTTCTTGGTATCTATCCCGATGAAATATATCTAAAGTTGTAGATTTGCCCTCGAAAGTTCCTTAGAGGCTTTCAACAAATTTTTTTTCAAGAAATGCCGAATAACTCGAGAGTTACTCAAGATTTCTATGGGAAACGTTCAAAATACATCTACAACTCTTCTTCCGCCGTTTTTTTTTTTCCGAAATTCGAGGTTTTATTGTAAAAAACTGCTTATACATTTATGATTCAAAGAATTGTCAATCGCTGGCCAATACTTTCCCCCATCTTTCGGGCAGCGAACGAATCCCGCGTTGAAAAAACTGGTCATCTTTCAAAGCGATTCACGAATCGTTCCAATTTTTTTACTTCTTCATAAGACCGAAAGTGCTGGTCAGCCTGGCCGTGTGTCATTGATCGAAACAAGTGATAGTCCGAGGGAGCAACGTCTGGAGAATACGGCGGGTGGGGTAGGACTTCCCATTTCAACTTTTCCAAGTATGTCTTGACCATTTTCGCAACATGGGGTCGAGCATTGTCAAGCTATAAAATCACTTTATCATGTCTCGTTGTATTGCGGCCGTTGGTCTTTCAATGCTTGGCTCAAACGCATCGATAACGATCGCCTGTGATTGTTTCAGTCAGTTTTAACAACTCATAATACACAACGCCTAGCTGGTCCCACCAAATACTGAGCATGACGTTGCCACGGCGAATATTCGGTTTGGCCTTCGACGTGGAAGCATGGCCGGGATATCCCCATGATTTTCTGAACTTGGGATTATTAATGAACCCATTTCACGCCCCAGTCACAATGCATTGCAGAAATCGTTTCCGGCACCCATTTTTTCTTGTTTCTGAATCATTCCCATGACTTTCAAGCGTTTTGAAATGGCTTGTTGCGTTACTCCCAACAATCCTGCCAATTCTTGTTGTGTTTGACACGAGTCTTGATCAAGCTTCCAATTCTGCATATTCGAAAATCTTCTCTCTTCCGCCGTCATGCAGGTCTTCAATGTCAAAATCACCGTTTTTGAAGCGTTGAAACTACTCTTGGCTCGTTCTGTCACTAATAGCGGCCTCGCCAAAGTTATTTGAGAGTATTCGATGAGCCTCAGCCGCAGATTTCTCTATATTAAAGCAGAAAATTGAAACCTCTCGCAAATGACGAGAATTTGGCTCGTAAGCTGACATGTTTACAAATACGTGAGCTTATGTATGACATCTACGATCTATTTATTCCGACTATTACTTAGTGCTTCAGCCATCTATTGCAAAACGGCGGAAGCAGAGTTGTACATCTATTGAATATACATATAATAAAATGTAGGCTGCTATGACATTCGAAACGAGCAAGTTGACTTAGATTTGACCACGAAGGTGACCCCGAAATTAACAACAGAAGGCAGACCACATGCAGATTAAACAGTGAAAAATTCGAAATGAGCAATCCCACAGGTGCTAGTTAAACTTTATAAACTAGCAGTATAATATTTCAGAATATTTATTTTCCTACACAAATATCTGTTATTTTTCAGCTGCTGCATTGACAATGTACAACGCACAACCACAACAACTATCCACGGAGTTATCCCAAGCTGAGGAGGCTTGCAGCTCAGGACGTAACTCCATTCTGGTCCTGAAGTGCGGATATATCTGGAACAGCGACTCCCCAGATTCCGACAGGGTACTAACAGATGTCGACAGTGGACACAGCACCGCTCATTCACCTACTGGAACAGATGGCCCTAAATCTATGTCTCCTATACCCTCGATGTCGCCGATTTTCTTGAGAGGAATGATGTTCAGTGATACGGAGATGCTGGAATCGACCCATCGTGGTCTTCATAAGTTCGTTCCTAGACACGACGATGAGATAGAAATAGAGATAGGGGATCCTATTTATGTACAGAAAGAAGCTGATGACTTGTGGAGTGAAGGTGAGAGGTATTTCGTTATTTATGCACAACGTAAACTGGAGCCAACGTACAACGTAAACAGAGTCAGACCGATGCAAAACGTAAACTCGGGCTGGACCGATGTATGGTTTTTCAGCATAATTTGATCCCCCCTTTAACTTTGTTACTAAAAGAGGTATAAAAAAAGATTTTTTACAAAAGTTTCACGAAATCGACTAGTGTTTTTCGAAATGATTTCACAAAACGAAATATATACAGAGTGAGCAACACATTGATTGCAACTTCATTTTATGAAATGGAACACCCTGTATATTTTTCTATATTTGACTAGCTCTTTTTCTCCTGATTTCAAATATATAACATATGTTTGGTCTATCTCTCTTATTCTGAGTACCACAGAGTTTCAAATTTTAAGAATCACCTGACATGCTCAATAATCAGTTTTCAATTGGTAGACTGCGATAACTCAGAATGCCTTTTTTTTTGAGTTGGCAACGATATGACATACGTTTTTCACTATAAATTAGAATTGGATGCAACTCCATATATTCTCTCCTTATAGCTTTCTTATTTTCATTGTTCTCCACATGAAGTGAAAATATTTCAAATTTTTCCGCTTCTGTGTACTGCATATACGATGAATAGTTTCATTCAATGACAAACGTATGTCATATATCGTTGCCAACGAGATAACTCAAAAAAAAGCATTTTGAGTTATCGCAGCCTACCGCTTGAAAACTGATTTCTGAACATGCCAGGTGGTTCTTAAAATTTGAAACTCTGTGGTACCAAGAATATGAGAGATAGACCTAACATATGTTATATATTCGAAATCAGGGGAAAAAGAGCTAGTCAAATATAGAAAAATATACAGGGTGTTCCATTTGATAAAATGAAGTTGCAATCAATGTGTTGCTCACTCTGTATATATTTCGTATATATTTTCAGATTTAGCAAAAACTTTCGATACCGTGAATCATGCTATTCTGTTGGACAAATTGAACAATTATGGGATTCGAGGTAAGGCTCTGCAACTACTAACATCATATCTAGAAAAAAGGTGCCATAGGGTGAAGATAAATTATGTTTTGAGTGATTATTGTGGGGTAAGCACTGGTGTCCCTCAGGGGACGGTGTTGGGACCGTTGTTTTTTGTTTTATATGTTAATGATGTTTTTGACTCGGTGGCTGAAGATGTGTTGGTCTTTTTCGCGGTGGTGTCGACTGGTATAAGTTGTAGAGAAGTGGAGGACAATTTGAATTATTATTTAAAGAACATAAGTGGATGATTAACTTCTAACATGCTCTCCTTGAACATAGATAAGACAGTCTACATAACTTTTGGTAACTATTGTGGTAGTGTTCCACAATCTTTAAATGTATGTATAAATGGAAGATTAATAAATAGGATTGATTCGGTTAAATACTTGGGATTAATTTTGGATTACAGGATGGGATAAGCATATTGATTATTTGTTGAATAAGACAAAGCGTTTAGTATTTATTTTTCACAAACTTTGTAAAATGATGCCCAGTGAGATTCTTCTTAAGATATACTCTGCATTGTTTCATAGTGTGATTAATTATGGTATAATTGCTCGGGGTGGAGCTCATTCAAATTGTTTAAACCTCTTGAACAATCAACAAAAAAGAATCTTGAAAGTTGTTAATAAGAACAAAATTGCTCGGGGCGTCCCCCTAAATATTGAAAAATTGTTTTTACTGGATTCACTGAGATACCATTACGGAAACCTTGAGAGTGAATTTTTAAGATCAGGAACAAGATCACTAGAAACAAGAGATTACAATTACCTATAAGATATAGGACTGTAAGTTCCAAAAGTAGCAGTGTTAGACCAATAAGTGTTTTCAACTCTCTTCCAAATAAACTTAAGGTTTCGGATGATGTTTATTTCAGGAAGAATAAACTAAAGAGGTGGATTGCGGCTGAGTTTCATTGATTTTTGTATATTTTTTTGATTCAAGGCAATTTTATTTCATTTGATGGTATTTGATAATTATTGTTACTTTTTCTGCTTTTGTTATTGTTTAGTTCTTGTTGGCTATGAATTGTGCAAATAGGTTGATCTAAATCGAGCTCACAAACAGGCAACTCGACTGTCTCTGTGAGATGCACATCATTGTATTGTGAATTTTTTATCAATAAATAAATAATACAACACAAATGAAATAATATGCGTACAGACCGAGGATAGACGAGAGAACAAAAATTGCTCTTCTTTTCCCCTTCATTGTCATTGAAACGTTTCATTTTTTACCTTCGATTCAAATTTACATTTGGACGATATCCTTGTTTTTTTTTTAGGTGTCAACTTACGAACAGGACGAATGGGCATTTTTCCATCGGCCTATGCAGTAGACTGTGATTATAGTGACTGGGACTCTTCCAGCGAGCATGGAAGACGAGAGCGTTTTGTTTTGGGATATTTGGGATCTGTGGAAACTTTGGCCCACAAAGGGACTTCCGTTGTTTGTCAGGCTGTGAGGAGGGTGATTGGAAATACCGGGAACGAACCCGAATCCCACCCTTGCATATTGGAAATATCCGATCAAGGACTGAGAATGGTGGATCGGAAAAATCAAATTGTAAGTTTCGCTTTTTTTTTAACTTTTAATTTAATGATTCGTTCCAATAACCATGATGGATTTTACTTTATTTCGTGCTGTTGAATTCAAATTTTTGATAGTTTCTGCATTACATTATTCCATCTTCAAGTATCAGAGCCGTCGCTAGTCAAACTGCTGCCCTAAGCAGATACCCAATTTGCCGTCTTAAAAGAATGTAGAATGTAGAAAAGAATGTAGCATTGGGAAATCGGGGTCTTTTAATGAGTGATGAAAAAATTGGCATCTCTTTGAGAAATTTCAATACCAAATAACTCAGGGGCAACACTGATATCGCCAGGTGAAATCTGATATTGACATCGTGAAATTTGACATTTTTTGTGTTATAAGTACGCATAACGTTTTGATGTACGAGCACGAATTTTGCTGTAAATAGTAAATTGGAAATTTAATTTCTGCCAAAATATGGATTTAACTCGTGAAAATTTTCGTGCTATGAAAATTATGTCAACGTGGTCAAACTTAAAATTCATCTATCAACTAAATTCAACTTTTGGCGATGAAGCACCATTTAAAGCCACTGTATTTCGCTGGTACACTGAATTCAAACGTGGACGTAATTCGCTCACAGACGAAGTTAAAGAAGGTCGTCCAAAATCAGTCGTTGTGCCATTGAAGCTGTGCGAAAACTAATTAGAGAAGATCGTAATGTGACATATCAGGAATTCGAGAGATTTTAAGCATTAGTATGCCTAGCATACATAAGATTTTGCACGAACATTAGTGTGTTCGGTAGCTCTCTGCAAGTTGCATTCTATATCTGTTGAATGATGCTCAAGAAATTGCTAGTGTCAATCAGTGCCGTGAAATGATTTCGAAAAAAAGCAGTGAAAATATTTTGCATCAAAATTGCTTGTTTATTTTTTGTATTCTCAATACAATTAGTAATTAGTAACCTGAAAAAACCATCTAAATTCAATTTATTTCATACTGATACATCACAAAGGAATAAATGCTTAGTTACCGTAACTATAAACATTGTCATAACTCCCTTGGGAGTTCAACAGGGCAGTTATAGATCTTTAACTCCCTCTAAAGTGTTCACAAAAACAAACCGACAGTTGTCGAATTTACCACTAAAGTTGTTACCCGAATTGCAAGGATTTTCTATTAAACGGTTGTCACTGTTAATGACTGTATTCAAACATGAAGTTGTTTCCCTTCTTTCATCTGACATGCCACCTAACATTCTTGCAGTTTTGTTTTTCAATTCCATGCTGTCGGCCAAATACCCTTCTGCCACCGTTGAACTTCGCCATCCACCATGTCTCTTCAATGTTGTCATATTTGCTCCTGCATTGACCAAGGCAGTCGCAGAAGTCCTTCGCAGACAACGTCCTGTGAATGTTTCTGGATTCGGCAATTCCAAAAAACTAGCAATTTTGCTTGGAATTGTCCCGAATGTATTTTTTCCAACCGGTTGAACTGAGCAACGTTTTCCGCGATACGTTAGAAAAAATCATTCCGGGCCCGATGGACGTAGAAGCATATTATACTTTCTCACTAGACTCAATGCAGAGAACTCGTTTTCTTCCACAATAGTAAATCTCTTACGAATATCTGCCCCTATCTTCGATGTGATTACTTTTCATATTCAAAAGTTCTTGACATCTACAGCCCCCGAAATAACCCATAATCAAAACTACCTGTAAAACAGAAGAATAAATGTGCAATCGTTACAGTTTCAGTTTGCATTACATGCCTTATGAAGTAAGTATTCTTGATCAGACGCTTTCTTCAAAAATTTGACAATATCTTCCCGACTAAACACTTGAGACTTTTTTGGCTCATAGCCTTTACTTTTGCGTTTGAGAAACGCTTCCAATTCGTGAAATTTACTTCCGTCTATGTCATCATGTATTCTCATCATCAATTTTAGCATTGACCACTTAGTCCACAGCGAATTAGGACTATACAATTCAGACTGTAAGAAAAATAAATTAATTCACATATTAGACTAAAAGAATAAATAGATACCATCTCTTGAAAATACGCCAACATTACAGTTTCACTCGTGTTTTTACTATCCATACGGTTAACTTCCATCCACTGCAGAAATTTGTCATATTCCTTTTTGTACTTAAGTTCCGACTTTGTCGATAGTAGTACGGAACGAGTTTTTTCAGCCTTTTCCAACAAATCTCTTGAAATCTCAATTCTCTTTGAGTTTGCATTCATTTTCACAAATTTGAATATGATGAGAAACACGATGTGACAAATATCTACAATAATGTCAGTGACATTTCCATGGCAACCATGCCTAATTAATTCTTAATAAAGATAATTCGTTTTGTTCTGAAAACCAAAACAATTTGGTTTTTATATTTCATGCAGTATGAAATAAAATTAATTATCTATCTTGTGAGTTATTGGATTTTAACCACCTCGGGCAACGCAACAATCCCTCGGGACTTACGTCCCTCGGGATTGAAATCTGTTGCCCTCTGTGGTTAAAACCCTCATAACTCCCTTGATACATAAATAACTATTATTGATTGATGAGAAAAAATGAATCTTCGTCCTTTCCCTTCATATTTCTCATATTATCATATCCCTGGATATTTTTGAGTGTTAGAGACAAATCCTAAAAAATATTCTCCCTGATTTTCATCATTATTTTTTCGCAATTATTCACGAAATTATTTGTTATACCTGAAACATTAAGGAACCGCCCCAAAAAAGTGATAAAAGACGGTGAAGTTTATCAAAGAGAATGCCGATAAGCTTAATGAGTTTATGATTTTTAGCTTCAATAACTCGTAAAAATATACTAGGAGGATTAAGTGTCAAGTTATGATTTTATGTTAAATTTGTCTGTATTCCTTTTTATTGTTTCTCTGAAGTACATTCCTATTCGGTACAGTAGAGGAAATCAATTTTCAATTGATTACATTTCGAAAAATATTGTCCTACCTGAATATTATAGAGATTATGTTTCTACCTCTAATAAGAACCAATCATATTCATTTTGTACAATTAAATGACATACATGATATGTCAAGTTCTCAATACACGAAATGTAGAGAAAGTTTATTGTTCACGATGGAAAGATTTACCATATAATGACAGAATACAAATTCGTTTCAACTCACGTCTTTCCGTATAAATTATATCTTCAGTTATTTTCTTTTCTCAATAATACCATTGATTCAGTAGTTCTGAAATTCTGTATCACGACATCATCCCAATAAGCATTGAGAAAGCTATATGTAGTTGTTATTTTTTGATATTTGACATATCAATAAGTCTGAAAATTTTTTAAACGAGGAATACTTATACCATATAGGAATTATTGTAGCAACATAAAGAGATATATGTACTTGAATTTGTTTTTTACATGATTTCAATGGAATTATTGGTTTTGAAATGATGAGAAATTCATTTCGATTCATACGTAGAATTGACTGAAATAACAAAAACTATAGGTTCTGATTTGAAAATCTTGAGTTTTTATGAATTTCAGTTGTCCAAGTTCATGATCTTCTAATGAACACCTTGTATATTTTTGGTCCAAACCTCAAACAGTCTTATAACACTAGGTATTCATAGAATCGAAAATGAAAAAGGCTTTTCCGAAATAAACTTTTTCTGTAGGAATATTCGAAAAATTGTGAGACCTCGTTGCTATCATTTTTTCCATAATTCTATTAACTCATGAACCGTTGAGTTAATACCTAAGGTATGACATATTGCTGAAATTGTCTTCAAAATAGCTATCTTATGATGTAATAATGTGCCATTTGAAATAGGGAAGTAATAGTCTGTTTCCGGTATAACCAGTTGTGGAGATTTGAATATACACTGCGCAAAAGAATTAACGCACATTATGGAAATCTCAAATTTATTCTACAACTGAAGGTGTTCTCAATGATAATTATTTTTATCAGAATTATGCATGCGTATGTTATCCACTTTCAACGTTTTTCTTCAATACATATGTTTTTTCCCAGCAGGAATAAAAAAAGATGAGATTATCAGATTTTGAATGTATTGGCTCCATTCTGAAATCAGTTGTTCTCGATCAATTCTAGTGATCAATAGTTTTTCTTTCGTTTGATTTTCTACACTCTACACTACAATTTGACCCAAAAGGAATGTGCCCAAGCGGTAGTTTTACGAGAAGAAGGGTGGACATATATAAGAATTGCAGAAAGGTTTGGAGTTTCCCATACAAGTGTGTCCAGAATGTTGCAGCGATCCAGGGAGACAGGTATGAATGTCCGAAGACCAGGACAGGGTAGACCACGGGTAACAACTGCCATTCAAGAACGTTACTTGAGAGCTTCTTCGTTGAGACAACGGTTTGCAACCACTCGCCTCCTTCAAAATCAGCTTGAGCAAACTCATGGGGTTCAAATTAGCACTCAGACAATAAGAAATCGCCTCAGAGAATATGATTTAAGGCCTCGTGTCGCGGCAAGAGACCCAGCACTTACCCCAGTCCATCGAAAGGCACGTTTGGATTTTTCGAGAGAGCATATCCATTGGGAAGAGGCTGATTTGGAAAGAGTTCTCTTCACAGATGACTCTAGATTCTGCCTCTACCATTGTGATCGACGTTCCCTTGTATACAGACGTCCACATGAAAGATATGCTTAGTGCACACTTTCCCAATCAGCCTCTTCCCAATGGATATGCTCTCTTGCAAAATCCAAACGCGCCCTTCGATGGGCTGGGGTAAGAGCTGGGCCTCTTGCCGCGACGCGAGGCCTTAAATCATATTTTCTGAGGCGATTTCTTATTGTCTGAGTGCTAATTTGCACCCCATGAGTTTGCTCAAGCTGATTTTGAAGGAGGCGAGCGGTTGCAAAATGTTGTCTCAACGAAGAAACTCTCAAGTAACGTTCTTGAATGGCAGTTGTTACCCGTGGTCTACCCTGTTCTGGTCTTCGGACATTCATACCTGTCTCCCTGAATCGCTGCAACATTCTGGACACACTTGTATGAGAAACTCCAAACATTTCTGCAATTCTTGTGTATGTCCACCCTGCTTCTCGCAAAATTATCGCTTGGGCACATTCCTCTTGGGTCAAATTGCGTGTTTCGCGTTGCATAGCGATCGAGTGTAGAAAATCGAGAACAATTGATTTCAGAATGGAGCCAATACATTCAAAATCTGATAATCTCATCTTTTTTTATTCCTGCTGGGAAAAAAATATATGTATTGAAAAAAAACGTTGAAAGTGGATAACATATGCATGCATAATTCTGATAGAAATAATTATCATTGAGAACACCTTCAGTTGTAGAATGAATTTGAGATTTCCATAATGTGCATTAATTCTTTTGCGCAGTGTATTTTAGGTCGAAAGATCATTGTCTGAAACCCAAAAATGCAAATTTTCAGCACAAAATTATAATAAGTTTTTCATAAACGTCTAATAGTTCATCGCGGTGAATCACCCTGTATATGTACAAAATTTTCGACGATGAATAAAAAAGGAAAAAAGTTTTCAGAACAGAATTTTGTTTCAGATTAACGATACATGCATGGACTACTTCTACTCTCTCAAAAACGTATCATTTTGTGCATTTCATCCGAGAGATCATCGATACCTTGGATTCATAACGAAACATCCAACGTTGCAAAGGTTCGCCTGTCACGTGTTCCGTGGTACAGAATCTACAAGGCCGGTAGCAGAAGCTGTAGGGTGAGTAAACTGTTTTTTGAAATATATTTCAGCTTGTAGAACAAAATATTGAGGCATATAATAATAATAATAATAATAATAATATATCATAGTTTATTCTCAGAAAAAAAAACAAAATTTCTCAAAATGACATCAATTCCCAAAATCTACATACAATGAAAATAAACATAAATCACAGAAGTAGCGTTGCTACTTGTAAGTGATGTTCTTTCACTTCTACATATCAACGAGGTCACAACAATGCTGATCAAAAATAACAATAAAAAAAGAACGAAAAACAATTTTGCAAAATTCAGACTCATAACAGTATCACAATATCCTATCATCAACATATCTCTTCAAATTTTTGAGAACAAGTTATTTGTTGTTAATCATTTCTGTCTGAACATTGAAGCCATTTCCTCACTTTTCTCTTGAAATTAGGGTGGTGTACGGAAGATTTATATTCTCTAGGAAGCAAGTTGAACAACTTAGGAGCTATATACTGGGCACATCTTTGACCAATAGTCTTGGAGATTCTAGGAACAACGGCGCTATCCTCTCTCCTTCTTGTTTCATGTGGATGTTCTATAGGTTTAATCTTTATTCTTCGTCGGTTGATACTCATCAAAAGGTTCAGGGCGAATAACTGTCTTAGATCACACATTCCTGTTTCCGCATATAGTTGATCCGATGGCAATCTGATTCCTCTATCATAAATGACTTTCAATATCCATTTCTGCAGTTCTTCTAAACTTCGAAGGTGACAGTCGCTTACACCTCCTATACTCCTATACAGGGTATCACCAAAAAGGGATTAATAATTCATCACTGTATTATCCGAACGAACTGCAAATAATTTTTTTTTCGAGCAAAGGTACAAACTTCGAGCCGAATTTTATTTATTTTCTCCGGAATTGAAGCAGAGAAAATCACAACATTTTGTGTGATTCTTTTTACTTCGGAGGGCTACATAAATACTAGGTACTTTAAACATACTATAAAAATTTCAGGTGCATCCCAAACTGGAAGCTTCTAAGGTAAAACTCACAGCAACTTTTTCGAAGCTTTTATTTATCAATTTTGAGGCCACATTTCTGAGAAATCGAACGAATCGTGACGTGAAGTCCTAGTTCAGTCATGTTAGTGGGGACAAGTAGCGACCATCTCCTCGGTCACGGCTGAAATATTCTGATACGAACCATAATATTTAGAGAAATGATTCTTTCTGGAATATTCCAAAAATATCTGACGACAGAAGAAATAATACGGGATCATCGAATACTTTCAATATTTTTTTCAAACTCAATAAAAGTTTTACTGAAAAGTTATAAATGACATTGTTTTGAAAGTACGTACACTAATTGTATTTTTCAAGGCATGTAATTCGGAAATTGATTGAGTAATTGTATACCATGATGATTGGAATTCTGTATCTCTTATTTTGAAAACTAAGAGATTATGTAGCTCAGACATGCAACGCCAAAACACTGAAAAGATTATTTTAATAATAAAAATAATAATGCATCCATTTATTGTTAAGTCTCACATTCATATGGGACAGCAAAAGGCCTCAATTATCAGAGTTCCTGTAACCCAGACTCTGCTTAGGCCTCATATTAAATTACAAAGAAAAAGAAATCAAGAGCAACCAAAAACAAAATATTCTCATTAAACAACAAAAAGAATTAAATGAAAAAAATTACAAATTCCAGAAAAAGTCGTGAACAGAGATCATTAGCTTTTAAAATTTTGAAGGAAAAAAAACTAAATTAAACATTCTGATGAGAAAACATTACATACACTTCAAAATTCACTTGGATTTGAGATAACAGAGATGAAACTAAGGGATAAGGGATAATTTTGAACAGAAAACTACAATAAAAATTACTGAAATATTTTGGGAACACTGCGAATATTAAATCGTTATTACGATCTGGCAGAAATCTTTTATTGAGTTGTGAGTTAATGGTTCGAAAGTTCGTATGATATTTCTTGAAAAAATGACTTCAATAAGAATTTAAAGAAGCACACAAAGATACATTAAAGACGAGTGCTCAAAAGCTTTTTTGACTTCATGTCAGTGTTTTTCTATTTCTTTTCGATATTTTGCTTGGATTTTTTGGTTACTAAAATATTAAATTATGCACTCATCTTGAAATTTGTCGTTTATTTTACTTGGGTTTTGTCCATTAACGAACTCAACCCTGGTATTCGAGATTCGAGATGGAATTTTGAGATGTATTTGTCATCAGTTAGTGGAACCGAACCTTATCGTTTGAGATTATTCCCTACTCAAAATTACAGTCATTGTGACGAAATAAAAGAAGGATCTATTCGCAAAACGAATGCTCAAAAAGATTTTTGTGAAAATAATTTAAATGCTAGCCTACAAAATTTCATCTACCTTTCAGGGTTCACGAAATGAAGATCAGTAAGAATTTTTCGACGAACTCTGCTAATTATATTGTAGCTAGATTGCAGAGAACGTAATGAACTATCACGGAGAGGGTCAATTAACCTTTGTAACATTATCTATCTAATACCTTAACCCTAGATCAGATTATGTGAATAACTCATTTCAGCCCCTTTGAAGATTGCATCTATTTGTACCCCTATGAGCATATCGACCAAATTAATGTTCAAGATCTGTTTAACTATTACCTCTTTGTATACTAGTTGTGTCTCTGGAAGTCTAAAACAAAATCTCGCTTGGGTAGACAAGAATACTGTCGAATTTTGGTAATCATGGGTGCTTGTAGGAAATTGATTTTTTGATTTATAAACTTTGTTCTTGGTTTACGTTAGACAATTTCTCTTGTGTAAAGAGGGAGATTTATTAAAACTATTACTGCTGCTGACTGGTGACTGGTTTTCTGTACCGTAGCCAGTAGCGGCTTGTGAATATTTATCATGAGTCAGCAGATAGTCTATCCCTATCCTCTATATCCCATTCCATAACTTGAGATATACTAACTGACAAAGAAACTGCAACACCCAGAAGGAGCTGTTTAAATTTAAAATTTTTTTTTTCGGTAAAACATAGATAGTATAGCAAGGAATTTGGCGAAAAAAATCTTGAAGGTTTTTTCATGTAAACAATTTTTGTTACTTGAATATTGTACTAGTTTTCTGCAATTTTTTTAAAATTCACAACAAACCAACTGTTCGAGGAGATCCAGAGTCGATGTTTGGTTGTTGTTAAAATGCCTAGAGCACATGTACGCGGAATTTATCGCCAGTAAGTGAATTCGAAAGAGGTCCAATTATTGGGTTACGGGAGGCGGGGTTGTCATTTCGAGAAATCGCTAACCGTAAACAGAAATCCACTACTGTTATGAAATGTTGTCAAGCGTGGTTTGATAATGCCCAAAATCGAAGAAGAATAGGCACCGGACGTCGAAGAGGCACAAATGAAGTTCAAGATCGACGTCTAAGACTTATGGCCATTAGAGACCGATTTGCGATAACTCGATCTTTGGCTGATGAGTGGTTAGAAGAACAAGGCCTGTCCGAACGGTTTACCGCCAGATAAGGTCTTTTGGACTGCTGCAGTACCGACCCCATCTTGTGTTACCTCTGACGCAGCATCGCTGGCGGCTATTACAGTGGTGCAGAGAACATCAACATTGGAATGTAGAATCGCATCAGGTCGTCTTTTCTGATGAATATCGATTCTCCTTGGGTGCACATGATGACCGAAGAAGGATTAGACGAAGTCGGGGAGAAATACGTGAATCTCAGTTTGATGTTGAGCGTCGTGTACACCGCACAGTAGGCGTTATGTTATAGGGTGCTATTGCACATTCAAGTAGGTCACCTTTAATCTGTATTCGAGGCAACATGATATCATTGCGTTACCTCCTAGTGGAGCTATATGTTCTCTCTTACCTTAACCGGCTTGAAAATACAATAATGCCTGACCTCATGTTGTCAGAGTTAGTTTAAAGTAATTCGAAGCGACCCATGCGAATCTTTTGCCATGGCCGCCCAGATCCCCCGATATTTCACCCATAGAGCATATCTGGAACATCATGGGTAGAAGAAAGAAGAAATTTACCCCAGCCCTCACGGACTTTGACGGCTGTGAGACATTAAGTACAGGTAGCTTGGGATAGTATCCTTCAAGAAGAAATAGATCATATTATGGCATCAATGCCGAGACGTGTTTGGGAGTGTATAGATAATCGCGGTGGAGAAATTGTAAATTTTTCGTTTTTTTCTCCAAATTTCAATATTCAAATTTCTTTGTCAGTTAGTATATTGTATCTCTTGGATTAAATTAAATTAGAGGACGGTGGATCATCCACCCTTGCAAGCACCTTGACTTAAAGATCTATTGTGCCTTTCCGAGCTGTTAACCAGTCCTGCAGTAATGTTTCTATGGACTTTATCAACTTTCTGGGAGCTACATTCATCACTTGTTCCTGCTTTAAAAACCAAGAGCCAAGGAATTGTAGCCTGTACAGCTTCACATTCACATAGCAAGTGTTTTGCTGTCTCAGTGGCTTCTTGACAGTAGCGACATGTGACCTAAGACGCTTCTCTCATGTTTTTTAGATTATACTTTAGTCCAGCTCACCGAGTAAGAGAGAAGTGACTTGGCTATTGTATCATACACCATTCTTTTTTCATAGTGAAACTTCGATGAAATCCTTGTTTTTTTTTGAGGGCTCTATCCATGAACACATGACTTTATCGTTTTACTTCTTTATTCCGCGAATGGTCTGAAACGATGACCAATTCGTTATTAAAGTCAGCAATGCAAATCGTGAATATGATAAATACCTAACGAAAAAACTTGAAAACTAGAAACTTGAAATTTTCTCCTAACTCCTAACTGAAAAATTGAGTACTGAACATACTACTTAATTTAGCAAGTGTTTTTTATTGATTTCCATATAATTTTAACTTTTTTTTTCAGGCGTGCTTTCCATAGGTTCTATCAGAAGTTTATGGAGACTGCATATCCAGTGGAGGATATTTACATAGAATAAGTATCAACTAATAAGAATGAAGAACGCTTATCGGAGGACTAAAATCGCTCAGAAAAAACATTTTTTGGACTCTCGTTCTTAACCAAAAAAGTTCCAGAATCGGTCGACGACAACTCCTCTGCAATGAACTCGGCATACTCAATTATTTTATAGAAACTGTTAGATTGCTGAAATACGAAGACCCCCTTTTCTAAGATGATCTCACTACTAAGTACTAAGTAATTCAATGGATATTTCGTGGATCCTCCAATCACTCTTGGGAGGATGTGAGTTAATTCTATCTCTTGAACTTGTAAATATTTTAAATGTAATCGAAAACAATAAACTTTAATTTCGAAATAAATATATATTGATTTCTCCATATGGTGGTGGATATTTTTCTAATTGTAGTAGAAGATAGGGATGATCATGACAATATCTTTGTACTTGAAATAGTGGGTTGTAGATATCTACATCATGGAATATCATTTTTGCCAATAAAGAAATAATTTGTCCTGAATGAATGTTTCTATCAGAATAAAAATGTGAAGTAAGTGTTTTGGAATTAAATGAAAATATGAGGTATCCGAAGTGTAACTGGATATTGAAATTGAATTGAAAAATCGTTAACAGCACTGTCCTGAAGCAAGGGATCTTTTGCACACTCATTTGCCTAAAACTATATCTGAAAATTTCTCAACTGTAATAGCGGGTTTCATGAAACTTTTATTTTCCGATCAACTTGTTGATAGTAGTTTGAAATCTATGGAAGTGTCAAAAATGAACTGGAATTGAACACATAAATGATTTGATCGAGTAAATCACATCGATAAAAGTTTAATGAAACCCATCATTATTCAATTGGATTTAGTTTGTATCGTTGTTACATCGAATAACAAATATTTATTCTTTCGAGACTATAAACTAAACAATAATAATAAATTTTCAAACAATAAGACATGTGTCGATAAATCACATTATAAGTAGAGAAAATGTGAAAGGGCATCATACACTTCAACGTATGATACAAGAGCACAGATAAAAAACTCTCCCCGTATAGGTGTAGTGTGTTCTGTTCACAGAATAAGATGATAAATTCATATTGACGGGCTTCTTCACACAAACACAACAACATCATTCAAATAAAATCTTTTCCACCCTTCCTCTTTACCGGAAGTTGTCGACACAAATATTATAATTAAATCTGAAACCAAAAAAAAAGAAAACCATGAAGGAGTAATAATTGTTATACAGGGTGTTTCATTGGGAAACAGAAATACTTCACAGGTGCATAGGTGGCAGCAAGGCGGTTCTGGAGCTACTCCATTTATTGGGTCTTACTATCTTCGTAGCCGAGATACAGGGTGTTTTTTGAATTTTGCTCGTTTCTTTCTGAGGCCATATCAAACGAACCACCTGGTATATTTTCTTCATATTTGGGAAATATGTTCCTAATTGAGAGCCCAAACGTATCATACAATAACCGCCTTTGAAATCCAGATCCGGGTTAACAAAAAATTATGAATAGTTTGAATCCTCGAAACTCCCAGTACATCGGAATTTTAAAAATCTGTTTTGATATTCGGTAACACCACTAAAACTAAACTGAGAAGTGTACTTCAAATTTTCGCGCAGACAGTTTTACTGCACAAATTTTCAACGTAAAAGTGAAGTTTTTAAGAACTTGTATACCTGAAAGTGGTTTGAAGTAACTTTTAACAATGAATTATCAAAAATATTGAATCCATTATTATTTCAACATTACTTTGTTATTCATTTTTACATTGGTTTTCCTTTTTATAGCTGTATTCTATTTCAGTTTCTATTTATTGAGAATTGAGTTGCATTAGTTGATTAGTCTGATTTCTTATATTTTGAAACAATTATGAACAAAAAAACATAATAACAAAAAAATTAGAAAAATAACTACAAGAACGGCTCGAAATGTCCTCCATTTTGATCTAAACATTTTCTTGCAAAATTCATAGAACACCCTGTATCTCGGCTACGAAGACAGTAAGACCCAATAAATGGGGTATCTCCAGAACCGCCTTGGTGCCCCCTATGCACCTGTGAGGTATTTCCGTTTCCCAATGAAACATCCTGTATACATAATATGATGACCATTAACATCACCACAATATATTGATAATAGGGAATCATCTGGGCAGCTGTCAGTTTTGAAGCTGTTATCTTTTGACATTCGACAAATAATTACTATTATGCTATTACTAAAAATGGAACATTTCACGCTTCAACAATGTATTGAAAATTGTTCACTACAAAAATTGTGAAAATTTTGCAGTTATAGTTTTCAAAATTAAAGCGGAAGATTTTGAGTTTTTGGGACAAGTTAAGGTTGTGAAGAATCGAATCCGTGTAAGTCGTCCAAGAACAAATGAAAATATTGCTGATGTAGCTCGTAGTGATAACTGACCACATGTCCAGATATCTGATGTCGACATTCTTGTTTAATTTGTTCAGAATTTCCCTGTTTGTGTGAGAGAGAATAATGGAATTCGAGCGATGTTAACACTGATGACTCGGTCCATAACGCAAGATACCTACATATGGATTCAATATAGATTGGATGATTGATTCTTACCTAGTTCGCTAAAATTAAGCTTGACTTTTTTGAAAATTCTTTCGACTTTCCTCTTTATTTTCTTGAATTTTCACGCTTTTGAAACACCTGCATTATTCATTGCTTTTGTCTTTTCGCTTGTGCATTTCGTTAGTGTTTTTTCTACACCGCTTTTGAAACCAGAAAGTTGACAACCTGCACCAGGGGCCCTGTAAAGAGCTGAGATTTATACCAGAGACGATTTTTCTTTAACCTGAGGCCCCATTTGGTGAGTGACATTGATGACCGCAATCTTTATAATATTATTTTACAACATTATCAAATATTTCCCTGTCGATCCAACTTCTTACACTCGCATATACAGTCCCAGAGGCGGATAGGGGGGGGGGGGGGAAGGTGCGAATGGGGGCCATGGCCCCCGCCTCGCGGACCTTATAAATATAAAAATGTATCCTGAACAATCGAAAAATATGCGTGGGCACTCACAAGGGTGAAAGATTGGATATGATCTAGAATGGTTGAAGACATGTTGAATGTATTGGCATTAATGCATATACATAGAACCGTTTGCAGTAGGCTTAATGTTAAAATATTATACAAAGATATGCTAGTCAGAAAAATAGGAGACTAGAATTTGTTATTAAATTTTTAATATTTGATCATATGTTTTTATTCAATAGGTGCAGTAAAAAGGAATTCATTATTTTTTCAATAGATGGCTTTAGTTATCTGTATTTCGTGTTCTACAAGTCCGATTGGGTTTCACTATATGGCGTTTGAAAGATGAGATTTCGCACTACAAAAACATTTTGACAGTTTTTTGATGAGTTGACTCAGTTAAGTTTGAGCGCGCCACAAAGATGGACACTAGCAAAAAGGAAATACGCTATATTGTATAGTTTTTCTTAGATGAAGACAAAAATATCAGCCAGGCGGCTGAAAGTGTAAATAGTGTTTTTGGACCTGATACTGTAATAGCCAATCACTTGCAATTTTAGTTTCGTCGATTCCGTTCCGGTAATTTCGATGTCAAAGATGCACCACGCACTGGAAGGCCAATCAGGGCCGCCGCCAGGAGTGGCATACCGGACATTTTGCCGGGGCGCCAAATCGTAGGGGCGCAAAGTCAGTTAATAGAACAAGACTTTTTGGCACAACTATTAACTTAGAACTGTAGTTATCGAACGAAACAGCACAAATTGGATCATTCTAACTACGGTTATTGAAGCCTTGTTCTTCATGCAAAAATAATGGTTTTCTTTTTACTACACCTTATACTTTCTTGCGCCTGAGTTTTCTTATGAAATGAATTTACATATATTTATGAAATATGTAAAAATTTTTTTGAACTTGTTTTTGTCCTACAAAAATTTTGGAAACTGAATATGATATGATTTACTAAAATCCATCTTTCTTTAAAAAAAAAACACTTGACCCAGTAGGTAACAACAAAAATTTACGCTATTATGACTTTCTATTGCCCCCCCTCAAACATCGTCTGGATCCGCCCCTGTACAGTCCATTTTCCTGACATTTACTGAGCTATCGGATGTAACACTCCCCAAATTTAAATTCTCAATTTCCTCGTCGCCACTTATCTTTTATCTTATATATTTAGATACATTTTGATAGATTTATACAATTAAATATAAAACAGATTCACTCAATTTGGAACAATACATTTTGTATTTTTCTAGTTCATTTCTTAATTTCGACTGATTTATAAAATGCACAACTGTTCAATTCATGCGCAACAACCATAGATATAGAAATCATACGTATCAGTGATGAAATTTAGCATTCAGATGTGAAATAACAATTTCAAGGTTCGGGCGAAATTTCATGTTGATCACGTCATCATAACCAGAAAAAAATGTTTCTGTGACAACGATCTGATTCAGTTTCAAGTAAATAAAATAACGATCTCATGCGTCATGTGAAATTTCGAGTTGATAGTCAGAAGACTCATGAGTCTTCTGACTATATATAGATATTCAATAGCTCATAAAATATTGATGCGAAGTGTGCCATTATGTCAAATGAGCTTGTTTGAAAGAGTATTTATTTTAGATTCTGAGGAAAATTTCACTTTTCGAAGATTCGATGTAGAGGGTGTTTTACAAGATGTGGAATAAAGAATATAATCTCCTCAGTCTGGACCTGCGCTATCGACAAGTCATCAGGTGAAAATATGAGGAATTGGCCTATAATCATTTCCTCAAATTTTCATAAAGATCCATGCAGGCGATCAAACGTTATGCCGATTGAAAGTTTTTGATGAAATACATAAAACAGCCTGTATCTCTCAAACTAATATAGTTAGGACATGTTTCGAACTGATTCAGACTCACCAAAATGTCCTGCATCTGCCCTGAAAGCCTGTACAATCATTCGTGAAACACCCTGTAGGTATATGTATCTATATTAATTTCATGCTTTACCTTTACATAGGAAATTTAATATCTCTTGTTTTATTAACTGACTATGCGCCCCTATACAATTTAGCTCCCCAGCAAAATGTTCAGAATTTATTGAAGTTAGTCCCTGTATACCTATCGTTTTATCTATGAATTGTAATAGGTTTCATTTCATTTCAGTCCTCTTAAATCGATTCGATAAAAATTAAATTGCTTCTTCGTGCTTTATTATTGGTGCAACTTACTTTGGATTAAATTTTCTGTCATAACCATTAACCTTACCACATTTGTGAAAACAGTCGACGTCAAGTCCAAATGTTCATGGGTTTAATAATGTTCGAGTATGAGAAGACAATTTTTTACGAAACTTACTAAGTACTTCTTCATAAGATAACAGATACCTACAACCGAGCGGAATTTTTGTATATGAATATAAAATAACGATTTCAAGCTATGTGCAAATTTCATCTTGATCGCCCAACTAAAACCATAGGCAATTCATAATATTAATAATAGATAGATATAAATGTTTGAAATTTGGTTCATATAAAGGGTGAGTCAAAAATGTGTACCGAGCTTTCTGGGGGCGATATTTCATTGAAAAATAGGTATAGTATATGAATAACTTATGGCCCAAAATCCATATTAAGGGAGATATATCCTTTCAAAGTAGATAAAACTAAAAAAATTTCCTGCTACTAAAAACTATTTCTAACTTTTATTTGTATCCAAACCTTGTAAGTGAAGACTTATTGTTATGTATTTAATGTTCATCAATGGCACAGGAAGGTCATCGACAAAATTGAGAACAGAATTGTAAATGGTGCTAAATTATTGTTATTTATGAATCTCGCGATGAATGAATCTGCTGACATCATGTGAATACAAAAACTCAAATATCTCAAAAACGGTTCAATTTTTCGCATTTCGATGAGTACCTTCTTCATGTTATTTCCTTCGCTCCATCGAATGCTTCTATTTTTTCAACAAACCGAATTCAACGAAAGAAGTTGTCCGAAATAAATCATGACTCACCCTCTAAAAACACCCTTTATCACAATGTCATAAATGTAGAAGTATAATGAGAAATGTATTTTAACAACATACATTTATGCATCATGAAATTTCAGTCTGGTAGCATTCCCTGTTTAGAGTTATGCGGAGAAATTTTTTTAATTTTTATCAACTTTGGAAGGATATATTTTCTTTAATGAGCATTTTGGGCCATAAGTTGATTCATCGATCTATACTTATTTTTCAATGTACTTTCATCCCTTGTAAGCTCGGTACACATTTTTGACTCACCCTGTGAGGAAAATAACCGCCCAAATGTCTATATCAAATTGTTAGAGGATGCTCAGATCTCAAAGAATCATTGTAACTCCTCACCTGGTTGAACTAATCGACAATAATGTCATCATAAATTTCATAAATATCGTATAAACCATAAATAAGATTTGAGGTCTCCAATAATCGCATGAAAGAACGCGAGTTCAAAAGCTCCTGACGTCAACTCAGTGTTTTCCTCAAATTTGTTATCTTAATCAAATAAATGTGAATAATGTGACCAATGGATTATTATTTCAATACTATCGACTCTGTCATTCAACAGAGCTGGCAGAATCTCGAATCAACAAGTTCCACACTGCACGCGAGCTGTAAAGCCCCAAACTCCGGCAGGCAGGGATGTCAACCTAACGAAATAAAATTTGGGAAGATGGGAAACTTTGGCTAATCGAATTTTCCGGATGTGCAGCGGAAATGTTCAACAATCGTTAATTTAGTGTCTCGAAATAGAATTTGCTCGTCATTTCGAGCATAAACCTTCATGTATAGAACAGCGTTATCGCTCTTCCGAGAGTTTCAATAGATTTAATGTCCCGAAACCAGTAGAACGTGGGATAAATTCATGAATCGCTATAAATCCCTGATTCTGCCAATCAGACCTAGTGCCTGCGCAAGGGATGTTGGACTACAAAAGACGGACTCGCTTGAGTAACTCTCTTCAGACCTGACAGTCTTTCGTTTGAAACATTGCAGCATGAGCGCTTCTGGTAAACCTCTGCTTGGCCTGTGGCTCTACCGAAGTGGCGAAAATTGGGACACCAAGAATGAGGTTCCTATCCAGAAGGCTTTGGATAAGGTGAGTTCTTACCTTTCACTTTAGTATACCACTTCTGTAAATTTCATTGTATTTTTTGGTGTCGTAATACTGTAACTGTTGTAATATTGTTACTGTGTTAATACTTTGTTGAAAAAATGTTCTCTTCATTATACAGGGTGTTTCCAAATTAGACTTGAACCTTGAAGGAGGTGTTAGTATCACTCATTTGCTGTTGATTGAGCCATATTTATTGATAACCGAAAATAAACAGTTTCTGAGATATTTGAGTTCTTGTGTTTTCTAAAAAAATTCTCACCTTACTTCATTTTTCGTTATCTTTTTCCACGTTGAACAAGTTTGAACGATTTTTAGATTATTTTCATCAGAAAAGGATTTGATATTTAAGAAAAAAGTTGAATAAGAATTAGTATGATTTGAAAGTTGGTATATGAAGATGAGAATAGTAAATTTCTAATATAAATTTGCCTAAAACTTAGGGAATACACAATTTATATTTCACAAAATTCTTTCAAAAACTTGCCAAATTCCTTCTTTATTTCCTAAAAAAGTTCTCGTTAGAATGCGGGCACTACTTTTGTTTCAGCAGATTTTGATTTGAAAGGGGAAAGAAGCAAAGAAAAGAAAGTAAATACTTAAATATTTTTCATTACAAGCAAATTCAAAATTTCAGTATAAAATGTATTTATAAATTATGTTTGAAATGACCTCCACCAATCCTTACACAAGCCTATGCCCTGTTTCTTATTTCTTCAGTTGGTACTTTCCGCCTGAAATTTACCCTCAAAATTCTCGCTACTTCGTGTATTCTTGAGGTGTTAGATTCGGAATAATCCAAAATTATAATTAAATTTGGTCAACGGAGAAAAAAGTGATGAAAAATGAAGTAAGGTGAGAAATCTTTCAAAAAACACAAGTACTCATATATCTCGTTAATAGTTGATTTTTAGATATCACTAAATATGGCTCAAACCACAGCAAATGAGCCATACTTACACATCCTCCAAGGTTAACTTCTAATTTGGAAACACGCTGTATACACACCGACAAAATAAGGAAAACAGACAAAATCTAAGCATATCCATTTGTACAGTTGGTTCACACTTTAGTTTTTGTCGTTGTATTGACATTTGATGTTGGTAACAATTGTAGTAAATTTCAATTTTCATAGAAATTTAAAATTATTTCCATTTCAAAATTATTATTCAAAATTTCATCACTTATTGTATATATTGATTTAAAGCTTCGTTTGAAAAAAATATTCTCTTTAGAATCATCTGACGCTCACCATTTTATTATTTGACGAATTAAATATTTTTTGAAATTTTTTGTGAATTGAATACTCAACCTCCTAAATTTATAGATATTAATTTTGAGTTCATAGATTTCCAGAGAAATTACTAAGATACGACAGTCCATCATTATTATAATAATAATATGATATAAATATCAAAATTATGACATCTTTATGCCGAAACCTTCACTATCTGATAAATATTTCTGATATATACTTTTTGTCTAGGAATAATAGTTGATAAAATATTAAAACCAACGAAAACGAAAATAAATTATCAAAAACTTCACAAATTGAGCAAACGGCTAAAAATTCATTAACTTAATTAATATGATGACAGACGGTATTTTTCTAAATTTTTGGTATTTTTATGCAATTTTTCCTCATCAGTATTGAAAAAACTTACTGAATTTACAATCTTACAACTTATAAATTCATTTCATCAACTTGCATTCGTAACCTGTTGACTATCTGTTAAGATTTCTATCTCTGCAATACCTACAAGAGAAACGTTTATTTCAGTTAGCCCTAGGTTTTTTCGAATCCAAGTTAGAGAAATGAATATAAACAAGTTTAAAGTTTGTGAATTCAGTGGTTTTTTGAACTAAAAGACACTGATAAGGAAAAAATGCAATAAAAAGTACCAACATCCGGAACGTACGTCTGTCTTTATGTTAATTCAGTTATTCAATTCATCAACTGTTTACTCAATTTGTACAGTTTTGTGTGAAAAAATATTCATTACCTATTCAGTAGATGATATGATACTCCTAATTTCATAATAAATAGCTTTCATAAAAAAAATGTTGAATGACACATGACAGAAGGCTGAAACGTTAACAATGGAAATTTCATGGTCTCAAACGAATGTCGAACGACATCCAAGTTTTATTATTTGAAATAAAACTGAAAATCAAATCTATCAAGCCGACCAGAGCTCTTCTCAGTGACAAAATTTTTTTGCTAAACCTTACTGATGCTCATGAGTTGGAAAATGGATTCATGAATTTCAAAGGCAACAAATCAAGAAAATAAACTAATTCCAATAGTTGCGCATTCGCCAATTTGTATCAAATATATGTCTATTTTGGGCGTTGTACAATTACATCACCTAAAATAGGTTCATTTGATACAAACTGGCGAATGCACCGCTATTGAAATTAATTTTATTATTTTCTTGATTTCTTGCCTGATTTATTTGAACATATATACATTCAATAATGATAAATCAAAATATATTATTATTGAATGCATGTATGTTTGAATAAATCTGATGAAATATCGAATATTCATCCTTTAATCATCTTCATTTGTGTTTTTGAGCTTCTTGATTCGAAATTTTACGAATGCAGCACGTTATATTGAAACAAAAGGAAAATTGCCCTCATGTTGGATAAAACACGTTCAAGAGTGAAGACACTTCAATTTCTCTTTATTTCGATACTTTCTACAGTTATAATGGAACAAGTCAGTTGAGATGTCTTTTCAAGTAAAGGAAGTTGAATTTTAGATATAATTCTGTTGTAGTTTTATATTTTCACCAATCAACTAAGTCCTTAAGTTTTCCGTACTTTATTCAGATTGAAAGCAAATGTTGTTTATTTTAATCATAAGAGAGTAATAATGACTTTCATGTGGAAGATATTCAAAATTTGAATTGTTTATATGGAATACATTCTAACATTTCCTTTTCTTTCTTTTAGATATCAGTGTTTTTATGGGATCCAAAAAATTTTATTACAATTGCCACCTTTTTATAGAAGATTGGCTACCATTTTGGCAAATCGTTATCGGTCTTGTGTCCTTAGCACTGATTCTGAACTTAGACCAGTCCAGTCTCTCATCTTTTTGAACCATGAACACTTTGGCCAACTTTGAAATTTAATATGGGAATTTTTGTTTTTAATGGTAGATTCGTTTTGTAAGGCAAAAAATAGAAAAGTTTTGCTCTGCACAAATGGCTCTCCAATCGAATTTAAATTTTCCGTCTGAACCATAGAGTAATGAATATAGATATTATAAGTTATTGACTGATTGAAGTCCCCAACATGGTTAGATTACGTTGTCGGATTGTGATATATTTTCAAATCCACAAGATTACTATATCTTTATGAATGTATATTATTATGGATGAAATATATTTATATGCGTGATTTCCGATTAAATATGCAAATTTGAATATTTGGAATCCGATATTTTTCCTAATTGTCGAATTCATAATAGGGAGAATATTTATTATTTTCTGTATCTACCTGCTGAAAGCCAAGGTTTGGCAACTTTTGCTCTCCTAGTGTCATCGGTTTTTTCACGTCGTTTGGCGCGCTTGAAGTTTGTTTTCTGAATTTATGATATATCCAGGTATTTTTTTTAATGCATTTTGAGTTGATATGAAACGTTGATTCACTATGGGACATAAGAAGTGCGTTCTTTGTGGAGACACTCGCGAATTGAGTGAAATATTGTATCATTGATATGTTTTCATTTCCGCGCGCTTCATGTCGAATTTGATAGTTTATGTTGGGGGATAAAATTTACTTACTGAAAATGAGATATGCTCCCTCTATCTATGTTTATTACTCTGAGGTTCGAACTGTGGTAATGTACTTATCCATTCCATCAATCATTCACTTCAAATTCTGAGGTTTTGTGCTGAATTGCTTGTTGCTGCTGTGTTCAGTAGGTACATGTATTTTCATTGATCATTTGGAAATTGCGAAATTATTTGTTCTTGTTGTGTTTGGTTTCAAATAAATACCATTTATTAAAAATCAACTGAAATAAAAAGATAATATCGATCAAATGACTCTCTCTTTATTTGGAATCTAGTAGAAATCTCCTTCAAGCCATCAGCCATCTATCTTGATGCGCAGAACGTTTTCCATTGTTTCAACGAATGTCGAATAATTGGACAATTTATTACTAAAATAACTATTTTACCTATGAAAAGGATCCGCGGAAAAATGGTAATTAGAGAAGATAATGAAGTAATTATACCAGAAAATATAATAGGTGTAAATATCAATTCAATTTTAAAAATGGTGACCTTCGACGTGTTTATCCATTCGCGCTTCAAATAAATCTATAAAAGCCGATAGTTGTTCTGGTAAAATTTGGGAACAGGCCTTACGGAAGCCCACTATCATATCTTTTCGAGTAGTAGGCACTGATAAACTTCTTCTTTCAGGTAACTCCAAACGAAAAAATCATACAAAACAAGACCCAGTTTTTCTCTTTCGGTAAATTGATTTAATATCCCTTACAATGTATTCGGAACAGCTGAACAAAATACTCAATGACAATACAGGATGCACAGCGAGCATATAATAAGAAGATAATAACAATCTTCATGGACCCACGATCTTTTGTCTCTCGAAATTATAAGATATCAGAAATCAGATCATAAATATCTTGTGTACAGAATGTTCAAAAAATAAGTATAGTTTGATGAATAAACTTATATCCCAAAATGCATATGAAGGGAGATATATTCTTCCAGTTGAAAAAATTGAAAAAATATCTCCGCTTAACTTCTTAACGGTGAATGCCACCAGATTGAAATTCCATGCATAAATGTATGTTGTTGAATAAAAATGTTAATTACACTTTTATATTTCTGATATTGTTATAATGATGTTTTTAGAGGGTGAGTCATGATTTTTTTTTGGGACAACTTCTTTCGTTGTATTCGTTTTGGTGAAAAAATAGAAGCATTCGATGGAGCGAAGAAAATTACATGAAAAAGATACTCTTATCCCAATACAAAAAATTGAACCGTTTTCAAGATATTTGAGTTTTTGTAGTCACATGATGTCAGCAGATTCATTCATCGCGAGATTCATCGATAACTAGGTATAGAAGTTGATGTTCCAAAAAAATCATGACTCGCCCCCTAAAAACACCCTTTATAACAATATCAGAAATGTAGAAGTATAATAAAAGAATGTATTTTAACAACATACATTTATGCACGAAATTTCAAATTGGTGGCATCCACCGTTTAGAAGATATGCGGAGAAATTTTTATATTTTTATCAACTTTAGAAAATTAGATCTCCCTTGATATTCATTTTGGAGCATAAATTCATTCAACAATGATACTTATTTTTCAATGTAATATCACCCCCAGAAAGCTCGGTACACATTTTGGACTCATCCTGTATGTATCTTGGTTGCTGTTCAAGATGTTTGAAAAATTCTAAAACGTATTTTTCTCGAGTGAAAAGCTCGAGTTCCCATTTAAAACTTCAAAGTTAACACTAAAGTTGTAGAATTATTGGTCTTCCCCCTTCAAACCATCAACTTTTTATTCGAAACATTTTTCCATAAATTGTTTCCTTTTCGAGAGTTTCAACTGGTTGATTGAACTTGAAAAATTCACCCGGTTGATCTGTCATCACCAACGTGTCATTATAACTTCCGAAATGAGGCGAATTAAAATAGCAACATCTTTAAAAAAAGAGGAAATTTTCTCAACATTACCTACCTTGTAAACGGTCAATCAATTTGAGTTCGCATGAAGTTAAACTTCCAATTGAAGTGTTTCCCCTAAAAAAGTAAAAAGATTCTCTTCTGAATGAGCTAATAGTCATAGAATTCTCAAGATTCATTGGACGCCGAAATTCACTTAGTAACCGTATCGAGAAGTGATTCACACAATAGATTCCCGATTTGGGGTGTAATTCAATTCCTCCCTTCCGTTCTAGCCCCCTCTGAATGAGGAGAAAACCAAACAGACCTCCAAAGAACTGGAGAGAATATCCATTATATTCTCGCTGAAAAATCAAGTAGGCGGCCTGGTGAGGGCTCTTCAGGCGTTCCACGACCTGGGAATCAACCTCCTCCACATTGAGTCTCGTCCCTCAAACACGAGTGAAAATGAGTCCGACTTCTTCGTCGATATCGAGTGCGATATGCATCAGCTTCAACAGGTTGGCGTTCTACTACGTAGGGAGGTGCAGACGATGGTTATAGGGTCCTATCAGAAGAAGGAGAATGAGTTTTCACCACCGATTCCAATTTCAGCAACGGCCAGTTTTGGTGAGTGGGGTTTTGTAGGTTAGAATTCGGGTTAACGAGATTCCATCTGTGGTGTGAGTGGGAAGTCGATGTTTATGCAAGTAGGGTCCAGATACTCGGTGGTCTCGTGTCATAGATGAATATATGCGCATTTGTTAGTGGGGATCTGTATAATTTTACTTTCTATAAAATAGTTTTAGCGTTTTAGCCAAACGAAATATAAACATAGGGTTTTCTGGAAGAAAAATTAATATTTAATTCAGATTAGGTTTCGCTTTTGGGACGGAAATCTTCGTAAATCAATTTTATCAACTACCTGACATGGCTACCTCGAATACAAATAGAATATGACTAAGATGCATAGAATACCTGGTGTGTTTACTGATTCGATTTTGTTTCAGACTTTTTGAGAGACCCACCTGTTGCTTTGGTGGTCTGCTTCAACAGAGTGCTGTAAGGTGGCGCTCTTTAAAATTTTTCGAATTCCCGCATCTGCCTGGTGCCGTTTAAAAAGGAAATACTGATTTTATACACTGCAAACATTCACAATAAATTACAATTCAGTTCATATCGAATTTTTACTCAAATGAATGGAATATAATGACAGACCATAGAATATAAATATTATTGTTCTATACTCAAAGTTCACGACAAGAGCGTACAAATAGGGGGATACTGGGGTTAATTACACGGTGTTGCTAAATTGGAGATACAAATGAAAATGACAGATTTCCGGATCATTTTAAGAAAAAAAGTCCTATAACATGAGTCCCCAAACATTTTATTTTGAGATATATGTGTTAAAGTTTAAGTTTTTTTCTCGTATAACCTTCCCTTCACAAGATATTTAATATGAGTTGGCCATAGATATTCCAGTTTAAAGTTTTCACCATGTGATATGCTAATTTTGAATGCAAATCTACAGGGTGATGTATTTTCTGGAAAGATGCCTGCTTCCTTCCTCCAAAACTATATTTTCGTGAATGGCTGTTAGTTTAGAAAAATGTAGAAAAAAACTCTGGTCCAGTACTTTACTTTTTGGTTTGTTATAGTTTTGTCGTATCTGCTATCGATTTCGAGAAAAAATCTCTAGTAACCCTCAGGAAAATCCAAATTATTATAAAGATCCAGCTAGTAAGCTCTAATGAATGCATTAATTATAAGTTTTGGTATTTTTTGCCTAATCTGTAGCGAAGATTAATATATATTTGATAAACTGTACGACACACTAGAAACAACCTGTATATTGAAAGCAAAGCGTTTGTGGGCTCATATTCATGAAACTTTTTTTTCTCAAAATTATCCAAGTAATTTCTCATTTTCCTTCGTAACTCTTATTTGAGAACACCCAGTATAAGGTAAGAACAACCGAATTAGTGACAACAAAAATTATTTCGAGTAATTTGGTTCAAACTTCATTATCAAACTTCTTTTTCTAACATTACAGATATGAATAAAAGTTGTCGTCAAAAATTTTTTTTTCGATTATCTTTCCTCAAGAAAAAAAAGATCTACGCCCTTGGCCTTGGTTCACAAGAGTCGAGAATTGAGAGAAATGTCAAATGTAAACGATGTATGCGCCATCTGAAACAGACCGTGATCTCTCGAAATCAAGTAGGTATAAATCCGAAAAATCTCCCGTTTTGTCTGAAAGTTTTGCAGGTATAAGTAGACACACCAGGTTTTCTATGCATCTTAAATATGACATACTATGTCATGACAAGTAAAAAGGAGGAGAGCCCTGATGTAAAGTCAGGAGCTTTTGGCTGATCGTCATTCATTCAAGCGTTAATTGTGACTCTGGAGATCAGAAAACTGCATATAGGTGCGTATATCTAAGTATGTAAATGGCGCATGAATGACGAGCACTCTATATGTTCTGACAATCAGTGCTTTCTTCAGTTTTACGATATTCTGCTTGAATTTTCTATGGTATTGATGACGCTATCAAAACGAAATTTCGAACGAAGCTTGAAATATTGTTATTCTATATATAGGGTGTTTCATAATATATGCAGGATGTGATAGCTCGTCCAAAAATATGAAGAAAAGTATTTATTAACTTACCCCCTAAAATGCACCATTTGCACAGGATGTTGAAATTGAATAGGAAATAGTTTTTTGCGAATATTTCCGGAATAGCTATCGCTAGCATTATTCTGTTCTTCATAAAATAAATTTAAATTGTTAATTTGTAATTTTTGACGTTCAAAAAAAAAGGTTGACAGTAAAGACCACGTTTTTCAATTCCAACAACTCGAAAATGGTGCATTTTAGAGGGTAAGTGAAAACTTTCTTTTATATTTTTAGACTAGCTATCACATCCTGAAATCCTGCGCATATATTATGAAACACCCTGTACACTGTATGACTCTTCAGTAAATCATTTGCAGAGTTTTGGGATATAAATATTTCATTTAAATTTCAAAATGTGCGATAAAATAACAATAAAGTAAATATTTTGATAATAAATTTTCCATTAGAACGAACAAATTTTTTCAAAACTCATATACACCTTGTAGTACAAAATAGGATCTGATTATACTTAAGTTCAATGAGTTTTCCATTTGAAATAAAAATTTATTCGCACACCTTCATCTATTAGCTGAACATCTGTTGCTTCAAACAATTTTATTCAAATCTTTTATAAGTTATCAACTCCTGATGAATGAAGGAACATAATTACCATTGCAATTTAATCTTCTTCTCAGATTTTGAGGATGCTCCATGGTTTCCGAAACGTATTCAAGATATAGACTTGGCTCAGAATGTTCTGCGGTATGGATCAGCTCTAGATGCCGATCATCCAGGGTTCAAAGATCCAGTTTATAGAGAACGAAGGGAACATTTCGCAAAAATAGCAAATAACCATAAGTAGTAAGTTTCCTCCACAATTTTTGTAAAAATTATTATTGAATGAAATCGAATGAAGGAAGAAAAAATGGAAGAAATAATTCTTATTGATTTACATTCGATTGATTAATTAATACACACTCTGGGAAGAATGAATAATAAACTATAATGGTTTAAGGTGCTGAAACTACCATTTTGTTGAAATTATTTCCATTTTTTGCCGTTTTAGCATAGATTGACTTATGACTGTTGTTGTCAAGATAAAAATTTTTGTTTTGTCTGAACACAGCTTATACACATCACACATCTCTCATCAGATTTATTGATAAGATGAAAATTCTCAAAGGTTTCGTAATTATAGTCATCTGAAATTTTGTTTTCCCTCTTTTTACTCGGGACATATCGATTTGACAAAACTCAGTTTAGTATATTATACTAAGTCTCATCAAATCGTTGTACCGTTATTGTATACAATAACGATACAAGGGTTTATGCAAAATTTCGCGAGGATCGTTCTACTAGAGGATGTATATCTTGAAAATAATTTCACACTGTTCTTAGACTGCAAATATTTCATTTTAGTTTTTACAATAATTTTTTTGTTCAATAGTGGACAGCCAATCCCTACAGTTAAATATACGGATGAAGAAATAAGAACATGGTAAGCTGAATGTTTTCACATTATTGAAATAAATAAAATAAAAAATTGAATGAAGAGAATTTTAATATAGGTACACTCAGATTCAACAATAGATTATTCGAGTGATTCGAGAAAGAATGTTAACAATATATTTCGCTCCATTATAGAGATGTACGATAACCAAGCTCCGGCGAAGAGTGAAGAAATTTTCAGCAACAACAAACTATCTGAATCATCAACTTCAAAGTATTTTCTACGTCCTCTGAATGGATTCTTGTATTAATTAAGTTAGCTCCTTTTGATCTTTTTGAACGTTAAAAACCAGAATCACCGCTTCTCTCAACTCTGCCATTACTGTGATATTTTGGAAAATTTCTCTACCAAAAAATCGAGGAATTCAGTGGATGGCACGATCCAAAAAGCTTCTGATTTCGACAGATGGTGCTATACGTTCACGAACTATTTTCCAGGAGAAGTTCCTAGTCTTTATTTCAGCAAGAGCAGCTTCAGTGGCCTCCGCGATCTCCAGATTTAACCAATGTTCAATGAACCCCCGCTAGTCGCCAAAACCACCACACTAAACCTCTACGTAAGAATCAATATGTACCGGGTTTTCACCATAATTTGACCCTCCCTTCAACTTTGTTACTAAAAGAGGTACAAAAAAATGTTTTCTACAAAAGTTTCACGAAATCGACTAATGTTTTTTAAAAGATTTCACAAAGCGAAATATATACAGAGTGGGCCACATATTGATAGCAACGTCATTTTTTCAAATAGAACACCCTGTATATTTTTCTATATTTGAAAAGCTCTTTTTCCCCTGATTTCAAATATATAACATATGTTTGGCCTATCTCTCTTATTCTGAGTACCACAGAGTTTCAAATTTTAAGAACCACCTGGCATGCAAGCTGGCAGTTTTCAAGTGGTAGGCTGCGATAACTCAAAAGTCAAAATGATCTTTTTTGAGTTGGCAATTTGACTATATGTCATATCGTTTCGTACGAGATAACTCAAAAAAGAGCATTTTGAGTTATCGCAGCCTACCACTTGAAAACTGATTACTGAGCATGCTAGGTGGTTCTTAAAATTTGAAACTCTGTGGTACTCAGAATAAGAGATATAGGCCAAACATATGTTATATATTTGAAATCAGGGGAAAAAGAGCTAGTCAAATATAGAAAAATATACATTTGAAAAAATGAAGATGCTATCAATATGTGGCCCACTCTGTATATATTTCGTTTTGTGAAATCATTTTAAAAAACATTAGTCGATTTCGTGAAAGTTTTGTGGAAAACATTTTTTTGTACCTCTTTCAGTAACAAAGTTAAAGGGGGGGTCAAATTATGGTGAAAAACCCGGTACCTATATTTCCCGCTTAATCTATCATTTGAACGATATGATTCTGGAAATATAGCTTCCAAAAACTATATTATATAACATTTCTAGCAAATGCAATGTGTAAATATTTCTTTTACTCATTGAACGTTCGTTCACCGAACTAATCACTACCTATATCAATTTCCAAATTTTGAGCCGCGAATGGTCGCAAACGATAAAGTTGAACTCGCTGATAACGAATCCATCCTTCAAATTCAGTTTCAAAATAGGATATAAAAATTGATCATTTTAATTTTTAACAAAACAGGGTTATATCGTGTTGACCCACTTTCGGATTAGCCTATATAGTCATAAATAATATATTCTCCCATCCTAAAACAGATCGAGCACTATTGGCTCACCATGTAAATCCAAAAACGAATTATTGATATCAATTGTAGAATCAATGAACGAACACTCAGAAGTTCAGTTCTTATTTTTTTTTTATATTCTGCTCGAATTTTTCATTCAAAAGTACCCAAAAGCACTGTGTGGTTCTGTGGTCACGAAAATATTGAGTAATTTTCATGGATCTGGTGAAGCTACCAACACATAATTCTGAAACACGGGCAATAGCCCAACCTGATAGGATCTGTAGTCTCGGGAATATTTAATATTTATTATGCAGTATTTTTCCAATATTACTCTTGAAATTTCCACTGTTCTGATGAAGCAATTAGCTCAAAATTTTTCACGGAGCTTCAAATTGGTGTTTCACACATACCACAGAATTTCAATTTCGTCGGTATTTTCTGCAAGGAATTATTTGGTAATTTTCACGCGATCCCCAAAATTTTACATGATGCTTTGAATTGTCATTCTCCTAATCGGATTTTAACCATTTACGTCATTAACCGCTGCATTCGAGATTCAAACCTACCTTAAAAATTTCAAATTTTCAGATCCTTCCGTTCGAAAATAACAGTAAACGGACGTACAAGCGGATAGACATATACAAATTTGATGGTGAGTCGAACCTTATCGTTTGTGACCATTCGTGGTTCAAAATTCGAAAATTACAAACATTGCGACGAAATGATCAAGTGATCGGTTGACAGAATGAGTTCTCAAAAATTTAGCATCCCACATTTGAAAAACACTGGGTTTTTTCCTGGTTTAGCTTATGCGATTCCGCCAAAATTCAAATAATACTCCTAGCACAACATTTACAAAATTTATCGACCGATCGAGCACTGTTGACCCTCCCTCACCCTGTATACAGTTATGTGGTCTACAAGGGTGCAATTTTTGCATGAATGAACGAGATTTCAAAATTTCCGTCACTGCTTCACTTATACATACTTTAAAATCTTTTTCAAATGTGAGGTGTAGCCGTGGCATAATATGGAAAATTTTATTTCATTAATTTAGTTGGGTATCCATAATATGTGACGATAAAAAATTATAGTTGTAACTTAAATAAGCTGATCGACATAAAGTTATAATATAAATGCGGAAGTTGGAATAACCTCATTTCATATCCGTTTTATTGGGAATATATTGTAATTGAATATTATACTTTGTTTGAAATTGCATAAATAATCCATTGGCTAAGTTTTTCCACTGAAATTTTTATGAGCCTGCAGTTAGTTCTTCTAGTGAATGTTGAATTAGATACATTTTGCTTGCGTCATCTTATTTGAAAACTCGAGTAAGACCTGCGAATCGTTAATAGCAGCAATAAAAATAAGTAGGGAATTTGCTAGTCGATTAAAGGAAAGCCCATAAAGAGAATCACTTAGTAGCTTCTCATTTATCACCGTAATAATTGGTGGCAGACGTAAAATATATTCTGATACCTACTCAAATTTATTGCTACTTTCACACGTACGGCTTATCGTCGCCAACAACTAAATTGCATTTTTTAATTTCTTTATTGTTATTTATGATGTGTCACACGTCATCATCTGGAAAAATTTAAATGCAATTTGCTAATCTGAATGTTTCGATTGAGATTCTCTAGAAACCTCTCACTAATCCAATTTTAGAAATGGTAATAATTATCCTTTGAGTTCATTTCTATAATTTTCATTATAAATATTACTGCACTTCACAGAGTAGAATGTAGGTAATGGGACTATATTTTTCGAGATTATATGAATAACAGACCAATTGAAAAGTTCCCGGTCTACCATAGTGATACACATTTTTTTGGCAAAATTCGATTTTATCACATACAACTATAATATAGTTGCCTTCAAGGGCGATACAGCGATTATAACGATCTTCCAATTTTTCGATACTATTTTTGTAGTACGATTTGTTTTTCTCTTCAAAATAGGCCTCAGTTTCGGTGATTACTTCTTCATTGGCGCTAAATTTCTTACCAGCGAGCATTCTTTCGAGGCCTGAGAACAGGAAAAAGTCGCTGGGGCCAGATCTGGCCGATACGGTGGATGCAGAAGCAATTCGAATCCCAATTCATGCAATTCTACCATTGTTTTCATTGATTTGTGACACGGCGCATTGTCTTGATTAAACTGCACCTTTTTTTCTCCAAATGGGACCGGTTTTTAACGATTTCATCCTTCAAACGATCCAATAATGCTATATAATAATCGCTGTTGCTGGTCTGGCTCGTTTGGAGGTAATCATTGAATATTATACCATGCGCATCCCAGAATACTGATGCCATAACCTTGCCAGCTGATTGTTGTGTTTTTCCTCGCTTTGGATTCGGTTCATGGTGTGAATTCCACGCAGCTGACTGTCGATTGGACTCCGGAGTGAAATGATGGAGACGTGTTTTATTCATTGTCACATATCGACGCAACAATTCAGGTTTATTGCTCTTCAGCTTCGAACACTGCTCAGAATCATTAATACGTTGTTGCTTTTGATCGATTGTGAGCTCGCGCGGCACCCATTTTGCACACAGCTTTCTCATGTACAAATATTCGTGAATGATATGATGTACACGTGCAGATGATATCTTCACACTGTCTGCTATCTCGATTAACTTCACTTCACTGCATTCAGAATTATTTTGTGAATTTCTTTGATTTTTTCGTCGGTGACAGCCTCTTTTGGGCGTCCACTGCGTTCGCCGTCTGCGGTGCTCATTCCACCACGTTTAAACTCCATACCAATCAATGATGGTTGATTTTCCTGGTGCAGACCCCGGAAACTCTTCATCAAGCCAAGATTTTGCTTCAACTGTATTTTTTCCCTTTGAAAAGCAATATTTTATCAGCACACGAAATTCTTTTTTTTTTCATATTTTTTCAAATAACAAAAGTAGCTACACTCACAACGCAATATCTCATAAACTAATGGTAGGACTGCTGTTAAATTTTGACATGTATCGTTTGAAGTTGAGTACTAACTTAAAATAATATGGATTTAATACTAGCACCGCCTTCTGTGCATCAGACTGGAGACTTTCCAATTGGCCTAATATATGTATTTGTTTTTGGTGGTAATATATGGTATTTTATGTTTAGAAGTTTGTATCGAATCATGACAAGGAATGATGGTTTGAAAATATTAGAAAAATTTGATAGTCATTGAAAGTCCCTTTTTTAGATTTATATTAAACCAAAACATTGTTTATTTCATAATTTAAATAAAATACTAATTATTCTCTCAAATTATCAGGGGAACAGTTTTCAGAGAGCTCCACAAGCTCTATTTGAAGCACGCTTGCAAGGAATACTTGGAGAATTGGCCCCAATTGGTAAAATATTGTGGCTACAGGGAAGATAACATTCCCCAACTTCAGGATGTTAACAATTTCTTGAAGAGGAAAACTGGCTTCCAGCTGAGGCCAGTTGCTGGATATTTGAGTCCAAGAGATTTCTTGTCTGGTCTAGCTTTCAGGCTATTCCACTGCACTCAGTATATCCGTCATTCTTCAGATCCATTTTATACTCCCGAACCGTGAGTATATTTATGAAATAAAAGATAACTCTGGAGTTTCTTATAAGGCTACATACACACATCGTAAAAACTTTGGGCCTCCCTATCAACTTTCTACTTGTTGAATGTAACATGACAATTTTTTGTGTGAATTTGCAATCTTCGCTATCTTATCACAATAAACCAGCAAAAAATGTTTCTTTTTTGGGTGAATACAGGTGAATCTGAAGTTAAACAGTTTTCAGCAAATAATAAGAGTTTCAATGTTGAGAATATTCCGTGGAAATTGCCCAGAGACCGGTGCCTGGTCGACTCAGAGTAACATCTGCAAAGGAAGGAGTCAAACGGTATCTTGAACAGCCCGTCCATCCAAGTCATTTATTGTAGGTCCTCAATAAATGACTTGGATGGACGGGTAGCCTTAACCAGTACTATAAGAAGACGGTTGCATTCCTCGAATTGAAGGGCAAAAAGACCTTCAAGAGTACCTGAGTACCTCGGCTATCACTTGAACATAGAGCTAGTAGGAATTCACGACTTGGATTAATATTCAAGCTACTTGACTCAAGCTCAAGCTCAAGTAGCTTGAGCTTGATTTGAAATCAACTCAAATTCAAGTCAAGTAGTAGTTTTTCAATGTCGAGCCAACTATTCGTTTATAAAGAACTTAACATTGAAAAACTACTACTTGACTTGAGTTGATTTCAAGTCAAGCTCAAGCTACTTGACCTTGAGCTTGAGTCAAGTAGTTTGAATATCAAGCCAAGCCATGAATCCTTAAGAGCTACCTGTCGGCATTGGTCAGAACACCACGAAGACTGGCTTTTACCACAAAGGCACTGTTTGCGCCGTTGACTAATTTTGTGGATAAATTCAGGATCTGAATGCTCGAAGTTACCTTCTTTCGATAAATGTAGTATATATTAGTACCACATCATTAAAAACCCATATTATGCATTCAAATTTACCCATTTCGGATGAAACCGCTCTCCAGAACTACGAAACTTTTGTTCAAGGATTACGTAATATATATCTAGGCATATATGTATACCCCTATATACATTGTTCAAATTTAAAACATTGGAAAAATAATGATCTGCTGAACTTTGCATATCTAGAATGCTGTATTCATAATTGAATACCCTTCAGGCTTTATGAAATCATAAGTATGAAGAGCAAAAATTAAATGTCCATTCACTGGTACAGGAAACCATAAATAAAAAACTTAAACTAAAAGATCTACCTGGCCCGTTTGAATTAATTTCATTATTCAAACTTATTTTTATAACCCTTCAAAAGTATGAAAGGAGTTCTTTCATACAAGGAGACCCACCTCCAACAGAGGCCCGGTTTATAAAAGCTATATGATATAAGGCCATATCAAAAAAAAAATTGAACCTTATTATGCTACTACAGATTCAGAAGAGTCAATAACATTCTAATGATAAAATTTGATTGGAGTTTAGTTTAGTTAGTCCCTTGGTGTTACCTTAATCAAGTGACTGATTCGAAATAAAAATATAAATTCTCGTGGCGCTAATCATCAATCAATTACTTTATTAGAGGATAAATGGAATATTTTCAATTTCAGAAGAACAAGTTAGTAAATTTGTAGTGATCAAAATCAACCATAAACAGAGATATCGAATTGAAATTAAAATGACAATATCCCTGAAGGCAAGCGTATATTATGTGCGGTAACACTCATTATTTTTGAGTTGATCTTACGCAATGAATTAATTATGTTAAAAATTTTTCTCAGAGATTGCTGTCATGAACTCCTGGGACATATGCCGCTTCTGGCGAATCCAAGTTTCGCTCAGTTCTCACAAGAATTGGGATTGGCAACCCTAGGAGCCTCTGAGGAAGATGTCAATAAATTGGCAACCGTAAGTGATATTAATGAGTACCTAGGAATTGTTTCTATAGCAATATTTTCGAGTATGAAGGTTGTTTTGATGAAAGTTCAAGAAATAAATTGCGTCCATTTTAGCAGTCTTGATGACACATAGGTATCACATATCACGACTGATTGACATGTGACATGAAAGAGACTAGAGAGTTATTGAATTCGAATTGTTATACTATAGAATAACGCCATCAACTAACTGAAATAAGTCATTATTTGTAAGGATTAAATATTGAATTTCCATTCCAAAACTGTACTGAAGAAATGAAATGAAAAAGTGAAAATTGAATGAAAATCAGAATTCAGAATAACACATTGATGACAACGATTCATGGCAACAACACTGCTAGCAAAAATCACCAGATTTGTGAACACTTCAAACAGTATTAATAATTATAAGGTTTACAACTTTCCTTCCGCCGTTTTTAGATGGCTGTGGCAGTATTTGTTAATATAACGCCATCGAAATATTAGTCGATTTGTGTCTGCATCATAAGGTTATACTCGATTGAACATGTCAGCTTACGAGCCAAATTCTTGTCATTTGCAGGACAAATTTTTTCTTTCAATTTTTTGCTTTAATTTGAAAAAATCTGCGGCTGAGGCTCAACGAAGGCTCTCAAATACTTATGGTGAGGCCGCTATTAGTGACAGAACGTGCCGAGAGTGGTTTCAACGCTTCAACTTCGAATACCAGCATGGCGGTAAAAGAGAGAACGTTTTCGAAGATGCGGAATTGAAGGCATTAATTGATCACGACTCGTGTCAAACGCAACAAGATCATTGAGAGTGATGCAACAAGCCATTTCAGAAAGCCTGAAAGATGGGAAAGATTCAGAAACAAGAAAATTGGGTGCCGTACGAGTTGAAGCCGAGAGATGTTGAACGGCATTTGTTTATTTGTGAACAGCTGCCTGCAAGGCAAAGACGCAAGGGATTTTTGCATCGCATTATGACTGGTCACGAAAAATGGGTTCATTATGTTAATCCCAAGCGCAGAAAATCATGGGGATATCCCGGCCATGCTTCCACGTCGACGGCCCAACCAAATATTCACGGTTCCAAGGTCATGCTCAGTATTGGGTGGACCAGCTCGGCGTTGTGTATTATGAGTTGTTAAAACCGACTGAAACAATCACAGGTGATCGTTATCGAACACAATTAATGCGTTTGAGTCGAGCATTGAAGGAAAAACCACCGCAATACAATAAGAGACATGATAAAGTGATTTTACAGCATGACAATGCTCGACTCCATGTTCCGACAATGGTCAAGACATACTTGGAAACATTGTAATGGGAAGTCCTACCCCACCCGCCGTATTCTCCAGACGTTGCTCCCTCAGACTATCACTTGATTCGATCAATGGCACATGGTCTGGCTGACCAGCACTTCCGGTTTTATGAAGAAGTAAAAAATTGGATCGATTCGTGGATCGCTTCAAAAGATGCCCAGTTTTTCCAAAGCGGGATTCGTAAGCTACCCGAAAGATGGGAGAAAGTAGTGGCCAGCGATACTTCATAAATCATAATCATAAATGTATAACCACTTTTTACAATAAGACTTCGATTTTCGGAAATAAACGGAGGAAGCAAAGTTGTTCGCCTGTATCAAGTTGATCTCGCCTCATTTTCTCAAATTCAAGGTGTTCTGCAAGTTGCATAATATTTACATATATATACCTAATACTGTACACTTAAATAAAGTTTCTACTACTCAAAAAATCAAAATTCATTCATTCAATAGAACCGATTCGACTGCCACTCCTTCACTTATCAATTATGAATCCAGACCAAATTTTCGATTTCATGAGTCACCCGGTTTCCAAACCAGTATACTGGACCGCAAGTATTTCCGCAAACAATTATCGGTCCATAGCTACGTCTACCACTCCCAAGAACCTCCGCCCGATGCTCCTTCAAGACAGTGGCGGTTCGTAAATTTAGGATGTGGGGCACTAGTGTTCTAGCATAGTATAAGGAAAGGACCATTCCTTATACTATGGTTCTATTTAGCAAGGAAGTATTTTAAGATATCATTGTGTTTATACTAGTATCTTAAATTGAACTGAAGTGAATAGAAGACTATAACTGCAACGATATTATTTATTTGATCTGAAACCTTACCTTACTTTAATAGTAACTAAGAAAATTCTTAGTCGAAGCTATGACCCAAAGTTACGTTTTTTCAAATGGGAACACTCGATTTCTTTGCCATTTTTTGAAAGCTTAATTTTTCCTGATTTCAAAAATATATAACATCGTATGGTTTGTGTCAATATAAATAATAGAAAATGGTCAAAAACTTTTTTTATCTAAGAATCCCAATTTTTCTATGGTTTCAACTGTTGATGATCACAGAAAAACAGAACTTCCTATAACAAGAGCAGTGTCCTTCCGTTAATCTGATTATTTCTATGGTAGAGAGAGATCTAGAGTTCCCATTTGAAACAACCTAAGTTTGGTCAGGGCCGTCGCTAGCCAAACTGCCGCCCTAGGTAGAGTCCCATTTTGCCACCCCAACAGAAGCTTACTCTGCAGAATGCTAAAAATTAATATTGTATAATCGGGGTCCAATTCCTGCTCAAGCCTTTCTACCGCCCCGGCAAAAATTTCAAATCGGAACCCTTTCATGTTTGAGGTTTGGTGGTGGACGTTGGTTTGGTGAATTTGTTTTCAATGTATTTTAGGAAAAAAAAATTTTAAGTGTAATTATTTTTCATGGATTCAAATTATAATCCAATAGATGATTTAGGATTAGTGGAATGTAATAAACAATGATTCAGGTTTCAGATCCTTCTGCTGAGTTTTTACTACATATTACGCTCGAACATTTCGTTTTTTTTCTTTGATATGATTAAATTAAACAACCGGATGATGCGATGAACAAATATTTTCAATTCGAATAGATGTTACAGATATTCACTATGCAAAGATGTTTAAAATCAGTAAATTTAAAACAATCATTAGTGAAATTCGTTCAAACCAAAAAAAAAAAATTTAACTCATTCTTCCAGTAATCCAGATTTCACAGAAAAAGAGGGGTGGCAAATAATGGAGGTATTACCCTCCATTATTTGCTGCCCCTCTAGAGTGGGCCCTGCAGTTTCGGGTTCCTAGCTCAGTTTCGATTTTAGAAAAAGCTTGATAATTTATTTTTTTTGTTTTTGTTTTAGATTATGGAGTGAAACAATCGGATGATGCGGATGAGTTAATTTGATAAAAAAATGAAGAATATTATAAAATAATGAAATGTGGTATGGAATAATAAAACTTCTTATATTTCTTAAGAAGGATCAATTGGAAGTGATGAAATGGGATCGTTTCCTCATATTTTGCATTCCATTCTGAGGAATCAACATTCTTGTTAGGGAATTGAAAAGAAAATAATCCAGAGTCCCAAGTGGCAATAAAATTCGGCAACGTAAAGCGAACGCCGACAAGCCTGATGAGTGCATGTGATTTTTTTAGCGTCAACAGCACTCTGAGGGGATCACGACGCATCTGGATATTTATGAATATAATGCATAATGCAGCACCCTTGATGGTTTTTGATGTTGATTATTTATCGGTATTGCTTCTTGTTGTTGCTGACTGAATTAAATATCATTTGGTACTTTGAATTTCTACTCATGTGATTTTTGTTCATCAAGCTTGAAATGCCGCCCTTGAATTTTGCCGCCCGAGGTGACCGCCTACCCCCTAGTGACAGCCCTGACTTTGAACCGAAGCTTCGAAATTAAAAACCCTGAAAAAAAGAAGAGCACGCCACTGGATTATATTAAAAAAAAAGTTCCTGTATAATGTTTTAACTTCAGAGCTCTATCATCAGTATTAGCGGAGATATAAATGTTTTTGATATCGACATTTTTCCAATTTTCGCTTTTAACTCGTGAACAAAAGAAGTTGGCCAAAAATGAGAACTGCTCTTTTTTAGTTTCTCAGAAAAGAGAACGAGATTGAGGTATCTTTGATTTTCAACAAATTATCGATGTATTAACATGATAGATAAATTGCATGTTATCATCGGTAAATTTCTGAAAACAAAGGCAAATCCTCCTTGGTCAACATGCAGCATCCGCCAATGCCGCCAAGACCGCCGATTTCACTCAATTTATGCCGACTGTCGAATTCTACTGAATTATCGCTCTCGTTGCAGCTATACTTCTTCACAATAGAATTTGGGTTGTGCAAGCAAAACGGAGAAATGAAAGTGTACGGGGCCGGCTTGCTGAGCTCTGTGGCCGAACTGACGCATGCCATAAATCATCCTGATAAAATAAGAAGATTCGACCCGAACGAGACTTGCAAGCAAGAATGCATCATCACTTCCTATCAGCACGGTTACTGGTACACCGATTCCTTCGAGGAGGCGAAGGAGAAGATGAGGTGAGAATTACGCAACTTGTGGTCTGTTGGTGAGGTGTCGGTAGCGCTTTGGTAACGCTGCCGATATCGTTTTATTAACGAGTATTCTTCAGTTTGAATGTCAAACTTTTTGATCCAATAAGGATGTTGATTATGTTTTGAAATTGCTTTTAATTTGAAGATAAGCCCTATACAAACACGAAAAAAAATAATTTCATGGAAAAATATAGGTAGCAATAAAAAATACGTAAATAAAAAAAGAATTTGAAATTCCCGCTGAAACGCTCCATTCTGTCACAGTATTATGGTGACGTCACTGCATAAAAGAGTCACCACCATAGACAAACTAACTAGTTTATCTATGGTCACCACGTGCTAGCGGTCTGTCAAACTGAACTAATATCTGCCGATATTGACAATGAAGTCGGTTTGATTCAAGGTTTATAGATTTAGGGAGACCTTGGGTTTGATTATATCATCTGACGTTCTAAACCATAGATAATCTAGTTCTAGATAAGATAAGTTTGTCTATGTTCTAAACGTTTTAGTGCTATGACGTCAAATTGCCTTGATTGGCGTTCGCAGTCACGTGCTAATCGATAAGAATTAACACAATTTAAATCAATTTTATTAAATTGAATTCGACAAATAAGATAATGAAATTGTTATTTTGGTATTCTAAAAAATTGCCTTCAATGTGGAAAACCTAAATTAATTTGATTTTATTATATGACGCAACATCCCTATTGAGCTTTGTGTAGGTGTAGAGTAATTTAATCCGAATGAAGGTTGCTATGCTTTTAACAGAAATACACTGCAAATTTCACAATCTGAAAGCAATTTCTCTAAACTATATTACGAAGAACACCACATATTTGGTAAGTTGTAGTTCTTGCTTGATATGCTGATGAAATATATATGTACCCACAAAACTCGATAATAGACAGTTTACGAGATATATAGCTTTGAAAATGGATTTTTTACTTTTTTTGCGGTTTTTCCTCAAGAGCTCTCATTTATGATTGGGTTGGATTTTAGTTGTTCGGCGCCTAGATTCCAACTGATAACGATAAAATTCAGGTTTATTACACTTAATTAGCTTCAAACACTGCTCAGAATCATTAACACGTTGTTGCTTTTGATCGATTGTGAGCTCGCGCGGCACCCATTTTATACACAGCTTTCTCATATACAAATATTCGTGGATGATTCGATGTACACGTTCAGATGATATCTTCACAATGTCTGCTATCTCGATCAACTTCACTTTACGGTCATTCAAGATTTTTTTTTAACTTTTTTGATTTTTTCGTCGGTGGCAGCTTCTTCTGGGCGTCCATTGCGTTCGCCGTCTTCGGTGCTCATTTCACCACGTTTAAACTTAGCATACCAATCAATGATGGTTGATTTTCCTGGTGCAGATACCGGAAACTCTTCATCAAGCCAAGATTTTGCTTCAACTGTATTTTTTCCCTTCAAAAAGCAATCTTTTATCAGCACACGAAATTCTTTTTTTCCATCTTTTTGAAATAACAAAAGTAGCTACACTAACAACGCAATATTTCACGAACTACTGGTTGAACTGCTGTCAAATTTTGACATGTATCGTTTGAAGGTTGGTACCTCGGTTGGTACTAACTAAAAATCATATGTATTTAATACTAGTACCGCCATCTGTGCATCAGAATGGGGACATTTCGAGTTTTCAATTACCTAAAAGTAAGGTATTTCAGTCTTGTAACTATAATCTCCCAAGAAGATTTAATTTTCTCTACAGGGTGAGTCAATAATGAAGTGTGCTCGATTGTTCGATAATTCTTGGAAATTTTGGCTGGGACTGCTAGGAAATTAATTCGAATTCAAAGTCCGAATGTGGTGAAATACGGTACCACCCTGTTTTTTAAATGAGAATAACCAATTTTATTATTATTAATTTTGAAATACTGAGTTAAGTGTCGGATTACGCAACGATGTGGACTGTTGTTGAGGTGTCGGTAACGCTTTGGTAACACTGCCGATATCGTTTTATTAACGAGTATTCTTCAGTTTGAATGTCAAACTTTTTGTTCCATTTGAGCTTTGTGTAGGTGCAAAGTAATTCAATCTGAACGAAGGTTGCTATGATATTAACATAAATACACTGCAAATTTCACAATCTGAGAGCAATTTCTTTAAACTATGTAACAAAGAACACCGCACATTTGGTATGTTGTAGTTCTTGATAGGCTGATTAAAAATGAATGTACCCACAAAGCTCAAAAATAGACAGTTTTCGAAAATGGATTTTTTACTATTTTTGCGGTAGTTCCTCAAGAGCTCTCATTTATGGTTGAGATGGAACCCAACTGAGAACTGGTCTTTCTCAGTTGTATTAGGCAATGCCATCAATAATTTTTCATACACTGTTCAACAATGGCTATGAAATGAGCTACAAATTCAATGATCTTCGATAGGTACATATTTTCATGCTACAGGATCACATTTGCGAGACACGACCTATTTTGGGTATTTTTGGAGGAGAGCCATAATAACTGAATCCGAATATATCTGATGTACAATAATATCAAATATGACCTCCTAAGTCACCAGATTTGAATCCATTAGACTTTTTCATTTGTGGTCAAATAAAGGAGAAGGTGTATTACAAATCGATTGATATTGAAATGGAACTCTGAGAAAGAATTAATGCTGTAGTTGAAGAACTGAATACCTCCGGATGCACACGACTAATGAAGCGATCATTTTTGAAAAAATGTCATCATGTTTGTATTCTAGGCAGTAGCAAACAATTATAACATTCAATTCAACAATATTAACACATTGAAATGAAAATCCTAGAATGATCTCAGTTTTCATTTAAATGTCAATATCTGTTTTTCCTCATTATTTCAAGCAGAAAAAGATATTTTATCGAAAAGGCTAACTTTTGACACAACATGCCGAGTTAGTCTGATAAATTTTTTTCATAGCAGAAACGATCAAAGTTGGATGACGAAATTTGAAAAAATAAAAAAATTGAAATCATTCATGCTACCAGCATGCGCCAGGTTGACGTCGTTAAAAAAAAAATAAATACCGTACATGCGGTAAATTCCGTGGGTTCGTCATTTTTCGGAACAAAAGATATGTTCGGAACATTCTACCAATTTTGAGTCGCGTGCATAATAACGGCCCACAGAGTAATAAACATAGATAGGGGAGTATACGCAATTTTTACATGGTTAGATTACGTTGTCGGATTGTTATATATTTTCAAATCCACAATTTCACTATATCGTTATGAATGTATTTTATATTGAATGAAATATATTTATTCGAGTGATTCCCGATTATGCAAATTTGAATATTTGGAATCCGATATTTTTCCTAATTGTTGAATTTATAATAAGAAGAATATTAATTAATTTCTGTATCTACCTGCTGATATCCAACGGTTTGACCACTTCTGCTCTCCTAGTGTCATCGGTTGTTTCACGTCGTTTGGCACACTTGAAGTTTGATTTTTGAATTTCTGATATACGAGTAGTTAGGTATTTATTCCAATATATTTTGGTTTAATATAAAATATTGATTCACTATGGAACATAAGAAGTGCGTTCTTTGTGGCGAAACTTTTTGAATTGAGTGAAATATCGTATCAGTGATATGTTTTTGTTTCCGTTCGCTTCATGTCAAATTTGATAGTTTATTTATTTCCTTACTGAAAATGACATACGCTCCCTCTATCTATGTTAATTCCTCTGAGTGACGGCCAAAATTCAGTATGTATCATAATGAGCATAATTCTGGTGGACAAAATTAACTAAGTTCATTAAGCAGTTGTTGATGTTACTTGGATTGTTCACAACTTCCGCCTTCACTTTTCCCACATAAGTGACAACATTTCGGTATTCGAGCTAACTGCTTTAGCATACCTATATTTTAGACATTTTTATCTTACGAAAAGAGGTCTATTTTTCTCTGGATTTTTGTGTCCTTGGAAGCATGAAAATAGTTTCGATTAACTCATTTGCTCTATATTCAGTTGGAAGTCCGGGTCTTCCATTTTGCGGGATAGGATCAACCTCCCTCACATTCTACTAGTGCACGGTATATCGTTCTCCAGGATTCTTCTCTTGATTTTCAAAAGTCGAACTATTTGTGCTTTAGACATCTGCCCTACTAAACACTTTTTACCTCAAATTTATGAGCCATTTCGACTCAGTTGAAACTAACTTTTTCATGAAAATGACAAAACATTGTAACTGTTCTCAAGTTGACTTGACATTTTTGATTTTTAAAATCTTTCAATTTCAATTTATTCATCAATAGGTATAAATATACATCAGACAAAAACTTCACTTGCAGAAATATACAGCCTAAGCAAGCTTGTATGCTGTCATTATCTGCTTTTAAAACTGATGAACATTCTCCCCAGTTATACAAAAAATCAATACATTTGTTGAAAGAGAAACAACAAAAATGTAGATTACCAATTGAAAGGCACAACAAGCCAAAGAAATGCAAAAAAAAAATAGAAAACAAAAAATTATGCTGATAGGATGGCTTCGAATCTATCAGAATTAACAATTACATAAATTTGGAGATGATATCTGAAAATTTCACTTTTTACATTGGTTGTTGATTTAAGTTCTTGGGAGAGGAGGTTATTACATTTTTTTATCAAACTCCAAGGCATTTAAGTATAACATCAAATCATCACAATTTTTTCGTATACTACGTATATTAAAATGTACCATATTCATATTCGATAGACATATCGAATTCAATCTCCTTTCTAGCATCATCAACACTAAAATATTTGTTTTCTGTGTCATCCAATTCTGATTCTGAATCCATTATACAACTACAATAGCAAAAGAATAGTAAAAATATAGTAAAAAAAAATTCCACAATCAAACTCTACAACAATTGTAGGCAGTATGTAATATGTATACAGTGAAACTACCCCGATAAGCGTATAAGAACTAAACCTATACAATAGAAATCACCTACATCATACAACATAATAATACAATTCAATTCAATCATTATCCACTCATTTGAACTGAGGAATCTACGTCCTGTTTATCATTAACTGAAATTACACCTTTTTCAGTTCTAACCTTAATTATACCATCAACAGTCCACACATTCTTAGGAAATTTCACTATGGCATACTTGAATATATCGATTCTTTTTCTGGTTAGATCTTCTTTCACAAAGACCTTTGATTCGACAAAAAGTTTTCTTGATGAGTAAAATTCACTACGATATGATTCATCTAAAATTTTGACAATAATCGGACGTGTTTTGTTTTTAACTCCTTTTCCTAAACGGTAGCAGGATTTTATAAATCGTGCATCAATGTTCACCATTTTATCTTGACACATGGCTATAAGTTTCTTTTTAAGATCCGAATTATCAGATTCCGGAATTCCAAAAACAATAACATTGTTTCTTTTACTTTCCTGTTGGAAATGTTCCAAATTAGACTCGGTCTTGTGAAGCCTTGATTTTAGTTCTTCCAAATTTCGATCGGCAGAAGGAAACTCATAAAACATCATAATTTTTAAAATCTTTAATACTCATAAGTTGAAATTGATGCAAAAACTTTTGAGAAATACGTTATTTTCTTTGGACTATTACAGAGCTCCATCATTCGAAATAATCAAAGATAAGTAGCAGGATGAAAGGCAAAATAACCACAGAATCTAGTTCATCAAACATAGGTAATCCTACATTCTCCGACATTAACATATCCTAAACGAAATCGAAAATACCTCGAAGATTATCCAAATTCAAATGATTCCAACTATCATTATCTCCTCTGACTGTCATAATGGGAAATACCATCGCAATATTTCAAATATTACAGACCATTAGATGGCCAATTGAAATAATTATCGAGAAGCTCCAACGATCTCATATTCTCACTTAACTCGATATGTAGACTTACCAACAACTCCGAGTGCCACTTTTCAAAGGTTAAGGCGAGTGAGATTTCTGTAAATAACAATAGATAATCGCACTAATGACTATTGAGTAATTTTCACGATTCAATACACATATGGCGGTAATTGGAAATTTTAAGATTCGGTTTCAAGTTTTCGTCAATCCTTCAGGCGCTCTTCCTAATCGTTGTTACTAAACATCCACCGAGTGAATTTTTTTCTCGCAATCTGCCGCTTTCACCGTGACATTCCCATTAGATGCAGCCTCATGTTCGTCGTGGTATTATCTTAGGAAGAATCAGTCTGTAGGCGGGAACAAGGTTTTATCTAAGTGTTTCTTTTATTCTCGAGTTGATTGAAGGCGGTTTGGTTCATTGATTTTTCATGAAGCTGTGGGATAGCAACACTCAACGTTGATTAATGCCATCCACCACTAACTGGGGGTTGTGAAAAGAGGAGCGTTGATTGAAAATTTAGAGGCTTTTAGGGTGGTTCTATCGCTTGAAAAAGAAAAATGCTCTGCCAATTGTTGAGGCACTATATGCTTCCTCGTCTTTGGCTGCTAAAAGTCGGCATACCATAACAGACCGATTTAAAAGTCCCGGCCTACCATAGTAAAACAATTTTTTTTTTGCAAAATTTTATTTTATTATTATATAGTTTCCTTCGAAGGCGATACAGCGATTATAGTGATCTTCCAAACTTTCGATACCATTTTTGTAATACGATTTGTCTTTCGCTTCAAAATAGGCCTCAGTTTCGGCGATTACTTCTTCATTGGCACAAAATTTCTTTCCAGCGAGCATCCTTTTGAGGTCTAAGAACAGAAAAAAGTCGCTGGGGGCGAATACGGTGGATGCAGAAGCAATTCGAAGCCCAATTCATGCAATTTTGCCATTGTTTTCATTGATTTGTAACACGGCGCATTGTCTTAATGAAACAGCACCTTTTTTTATTCAAATGGGGCCGTTTTTCAACGATTTCATTATTCAAACGATTCAAAAACGCTATAGGCCGTTTTCTAACGATTTCATCCTTCAAACGATCCAATAATGCTATACAGGGTGGCCACTTTTTCAATGGGATTGTATTGGTAACTTTTAAACCATAAGAGTTAGGAGGTCGGTCAAATGGAGAAAAAGTTGCATGCATAGAAGCATTATCAAGCAGTTCAAACAAATCTGATTATCAGGGCCGGTTTTCGAGATATCATAAGAAAAGTAAATTATGTCATTTTGATTTTTCTTTTTTTCCCACTTTATTTCAAATATTATAAAAAAATGGTACAGGAATTTTTATTCGACAGTAAATTATTCTCAATTTGACGTAATCAGATTTCGTATCCAACGTTTCGTACTCTCTGGGCCACCCTCAACCTCATTTTTTTCAATACGGACCTGCATATTTTATGACATTTTTCGAAATAACTTTTAACGCTGAATTCAACGATATATCATACAATGTCATTCAAAGTTGATTTTCAGGAGATTTTGACCCTCATCCAAAATTAATGGTGTGTATGTAAGAAAAAACAAGTCTATTAACGATATCAATGTTCTGACCCAAATTCAACCGAACCCAGAAAAAAAAATCGAGAACTGAGGCCAGTGAATGGAATTTTTCAAAAACTTCAGAAATAAAATAGTCAAGAATACCAAGCCTTGCAAAAATTATATCGTAATGCTCTCAAAATAAAGTTCGATTCTGTAATTTGTTTCAATGAAACAAATGACAAATACAACAATAGTGATACCTCGCGAGAAAATTGAGAATGTTTTGGAAGGTATTCAAGGAGACCAAACAAGCAAATGTATAAGAAGTATGGGTTACAGAACCGTAGAGTGCATTTTACAAAATGGTGGACATTTCGAACACTTACTTCATTGATTTTCATTTACTTTCGAAAAATCATTTGATTTTTCTTTCATTAAATGATACTTTCGTTTAATTATTATGAATTGAAATATTTAAATGGTTATTATAAAAGAAGAACCAAGAAACCAGTATACTGGTTTCTTCCTTTGATTCTAATATGTTCCATTTAGTTCAAGATGGGTAAGTTGATTATCTTATCGAAATTTATTGCATATTGCATGTTGTTAATTAAACTAAATGAAGGTAATACAGACCCGACCCTAAGAAAATTGGATAAGGGTCAAAATCACCTGAAAATCTACTTTGAATGACATTGTATGATATATCGTTGAATTCAGCGTTAAAAGTTATTTCGAAAAATGTCATAAAATATGCAGGTCCGTATTGAAAAAAATGAGGTTGAGGGTGGCCCAGAGCGTACGAAACGTTGGATACGAAATCTGATTACGTCAAATTGAGGATAATTTACTGTCAAATAAAAAATTCCTGTGACATTTTTTGATGATATTTGAAATAAAGTGGGAAAAAAAGAAAAATCAAAATGACATAATTTACTTTTCTTATGATATCTCGAAAACCGGCCCTGATAATCTCGATTTGTTTGAACTGCTTGATCATGCTCCTATGCATGCAACTGTTTCTCCATTTGACCGACCTCCTAACTCTTATGGTTTAAAAGTTACCAATACAATCCCATTGAAAAAGTAGCCACCCTGTATAATAATCGCTGTTGATGGTCTGGCCCATTTGGAGGTAATCAATGAATTTTATACCTTGCGCATCCCAGAATACTGATGCCATAACCTTGCCAGCTAACTGTTGTGTTTTTCCTCGCTTTGTATTCGGTTCATCGTGTGCACTCCACTCAGCTGACTGTCAATTGGACACCGAAGTGAAATGATGGAGCCACATTTCATCCATTGTCACATATCGATGCAAAAATTCAGGTTTATTGCACTTAAACATCTTCAAACACTGCTCAGAATCATAAACACGTTGTTACTTTTGATCGATTGTGAGCTCGCGCGGTACCCATTTTGCACACAGCTTTCTCATGTACAAATATTCGTGAATAATTTGATGTACACGTTCAGATGATATCTCCACAATGTCTGCTATCACGATCGACTTCACTTTGCGGTCATTCAAAATTATTTTGTGAACTTTTTTGATTTTTTCGCCGGTGACAGAGAAATGCGAGGCAATTTGAAAACTATATTCATTTAAGACACAGCACGTCTCAACAAAAATGAATACTGCTCACTAAGGTATCTGACAGGAAAAAAAACAGGGCATGTCATTTGAATAAATGGACTGAATGACATTTTTAAAGGTCATTCAATTCAATAAAGAATAAATCGTACAATTATGTCGAACGGTTTTTGAGATATGACATTTACTTCAATCTATTATATTCATTGAATTTGTCGATAAAAATGGCCTACGTCAAAAATTACTACTGGTAAAGGATGACAAGTGCAGTATTTAGAAATCAGAATTTCCTGGAAAATATAAGTCTAATATAATACTTGGGAACTCTCATTTAAAATACAGGGTGGACTCGCATCAATCGTGTAGATTCGAAAATAATTTAAGCTTATGCGCTGAGTGCTGTCGATTCCGTCAAAATTTGAAAAATACTTCTATTCCAAAATTTGCAAGAATTATCAATAGATCGAGCATTATTGACTCATTCTGTATATTGAAACTAGCTCTAAATCTCATGAAAACTTTTTGTTGCATAATCCTGAAACGAAGGGTATGTCAAATTTCATCAAATATCGGGTGTCCCAAGGTAAGTGGCCTATTAGATTATTATGGAAACTATTGATGGTAAGGATTGCAAATTTTGTGGATAGATATTTGGCCATGTAAGGTACATTTTTAAAATAATTTCACATTTCCAGTGTTGCCGGATGTACGACAATTTGGCAACAACTTTGTTATTTTAAAAGGGACATCTGGTATTTCTATTTTTTTTATGATACTCCATAAAATATTAAATCTATTCACTCTTACTTTTCCATACCTATCTTTAACGGTTTTTGAGTTATTAATTATTTTTCGAAATTTTAAATCAAATTGGCGTATTACGAAAATGACTCTAGTTCGCTCAATATTCGAGATTTAAGTCAAAAATTTTGCAAGTCGTTAGATATTGATCTGATCTGTGTCACTGCTTTTGAATTATGGTTGTCAATAATACAGGACGGACCAAAAAAAATCATCATTTGCCAAGTTACAAAATTTTAAAAAAGTCTATTTTTTCAAATTAGACACCTAGTATATTTTTCAATTTTTGGAATCAGTACAACACACTCTACAATTTTTCTATTCACGTCCCTATACCTATCTCAACTGGTTTCCGAGTTATATGCGTTTATTAGATTTCACATTGATTCAATAAGCGTTAATTTCTTTTGCATTGTTATTTTCTCTTGTCGTTCATACATCGATATATCAATGAATCAGTTCAATCCATAAATGTCAAAATAAACAATTATTGCCTAACAGGTGTTTTGTACCGAGGTTTTTCTATAAATAATGGCTCAAGAAAGATATACACATATAACGCATATAACTCGGAATCCAGTTGAGATAGGTATAGGGACGTGAATAGAAAAATTGTAGAGTGTGTTCTACTGATTCCAAAAATTGAAAAATATACTAGGTGTCTAATTTGAAAAAATAGACTTTTTTACAATTTTGTAACTTGGCAAATGATGATTTTTTTTGGTCCATCCTGTATTATTGACAACCATAATTCAAAAGCAGTGACACAGATCAGATCAATATCTAACGACTTGCAAAATTTCTGACTTAAATCTCAAATATTGAGCGAACTAGAATCATTTTCGTAATACGCCAATTTGATCTAAAATTTGTAAAAATAATTAATAAATCAAAAACCGTTAGAGATAGGAATGGAAAAGTAAGAGTAAATAGATTTAATATTTTATGGAGTATCATAAAAAAATAGAAATACCGGTGTCCCATTTAAAACAACAAAGTTGTTGCCAAATTGTCGTACATCCGGCAACACTGGAAATGTGAAATTATTTTAAAAATATACCTTACATGGCCGAATATCTATCCACAAAATTTGAAATCTTTACCATCAATAGTTTCCATAATAATCTAATAGGCCACTCACCTTGGGACACCCGATATATCACAGTATCATTAAGAGAATGTTTTTTTTTTGTAGAATTGTAAATGACAGTTTGAACGATCATGCAAAAATTTGGTGGAAGTTCAGATACATGAATATGCAATTGAAGCATGAAAGAACAAGCACGAAAGTGGTATTGATTTTCTCATTTTTTTCATTTCATGTTTTCAGAAATGGTGCGTAGTTTTTCTCTAATTATTTCCTACTTTTCAACCATCCTCTTTTGTTGGTTGGCCTTGCTGTTCATGGCAAATAAAACCATTATGTTTTGTTCGTTGGAAATGAAACATATTTATGATTTTTTTATGGATTTATTGGAAATAACTTCCTGAACGATAATGGAATTCAAAGATCAATGAAAAACTGTTTATTTCATGAATTCAACCTTTGGGATAGGTATTCTCATAGCCATCTTCACTTGCATCTACAGGGATCGAAAAGTGATTGGTTCTTCAAAAAACTGTTTCATCCAATAAAATACTTCAAGTAGAAAACATCACGGTATTCACTATCATGAATGCCCAAACCAACTTATAATAACACAGCTTTCAATAATTTTACGAAAATTCCTATCATTTAACAAACGAATGGTACAAAAATTTGAAAAACATTAAAACCTAAAATAACATTACGACAAACTTTTATGTGTTTGTTTTTGTACCACCTTCATATAGTTTTGAATCGATATTAAAGAAATTATAACTTCTTGAAGTATTCCTCATTTAATGATGACAAATTCCACAGGTCATTTGCCGAAAATATCCATCGTCCTTTTGGAGTCCGTTACAACCCTTACACTCAGAGTGTGGAGGTGCTTAGCAACGAGCAGAAAATAGAAGCAGTTGTGTCTGAACTACGTGGTGATCTTTGCATTGTGAACAGCGCTCTGAAGAAGATCAGCGAACGCGATGCCAACTTGGATATTCACCGTTTTGAAGAATTGCTACGAAAGGGTCTTCAGGTTGAGAATGATGACGAAGAACCAAACCAACAGCAAAGCTAAAAAACACATTATACTGCGATGATAATTATACCTATTCGAATAATTTTCGCTTTTTGTTTAATACTCAGCAACTTAGATGAACCAAAAGTTTTGAATTGCCAACATTTCTCCAATAGAAACTTGATGTGTACGAAATTTTGATATTAATTAGATGTTACAGAATACGTAGGATCCTTTTCAGTGATATCTAAATAATAGTTAACACAAAATAAAGAAAAAAATAATTGAAAAAAAAATAAAGAAGAAAAAATGGAAATAAAAGAATGGAAAACAAAATAGATGTTGAGTAAATGAATACAGAGAAATAAAGTCAGAGACAGAATATGAGTAGATAATTCGTTCTCATTTTTATATGATGATGCTTCTCTGTATTCACAAGATGGCAAATTCTTTTCTTAATGAAACTCTCATTTTATTTTTAGATATCTTCGAATTAATTTTATGTTAAATAAAAAATAAATGAATACATAATAGAGGTGAGAAAATGTTTGCAATTTTGGTTCAGATAAGTTTCCGACTAAAAGCTTGAGATTGAAATCACTCTAATACTTTTTTCCGTGTCCTGTATATGAGATATTCGCTTGAACCAGTCGTTTGAAATAGTTTCTCTAATATGTATAACATGATTGTTCGCTTCATGGTAACCAATTATTCATTGTAGGTGCTATTGTGAGAACTGTGATCCATCAAGTTTTTATGTCAGATATGAATAAAATTTTGAGAGCAATGATATGGTTAAATAATTTATTTCTTCATCCAAATTCTATTATAGATGCTACACAAAAGATTGCACTGACAAGGTGTTGTCACTGAAAAGTTCTGTATCTATCTTCATTCCGTATTAATTCAAAGTTTCAACAATTATCTGTGGAGATTCTCATGGGAAATAAAAATTCTAATATCTCTGGAAATTATGACACTTCGTCATATTGTATGTAACTCACTGAGAGAAAGATGTAGGTTTTAAATTTTGTCAAGACAGTTTATCTTCGTAATTCTAGGTGTTATGAAGATTGAACTGTTGGAAGAGTCCATTTTTGGTTTATTGAATAAGCCTTCGAAATTTTTATTCTTCCTATTTGATGAGTTGTGTAAATTCTAAATGAAATTTTATTTAATTCAATTACATCTTAACCCAGGGATATTCGTTTCTTCATCCAAAAAAAGTTATAGGTAACTCTGAAACTATCGAGGTTAGAACTTCGTGGTTGAAGTTATAGTATATTAATCATGGCAATAGGCACATATTTTCATGTAGGTAGACAATTTTTGCGAATTATTTTGATAAATTGCTTCATTGATCTGCAACTTTCTATTTATAGTATAGATTTTATTTTCGACCAGAGAGAATCGATGGTGTTGAGCCACCATTTTTTCAATTTTTTTCCAATTAACTGTCATGGTTTTTGACGAAAAATTCAGGAAAAAACACTTTTTTCTACAATAAGTCCTAGATTACTACTTTCCCGCATTGTTTTCGATTCGGAAAGTATCACTCTCCCGCACTAGTGCGAGAAAGTATATTTGTTGAATTTGCGAATAATAATACCTTCAACATGCAATATCTTCTACTTATATCTTCAGTTAAATATTTCCAATTATGCAGTTTCATTCATGTCTAATTGATAATGCAATTTTCCGTTTGAAAATTATTACATTTTCAAAGAGTACTTGATATCCTTCAAAAATTATGATTGACATACATGGATATGTGTATTTATTTGTATGTCATGGTCTATGGTTTTCATAGAAACCGGTTAATCAAATGTGTCAAAACGAATACACAAGTTGTTCAGCATTATTATGTTTTTCGAATATTATTTATAACAACAAGATTAAAAACGTATCCATCTGATGAGGAGGTTCCAGAATATCTTCTGATAGCTCCTCATCAGATTAAGGTACAAGAAGCAATATAAGAATGTGAGCAGGAAGTACTTTTGGGGTACTTTGTTGATATTAATTAAGTATTCAATACAAATACTCTGTGGTCATTTGGTCTTTCAATGATTAAACGTTCATTGAAAATTAAAGAAAACATTGATATAAAAAATTTTTTTAAATTTTATGATACGGTTATAGAAAAAATATTCGAGCAATGACAGTATCGTGCGGAAAATTACAACTTTCCGCTATTTCAATCGGGTCTTGATTCATTGTGATTTGAACTAAAGGCACTATCTGATAAAGAAAGTAAAACACCCAGAAGGAGCTGTTTAAATTTTACAACAAACCAGCTGTTCGAGGAAATCCAAAGTATTTGCTTAGTTGTTGTTAAAATGCCTAGAGCACGTGTACGCGGAATTTTTCGCCAGATAAGTGAATTTGAAAGAGGTTGAATTATTTTTCTACGGGAGACGGGGTTGTTATTTCGAGCAATCGCTAACCGTACTAACAGAAATTCAACTACTGTTATGAGATGTTGTCAAGCGTGGTTTGATAATGCCCAAAATCGAAGAAGAGTAGGCACCAGACGTCGAAGGGGCAAAAATGAAGTTCAAGATCGACGTCTAAGACTTATGGCCATTAGAGACCAATTAGCGACAACTCTATTTTGGACTAATGAGTGGTTAGGAGAACAAGGCCATCCTGTAACTTCCCGAACGGTTTATTTCCATCAGGCGCGGATCCAGGGGGGAGGGGACTGGGGGAACGTTCCCCCCCCCCAAATGGCCCAGGCACCTCTTAAATTTTGCCGGTCCTCCTAGAATTTGACATCAAATAATTTCAAGATCAGCAAAAATTTCAATTCAATACATTTTGTGAAAACCCATATTAATGAACGGCAAAAAAAATTACGTTCAAAAATGGCGTCTGGGTGGTCTGGGGTTCAGTATTTTGAGTATCTAAAAGTCCCCCCCCCCCAAAAGTGGGGTCTGGATCCGCGCCTGATTTCCATGATCACAAAACTGACGAAGTTAAGATTTTGGATGATAAAAAATACCAATTTCAAGCTTCATTCAAAATATTGCATCATCAGAACCATAGAAAATTAATGAATTAGATACATATATATTTGCACGATGACCGATCTGATTGTAACGAAATTTTGCGTCTATTCTGTGCAACAATTTCAAGCTTCGTGTAGAATTGAATTTTTATTGCGTTAGAAAAAAAAAGAAAAAACTGATGTGAAGAGTTTTGAACGCTCATGCATTCATGCGTCAATGGAACCTTCGTATATACCTATAAACATACATGTGGTCGTCAAGGGCATATTAATGAACGAACGCATAAAAGCTCCTGATTTAAAGTCAGTTCTTTCCTTAATTTTTCAATTCTATGGATTAAGAAAATGAACCTACACATTGAATTCATAAAGTTGTTTATATTTTTATTGTATGTGATTTCAAATCAAATCATACAAGATTATACGGTTATCAGTATGAAAAAAGAGAAATTCGACTTAAAAATACCACTTCAACCAACTTAGTTATGCCACTGGTTGAGTGAGAGAAGTAATTGGAAAATTATAGAATTCATTCATACTTAATTTTTTCCTTGGATCGTAAAAATTTTACTGTCTTCATTGTTATAGTACGTATATTGATTCATTTATTCCGATTTAAGTTTTTGAAATTGTCTATGAAAGAAATTTTCCAATTAAAACTCAAATTTTCCATAATTAATCGATGGTCATACTCCTAATTTGAAAAATTAATTTAATTAGCAGGAATAATAACATGACGATGTAATTATAATATTGAAAATATACATTTCTTCTGTTTCGATTAACTGCGAATTCAATGTTTTTCAAGGCCTCGATAGTTTTCATGTTATGAAATATGAAGTTTATTGAGATCTCAAAATGAAGAATGTGTTATTTATTACACACATTTCCCATACGAGTTGAGATATTTTTTCGTATAATGTTAAATGATAAACTGAAGTGAATAATATTGATTTTCCCCGATAGCATTTCATCTAATCTAGAACTAGCCATTATAAGTTGTAAGATTCCATAGTTTTCGGGTTCTCAGGAAAACCGAAATGCCCACAGATTTTTTCAATTGGTTTTTGAATTCTGCAAATTTCATGACGTATACCTACTATCTTTCTGAGGATACGAGAATCCAATAGATCTTTATTGGAAATTAACTTAAACTCAATCAAACAATAAAATATCGAACTGAAAAAATGATATTTATATAACGAAACTGAACTTTCTATCAACAATAAATTGCCTATCACCTTCACAAGAAAATAATACCCAATCAGTTGCCATTATTAACCGAGACGTTATTCATTAACCCAGACAATAGAGCTTCCAAGTTGAAACAACTTTCTTGTTCTATCATGTTACTGACTGTTTCAAACAATAAAGATATCAAATAAAAGGTTACCGTATAACTTTTTGTGGCTTCTACAATGTTTGATTCTTTCAATGCAACACGTTCGATAGATTCCGTCAAGAAAGAATTGAAAATTGATAATTTAATATGTCGACTTAAAGAAATTGTCGACATTTTGTTCGTAACAAAGTTTGACAACAGTTTTATCCCATTTCAATGGAATCAATGGAATTTGGTATTTTGCAAAGAGTTGTATTCGAAAATTTGGGTATATTGAGTTATATTCACTATAAATATCATAGACTGCGTATTTATAGTAAAAAACCCTCATGAGAATCATCATATCAGAAACTCAAGGAGAATAAAAAGAAAATAATATACAGAGTATCCGGCAATACGTAACTCTTTCTCAGGAGTGAGTAAGTATTTAATGACGAGTCAGAAATGCTTTAATTTTTGTCCTTCGAAGTCCCACTGAGAAGATTCCATCTTCGACGAATTATGAAAAATTGTTCGTACAACACTTTTTATTTTTTTACCATTGAATGGTGAATAGGAATATTCAATAAATAGCAGGGATTCCTATTTGAAATTCCAAAGCTCACCCAAGTCAAGTAGTAGTTTGTCAATCTCAAGTCAATTCAAGCATTTATTTATCAAGTACTTGAATCATATAAAGCTACTTGATTTAAGCAGTTTTATTGTGTAGTGTCACATCAATAAAAAAAATGATGAAATGAGAAGGAATCTTGCAAAAAACAATTCTATTTATTAAACTTTTCGTATAAAAGAACCGAAAATATCAACTTTTTCGAAATAGAAAAATAAGTGAAATCACTATAAATCATAAAAAAATTAAAAATGTAGTTTCTCAATATTGAGAAACCACCAGGCTTTGTTTGATTTCATAATGTTCCATGCAGGATCTGAGATAGATCTCATAGATTTGTCGCCTAAGCTATTGCGGGTTTCTGTAACTGTAAGAGCAACTCTGGGAAATTGTCTTTCAACAGGAGCTGCAGATGCTGGCGTTGATAAAAAAATCCTTGACCATTTTAACCAAGTTTGGAAAGATATTTCTGAAAGTATCAAAATCTACCTCGCTTCAGTCTCTCGGTGCTCGAGGAATCCCCTTATTTAGTCCAAGCGAGCAGGATATTGCAGAAATATATGCCTGCGACGCGTGCATATCGAGCTCATGTAACTTGATATCAAGTCAAGCAATAAATATCTAAAATCAAGTCGAGTCAAGCTCAAGTATGTAATTTTTTACGAGCTTGATATTCAAGTCAAGTAGTTGGTTAAAATGTCAAGCTACTTGGCTTGATGAATTCCGTGTTGTTCGTGTTGTTTCAAGGATACAATCTTTTTATAATTTTTGGTAATCCTGACCTGAATTTTCCTTGTAATCATTAGGTGATTCATTTAAGCTCTAAATCAGAAAGATGTGTGCCTAATATGAAGAAAATATACTGGATGGTTCGCTTGTTATGACCTCGGAAAGAAATGAGCAAAATTCATGAATCACCTTGGATCTCGGTAACCAAGGCAGTCAGACCCAATGAATTAAAACAAGTGTTTCCAAAGTTTTCGAATAAAATGTAAAAGCAAAACAGAATAAAATACATAGTCATAAGTCAAAATATCGAAGACACATAGTATATCGTGAACATCAAAAATCAAAAACCTATAAAATGTGTCGAAGAGATCTAAAACCTATCACATCACAAGATACAAAGGGCGGTAGGGCATGCTAAGTTTCAGTATTGCTTCGAAAACTAATTGAGATTATAAACATGTATTCCGCTGAAAACATTTTGGCATTTAACAGTAACTAGTTTAGAATGCAAAATCGTTGGAATTTGTTGAATGTGATAAATATCGGCTTCCAAATTATTCGAAGGCAAAATTAGTGTGGTTTTACATCTTTGTAAAATGCATAATGATTTTATTCATCTTTTAATGAAGGTCATAGGGAATTATGTTCATATTAGTTGGGCTGCCATGTGTTATTTATTATACCGGCGGCTTAGTAATGGCGGTTTGGAGATTTTCATTGCGGGGAAAATTAAGAAACTTAGAGGAGCGGAACAACCTTAATTGTTATTGAAAATGAAGGATGAAATATGAAAAGGTGGCCAGCCGAATGGCTGCCCCTCAAATAGGGGCGCCTGAGACTGTTTCATCCCTTACGCCAACACCATTCACTCCATGGTTCCTAGCACAGGCATCTTTGTAGTTGCTGGTTGAATCATTCGTAATTATACGAAGAATTTTGATAATTCCATAAAGAAAGCTTTTCAAACATGCAATTCCCTGACTATATGATACAAGTGATCAGGTTGAATAAGCTGATAAGCCGATGGTAAAAATTGTCAATAGATTATACCATAAATCACGGATATAAGTGATATTAACAGTCGGAAACCAGCTTCCCACATCAACATCTTCCTTCACATACGTTTAACGAGCCATTAAACTAGCTTATTCCTTTGAGATTATATTTAAAAATACCGGGTGAAATCGATGGCGACGACAAAAAATCGCGAGAATTTTAAAATTCGAAGTCTGCCGAATTTCAACTTTCTACTCAAGCCGCAAATATGAAAATGAGTGAGTCATTAATCGTAGGTCTCCTCCTGCATTGCTTATATGGTATCGGATACGACCTCGGTTTTCTTTTGGGATGGTCTCTTACGATACTTGAATTATGAATTGAAACGTGAGTTGGTTTTATACAATTTCACTTCGGAGATGTCCCGACGGCCGCAGGCTAGCTGTCTCGGAGATAATGATGCTGATGGTTTGATATTAAGAGACATATAACAGGTGTTTTGGTGGGGGTGAAGTAACGTAGAACTTTGAACTTTTTGTTGCATGTTAGATTGCTGGTAATAGAGGTATGTGAAATGTTATCTTTGAAGAAGAAATTAATTCCTTCGGTAATGAATTGAACGGAAATGAATATCACAGAAACACAGAATACCTTAAATCATTGAAGAAACAATTTGCAATAAATGTGCTGTTTGAACGTTATTATTATGAAACCAATAATTACCTAAAGGGTGTTTTTTTAGAGCTATAGAACTTTAAATTGCAATAAAACAACGATGGATTATTCGATTGACATGAATTTTATCTATCCGCAAGATAATCTTGTGGCATTACATTTTAAATATGATTTCTGGCATATGACTGCCACGGCTGGCTCGGATGTAGTCCAATCTGGACGTCCAATTTTCGATGACTTTTTCCAACATTTGTGGCCGTATATCGGCAATAACACGGCGAATGCTGTCTTCCAAATGGTCAAGGGTTTGTGAATTTTCCGCATAGACCAATGACTTTACATAGCCCCACAGAATGTAGTCTAGCTGTAATCACAAGATCTTGGAGGCCAATTCACAGGTCCAAAACGTGAAATTAGGCGGTCACCGAACCTGTCTTTCAATAAATAAATAAAATAAATAAATAAATCGATTGTGGCACGAGCTGTGTGACATGTTGCGCCGTCTTGTTGGAACCACAGCTCTTGGACATCATGGTTGTTCAATTCAGAAATGAAAAAGTTAGTAATCATGGCTCTATACCGATCACTATTGACTGTAACGTTCTGGTCATCATCGTTTTTGAAGAAGTAGGGACCAATGATTCCACCAGCCCATAAAGCGCACCAAAGAGTCAGTTTTTCTGGATGTAACGGTGTTTCGACATACACTTGAGGATTAGCTTCACTCCAAATGCGGCAGTTTTGTTGGTTGACGTAGCCATTCAACCAGAAATGATAAAAGATAAAATGGACGTAGTGCGCGATACGTATTCCGCACAGAACCGTTATTTTCGAAATAAAATTGCACTATTTGCAAGCGTTGTTCAGGCGTGAGTCTATTCATGATGAATTGCCAAACCAAACTGAGAATAAGTCACTTAACAGCTGTTAAATCGGTCGTCATCTTGAACAGTAATGCCAACTTAAAGTTATATACCTCGAAAAAAAACACCCTATATAAGGATGTAGTCTGGTAAGCAAAAGTAAGTCAGAATAGCGAGAGGGATCCTCGACAATGTTGAGAGATTAGCTTATGAGGACGTGCCCTAATAGAGCATTTGATAATATTATCAAATGCCCTACTAGAGCATTTGATAATATTATCATATACCTCTACATTCAGTTATGTATCATAATGCCATTCTAAGAATATCTAGGCTAGAGAAGATACAGGTAATGAGAGAATTGATAATATAATCCAGTCAACATGTGCACACAAGAGCCCCTTACAGGAAACTATTGATTTCTTCGAAATTATATATTTTTTGTGACGCTGAATCCGAATCTGAGGCTTGCCACCAAAATTTCGTGATGGAACTAGGAAAGTATTAATTTTTCGTGAATGATATTCCTGTAATGAAAATTTGGATTTGAGTACCTTATTGTATAAATACGACGACGGTATCATTTCCTAAATATATTCTTTGAAATTAAAGGAAGAAATGAACTAGAATTTCAAAAAATGATTCTGAAAATGCTTTTTCTATAAAAAAAGTGGGTTTTCGCAGAGACAATAAAATAAGCCAATATTCAATTATCCTTTGAGCCAGAACGGTTTTGTACTTTGTCATTCTCGAAATATCGATATTATCCGAGTTATATGCAAAAACCGTCAGAAAATGAAATTTCTTTCAATGTTTTCGCGAAATTTTGGTGGCAAATCTCAAATTCAGATTCAGCACCTCAAAAAATTGAAAATGGAAAAAGAGAACTACCCGAAAACTTTCCTGTGGAAAACACATATTGAGTGGACTAGGTCCTCTCAAACCAAATACATCTCATAACGAACTTGAAATGATGAACAAATGGTTCAAAAACCACAACAGGAGCCAGAGCTGAAGTATCTGGGACAGGCATCAAGTGCTCTGTATCGTTAGACTCATGTTCCAGTGTCTTTTAGGCAACATACCCGCTATCGGAAGATACGTGGAAAAGAACATGTCGAATAGAAATATGATATACCAATTCAATCTGATGGTCAAGCTAGTGCTATAACGGTATTCCCATATTTTCGATTCAAAGTTGATATGGCTGTCCGAAAAAGAATGAATGAATTAGACAAGATAGTAATGCCATTTTTAGGATACTTGGTCGCTAGGGAAATGAAGTAAATAATGAGGAAATTACACTCTCCAGAAGAAGGGATACGAACGTATTTCATTCGTTTGGATCATTTTTGCTGTATAGGAATATGAAGCTATAAAAAGATTTTCGAAAGAAGGAGGAAACCGAGAGAGAAATTCTTTGCGGAATCTTTCAGGGTTGGATCACTGAAATCTCAAAAAAATCACAATAACAACAGCTTCTACCAGTGAAGAATCACTGGCTCCCTCACCGCCTCAGGAGAATAGGATCATTAGAAACTGATGAGTGCAGAGAAGGAGGAAAAAACTTCTGATGATTTAGTAACAGAATGCGCCGCCATGGAAAGCCAAGACAATGCTTTGGACGAGAAATTTATAGCAGTCAGGATGTAGCCCTTTTGAAGCCATCTTTGAGTCTGAAAGTAATTAGAAATTAGAAGAAGGTGATCAATGCGAGCTGTAGATAGTGCAGTAGTGACAACACCTCTAATATGTGGCACAATAACGTCTAAATATCATCAATCCTTATTAAGGAAGGGCTTCTCTTGATTATTCGAAATATAATGAAAAGATATAAATATAAAGAGTATATATTACAATTAAACTGAAAATAATTCTATATATGTGTACACACGCTGCGCAGGCACATGCGCTCTGCATGGTGATATTCATTACTATATATACTATGGTTTTATAGTTATTTATAATACAAGTGCAGAAGGCATTGATATTCTTCCACGAGTTCAGAATTCAAAAACGAGCCACGAAGTGGCGAGTTTTGGAATGAACGAGTGGTAGAATGAGCCTTCTGTACGAGTATTATACATTATTTTCTCTAATTCATTGCATTTTCATTGAAATTAATGAAATATTTCCATAAATATAATTTAGTGCTTTTTGCATTGAAAAATGTTGGTTGGCAGAACTGATTTCTTTAAGGCAAATTGATGAATTGACAGATAAAGCCGTGGCGGAAAGTTCGGAGTGCCAACATAGAATAATAAAATATAACCATGAAAACTGTGCGTTTCTGATATATTCTCGCACGATTTTGTTCTACAAGATGTGGAAGAATGAACGGAATAACCACAGAATTAGAGAAAATATATTATTATCTATGTATGTTTAGGGTGGTCTATACAAAATCCCTGAAACTATTCGTCAGATTTTGCCTAATGGCGAACCGACTTACCTAAAACTTACACCCAAAAATTTACGAAAAATCTCTACACCACAACATTACATTCAGAATTAAATTATTTTTTCAATGAAGATATCAAGTGAGTTTCTGTATTGTAAAAATTTGTTCATGTATAAACACCGTTAACTTTGAAATATGTATATACTTATCACCAAATGTACTCAATACCTCTGAGATGAAAGATTTTACTGAAATTAGAATAGCGAATCGATTCTTATTCTAACTTCCCTCTTTAACCTTAATACTTTCAGATTCCTAAATGCTTGTTACTTCATTCGTGATATCGAACGTATTTATTTAAATACCGAATATTAACGATAATCCGCCTTGGACCATTAAAAAACTTTAATGGATCTCTCACATAAGAAATTGAGCAATATCTAAATCAACATCTCCATTCACAATAATTCTTTGTATGGAAAGATGCGTTCTATACCTCAATTATTTTAACTTTCAAATACGTGTGAGATGAAACAATCTTCACCTTATATCTTATTTGATGGTGCAAACATAATTGTTTGAACAATTATTTACATGTGGGCATAACTGTTTGCATTGAGCGAGTAGAATTTTGTAAAATATTTGCTCGTTAGAGAAGATTAATTGAAGAAGAGATGGTTATGCAGTACATATATTTGAATCTTTATTCGGATGACTTTAGTGACGTGTTATTTGTCATAAGAAGTATATCTAGAAGTTTTTATTTTCAAATTGGATTGAGCATATTGAAGAAGTATTTATTAATAGATGAAAGAAATCAATACTTTTGAAAGTAGGATGATTTGTTATATCTATGGAAGCTTTTCTAGGTACCACATTTAATCTTGACCAATTTAGCTAACCTTGATATTTCCATATATGTATTTTAAGGTATTTGAGCCTGAACCTCGAAAACTATATGGGAACCCAGTGTCAACTTAAAAAAAATCGAGAAAAGTAGCCAATAGCACCCTTGGAGAAGACAGAACTGTATATAGTTATACAGGAGAGTCAATAGTGCTCGATCAGTCGATAACTCCTGTAAATTTTGGCCTAGGAGAATTATTCAAATTTTGACGGAATCGAAAGCATTGGTTTGTGTATTTGTTCACGGAATACATATTTATATTGAAGGGTCTCCTCTTCATCCAAACAAAATTTTTTCCATCCTTCGTCTTCAGCTCAGCTTGAAAATTGACAACCCTCAACTTCTTAGGCCTTTAGGTCGAAAAGGACAACTGAAAAATGTCATGAAAACAAATGTGTAGCAAATTAAGTTGTAAATCCGACGTTTCTTGGAATTTGAAATTCGCGTACTTCAGTGCTCAGATAAGAATTTTAAACCGAAAGAGACCGTAGAGCCAAATTTCCACTAAGGCATTTCAGTGCAGGAAACTTCGTTTTTGAATTTTGAACTCGAAAAAGAATATCAATGCCTTCTGCACTTGTATTGTGCAGCGGTTTCATGTTTCCCACTAGGTCAAATGTTTCTGTAACGTTTGAATACCATGGACTGGAATGATATTCAGCAATTAAGTACTGGTAGCTGAAGTTAGAAGTCTCATATATATGCTAATTGATTTACTGGTACCTACCTATATATAATAAAAAAATGCTCGTTACCAAAATACAATCCAATTGTCTATAATTTAGTAATCTTGAGCCGAAAATGTCTCTAATGATGAATTCAGATTAGCTGATGACAAATTTGTTAGCGAATTCTGTCCATTTGGTAGTGAATATAAGAAGAAATTAACTAGAAATCGACATTGCTGCGCTGGCTCAAATTTGTCACTTTTTCACTCTCTTAACGCCAAATATCTAAATATTTGAAGTATAAAATTGTGAATCAATATATAATTATACCTACATTGAGGCAGTAGCTGCGAGATTCAAACCTGGACCAATAATCATTGAAAATTCTCACTCAGAAATCATACGATATAAATATATTTATATTCGAAATCAAAATGTATTAGAGCTGGGCGAAGGTATTAAAAGAGTTTTTCTATAATGATTCTGAAGGTTTATTATTGAAAATGATGAACTAAAGTATAATGTTTTCGGTTGAACTGAAATGAACATGAAATTCTTCCTTGAAGAAAAAAATATATTGATAATTTGTTCAACTAGATTTTGCAATGATCCTCTACATGTGGGGAATTATTTTTGTATTGAATATATAATGGTATAATAATAATAAGTGCTAAGATCCAGTCGCATCTTCAGGTCTTAGTTTACCTACTTGATAACCTTATTTTCGAATACTTCAATGATAAAATATAATACTATTAATACTTCATACCAATTGAGACAAAGGACTTATTGATACAGTAATTTTGAATATCATGAATGTACTAAAGCTGACTTTATTTGACTCATGATTCATTCCTTAATAAGGTGGTGTAGGAAATATAACAAATGAATTAGCTTCGATTAGCTTATTTGATATGATTAAATGAATTTTATTTTATTCACACCCGATTAATCTTTTGATTTAATTTTATACTTGATCGCTCTGAATATTCGTTAAGGAGCCGAATAGGGAGAATATTCCATTAACAATTTTTTCTTGAAAATTTATAAAATGAATGTATTGTTGAATTTTTTTTCACCATAACCTTGCAATTTATAAATTTCTTCAGTAGTCTGGGGCGGTCAGCATTATTGAAGAAGAAGTGAATTCAATTCTGATATTTGCAATATTTTCAGTTAACTTAAAAGATGTATGAGTGCGATAATTTGTCATTTATACAGAGTGAGTCAAGAATGTGTACCGAGCTTTCTGGGGCTGATAGTACATTGAGAAATGAGTATAACGTAGTTGGATGAATAAACTTATGGTCCAAAATGCATATCAAGGGAGATATATCCTTAAAGAGTTGATAAAATTAAAAAAAATTTCTCCGCATGACTTCTAAACGGTGAATGCTTCCAGATAGAAATTTCGTGCAAAAATGTATGTTTTTGAAATACTTTTTTTTTTATTACACTTTTACATAATTTTTTACATCACTTCTTACAGTGCTTGAATTAGAAAATTTCGAGTTACTGCCTACCAAGTAGTATTTTTCATTTTTCCCACATTAAAATTTTTCGGGAAAAACTTGGGATATCCAGAACAGCCGCAATGTTATAGAAAAAAAAGAACATTAGGATAACATATAATTTATAACATTTATAATTCAATGTACAATCATTTCCAGAAAGCGCGGTACAAATCTGTGACTAATCTTGTATAATTTTTGGAAACAAATTATCACTTCTTACAGAGCTTACAGAACATACTAAGTAGTGTGTTTTCATTTTTGCCACATTAAAATTTTTCGGGAAAGACTTGGGATATCCGGAAGAGCAGCAATGGTATCGAAAAAAAAGAATATTAGAATAACATATTTTATTATTAGCATATTTTTTTGTTCGATCCGAACCAGGTGTTAATTAAGAAGTGTAATAAAAAAATATATTATAACAACATATTCATTTATACAGGAAATTTCAATCTGGTAGCATTCACCGTTTAGAAGTTATGCGGAGAATTTTTTTTTATTTTATCAACTTTGGAGAGATATATCTCTCTTAATATGCATTTTGGGCCAAAATTTTATTCTTCAAACTATACTTGTTTTGCAATGTACTATCATTCCAGAAAGCTCGATACAAATTTGTGACTAATCCTGTATAATTTTTGGAAACAAAACATCACTTCTTACAGTGCTTGAATTAGAAAATTTCGAGTAACTACCTTCCAAGTGGTATGTTTTCATTTTTCCCACATTAAAATTTTTCGGGAAAGACTTGGGATATCCGGACCAGCAGCAATGGTATCGAAAATAAAAGAACATTAGGATAAGATATTTTATAATTAGCATCTTTTTTTGTTCGATCCGAACCAGGTGTTAACAGCAAACCCCCCAGGGCAGAAATTGAACGAGACGCACAGACTACCCAACTACATGAATTTATTTACAATGACGGTGAGAGGTTGTGACCCGAATTTCTCTTAAATGTTAAATATACAAACGTACATGAACATCTAGGAAGATGTCTTTTATTTGGGGGAACTGATTACATAGCCGAAGAAGCTCGCACTATAAAAGATGTTTATCAGCACAGTCTCTTCATACACTCTCCAATTGTCTTACCAACATGAAGTACCTCGTGGTGGTGAGTACTCTTTCTTGAGTTAATTTAGCTTAAGTCGGTACGAAGCAAGTGACGCTAGAGGGCGCTTCATTATAGTGTGTGTTCGAAAAGTGCGATTACCTTCAGTGGAATATGTGCGGTAGCACCCTTTACGATAAACAAAAGTTCGATTTTCGGTTACGCTTTTCCATATACAAATTTTTGAGCTTGATATAACTTCATCAGGATGTCTCTAATTATAGAATTTTGAGCTGGGGGTATTCTCAAACGAAAAGGGCGTAGAAATGGCGGAGTTCTAGGGGTTATTACCTCCCCCACCCCCAAGATTTTCAAAATGAAAAATTACAGAATTCTCGCAAAGACGAAGTATGAAAATTTTGCCATAAAATGAATCATTGATCATTTTACCTTCCTTTAAAATTCACACGGCAGTAAAAAATCGGACCCTCTTACGGTTTATGAGTTTATTATCGCTTCAAAGATGAGTACTTTTATTGAACTACGAGCACGTCCATGTCCGAGGTTTATTATTTTCCTTTTTCTATCCGCTTTGTTGGCCTTTTATTTGCTATCTGTGATTTTTGTATTCGTCATCGGTATACACTAACCCATTGTTTTCGGTTTTTTGTATCATTCTCGTCATGAAATTTCAATACTGTAAACACTAGAAACACCCTGTATCTCGAAAACAAAGAGTTTGCGGGCTCATATTCATGGAACTTTTTATTCTTAAAATCACCCAAGGAATCTCTCATTTTCCTTCGTAACTCTAATTCAGTATAAGGTAAAAACAACCGAATTGGTAATAAAAAAAATTATTTCGGGTAATTTGGTTCAAACTTCTTTTTCTCTCAGATATGAGTCCGTGGTCAAATTCAACTATGTCCATCCATCCGTCCGTAACGTAAACAGAAAACCTAAAAACTTTCTATGAAGAGAATAATAATAATAATCTGACTAGGGGTTCCGTAAAATTTGAGCATTCAATTTTTTTTGTGATTTCAAAACAATTCGATGAAGATGAAATTTCTCAGCTAAATGTAGGATGAGAATTTCCAGCCTCATGCAGAATTTATTGTTCATCTTGCCTCCAGAACCCGAGAAAATTGAAGAAGAATATCGAAAGAATACCTGAAATTTCAGTGACGAAACATACGATCAAGTTGAAATTCTGAGTTTATACATCAAAGAACAATTTCAAGCTTCGTCCAAAATTTCGTGTTTATTGGGTTTTCAAAACCATAAAAAATTCAAAGCATAATATACAAAAGAAATTTATATTTCAGTGTTAATTGAGTTAGAATCAATTGCTCATTATCCTCTTCAGAAAGAATGAGTAAATGATTTATGAGGCAGCATATCATTAACGTTAAATACTATTGTGAGAAAAAGTACCGGGAATTATCAGGTGAACGTTTAATCAAATTAGCAAAATATTTTATTACGCATTTTGATGAATAGACTTCAGTACCTTCACAAATAATTATCTATCGAATAAAAATGGGTTCCTGGATGATAGTTTGAATTCTGGAAATAGAATATAGTTGACCGGATCTTTCAGTTCGCGAATACGCATCTTGTCGTGTCACATTTTCAGTACTTCGACACACAAAATTTATTTCTTTTACATGGTAAAATTTAGAACAGAATTTTTTGTTGGAACTTTCATCATTTATGAAAATCTCAACTCGCCGCAGATGATCTACAGAAATACGGCACTGTTGAGAAATCAAATGTACGATAACGTTTAAATTCAAGAGAATGGAAGGCATTTGTGCTAATCTAGCTATGAAAAATACATATAATTAATTCAAGTAAACTTTGTATATATAATTTTCTGTTATTTTCTCGACATCTCACATTAATGACATCAAAACTTTTTTAGTATGTCGTTAATTATTTCCTTGAGTAATTATTTCAATCAAACACAGAAGTGGTGAAGAATCTTACGTACAATATACTTGAGAAAATACAGTTTTTACGCGAGTTGTTCGAAAAAATCTTGAATAGGATGTTCCCATAGAGTGAACGTCATACAATTCCGTTTCTTGAAAATTATCTGATTAGTTTGTATTGACGTATGCGATAATATGTTTCGAAATGTAAAAAAAAATCATAGAATACCTTCGTTGTTTCTCAACATACAATCTTATCGGATTCAACTCAAAGAAAAATTACCATTATAATTGTATCGCATTGTTTTCACAAATCATAATAGTTGCTGTTATTCCCTGTCGATTATATTTTTGAAACGACCTGAGAAATGTTTCTTGAATACAGATTAGTATTTGTGTTTTCCAAACCGAATAAAACTTTAATGCGGTATAAAAACCAATTTTTGTATCTAATTATTTGCAATTTGATCTTTTTTCACAAATGATGGAGTATGCTAAATGAACGTTTTTTTCATTAATGTATTAGTTTCTACAAATTCCGAAAGTATGAATCTTTAAAAAAAAAGTCGAAAAGTTGTATCTCGAACAAATTGAAGGTTTTCAGTGGAAATAACGATCCAACTTTTTATCCTTCATTCACAACACTCATCAACTGCATAAAACATTCATATGTAGTAATAATCGTCTTCCTTATCAATATAGTATTCCTGAAAGGTCATTCGTAGATCTAGGAAGCATTTAATGGTAATGGATGATGTCCTGAAATATTATATACACTTCAACGACGTGCAATTTTTAATCTTTACTTTCACAGTTGCATTTCAACGTATTATCCAATGGGATGTTTATATAATTTCAGACTTTGTAAAATATTTCCTGATGATAGAATATCTCGCGTTATTAGTTCACAACTTCAAAACGGAAAGATCAGTTCGATTTGACGACATAATGAATTGCCTTCAAAGTGACGCCTCCAGAATTATATGAAAACTGCAACGAAGTCAGTCATTTTTCGAATATATTTTGAGAAATCAACTCATTTACTCGCGAATCGATGTTTTTCTATCAACTGAACACGGTTGCCTTAAAGTAATAATTTGTGTTTTCGAAAGAGAAAAAGTGACGGAGTCTGATCAGAGGAATACGACCAGATTTTTTGAGTTTTTGGATTATAAAATTATAATGTAATAAAATTAAAGTAAAAATTTGTGTTTTCGAAACAGAAAAAGTAACGGAGTCTTCAAAGAGAAATATGGTGATGATTCGAATAGGTTTCTAGAGCTTTGGATTATAAAATAATAAAGGGCAGCTGTGCCAACTTACTGACAAAATGAATTTCAATAATCGTTCTGGTCTTGCAATTTCTCGTGAATAACGTAGCTGTAGTTAGTCAATATTTTCATAGATAGCTGTAGGTAGTTAGGTACTTATCTGAAATGCATATTTTATCTACCCATAAAAGCAGGTAAATATTGCAAGATCTCATGAATATCTCCATTCGTATAAATCCGGAATTAAATTATAAGAAAGTTTTCAGAGAAAACCTTACATTTGTCCTTTGCCAAATGACAAGGGGTCGTAGGAGAAATTTTCTATCGATAGATTGCAAAATATCAATACCTCCTCCTTCAGGCATCAATCAAACTAGTAGAATCCTACACGGTATGGTGCAAAGTCATTTGCACAATCAATATATCAAACCGTGACGGTGAAAGTGATTATCCCGCAGAGGCCGTCATTAACTTTGAACTTCTGAAACCAGACTAATTAACCATCATCTTTATCGAAACCGACATGACATGAATTTAATTTATCCCTTTGAGCTATCTTCGCCATTTGAGAAACGATTTAAATAGTAGTTCTTTGTTAAAATTGAGTTGTTTTGGTGAAGAAGTGTTCGGTAAAATATAATATTTTTTGAGAGTTCTGAATATCATTGGCGTTATTAAACGTAGCCTATTTGGTTGGTAACAAATTCTGATATGATGTTTAATGACAATAATTACAAAGAAAAAATTCTTCAACCTTGTCCAATTATTCACAAAAAAAAAATTCCATGATGCAATAATGCAATCTTACTCTTACTTCCTGATACAACGGTATTTTTCCAAATGTATAAAAGTAGTTTTTATTCCAAATGCTGGAATGTTTTCCATAACACATTCTTTAATATCGAAAGGAGCTCCTCAAATGATGAGACTCATTAATTAAGAAGTAAGTTAGATTACAAAAGTAGCAAAATGACGTTGTCATTCATGGTTATTGAACTTCAGTTCTTGAATTGAATAAAGGCACACTTGAGAATCCTTCAAGTTCATCCATAAGTCAGTAATGAGTAGAGCTGCGCTCATATGTTTTGGACCGATATTTCCAATTATAACACTATGGAATCATATTGTCCATAGCTTTTCTCGAAAATCGATAAGCAGATTGAATATTCTCGAATTAATATACCTATTCAATTGAAAGAATATTGAGACATAATCATATGCACTTAACTCTTCAGTACTTAGCTTGATGGATAGGCTGAAGGCTCTCTAAATAAACTTATGTCTATTCTCTTAGTAAAAAGAATTTTCATGATCCAATATTTTCTTTCAGATAACCACAACTCTACTTGCTCTTGCCAACGCAAAGCCACAGTACAACTACCCAGCACCGCAACGCCCTCAAATACCAAGTGGTAGTTATGGTGTCCCGGGAGGCGGTATAGGCATCACCGGAGGTGGAGGCTTCATTGGAGGATCCACAGGAGGTGGTTTCATTGGAGGAGGCAGCATTGGAGGAGGTAATATCGGAGGAGGAAGTATCGGAGGAGGTTTCATCAGCGGAGGAGGTAGCATTGGAGGTGGTTCATTTGGAGGTGGCTCAATTGGAGGTGGTTCATTTGGAGGTGGTTCCATTGGGGGTGGCTCAATTGGAGGTGGTTCCATTGGAGGTGGCCTCATCAGCGGAGGAGGTTCCATCGGTGGTGGATCAATTGGAGGAGGAGCCATTGGAGGCGGTGGCGTTCTCGTACAGAAGCACATCTACGTTCATGTAGCCCCACCAGAACCTGAAGAATTCAGACCACAAAGGCCAATTTCTGTCGGACAAGCCACCAAACACTACAAAATCATCTTCATCAAGGCACCAACTCCACCCACCCCAACCGCTGCATCTATTGCTCTTCAACAACAGAACGAAGAGAAGACTCTCGTTTACGTTTTGGTCAAGAAACCCGAAGAAGCTCCAGAGATCAGCATCCCAACTGCTGCCCCAACTCAACCCTCAAAACCAGAAGTATACTTCATCCGTTACAAGACCCAAAAGGAAACCACTGGAGGTGGTGCTATTGGCGGAGGTTCTATTGGTGGAGGTTCCATTGGAGGTGGTTCTATTGGAGGAGGTTCCATTGGAGGTGGTTCAATTGGAGGAGGTTCAATTGGAGGTGGCTCTATTGGAGGAGGAATAATTGGAGGAGGCTCTATTGGAGGTGGAATAATTGGAGGAGGCTCTATTGGAGGTGGATCCATAGGAATCACAACTGGCACTGGAAGTTCGACAATTGGAGGTGGAAGACCATCGACGAGCTATGGACCCCCAGGTCACAGTGGACCTTATTAAGATGAGATTTTTTGAAGTTTAGTTTATTGTAAATAAGCCCACAGATGTATATTTTTATATTTATACGTAAGATTGACTAGATGCATAAGAAAATTATGGTGACAAATGAAATATAATATTCATGTTTCTTTATTTTCATCTTTAGATTAATCATAACAATTCCCGAAAACCTAAACCTCATCAATTCGATATTTCTTTGAACTGATATCTCTATAGCAAACCACAAACAGTTTTAAAATATAATAGGTACTACGTATTGGCAGAATCAGGAATGAAAAAGTTTTTTAGAAAAAAACTTTCCCAGCAAAAATATTCCAAAAAAGTGAGTCCGCGTCGCAACCGTCTCATTTATTAAGAATTCCATAAACTTATGAACCCTTGAGTTTTTACCTAAGTTATAGCTTATTGCTGCAATTTTTAACAAATGAGCTATCTAATGATGCAATAAGAAAGATCATTGTCTTGAACCCCAATATGCAAATTTTCAGCACAAAATTATAATTAGTTTCCATAAACGCCTAATATGCCAACGCGGTGAATCATCCTATATACAGGGCGGTTCACAATGAAGTCCCGTATTTGCGAGGCTTACAACTTTCGATAGAAGAGCCATAAAATGCTCAAAACCATCATCCTTTAAGCTATAGTTTGTCGCTAACCTTATCTAATATTGCATAATTCTGGAAAAAAATATTTTCACATTTTTCTGCACTTGGACAGCGACATTCGAAAAAAGGAAGCTGTCCTTTCCCTTATATTGACACTTCTAGGTTTCTTTAAAACCACTCAGAATGTCGTTATTTTTGCGAGGTAAAAGAATTAGATTCTGTTTCACCACTTGCTGATAAAGTCCTGAATAAGTAAGCTATCCGAATCATGACAGACGTAATTGTCATTTTTTCAATGTATCTTGAATGGTTGAAATTGAAATTAGGTATCTTTTCATTTCTTGAACTTTTTTTGGCGCAACAACGATTTGCCTGAACATGTATCTCATTAATAATTTTGCTGAATTATAATGTGAAGGTCTAGGTTATGATTATCATAGTAAGCAGGTAATTATCTCAAAATCCAAATAAAAATTTGAATTTCCGAGAACTTCTATTGTGATGACACCTCCATTGTCATTGTTTCAAAATGTATGGAAAACCTTCTTGAAAGGAAAGAACTTGCTCTAGAAGAGGTTGAAGAGTGGTTTCGGAAGAACCTTCTAAAATTAAATACGGAAAAAACAACAAGTTTGAATTTTGCTAGTAGACGGAATCGAGAGTATACTAATTTTATAGGCATAGTCTTGGATAATAGATTGGATTGGTTTTCACATGTAGATTTTGTATTTGCTAAATTATCTACGATACTCTTTTTGTTGAGAAGATTGAAATAATGTGGTACTCACGAAATGGTAAGAACTGCCTATTTTGCTAATTTTCAGAGTGTGTTGCAGTATGGTATATTCTTATGGGGCAATGCTTCAGAGGCTTCCAGAGTTCACATCCTGCAAAAAAGGCCATTCGCATGGGATCAGAGGAAGAGACTCATGCAGGCCAGTATATGTGAAGTATGGAATACTTACCTTTCCTTCACTTTATATAATGGAGTGTTTGAAATATACTCACCAAAGAAGAAACATCTTGATGCGGAATGGATCATGCCACTCTTTTGACACCAGATACAGGAACAACCTTATAACACCACTACACAAGAGGAAATATACACAGAATTTCTCGACCTACTGGGGAATCAAGATGTTCAACAAACTGCCGGAGGATGTGAGGAATCTACCGGAAAGAGGGTTCTTGAAAAGAATAAAAGATCTGCTGGTCAATAATGCTTTTTTGAGTTATAATTTGTCTTATTAGAGCTACATTTTGACTAACCAAGTAAATTATTGATGGAAATAAATTACTTATTACTTAATTACTTATTACTTAATATTGTTCTTTCAATCCATTACATAGCAGTACAACATATTTAAGAAAATCCATATATACCATATACATAGAAGAATTTGAGTGAATTTCGAAATTACGATAGCACAAGCGATTACCTACTTTAATATAGGCACCCACCAAACACCCCTATTCAATCCCAATCTCTTCAAAATATCTCCAAGAATTCTAATTTGACTTATTGGAAAATATCGAGAGTCATATTGAAATGAGTACTTGCTTTCCACTGAATAACATTGAAGATTCAAAAATATGAGAGGAGCTGATACCTTCAAGTACTGAGATCCAAAAAAACTGAAAAGGTACCATGTAAAAGAAAACCTAGAAAACTTTCAATCTCATCATGATTTAGAATGATACGCTTATTTATCTAGAGTCTAGAATGGTAAATGAAAATGGAAAGATTCTGCAAGTGCAATATTTTCCCCCTTGTCGGTATATAAAGTCCTATTTGGAGTATTGATCAAATCAAAAAGGTATCATTTTTGTTAGAAGAGCCGCCTGAATAATCCTAAATCTGCATCAAAGAAGCCGACAAGCTTGAGTTCAATCGTTAAAAGTTGGTGAAAATAGAGGAGAGCAGGAAATGATGTATTTATAATTAGAGTGCGATAACTATAAGATGCATAAAAATCCGGGTGTGTCTAGGGGAAGATGGGGTAATTGCAAACACCTAAGGAAAAGGAAGAACTGTAATAAAACAAAAAAAATTGAAGTTACAAAAGTCGCTTATTGATAAATGTCAACTTAAACTAATCATTATTCTACTCTCGTAACTAACCTTGATAAATAATCAGTATAAAATCAAAATTTGAAGAAAAAACAAAACCCTTGGTGTCCGGGATTACTTGCAGCATGTGGGGTAATTACAGACATAGTCTAAGTGGCACAAAAATCACAGATAAATCCTCTGGACGTGGTTTCACCACTGGTATAATTTTCATGGAACCAGATTTTACACTTATTGCATACACTGTGTCCGTAAAGTATGGAACAAATTCATTTTTAGCTAAACAGACCATTTTAAGAAATAATCCTGAAACCGTCGATTTTTTATTTTAATTTACCGTATTTCAAAATAATAATCTAATATACAGGGTGAATTACTTTCGAATAATGACATCACCGTAATTTTTTTTAAATGGAACACCCCCTTTTTGTCCCAATTTTCCGATTACTCTAGTTGAGCTGATTCCAAAAATTTATCACATGTTGATTCCAATTGGTACATTCAAGCAATCCTTTCTTGAAAATGGGCTTTACTAATGCTAGTTTCAAGCAGAAATCAGGAAAGATTCCAGATTTTATGGAGTTGTTCATGATGAAGTTCAAAGTTCAAAGTTCGAGATATCTACTTTTTTTTTTAACATACGAAAATCTTAGTGTCTGCCATTACCCGCCGCCCGTGATTGCCCCACGCTCACCTACTTGTACCTGTAAAATTTTCAGACAAAACGGCAGATTTGTCAGATTTGCCTACTTGATTTTGAGAAATCACTAGAGTTTCAGATGGCGAATACTTCGTTTGTATTTGTCATTTATCGTGATCTTCGACATTCGATATGAACCGAATTCCAATTTTTTGCGGAAGCTTGTAGTTTCTCGAATGATAAGTTGATTTTTGAATCCCGATAGACACATAGCAGGAATTCCAACATTTCTGAATAGCGCCACCTTGCAGAATTCTGGTAAGTTCTAGCCAAAGCAACAGATGGACTATCTCAAAAATTCTGAAACGAAATCGAATCAGTGCACATACTAGGGATTCAAGGCATCTTATAGGGGTAACATATTATAGCATTTCATTATTTTATATAATTTGTGCCGGGTTTTTCACCATAATTTGACCCCCCCTTTAGCTTTGTTACTAAAAGAGGTACAAAAAAATGTTTTTTTACAAAAGTTTCACGGAATCGACTGGTGTTTTTTGAAATGATTCCACAAAACGAACTAAATAAATAAATGCAACTTCATTTTTTCAAATGAAACACCCTGTATCATTTTCTATTGACTAGCTCTTTTTCCCCTGATTTCGAATATATAACATATGTTTGGCCTATCTCTCTTATTCTGAGTACAATAGAGTTTCAAATTTTAGGAACCACCTGGCGAGCTAAGTATTCAGTTCAAGTGGAAGGTTGCGATAATTCAAAATGCCCTTTTTTGAGTAATCTCGTTGGCAACGATATATGACTTACGCTTGTCATTGAATGAAACTATTCTTCGAATATGCATTACACAGAAGCGGAAAAATTTGAAATATTTTCTCTTTATGTGAAGGACAATCTAAATAAGAAAGCTAAAAGGAGAGAATATATGAAGTTGCATCCAATTCCACTTTATAGTGAAGAACGTATGACATATATCGTTGCCAACGAGATAACTCAAAAAAAGGCATTTTGAGTTATCTCTGCCTACCACTTGAAAACTAATTACTGAACATGCCAGAGGTGGTTCTTAAAATTTGAAACTCTGTGGTACTCAGAATAAGAGAGATATACCAAACATATGTCATATATTCGAAATCAGGGGAAAAAGAGCAAGTCAAATATAGAAAAATATATAGGGTATTCCATTTAAAATAATGAAGTTGCAATCAATATGTTGCCCACTCTGTATATATTTCGTTTTGTGAAATCATTTTAAAAAATACTAGTCGATTTCGTGTAACTTTTGTAGAAAACATTTTTTGGTACCTTGTTTAGTAACAAAGTTAAAGGGGGGTCAAATTATGGTGAAAAACCCGGTACTTTCAACTATTGAAAAATCTCGAAGTTGTCAGTATAAAGAATAGAATTGGAGCCCCATTTTTGCTTCCTTTAGGCTTTCGGGCCCCTTTTGTGTCGGGGCCCTCCACACCGCGGGGTCTGCGATGGGCCTCTCCTACGCCACTGGCTATCTCAGATGAACACCTTCAAGACTTACAATTGGTATATGGTCATCATTGATCTTGATGCATTTTCATTGTATATAGTGTTTTAATAATTTCCATAAAATATGAATATATAACAATAAAATAAATACTGCATTATTTTCTCTATGAATCATCATGATGATAATTTATAATAACAATAGATAATTATTACGGTAATAAAGTTATTTCGCTCGGCAGAATTTAATTTGCTTGGGAATTTTATTGTAACGTACTTGTGTGGAGTATTCTAATGATCATATAATTCATGTTTTGAGGAACCAATAAAATCCGTGAATTGTCCATATTTACGCTTCGTATTGATAAGAGAATATACCCTTGACAACGTAGTATAATCGTTTTGATGTTTTTCCTCGCATATTGTGATCATTTCCATAGTAACTTTCTTGGACGTTCGCCAAAGAAAAAAAAATGTCAAGGCAAACTCAGAGAAATATCATTGAATTCTTCAAAATCGTTATAGTTATTGAAATTGAAAATATTATTCGTTATATAATCGTAACGAATACCAACTCGAAAATAGACAATATATTTCGATAACACTTACAAACCTCTTCACTCGAAGTATTTCGCGAAACACCACTTGAGCTGCGCTCTCGTGATGTTTCGCGTACAACGTCTCGTGACTCGGTGTATAACAAAGAGCGTAGACAATATTCGATTATAGGTACACTTATCTTCAGGAGTTCGCGAAATATCATGAGAGCGCAGCTCGAGTGATTTCCTTTATTTACCATCTGTGATTTTTGCATTCGTCATCGGTAAACACTTACCTGTTGTTTTCGGGTTTTTGTATCATTCTCCTGACCAAATTTCAATACTGTAGTTATCAAAGAACTGAACTGAGTAATTCGCATGTCTGTCTGGGTTTGTGTCTGGGCTGTGTTATACAATTTATTGTGTTTCATTCAAATTGCATTTATTTGTGCGGATATCAGTTTTGAATTGATAATATCTAAACGGTGTTTAGGAACACCGGTTACAAGATATTCAACTTGAATTGGCATATATATTCCATTTTGAAGTTTTCATCTAGTGATATGCTCATTTCGTATGCAAATCTACAGGGTGATATTTTTCTAGAAGTCCGCTCATTTCCTCCAGAACTTTCCTTTGGTAAAACACTGGTACTTAAGAAAAATGTTGAAAGAAACTCTGGTTCAGTACAAAAATTTTTGGTTTGTCGTAGTTTTGTCGTATCTGCTATCGATTTCGAGAAAAAATTCAAATATCTCTGTAGTAATCCTCAGGAAAATCCAAATAATTATAAACATCCAGTTAGTAAGCTCTGATGAATGAATTAATTATAAGTTTTGGTACTCATTTACCCATTCTGTAGCGAATATTAATAAAGATTCGATAAACTGATATAAGCAACGCTAAAAAACACAACTATACAAAAAACACCCTTTATCTCAAATACAAAGCCTTTGCGGGCTCATGTTTATAATAGTAATAATAAAGTTTATTTGCTTTCAACACAACCTAATATATTATTCTATTGAATATTGCAAATAAACATGATGAACTCTTCCTTGAACGTCGGAGTAGTGACAACAGTATGCAAAAAAAAAATTTCGTTTGGTATGAACAATAACACAAATGGAATCATATAAAATTTGAAAGTATATTATCGAGTTGAAACTGTCAAAATCTGGTTCTTAATTTCTGTCCAATTGGGGGTAAAAATGTCTTAATCATGAGTAAATATTTGTCACTATTCTTGAGGGCACTTAATAACTCTCTGTTTAGGCATGATGTATATGAATAATAAGGTAAGTAAATCCACACCAACACTCACTGAATTCCCAAATCATTGAATACCTTCGCATCTCCATTCAGTAGCCACAATTGTACCTTCCTACTGAATGATCTACTATTTTTTAGTGTTCTATATTCCATAGGAAGAAAAGCGAACATTTTGAGTGCCAAATACCACCAGCATCTCTGACCAACCGTCTTTTGGGTACGTATCGTCTTGTAATTCATGAGTTTGTCTAGTAGGGTACTCGTGATCGATCATTATCTTTCCCTTCTGGACAAGACTAGTCAATTTTAAAAAGTAAAGTTGTTGTATGTTCAGAACTCTTGATATTTTGTAAATTTCTACAGAGAGGAACAAATATGGTTTTCCAAACATCGTTTTGAGAATCATCCTCTGAATGACGTGTAGTCTCTCCAAATGAACAGCGTGTGCAGCTCCCCAACCAACATTCCCATATGTTAAAAGTGACTGCATTAAACCGTAATAGATAGTTTTGAGTTGTTCACTATTTATCTGCTCTCTCAGGTACCTAAATGTGTATAGAAGTCCACGAAGTTTCTTTGCCAAATGTTCACAGTGATAGTCCCATCTCATATGTCTATCAATATAGATAGGTACTTAATATGGCCTTCTTTACTTTCATAGATATATTCCTGGTCATCAATCTTCAAAGGTCCTAAATTCGGCTGACTGAATTCGTAAGATGTGAAAGGTAAGTAGAAAGTTTTCTTCGCATTTAGGGTCAATCCGTTCTGTCTGAACCATCTTGAAATAACACGAAGATCAAATTCTATGTTCTTCTTTAGTTTCTCCCATGTTCTCTCTTCAGCTATTAAAACCACATCATCTGCAAAAGCTATAATTTTTCCAAAGATTTTCATACTCAATAAAGCGTTCACATAGATAAGAAAAAGTATCGGTCCCAATACTGTGCCTTGGAGGACCCCACATGTTATCACCTCCTCATGGCTGGTTACACCCTTCATTTGAACTATTTGAATTCTTTCAGTTAGATAACTCCTGAACAAGTCGAGGGCTATTCCTCTTATACCGTAGTTATATAATTTTTTCAATAGTTTTTCATGGTTTACCGTATCAAATGCTTTTGATAAATCGAGAAAAACACAAACCTGGAGTACACTTCGGTCTAGAGCATCGTATATATATTTCGTCAAATCCTTGATTGCATCTTCTGTCGACATTTCCTCTCTAAATCCATATTGACGGTCTGATATCACATTGTTTTTCTTCAGGAATATTATTATTCTCGTCTTAATAAGCTTTTCAAGTATTTTTGCCAAATTGGAAATAATCGATATAGGTCTATAATTGGACATCTCTAGTCTGTTTCCTTCTTTGTAAACTGGATTAATAATGCCTTTTTTCAAACAATTCGGAAATATTCCATGGATGAAACATTCATTAAAGATGTGGGCTAGAGGTAGTGAGATTTTAGATTTAATTTCTTTCAATAATCTCTACTAGAGCCTGTCAATACCTGGGGTCTTTCTCACTTTCAGATCTTCTATTTTATTTTCGACCTCTTTTTCATCAGTTGGAATAAAATAGAAACTGTCTCTTACGGATAATTCACCCTCATGTAGTGATCACTGATCTTTCAGGTTCTATAATTCTGTCGAAGTATTTTCTTCCCAGATTACTGAAAAACCGATTGAATTCACTAGCAATTTTTGATTTTTCACTTATAATATATCCTTTATCGTCTTCGATCTTTTCTTTATGGAACTTTTCATTATTAAAATCATCCAAGGAATCTCTCATTTTCATTCGTAACTGCATTTTAGGAAAACCCAGTTTAAGGTAAGAACAATCGAATTGGTAATGAACAAAAATATTTTAAGTAATTTGGTTCAAAGTTCGTTATTAAAACCTCTTTTGCTTTCATTACAGAGATGAATAAACGTTGTTGTGAAAATTTTTTTTTCGAGTAACCCCTCCAAGAAAAAAAAACTACACTTGCGACATTATAACTGATAATAACAAATTCTTTCAGATAATGTAAATTATTCTAAGTTCGAAAGAGTATTCTATTTTATAGTCCTTAGAAGAAAAAGTAGGGATATAAAGTTATTTTTTGCCTGAAACGTTGAATTTATGAAATGTATTTTACTTTTAACTAAATTCTGTCAGAGTTAAACAAATCAACTTCGATTCATTCGAATAAATATGTTGGAAGTTCCCAGGTGAAACGAAAGTACTCCTTTATTTCAATACTGCAGAAACTAGTTAAACTCGGCGACGGCAATTCGTGAATCCTTAGTTGCCTACACAACAGATAGAATGAGGAATAATAACAGTATCAGTATTCATTTTGATTTGAAGTCGTATCTGATGATAGAACAATAATGAATCCTTCCATGATGAAGAAGTGACAAAACAATTTTCATCCTAGACGCCTGTTGTTTAGTTTATTCGAAAGAAATTACAATATTAAAGTGACCCATTCGCCATTTTGCCATCAAGGCATACTGTTTAGTGTTTACGGCAAGTTTCCATTTTGGAAAAACCTAAAAACTTATAAATTTTCAGAGTATTTTAGTATCTCGAATGACGTGATTAAATTCATCAATTAGCAAATGCAAAACACTAGTAGATGTTGCGAAAATATGTTTCGCTGATAAATTCAGAATTAACCAATTTTATTGAAATACAATATTTTATTTGGATATGAAATAACATTTTCAAGCTTTATGCACAATATTTTGTTGATTGCGTTACTAGAACCAAAGAAATTCAAGAAAATTATCGAAACAGGTCTTCTTATTGAAATTTATTGGTGTTATAATTTATTATTTATTGCCATTAGTTTTGAAGTTATAATACAAACTTGTGGTTTTTTAATTGAAAACCATAACAATTTCTATAAGAAATAGTATCGATTCATGAAACTTTTGATGATTTATATAATTTATATAGTTTTATGAGAAATTTATATACATATCATGTTATATATCTTCAAAGGGAAACAAAGCAATTTTATTTGTCATAGAAATTATTATGGTTTACATTTAAAAAACAAAAAAGTTTGTATTAAAACTTCAAAACTAATGTCAATAAAAAATAAATGATTACACCAATGGATTGTAGGTACTAAAAAGTGCCTGAAGGATGTTCTTGTTTCATGTTAATAGCACCAATATTAAAGAAGTTATGAGAACTTTTCATTTTACTCCATTTTCCAATTTTCCCTTATAGCTTGAAAACAGTTGAATTTATAAAGAAGGGGTTTCTACCGAATTAATTTTCTCAAAAATTGAGCCCGAAAATGTTCCATTAATTTTTTTTAACTCACAAAGGCTCAACAAATTTGGGACATCCGATACATGTATGTAGGTACCAATAGGGTGTTCCAAATAAGTGCGAAAATGAAAAAGGTTTTTTCGAAAAATACTTTTTCTACTGAAATATTAAATAAAAATCAGTCGTCGTCGCTATCGTCGCATTTTCTCATGAAAATCACATAAACTTAACACCAGAAAAACTATCTAATGATGCAATAATACAAATGGGTGTGCCATTTGAAATAAGGAAGTATTAGTGTGTTTCCGGTACAACCGGAAGATTTAGAGATCTACAAATATTTTAGGGAGAAAGATCATTGTCTCAAAGGCCAACACGCGAATTTACATGATGTGATGATTATGTGATGTGATGATGTGATGTGATATGATTCGTTTTTCATAAATATCTAATAGGCCATCGCGGTGAGGGCTTGGATCAAACTTTCAATATTCGTCTCGTTAACTGAAAATAAAAACAATGTGTCCGAATTATTTAACTTGCTGTTCTGCAAAAGAGTGTTCGAGCAAGCAAGATTTGTGTTCACTTTCGCTGCTGAATTCCTGCCAGCCATTCTTTCATTTTGCGTTTCTCTGTTGATTAGCTTCAAAATTTCCTCTACCTTGTTTTCTGCCTTTTTGAGTCATTTTGCGTTTCTTGCTTTCAACGAATTTGTTATTGCTTTCTGTAGACCTGTAGTCTTTCTTTCAGAATCTTGTATATTTTTTATGAATATTCAAGTATAGTATAGACACCATGAAAAAAATAATAAGTACTTAATTAATTGCAATAAATGTTTTATCTTTGTTAAGTTGGTATTGCACTCGGGCGACGAAAAGCTAGAGGCGGGCCTGATCGTCAATTGTTTATTGTAATTATTCCTCTCAATGACGCAATAAATTTCAAAGTCATATTCTTACTTGCATTAGAAGAAGAAAGACACCACAAGGACAAAATTTCGATAATACTCAGTACTTTTCGGAATTGATTATAAATATTCCTAGTGTAGATTGATAAATAACACTACTCAAATCTGTTTGAATCAAAGGTTTCAACGTCATGTTTTCAGATAAGCTATATTTAAAATCGGTTCAACTACAACCTAAAATACAAAGTCCTTATTTATGTTTGGTTTTTGGTATATTTTCTAATATTATTTTGATCAAGTCTTCAGTATTATCTGTATTCTAGAAATAGAAATCACATAACTAAACGGCAGTGTATCTACTTCTAACGTCGAAAAATACTTTTATTATAACCAGACATTTTCATATTAGGTGATGTGAATTGATCTACATCTAAAATATGATAATAAGTTGTTATCGAAACAATAATTTTCAGTTCTAAGTCTACTTGCATGACCTCCAATGTTCTCCTATTTCAATCTATTTGTATGATTATTAGGAGATACTTCAATGGTGAAGTTACTTTTCAAATAAAAAAGAAATAGAGATGAATATTTCCCTTTATTCAAACTGCAATATATTTGAGAGATAATCTTTGATTGTTATGGGGGGCCAAGACTTTTGAACAATAAGGTGTTAGGTGTTAGTATGGACATTTCATAGTTACAACAGATTGACATTGTAAATATATCTTTACTTCATTTCTGAATTTCAACACTCTTCAGTCTTCATTGAAAAACAAAATGAGGGAAATCTTTTTAAAACAAAGTCGAAAACTACTCCAGCATTTTACTCGAGAATACGAGTAGCTCTAACATGTTATAACTTTGTTATTGATGAATATTCAATAACTTTGCATATTACACCTTGTAATCTGAGATTAACATTTAATGGAGAGAATAATAAATAGAGTAACCCATTATCAATGGAAGAAATATATTGAAATATTTACAAATATTTTCATAATACTCGACGTCAACTACAATATTGTATTGAGGAACCTTCAATAAGTGTATCATACATTCATACAATACCTAAACTATAGAACAATAGAAAAGGTAATGAATTTAATAACTAATAATGGGATATCGTTGCATGAAACATCACGAGAACATGAAAAAACAGATTCCCAAAAACACGTTAAACTATCACCTACCTAGTTGACAACAGAATTTATTTTAGATTTTGGAATGGTTATTTTTTTCCAGGACGTTATTTTAAAGACAATATGAATTCATTTTCACCTATATCGGCACCAATTCGAGGAATGATGTAAAAATATTTTGGGTGTACTTGTCCATATTCCATATATGGAAAAATACCTCAATATTTTCAAATTATTAAATAGCATTCCGGACATCTAATGTTTTGTTCAAAAAACATAGGTTTCTGAAATTAATCATTTCATCTATAGTTTACTGAAAAATATTTGAAATTGAACTGAAAATAAAAAAACTATGAGACTTCAAATTTTATTAAATATTAACTTGTTGCGTTTTTTTGCACCTGAATGTAGTTAAAAACGGAATTAAGAAGTAAAAGGCTGTCCACTTGTCACATACTTCAAAACAATCCATCTATCTGGAATTATAGGCAACACGAAATACCAACTAATAAGATTATCAGAATGGTAATGAATACTGTGATCTTTTCACTTGTAATAGTTCCTTGGATGAAACCTTTTTCAAGGAACAATTCACTTTTCGTTCTCTGAAGATGGCTATGATAATAGCTGAATATTAGGATTCATGTAATAAAGACATTTTCATCGATCTATTGGTGGATTCAATACCATTACCATTACATTACTTATCATCTGTATTCTGTATACAGAGTGATTCGAAAGTACTTTGCCAAATATCAGGAGTTAATTCCTAAATCCATCACAATATTCGAAAATGAATCATCCAAATAAATACCTATAATGCTTTTTATCCAATATACAAGGTGTTAGAGTTTTATTTTAATTCTTTTTTTACAGAAAATTGAAAAAACTACGAAACCTTTAACTGTCACATTTTATGTAATTACTTACTTAAACTCCAAATTCATTTCCTAGACATTCTTTTGAGAAATGCAAAGTAATGGCAGTAAAGCTAATAACTTCAACGCGCATCGATTAGATCAGACTTGAAATTTTCAAGTCCAAATATCTAAAAAAACTGTTGCTCATGCGACTTGTATCAAGGGTAGCTTTTATACGTAGATATGATGAGGAATCGATTATTCTACTGAAAATGTACAAGAAGTACGCTCAAAAATGGTATGAATATCCATAAAAGAAAAAGAGGTGATGAATAATAACATCAGATTCGAATTCGACACCTCATAAAACCTCTCAATACCAATCAGATCAGTATTTCGAAAGTTATTGAAAAAATAACGAAAATAAAATTAAAACTTTATCTAGGAAACGAAGCGTTTCCGGACATTTACTATTCTCGATTCTCCTTGGGTGCACATGTGGCCGAAGAAGGGTGATACGACGTCGGGGAGAAAGACGTGAACCTCAGTTTGACATTGAGCGTCATGTACATTGACACCCGACAATAGGCGTTATGGTATGGGGTGCTATTGTACATGCACATTAAGTCTTTATTCGAGGTAACATGACAGCGCTGCGTTACCTTCAAGAAATAGTGGAGCTATATGTTCTCCCTTACCTCAACCGTCTCGAGAATCCAATATTTCAGCAAGATAATGCCCGACCTCATGTTGACAGAGTTAGTTTAAAGTTCAAGCGACCCATGTGGATCTTTTGCCATGACCGCTCAGATCCCCCGATCTTTCGCTCATAGAGCATGTTTGGTACATCATGGGTACTGGTAGAAAGCTTGGAAATTTACCCCCGCCCCCACGGACTTTGGCGGTTATAAGACTTAAAGGACAGATAGCTTGGGATAATATCCCTTAAGAAGACATAGACCATCTTATTGCATCAATGCCGAGACGTGTTGGGGAGTGTATAGATAATCGCGGTGGACAAACATATTATTAACAAATTTATTAAAAAAAATTTGTAAATCCTTCGTTTTTCTCTCCAAATTTCAATAATTTACTCCTTGCTATATCTACTATTTATGTTTTACCAAAAAAATTTAAAATTTAAACAGCTCCTTCTGGGTGTTCTAATTTCTTTGTCAGTTAGTATATATTTATTTGGACAATTCATATTAGAATATTGTGAGGAATCACCTCCTGAAGTTTGCTAAAGTATTCTTGAATCACCCCTTATAGTTATGAATCGATATTGAAGATATGATCGAAATAGCAATCTAATTGAGGAACGAACCCTCAGAAACAAAAATCTCGAATACCTAGTCTTTTTGACGTCATTTTTTCAAATTTGAACAAAATGAATGAGTTTATGGTCCTTGCAACCAATATTCGAGATGATGAGATAATTAATATTTTGTTTTTAAAAACCGTAAGTCAGATGTTTTTCGCAACATCAATCCGCCATATGATTAACACCATGAGGCACCCATACAGTTGACAGTCAATAAGACATGCAATTCACGCATGTTCGACAATCAGCATGTATCTCGGAATCACTATTATGTGTTTATTTATTTCTGCCGAAATTATATTACAACTTCGATAGCTGATCGCAAGGTCAATGAGGACAAATATTCATGTTCCTTTCGACATTAGTTATTATTCCTACGGTTTTGTAGGGGGTCATGGTTTTATCATTCACGTAATGTTCAAATTCTAAATAGCCGGAAAGATAAGTGGATATCATAGCAATTGGAATTTGTGCAATCTATTTTCATCGGGGAACGTAAGTAAATAATGAGCAAATGTAATTTTCAATGATTCGCGCAAAACTAAGTTTTCCTACAGAATTTTGTAGGGAATTTCGGATAGTCCAAATCTTCTTGCTGGAAAGGTCATCTGGAGTGCAGAATAGGTAAAAACGAACCAAACTACGTCGCTCTTCAGGAGATCGTTTATAATCAACATTTAGACAGAATCAAGTCACTGGAGACACACAAAATACGCAGTAGATGAAACAAACTCGGTAATGTGCAGACTTCGCGTATTTATAGGAAGAAAGAGAAATAAGCAAACTCAGAATGATCAAGTCTATTGGAAGACCTCAATCGATGAAATTCTTAAGTTTTGGTATTGATGTGTATGCTAATTAAAATCATTTCAAAAGAAAAAAAATCAACATATTGATCGGTAGCATCGCGCTATTCAACTTCAACAATATCAAGAAGATGCAGGCAACAACATATAAAACAATAAAAGCTACAATTAATATGCCACAGTTTGTAAAGAACAAAAATACACAAGGAGTAAATGATTGAATTTGGAGAACAAAATCGTTAAGGTTTTTTCATGTGAACAATTTTTGTTACTTAAATATTGTAGTCGTTTTTTGCAAGTTTTTTAAATTTTACAACAAACCAGCTATTCGAGGAGATCCAAAATAGTTGATTAGTTTAATATAAATCAAATAATTTGACAACTATTGTGTCTAATCCTTCACAATAATATATCTATATGATATATTTAGTTTATTTTTGTCTTGGAATGATATTCCAATTTTAAATGACAAATTTAATAATCAACCAAAAGAAAATTCAAAATTACATAATTTTGAATTTTCTTTTGGTTGATTATTAAATTTGTCATTTAAAATTGGAATATCATTCCAAGACAAGAATAAACTAAATATATCATATAGATATATTATTGTGAAGGATTAGACACAATAGTTGTCAAATTATTTGATTTATATTAAATATCCTTCATCAAGTAGACTCATTAAACTTTTATAGTTGATTAGTTGTTGTTGAAATGCCTAGAGTACGTGTAGGCGCAATTTATCGCCAGCTAAATGAATTTGAAAGAGGTCGAATTATTGGTCTACTGTAGACGGGGTTGTCATTTTGAAAAATCGCTAATCGCACGAACAGAAATCCAACTACTATTATGAGAAGTTGTCAAGCGTGGTTTGATAATGCCCAAAATCGAACAGTAAAACAGTAGGCACCGGACGTCGAAGGGGCGCAAATGAAGATCGATGTCTAAGACTTATAACCATTACCATTAGAGACCGATTTGCGATAACTCGATCTTTGGCTGATGAGTGGATAAGAGAACAAGGCCATCCTGTAACTGTCCGAACGGTTTACCGCCGAATAAGGTATTTTGGACTGCAGCATTATCGATCCCATCTTGTGTTACCTCTGACGGTTGAGCATCGCCGGCAACGATTACAATGGTACAGAGAACGTCAACATTGGAATGTGGAATGGCATCAGGTCGTCTTTTCTGATGAATCTCGATTCTCCTTGAGGCACATGATGGCCGAAGAAGGGTTAGACGACGTCAAGGAGAAAGACGTGAACCTCATAATCTGTTTGATGTTGAGCGTCATGTACACCGGACAGTAGACGTTATGATATGGGGTGCTATTGCACATGCAAGTAGGTCACCTTTAGTCTTTATTCGAGGTAACATGAGAGCACTGCGTTACCTTCAAGAAATAGTGTTCTTCCTTACCTCAACCGGCTCGAGAATCCAATATTTCAGCAAGATAATGCCCGACCTCATGTTGCCAGAGTTAGTTCAAACTTTTTTGAAGCGACCCATGTGAATCTTTTGCCATGGCCGCCCAGATCCCCCAATCTTTCGCCCATAGAACATGTATGGGACATCATGGGTAGAAAAAAGGCTTGGAAATTTACCCCAGCCCCCACGGACTTTGGCGGCTCTGAGACACGAAGTACAGGTAGCTTGGGATAGTATGCCTCAAGAAGAAGTAGACTATGTTATTGCGGTGGACACACACATTATTAACAAATTTATTAAAAAAATTGTAAACCCTTTCTTTTTTTTTCTCCGAATTTCAATCATTTACTCCTTACTATCTATGTTTTACCAAAGAAAATTTAAAATTTAAACAGCTCCTTCTGGGTGTTGCAGTTACTTTGTCACTTAGTATATATTGATTCATTCTCGAACTACAGTGTGTTTCTGAAAAGTTACTGTTTCAAATATTTCGCTATATCTTGGTTTCTGTACGAGATATTCGAAATATTCTAAAACGTTCTTTTCAGTAATTTCATGGTTCATATGAAACTTATAACAGATCATAGAAATTAATTACCGTTTTAGGGATAAAGAGGACGGTTAGTGTTTTTTAAATGAGACACCCTATATTTTTCAACCAAATATTAGCCGAAGAATTTCATTCGTTTCAAAGATATTCATTATGTGTATATTGTATTGTAATCAAGTCTGATATAGAGTGTCCCATTTAAAAAACATCAACTCTCCTCTATATCTATAAAACGCTAATTAATTTCTATGAACTGTTATGAGTTTCATGTGAACCATAAAAATTAATTAAAAAAAAAACATTTTCGAGTATCTCGACCAGAAACTAAGATATATCGAAATATTTGAAACTGTCAATTTTCAGGAACACCCTGTATAACTGGAAAAGATATCTATGATCTGCATTCTGATATTTCATTATTTCGGAAAGAAAGATCTCTGAGTATAATAGTTCTCGAAATGCTCTCAGTGAGCATCGAATTTGGGACACCCTGAATATTCTCACATTTCTAAAAAAAAAACTTATACATGATATTCTGTTTTCCCAAAAAATTCTCATCAATAAGATGTTGTTACTGTAACTATAGCATTCTTCAAATAAAGTAATTGTGTGCAAATTGCTTTAATATAGCAAGGCATACAAATGTGATAAAACCATTCTTTCATTATTGTTTTTGATGAAGTATTATAAACTGAAATAACAATAATTAATATACCAAGACAAAATCTCGCTACCTTCCAGACAACCTGCCAAAACTTCAACACACAGCTGTCAAGCTTGAAATTTATGAGGTGCAATATAAGAGTAAATTTCCTATTATCTGCACTTGAACTTGAGAAGCGGTTACAATCTCAAAGAAGTTTTACCTTCACCTTCCGAAGTGAATGAACTCAATACGCTACACTGAAGATTGACAAGGGGAACGGAATCAGAACACAATGGATGTCGACTTACTCTATTCAATAAAAATAATAGATGGATCAATTGCAAATTGAGCAATGAGACGTTATATTTATCATTTGGAAACAGCACAGTGACAAATTCTGCTACTGAATTTGTACACAGTTGGCGAATGAATTTCATAATCACTAACAAGGCAGAATTTCGTAAAACTTTATCATATTATAGTTTTGCGTGTATGAGCTCTGCTGCCATCATTTCCGACGACTCCTGGAGGTTGTTTCAAGGTCGAATTTCATGTATTCGAAACCACTTTGAATCGATAGAGAAAAAAATTTCAAACCAAAACTTTCCACAACATGTTTTAGAACATGTGAAAAAATTCTTCCGTCCACTGAACACCGTGTAAGAGCTTTTCTCATGAACTATGGGAGCTATTTACAATATTTACATGATATATGGAATGAGAGTTCTATCTATGAATTTGAAAGGCTAAAAACGTGAGAAAAAAATTGAAAGAATCTATTCTAAAAAGTATAATATTTACGTTATTCATAACATGGGCGTAACCTGGTCTCAGTTTCGGGGGGAAGTTTCAAGTCAAGGGCGTATACAGGGCGGTAATGATAAATTCTTTTCCCCGAAATAAATGAGTGTTTGGATTGTCCCCATCGATATTTTTGCCGGACCTCCTTGTTAAAACATATTTATAATATATTGAAATATATATTCAACCACATAAAAAACAAGAATATCTGATTTTAATTACACATTATAGAATAAGTCTTCTGTTTATCTTCTTGACTATATCCACTACTTTATCGGCATGAGAGCCAATCCGATTCAGTCTGTTTTCACTCGTTGTGTTTTTAGTCTCCTTAACTTGAGAAAGTCCATTCTGGGGAAATTCTAAGGTGCATCAGAAAGTGCTCATACAATTTGACTGTGTTTCGTAAACCTTTCAATAAAATTGGTTTATTGTGTGTTCCAGAAAAGGGATAAATAAATTTATTTAATTAATAACATGTGCAAATAATCCCACGCTGAAGTGTTGGTGCAGTTCAAATGCTCTTCAAGCAGCACTTTCGCTTCTTCATAAAGATGAACGTACTCTTTGTCAACGTTACTTTTTGAGAGTATAGGTTGGTCGACAGTTATGGTACTAGAATCTTTTCATTTTAATTAATGTTGACATCTTCACTCCACATTATTTGGGAATTTATTTCTCAAAAATAATGCCGTACAAATGTCTACCTTCGCCTTCACAACACTGATTCAATCTTACACTAACATTCCTGATGACAGCTTTGGAAGTATGCACCGTGAGGCTCCCATTGCATAGCGACTATTTTGTTTCATCTAGGCCAGGGAAGTTTGTTCACTAACGTAAAGTTTAGATTTAAGGAAATCCCACAGCTAAAATCCATAGGTATGAAATCAGGACTGCAGGATGGCACAATGAATGTCACCTCTCCTGGAGATTAATTTGCCTGGTTAAATTCAAACTCTTGGCAAAGATACATTGGACGTGAGGGAAGTTGATCCATCTTGCTGAAACCATGTTCTTTGGTTATAGCCAAGAAAGTTATCACATAACGCTCTGAATTCACAGTAAGTGTATGACCCCTTTTATCTTCATAAAGCCGATAATTCCTGACATTACAGTCTATAGTCTATACGGTTACCTTTGGTGAATGAAGGGGTTTCTGGTTATTGCTTTTTGGATTGGTTGCTCTTCAGTGGCGCTAGTTCTACTTATTTACAATAGTTATTAATGTGAGAATGAGCTCAATACAAAAACAAGATGTTGGTAAACGTTTGGGGGGGGGGGGGTTGAGTTACTCAAATGGCTTACGAATTCTTTGAACCTCTAAATTTCATGTTGGGATTTCAATTCTTGCACTTATTGATCAATTTTATAGGGTTGCAGCTTTCGCAGCTCTAGATATGTGTTGAAAATGAGGTGTAGCGACGATCTATACACATTCAAAGCACTTACACGCTTCCGAAAGGAGGGGTCGGGATCATCACGAACAAAACGATGAACCCGTTCTCAATAATGAGAACGCCTAGGTATTGGTTTATCTAGTGTTGAACTGGTCTTTTCAAACTTTTTTTTACCCATTTACGAATGATAGGAATGCTTGGCGCATCATTTATGTAACGAAAACTTAGAATATTGAAGAAATTTCTTCGTGTTATAGTCACAAAATTACCATTTTTGTGAAATTCGTATACACACAACGGTCGAACCGCTTCCAAGAAACGCTCCATATAGCGGCTAAATTCCCAAGAGCCAGGCTATCGGCTACCCATAAACATAACCCCTGTATAATAACAGTTTCAAGCTTGATCCAAAATTTCAAGTTGATCGCGTTTCAAAGCCATAAAAATTCAATGAAAAGAATCACACATTACCCGACGAAGTTGATCTTTAGTTTGTATACAGGGGGAGTCAAAAATTTATACTGAGCTTTCTGGGGGTGATAGTACCTACATTCAATAACAATTTTAGTTTGATGTATGAACTTATGGCCCAAAATGCATACTAAGGGAGATATAACCTTCCAAAGCTGATGCAATTGAAAAAATGTCACCGCATAACTTCTCTAAACGGTGATTGCCACCAGATTGAAGTTTCGCGTATAAATGTATATTGTTGAAACACTTTTTTTATTACACTTCTTCATTTCTGATACAGGGTGTTTTAGAGGGTGAGTCATGATCTTTAGAGACAACTTCTTTCGTTCTATTCGATTTGGTGAAAAAATAAAAGCATTCGATAGAGCGAAGAAAATTACATGAGAAAGGTACTTTCATCTAAATACAAAAAATTGAACCGTTTTCGAGATGTTTGAGTTTTTGTTGTCACATGATGTCATTAGATACATTCATCCCGAGATTCATCGATAACCATAGTAGTTGTCCCAAACAAATCATGACTCCCTTCAAAAACAATATCAGAAATGTAGAAGTGTAATGAAAAAATGTATTGTTGGGACATGCTGTACTTTATTGTCTCATGTTATATTTTTTGTATGGTGTTATTGTCATTATGACGCAGAATTTTGTCAGAACGAAGTTGTCAATAAAAAATCATCACAAAAAGTCACCTTCCAAGAATTTATTTTATGTAATTAGAAAGCAACTCAACAGTATTTTAATAACATTTATGCACGAAATTTCAATCTGGTAACATTCACCGTTTGGAAGTTATGCGGAGAATTTTTATAATTTCATCAACTTTGGCAAGATATATCTCCCTTAATATACATTCTGGGCCATAAGTTTATTTATCAAACTATATTTATGATATTTTTCCATGTACCTACCTATCACACCCAGAAAGCTCGGTACACATTTTTGACTCACCCTGTATGTAAAATAATCACTGGAAAGTTTATAAGAACTGGAAGTATCATTAGAACCCCTCAATCTCGATAAACGTACCGACAACAATGACATAATAAATCACATCTTATATAATACCTTTAAACAGTTCTGTGGTTTCCAAGTGCGCAATAGGCACGGCTGGTAAAAAGCTTTTGACGCCAAGTCAATTTCGAATATTTGTACCTTAGAAACCAAAAAAAACGAATATTTGTACCTATAAAACGGAAATTTTAGGAAAGGAGTGTTTTGCAGAATTTTTTTATTGAAATTAATGTAATAATAACCATTTTACACAATGCTGATTAAATTAACGTCAAATTATTTGATTTGATAAGAGTTTTATCAAACAACAATTCAAGATTACCTATACCAAACAAACTCTGGTTAATATTTTATAGGCATAGACATATACATATCTCAGTACGATATCTTTACTACAGTTCCGATTATATTCAAATCACTTGTTCCATAAGATGATTACTGTTGAATTATCATTAGCTGAACAATCAGTATTTCACATGCAGGTTCCAAAAATTTCGATTCATTGATAATATTTTTCAATAATTATTCGAATGTGTTTGTTTTTTATTTTGATTGCAGTATCACTGAAATGAAGGATGAATCCAGCATGTACCTCTGCTGACTAAAATGGTCATTACAGATTTCAGTTGAGAACGAGGGAGATAAGATGAAACATTCATTTTATAACTGCTCTACCCATAATCGCAAACGTGTTATCATTTATTCGAATTATGGATAGTTGATGTTTCTTACTTCACGATAAGAATTTTTCATTAGTGAAAACACAGGAACTTTTTCTTCTGGATAATCTTCAATTTTTTACGAAAACTACCTTTAATTTATTTCTCTTCTTAATGATATAGGAGTAATGAACATGAAGCTCATACACTTCAAAAAGTGCTCATTACTCCTGCGAAAAGAACAAACTAATTGTTTTTTCTTATTTTCTTTCAGCTGTAATTTTGATTGTATTGATCGCACATTTTATTAACAGGTATGAATAAATTCCTCAATAATAAATGGTACCACGGTAGAAATATGGTTCCATTTGAAAAAATTTAGTTTTACCCCAAAAACGATTACGTTGATCATTTGCTCATAAAAAACGCAATTAAGTATTTTTGACGGGATTTCGATTTTTCTATTATTAGATGGGTCAATTGGAATAAATCGGAACCATCATGGCACACTTAAATGGAAAACTGAAAATTATATTATAAAAAATTTCGATGTTTGAAATGTCACTTATGTGGTATCATTGGATTCAGAAAATTATGCAGATTTCAGAAATGTAATAATAAACAGGGTGTTCCATTCAAAAATCGAAAGTTGTATCACTTCCAGCAAAACCGGAAGTGAAAAAAAATAATTTATAGATCAAAAAGGTCCGCTTATTCCGTATATGGGATATCCCAAATTTTAATCTATTACCTTTAAAACTAACGGAAATACGGGGGGTGTACCATGATCCTGTTACACCCGGTATATAATACTCATAACCGGTCATAGAAATTGATTACCATTTAAGAAATATTTGGGGGAGTTGATGTTTTAAATGGACACCATTTATTTTTCAACGCAGACTTATCCATTTTTCAAAAATATAACCGTTTCAAAGATATATTGAGTCGACTTGATGTTTTTATATATAAATATTTTCCAGCCCCAAAGCCCCTCCCTTGCTGCGCTAGTGTATAACTGATCCTGAATGGCATTCGACTGGAACTTTAGGCAAATATTTCGTGTTTCAGATACATCCAACAAAATTATTAGCATTATGATTTTTGAACCGGTTATGAGAATAATTTGGTGAAAATATAAGATGCGAAGTTGTGTGCACCCGAAATCCTTGAAAAAAAGCAGGAAATTCAAAAGATATCATATGGGTTGATCATCTTAATGTGATTTCACGACGAAAATTTTCCAATTAGGCAAATTTCCGGTTTGTTATTATGCTGATGTTATGCTATGAAAAACATTGTAAATTCATTCATTCAAAATTCATTATTTGATCCTATCTCGCAGAAAATTCAACATATGTTGAAAATTGCCTTACTATAATTTACAATTTCATGACTGTATGTTATAAAGTTATTTCATTAAATTTAATCGCAAAATATGACGTTTGTTGAGAAAATTCGAGTGATCATAGTTGAATTTAATTCTATGCTTCATTTCATACGAACTACGAAGACAGCTTTGGATAGTGTCAGCTTTTGGAAAAAGAAGCAAGCAAAATCACCTGTCTTCACAACGGTGAATACATATTACATGCAATTGATTCAACTCTGTGCATGTCAATTAGCTTCAATGAATACACAGAGCGTTCATTAAAATTCGTGGTCAAGAGTGCTGTGGAAAAATTAGAGAGGATTTTCTAGGATATGGGAACTTAATGGTACAAGTTAAGCGCTACTTGTAATCACAGAAAATGAACTCTAATTTCTCCACAGCACTCTTGAATTCTTGAATGAACGCACGTTATTCGAAGGGGTATGAAGCAGTAACGTACAAATGAATTGCAATTGAATAAGAAGCACAGGTATCTGGACATAGATAGTAACATAGATATATTATTCAAATATCGTTGATATGACACAATCCCTCAATCTTATCTATATCGCTATTCAAGAATATCAATACCCCGTTTATGTTTATCAATATTACTATCAGAATTAATATTGCGTAAACGTGACCGTAAACTTGCGTCGCTATTTGACGTAGTGCGTGTTTTGGTTCACGGTGTGAAGAAAATAGAATGGATTTCCCATAGTTCAAATAATGGGAACTTAAGTCAGTTGATTTAAGGAATTTTTTTCTACGATAAAAATCCAGTCGGCAATTTTATGCCAAGGTTATAGCCTTGAATTTCCTGTACAAACTTTACTGAGTGTTGGAAATCAAATTTCAATATTCAAAAGAGAGTAATTCTAAAAGAAATTATTTAATTTAATCGCGTTATGGAGGAATTAATAATTACTTCATATATCCAATGAATGATTATTCCAAAATGAGATTTCTAATTCACGAAATCGACAAGAATTCAGAAAAATGAGGGAATAATTATATTATTCGTCAGACATAGGACGAATAAAGCTCGATATATAAAAAAACTGTAAATTTCACGTTTCATCCTATCGACGCCCACAATTCATGTGGTAAACCTGAATTTTCTATGGGACCAGCTACTGCCCAAAATGAATGCCCATAACATTTTTTTTTATAATTGGAAAGAATTGTAGAAGCTAAGACTCTTAAAAGGAAGGGGATTAAACATAGACCGACAAAACGACGGACGGGCAGACACGCATCCAAAATTGTTCTTGAAATTTTGAATTGGAGACCAAATATTATTTTCATCCCAAAAGTTATTAATTTTTGAGAATTATGAAAACTTGCCTTCGAAATGTATAGATCTTATTCTCCTAGAAGACTCAATATTGTACAGTAGCCAATTTTTCAATGAAATAATATGTGAATAGCTCTCAAATTTTTCAAGCAAAAATCCCAACAGCGTTCTCTACGGCTGAACGAACTTTTTGATTCCATTTTATAATTTTGCGCATAACGAACCGTAATCTGTGAAAATTTAGGGGAGATTGCCATTTTTTTACAAGAACAATCCTAACAGTTTTTTTTTTATTGGAAATAATGAACAAAAAGTTCTAAATTGAATCGAACTTTTCCAATTAATTTTTCAAATTCATAAGTATTGTGGGCGCATCACAAATTTTTGAATAAGAAATAATCTAAGGGTTGATTTTTTCACCTCATGCATTATTTCGGGCGACAAAACTGTCAAGCTCCGTCATTTCGTTCTTCAAGCTTCTTGTATACATAAATGAAATACTAAAAACATTTTTTTCGTAAAGGTAGAAAATGGAACAAAAAAAGTTCAGGCAAAATATTACCCGTTTTCAAAAGAAAATCACCTGTTGAATTATATCTCATCAGTTTGGAAACAATCGGCGCTATAAATATAAACATATAAAAATTTACCATTGCCAAAAATGGTCAAATCCACTGAAACGTGAAGAAATTTTCTGAACTGAGGGCAGTATAGTTGAGTTAACAAAAACATTTTTTTTCCATAAATATATAAACAAAAAAAAAGTTCAGGCAAAATACGAGTATTAGGTACTCGTTTCCAAAAGCAAATCACCTGTTGAATAATATCTCATCAGTTTAGAAACAATCTGTACTATAAATATGAACATATTAAAATTTACCATTGCTAATAAAGGGTTACATCCGTGAAGAAATTTTCTGACCTGAGGGCAGTATATTTGATTTTTGCCTTAACCATTTCGTTGAGGTTGCAATGGAACACAATAACAAAGCTTACATATTGTAGAACATAAACACGCACATAATTTCAACTCCGAGGTGTCGTAGAGGCCTAAAAAAGAATTTTTCTATTCTATTCCTGCTGTGAAAGAGAATTTGTCATCATGTGAATGAATGGATGAAATGATGAGCGCCAAAAATGTTCGAAAGAATTAATCCTTATTTCTGTGACCCGAAAGACTTCCGTTTGACAGGTACCTAATAGTATTCACAGTGAATCACCCCTGCATTAGGTGTCTAATGTCTAACCTCAAATTCGCAAAACAAAACAACCGCTTTTCTCCTCCTTTGATATCGACCGAGATCGCGAAGCAGATTCGTGCTCGTTGAAGAAGCACGAGCGCAGCACGCAGGCTGTTCATTGGCTACGACTCGTGGTCTGACATAGGGCCATATCCCGCGACGAATAAATTCAACCTCCAAAGTATGCCGACTGTTGTTACATCTTGCATCCGTCAATCCAACGACGAGCTTTACTGACCACTGAAAAGGAATAAATCAGAATTTTCGTGCATTTTCAATTAGGTATTTGACATCGAGTGTTGTGCGTTCAAGAAGGATTAAGTTTTATCGACGTTTTGTTTACAGTGGATTCGCGTAGGTGAGTGCGATGTTTTATGTTAAATCGAGTTCATACAAATTAATTATTGGAACAGTGATTATCTGTTATTGTTTATAATTAGGTATTGTGTATTTTCCACCTGTTTTGAATGGATTTGCATTCTATATTCCAGTTCAATTTCAACGAAGGCGATTTCAACCATCCAAAAAATTACAGATTCTTCAAATTTAAGGTGTAATTTTCTCATACAGTAACGAAAAGAAAAAATTTCTCATAATTCTCATACATAATGTTTAATTTCTTCAAACTTCAAAGCAACATACAGGAAAAGAACAGTTCATAGCAATTTAAAGTTTCGTCGAAATTTTTAAAAATTCCCAAAATAAATTTCCACCTATCTGGTTATACATAGGTTTTCCACCTGTTGCATGCTCAGTAAACTCAAATTTTAAAAAACCAATATTGATTGGACTACTTCAAGAAATTCGTAGTTAAATGGAAAATTTCTGTCATTTTCTCTTGCATGTAGATCCAAACAAACCAACTCAGTTTTATTTGTTTACATTTAATATTGGAGTTGACTATGTTTATGATTCAGCAGCGTGTTCTAGTTTTCTATTTGGAAATAAATAAAGTTCGTAGCTGTGTTTATAGTAGAAATATATACAAATATATACCTATGTGAAATATTAAGTGGATTTTCCAATCGCCGAAATCTGAATAACTCGGTGATTCACTAAAAGTTCCTGAGTTATTTATTCGAGTGGGGTTGATAGTATTTTAAATTTGAATTTTAGCGCTCTTGAGTTTTAATGCCTTGGGGAATACCATTTCAATTCACCTTCTCCAATACAGGTACCGGCAAATAATATTACTTTTCGATAAAGTGGGACTTTCATTATTATATGTAGCAGAAAAATATTGAAAGGAAGATTAACGGTGGAAAAAAACAAATACTAGTGGAAGTTGTAATTATACATTTTCTTGGTATTTTAAATGTTCCGTAAATAGGTATTTCTCGCTAACGGCATCGATTTTCATTCATTTAAATTAAATACAGCTTTTCACTTCGATTCTGAGTGCTATTAGACATGACGCGAAATTATCTATTCTAAAAATTATGTTGTGTTATGTGAATTGTTTTTCCTTGAAAAACACAAAATTATTGCTAATTCAAATCGTCAAGCATTGTTGGAGAATGAAAAGACCAAATTTAGTACAATTCCATTAGGTATTTTACTGATTGAGCGCTTAAAATTTATCGTTTATGTATTCTTAAATATCTTCATTCGATCTTTGGTTTATTATTTCCAATAATTAATATTTGTAAATATTCCAGAATATTCTTTATGACGAAATAAAATTCAATATCTTTACCTCAATAGTTTCGTAGTTGGAATTTTTGAAAATTTCATGCAGATTTAAAAATGTTTTTTATGTATTATTTGTACACGGAACATTATTATACAATTTATTGGGAACAGTACATTGGAACATATATCCAATGATAATAAAAAAAATAAAAAATTGTAAGTTGTTACTTTCAGTGATTTGATATCTTATACGTGATTGATTTAAGAGATATTCATTTGAAAGAAGGAGATTAAAAACCAGATGTGGAATTCTAATTCCCAAAAAGACACAAGTACTTTTTGAATATTTTGTGATATTTGCTGAGCAAATGTCTTTAATTCGCAAAATTCATTTCTGCTTATTCTGAAACAAATTTCCACTTTACTATTGCGAAAGTAATATTGCTTCTTCGGGGAATTGGGATATATTCTTCTATATTTTTTCTGCATTTGACTGCACTAATTCTAATATTCGCAACTTCCCAACAATACATTGCGTTAATATCTGCTCCCATGATTTTCCAAACTCATTTCGATAGTCAAATTGCCGGAAATGCATTAATCGAAGTCGTTAAAAATCGAATTTATCGAATACAAATTGAAAATTCATGCGTATTATACAATTCGGTGCTACGTTGTTGTCAAGGTCGGTCATTTCTTATATGCATTCATGTCATCTGGTCTCGAAGAAAATCTTGTTTCAACGTCATAACCTCAACCTTCGGCGATTTTATATTTGCAAGGTACATAATTTTTCTTGTCCACTGAAAATTATCTAAATTGCATAATTCTCATTATTTGTCGAACAATTAATTCCTGTCACCTCCACACCTCGTGCCTATATTATCCTGGTTTTATTGATTTCCGTTTGTCTTCTCCAAAGGGTTTAGCACTTGACGTTTTCTGTAAATTAATTTCACTAAATTCACAAAAATTCTGAACAAATCAGCACATTTACATTCAGTTCCTCACTCGTTGAATTCATCATAATTCTCTTCAATTCTCTACAATTCCATCCAATTCTCTATAATTCCGCTCAATTCATCGCAGTTATGTTTAATACACAATAGCCCATATAATAGAATATTGATATCATAGTAATTTCTTTTTAATATGTAAGTACCTTTAACACCCGTAGCACTCTAGCAAACTACTAATTCATTTCATCAAGTTTGAGAAAAGATGGAACTCGTGTTCTATAATGTCATGGAAAACTACAAAAAAATGGTTAAAATAAAAATTTCAATTTTCAACGTATGTAGTAAGTTGTTTTTATGAAATGACTGAAAGATTTTTCAATTTTTTTAAAATTTTTTTTATCTTTTTGTTTGAGATGTATTCCTTTAATTCTGATGTCCACATATGAAAAAAGTATCTGTCACGTTCTGAAAGTCCAAATTTTCAGGCAACTTAAAATTTTGAATATCTCGTTTCGAAATTTCACTTTATGGGAATTGTTATTTTTCTCAAGAACTTTTCCAATATACCACCCATCATCATCTGCTATTTTAAATTTTTTCAAAACGTGTTTTTTTTTTGTGCGAAGCCAATCTGATAGTTCAAGTATTATCATGCTTTTTCCATACACGGCCTTGATAATTTGTTGATTTTAATTTTTCCGTTACAGAAACATGTAATTAAACTAATTAGAGAGATTGAAGGTGTCATCAGAAAGATATTCATCTTCACATTATTCTATTTCTGTTCTATTGCCTCGAACAGACAATAATTTTCCAATTTTGATTCCAGTTTTGGCTTGAGTTTCTAAATATGAATTTAATTATCCCAAGAACCCCCTCATTCCTACGCCCTTGTTTTTTTATGCAAATTATGCATCAGGGTACATTATAAAATGAGAGACTGGCTGCATATCAGCCAACCTGACAGATTTTAAAATCTCCATACCCTCAAAATTGGTACTTAGTAAAGGGTGTTTTTTTAAGAGCTATATAACTTTAAATTGCAATAAAACAACGATGGATTATTCGATTGACATGAATTTCATTTATCTGCAAGATAATCTTGTGGCATTATATTTTAATTATGATTTCTGGCATATGATCGCCACGGCTGGCTCGGATGTAGTCCAATCTGGACGTCCAATTTTCGATGACTTTTTCCAACATTTGTGGCCGTATATCGGCAATAACACGGCGAATGTTGTCTTTCAAATGGTCAAGGGTTTGTGGCTTATCCGCATAGACCAATGACTTTACATTGCCCCACAGAAAGTAGTCTAGCGGTGTTAAATCACAAGATCTTGGAGGCCAATTCACAGGTCCAAAACGTGAAATTAGGCGGTCACCAAACATGTGTTTCAATAAATCGATTGTGGCACGAGCTGTGTGACATGTTGCGCCGTCTTGTTGGAACCACACCTCCTGGACATACTGGTTGTTCAATTCAGGAATGAAAAAGTTAGTAATCATGGCTCTATACCGATCACCATTGACTGTAACGTTCTGGCCATCATGGCTTTTGAAGAAGTACGGACCAATGATTCCACCAGCCCATAAAGCACACCAAACATTTTTTCTGGATGTAACGGTGTTTCGACATACACTTGAGGATTAGGTTCACTCCAAATGCGGCAGTTTTGTTTGTTGACGAAGCCATTCAACCAGAAGTGATAAAAGATAAAATGGACGTAGTGCGCGATACGTATTCCGCACAGAACCATTATTTTCGAAATAAAATTGCACTATTTGCAAGCGTTGTTCAGGCGTGAGTCTATTCATGATGAATTGCCGAACCAAACTGAGAATAAATCACTTGACAGCTGTTAAATTGGTCGCCATCTTGAACAGTTATGCCAACTTAAAGTTATCTACCTCGAAAAAAAAACACCCTATACATACACATCAATTCTAAGCAGCGCCTTCGTAAATTGGACGCACAATCTCTAGTATCAACCGGAGGAAGTCTGGTATTAGCGAATTATTCGATGAATGAGATTGTCCATTATGCTACTATGCCTTTCTTGTATTTTGAGCGACGAAAAATAATATAATAACCTGGTAAATTCAAGGCTGATGATGATACGTCGCTATTTCTCAACTTTATTTTATTTCAACTACTTGACCTAAATTCCGTTACTACGTTGTTTAGGATCAATTCGAGTCATTTCTTCCCTCTTTATATTATCTAGCTAATAGTCCCAGTTTTTTCAGATAGGTAACTCATTGAATCTCCTTCTGAATATTTTAGATGTACTGAAATATTAACGACATCCGTTTTCTAAATACTTAGATATCGAGTTTTCGATCAATACGAGAAGAGCACACTTCATCTAATCTGAAAAGAAAACACACTGGTTTTAAATATTATCTTTATTCAGCAATCGATTTCGGCAAAATTACTTACTGTCCTGAAACGACACTCATGTATAAAAAGAAATTAAATACATACAAAACAAAATCTTATTGTCATGAAACACAGCAACAAGCTACAAATTACAAAATTCAGTACAAACATACAAAGATTCTCAATCAATAAATCGAAATTTTCACTAGTCAAAGACTTTATCGATTGAGAATCCTTGTATGTTTGTACTGCATTTTGTATAATTTGTAGCTTGTTGCTGTGTTTCATGACAGTAAGATTTTGTTTTGTATGTATTTTATTTCTTTTTATACATGAGTGTCGTTTCAGGACAGTAAGTAATTTTGCCGAAATCGATAGCTGAATAAAGATAATATTTAAAACCAGTGTGTTTTTCTTTTTATATTGGATTACCTATATTACACGCTGATGGAAAAATACATCAATTTCATAGGAGCACACTTCATTATTCTTGTTTTCCTGTTTTTTCTGTCGGGAAGTAACTGGGAATTAATCATTTAAAAGCAGAGGGATTGTCGATAAGTTGACACAGTGAATTTTTGGCCAGCAACTGCAGAAATCATGTCGTACAACCACCACATCCTCCTGATATGACTCCTATCGATGAGAACTTTATTAGCGAGTGTTGATAATCGTCTAAGATCATTTTCTGCTCAAAATTCACATTTGCAAAGTACTGATATATGCACCAAGTGACTGTCACTGTTTCATAGATCAAGTTTCAAAAACTTGCTCTCCGAGTAAACCTTGAAAAAGACAACAATGTTCGATAAAATAAACTATTTTCCGGAACGCGTTTCAAACGTGGTTTTGAAATACAACGTAGTAAGAATTTCGTTGGCAGCTCAAAAACTAGTAAGGCATATTCGAAATATGTATCAGTTGAAAAGTAGTCTAATATATTTACCAGTTTAATTGTCCCCGATTATGTTTGTGATATTGAATAAAATTAATGAATATCCTTTCTTGAATCACTACATAAAAAGCAGGATGGCCAACACGAATTTCATAATTGCAAATCATTATACAAATTAGATTGGGAAGGACGTGAAATACATCACATTCCACTTCAGATTTTAATGGAAAATACTCGAATATTCACTTCAAATATGGAAGGATATATCATTTTTTTTCAAGGATCTTGGATCATGACTTCTTTAGATCAAAAAGTAATTTAAAGTTAGGCTCTAACCTAGAGAATAAATAAAACAATTTTTCGGAAACTACAGGGTGTCCCCAGAAGAATGCGACGAACGGATATCATGAATGACTTACAACAATGCAATTGAAAGCGTTGAATACGTATGTATGTATGGCAATATCTATATATGTAGGTATATATAAATGGGACCCTGTTTTCCATGTCATAGCATCACGTAAATACCACTTGACCGATTTTATTGATATTTTTTCAACTTTTTCAATCCTTCCTAGAATGAAGTTGCAGAAAAGAATTCCGGAAGTTTTTGGGAAACTGGAAAAATCAAGAAAACTCAACAACATTTGAATTTCTTGCTTTATGATAGTTTGTTGCTTGATGAAAGTTGACAACACGTTACATCTCGTTTTGAAAATCGATATCGAACTCATTATTGATTTAAAAGCTAATTTACACGGTGATACTATCACGATAGTGCTATTGTGATATTTCACAATCTAAAGGATCTAAGTCAATGGCCTTCTGTCAGAATTCCTACAATAAAGTAAATTATTATTGAAAACTACATAATAGTACATAGGCGTACAACTTTGCTTCCGCCCTTTTTTTCCGAAATTCGAGGCTTTATTGTAAAAAAACTGGTTATACATTTATGATTCAAAGTATTTTCCATCGCTAGTCACTACTTCCTCTCATCTTTCGGACAGCTTACGAATTCCGCGTTGAAAAAACTGGTCATCTTTTGAAGCGAACCACGAATTTATCCAATTTATCCAATTTTTTACTTCTTTATAAGACAGGAAGTACTGGTCAGCCAGGCCGTTTGCATTGATCGAAACAAGTGATAGTCCGAGGGGGCAACGTCTGGAGAACACGGCGGGTGGGGTAAGAATTCCCATTTCAACGTTTCCAAGTATGTCTTGACCACTTTCGTAACATGGGGTCGAACATTGTCATGCTGTATAATCACTTCATCATGTCTCTCGTTGCATTGCGGCCGTTTGTCTTTCAATGCTCGGTTCAAACGCATTAACTGCGTTCGACGACGATCGTCTGTGATTGTTTCAGTCGGCTTTAACAACTCATACTGCATCGAGCTCATGCACCAAATACTGAGCATGACCTCGGAACCATGAATATTCGGTTTGGTTGTCGATGTGGAAGCATGGCTCGGATATTCCTATGATTTTCTGGGCTTGGAATTATCGTAATGAACCCATTTTTCATCTCCAGTCACAATGCGATGCAGAAATCTTTCCATCTTTGCCTTGCAAGCAGCTGTCCACAAGCAAACAAACGCCGTTCAACATCTCTCGTACAAATACCTAAGTTTATATTATTGTATGACATCTACGATCTATATATTTCGACTACCACTTACCGCTACAGCCATTTATTGCAAAACGGCGGAAGTAAAGTTGTACACCTAATAGATAAATAGTTGATTCGAAAATTCTCAACCATGAAAATGTTTGGGTTAGAATTTAATATGTAATAACTTTCAAATTTTAGGATTCTAAGAGATGAGGATTTTTTAATTTTGAAGTCTCAATTTTCTGTCTACAAATTTATGAATCGTTTTTTCGAGCTATAGGTGGACCAATGATGAATAACAATTAATAATAAAAATAATATTTATTGATCATATGGAATATAACAATATATGTATAAGACAATTCAAAAAAGAAATGAACGTTCTTCAGCAAATGGCTTTTATATGGCTTCCGAAAAAATCTGCATATTGAGGCTCAGAACTCATGCTAGAAATGATATATTATTCTTGAGATATTGATCTCAATAAAATTTAAGTATTCATTCTTTTATATCAAAAATCCCAAATTGAAGTTGACATAATGTTCATTATTCATTGCCTGTTAGGCGGTACAAAGTTCGTCGGGTCAGCTAGTATACATTATTTCTTACAGCAAATATGTAGTTCTGAGGAGGCTAAGTAGATCTGCCGAGTGGGCAGATCTACAATCAAATTAGATTTGCTGGCTTACTATCCCAATTAATATTCATTTAATTCAAAATAGATGCCTACTTAGCCTAGCTCTGCAGCGCAGTATTCAAGGTACAGACACGTCTCAAGGTTGAACCCTCTCAAATACTTAATTCTTTTATTAAAATTAGTTGGGAAACCCAACGAGTTGGGAGAAAAAAATTATCCATTGGGTAAAATTTGCGTTGCTTTCTAGCGCTCCTTCCGCGATATATTTCTATATGATTTGATTCCGATGTTTGTAATTTCCCATTTTTGAACCGGAAACGGCCACAAACGATAAGGTTTGGCTCACTTCTTATGGCGAAACCGTGGTCAAATGCAATTCTATCAAAACTACATAGAAGAAAGTAAATACGCATATTATATCCGAATTTACTGAATTCACCTTTTGTCACTTGCACAACAATGACATCCATGAATAGCTGATAAAATTGAATACAGAAAAATGATTTGTTTTTTATTCCCAACAATGGTGGTGTTAGACATCGATTACTTGTATTGTTTCATTCAAAGAACACATGATTAACATTTTTCTATCGAAGTAGAAAAATATATCGAGAGATAACGTAGCTTTTGTGGGGAAAACAATAATTCTCGTGATGAAAAGTCAATAAAGTTTTGCCTTGGAAGAAAAAACAGTTTCCTCAAAAATTATTGATATTTATACCGTTATTCTCCTTATCAAGATTGTACGAAATACCTCAATTCGTGCATTTAAATAACTATTAAAGCTTGGTTTATTATTTCTGATAAAATTTCTTTTGCAACACATAATTCTTACACAATTGCTTCAAATTAAAAAATCAAATGAAAAATTCCACAGCTTGATTGAAGGATTCGTAACTTTTGAAGGACATTCTCAAAGAATTTGATGAAAAAATTAAGGAATTTCGAAGTTGTACCTATATGCAAATTTTCGACACAAAATTATGATTGGTTTTACATAAACGTCTAATAGCCTCGCGGTGAATCACTCTGTATAGTTATGGGAAATTTAAAACATATTTTTTTTAATGTCTGCAAATTCAATAAAAGAGACAATTCCACAAAAAAGACCTCGAATTATGAAATCATAGCGTCACAATATTTCTCATAACGGTTTTCGCTTATTGTACCAATGGGCTAAGTGTCGAGAAATTTGAATATTTTCTCACCGCTTTTTTTTATCATCTTGTAATATTATAAATTTCACACAGTAGCTTATTATTTTCTCCTTCCTAGCTCTTAGAATATTTGAAATCATAAAAAACCGCTAACAAAATGAGAAAAAAGTTTTCCTTGTATCGAGGGGCTTCTGAACTCCAAGAACTTCAAGTACTTTGGTGTGGGTGCTACTCATTCTGTGTAACACCTGTATTTTCAGATAAGGATATTCGAAAAAACTCTGAAATTATGCCATTAATTCTAGGAATATTATATAAGATATCATGTTTTTATTGTATATGCACATTACGACTCTGGACTAAATATAACGAAACGCATTACCTCAAAAAAGAGAATGAAAAATTCCGTATACAGGGTGGCCACTTTTTTAATGGGATTGTATTGGTAACTTTTAAACCATAAGAGTTAGAAGGTCGGTCAAATGGAGAAAAAGTTGCATGCATAGAAGCATTATCAAGCAGTTCAAACAAATCGAGATTATCAGGGCCGGTTTTCGAGATATCATAAGAAAAGTAAATTATGTCATTTTGATTTTTCTTTTTTTCCCACTTCATTTCAAATATCATCAAAAAATGTTACAGGAATTTTTTATTCGACAGTAAATTATCCTCAATTTGACGTAATCAGATTTCGTATCCAACGTTTCGTGCTCTTTGGGCCACCCTCAACCTCATTTTTTTCAATACGGACCAGCATATTTTATGACATTTTTCGAAATAACTCTCAACGCTGAATTCAACGATATATCATACAATATCATTCAAAGTAGATTTTCAGGTGATTTTGACCCTTATCTAGATATATATTCATTTTTCGAGTCGTGCAATTCACTCAGCAAAATTTGTTATTGAGACAAAGGGACAGATTTGATTGACTATGAATTCTTCATCGGTGTCATTTGAGTCCACTGTCGTTTAAAAATTATGGTAGCTTTGGAACGATTGTACAGAACCACTCGAAAGCAATCATGACCATCAATCAGTTTCGTATACATATACGTATATTGTTTCTATGATAATCCATTTAAAACAATTAACTGCAATAGTACCTCCTAAAATTTTCGTTAGCAATGAAAATTTTAATTGCACTATTTCAATCAATTTATTTCTTTAGTTGTCATAATCAGAGAGAGGAATGCCTAATACGAATTATAACTTAGACTCTGTATGAAGGAAAATTATTTCAGACTTCGTAGTTTATCGATTACTCAATAATGCTTCAATGGGGTCAGTTTTCCCTTTTACTGGTTATGCCAGACCGACAAAACCCATAAAACAAGGGGTGTGAAATCGATCCTCAAAGTCAAAATAAGACGTTATTTGTATTCAAATTGAGAGAGAGAGTGGTGAAAGAATTAATATTTTGTCATCTGTGTTTGTCATATTCTGGAATTCAACGTAAGTTAAATGTTACATAAAACACCTCAAATTGTACACTATGATTTATTTTTTCGTTTTCAACGCACATTGATCTAGGTAGAACATATATAGCAACGCGATTCCGAAATCCAAATAAAAATTTCATATCTATGAAACTTTGCGTTAAAAATTATTGTCAGTATTTTCGTAGCAATATGGGTCCTCAATTTCATTGTCATCCGTTGTCAAGTTTCCCAATTTTTTTTTCGATTCGATTATGTTATACTATTATTTTGATTTATGGATCGATGCAACCAATTTTAATACCAAATTTCATGCAATAACTTCCATAGTTTCAAAGAGCTATCATTAATCACTTTTGGGATTTAAATAATTTCTGGTTTTTATTTTCAAAATTTTCACTCGTAAAATGCATTTCAAACAACCTTGGTTTCGTGTCTGTCTGTCGATCTGTGTGTCCGTACAAGCTTTAAAATTTCTCATACGATTTTGAAGAAATTCCGATTGAGCATTTTCATACCTCGAGTTCTACTCGTTCGTAACAGTCAAACAATCAAAAAAGAATGAGGAAAAAATGAATTTCTTGTGAATGTGATTTTTATTTCCAATAATAAACTTGAAATTTCCATAAATTACAATACGGAATCCAAATATGTGATTTGTTTCCTCCTATCTCATAAAATATTCCAAACTTTAAAAAATCGGCTCAAAATAAAAACTAGCATATTTTGCCGATTCGAATATCGGCATGAAACAAAACACTCTATCGACTAAACTACGAGCCTTATTTGGTAATTGGAAATTACATTAATCATGTTATAACAATAAATAAAAAATTAATAATTCGTAACTATCAATAATTACATATTGGCCTTTAAACAAAACGAACTGATCATTGTAATGTCCTCTGTCGAAACTTTAGGCTGTAAAATGTTCGGAACAAAGCACAGCATAATTTGAAGGATGCCAGGTTCTTAGATTCACAAATTTCAATTTCAAGAAATGCGACCTCATGACTGATGGGTCTCTAGGAGATCTGTTAAAAAGAGATTATTAGAAAATCAAATATTGAATTTTTCTCCAGAAGATAATATAAACACATTAAACACACAAAAAGAATATACCCTTGTTGAAACAATATCAGAATAGACAGATTTGCAAAAACTTTGAAAACGGCTCTGTTTACTACGCATGCTTAGGTACCTATGAAATGTTATTCCTGTCATTTTCTTATTATCTACTGGTATTCTGCCGGAATAACTTCGTGAAGCACACGACATCATATTATTGTCTAATATCCAATGGAAAAATTCACTTGATTTTGTAAAATGAATCACAAAGAGACTACAAAAAAATACACCAAGCCTTTTCAAACACAACAAACATCAAATTTGGACTGAAAACTACTTCCAATATGACGATGTGGTACCATTTTAATGCACGTTATTTCGTATCTCTATTTCAATGATCTTATTTCAATTTCAATAATTAATTTCATGTAGATGTAAATAGATACCTAGGTTTCTTATTTTTTCAGAATAGTTCTGGATTGTTGGTATATTTTGATCGATAAAAAAGCATTAGTATCGCTCGAGGAAAAAGGCCTAGCCCTTAATAATTCGAATAATAAAACCTTTTTGACTACACCTGCTTATTCCAATTTGTATCAAGTAGATAATCACATTTAATAATTATCCTCCAACATTTTAACTATCAATTTTTTCTTCCGCAGGAATATTCAACATGCCTGCTAGAGAACCAGATGCAACCAACGGCTTTGGCCAATCACGCGCAGAAGACATCGTCATCTCAGGTTTGTCCGGACGATTTCCAGAGAGTAACAATGTTGAAGAGTTCAAGCAGCAACTATTCGATGGCACCGACATGATCACAGACGACGAGAGAAGGTGGCCTGCCGGTCTACATGGTCTACCAACGAGGACAGGAAAACTTAAAGATTTAGCACACTTCGACGCCCAATACTTCGGCGTACACGCCAAACAGGCCGAACAGATGGACCCCCAACTACGAATATTATTGGAACTCACCCACGAGACTCTCGTGGACGCAGGGCTTAACCCCGCCGAGATGAGGGGTTCAAAATGTGGAGTTTACCTTGGAATTTGCGCCAGCGAGTCCGAGGAATACTGGGGACAAGACCCGGACAAGATCAATGGCTATGGTTTAACAGGATGCTGCAGGGCTATGTTCGCAAACAGAATCTCTTACACTTTTGACTTTAAAGGACCAAGTTACGCGGTCGACACCGCTTGTTCAAGTAGTTTATACGCTCTCTCACAAGCTATAAATGCCATAAGATCTGGCGAATGCGATTCTGCCATCGTTGGAGGTGCTAACTTATTGCTTAAACCAAACGGCTCTCTACAGTTCCATCGATTAAGTATGCTAAGTCCGCAAGGTATGTGCAAGGCCTTCGATTCATCCGGAAACGGGTACGTTAGATCGGAAGCGGTCGTCACGATCTTACTACAAAAAGCTAGTGCAGCTCGAAGGATATACGCCACTGTCTTGGGTGCTAAAACAAACATGGATGGTTACAAAGAACAAGGCATAACGTTCCCATCCGGTAAAATGCAACAAAAACTGATCAGTGAAGTTTACGCAGAAACTGGTATAAACCCTGCCGACGTTAGTTATATTGAAGCTCACGGAACAGGTACAAAAGTGGGTGATCCCCAAGAAGTGAACTCGATAGCAGATTTCTTCTGTAAAAATCGCAAAGATCCGCTACTGATAGGGTCAGTGAAAAGCAACATGGGACACTCTGAGGGGGCATCAGCCATGTGTTCTATTGCCAAGATTCTAGTAGCCATGGAAGCAGGTACCATTCCAGCTAATTTGCATTTTAAGGACCCTAACCCAGACATTCCCGGTCTCACTGACGGACGTTTGAAGGTAGTATCGAAGGCCCAACCATGGAAAGGTGGTCTTGTTGCAGTGAATTCCTTTGGTTTCGGTGGTGCCAATGCTCATGTGATACTCCGCTCGAACCCAAAGCCGAAAACCAAGTGGCCAGCTGCGACTATCCCTAGAGTGGTGGGGGTATCAGGAAGAAGTGAGGAAGCTGTGAAAGAACTGTTAGAATTGTCAGAGAAACACAAAGATGATGATGAATTTTTGTCTCTAATCGATCATATTCACAAAATGAACATTGCCGGTCATAACTACAGAGGTTATGGTGTCTTGGACGGATCAGATACCAAAGAAATCAACCAAGTATCTTCGGAAAAAAGGCCCATTTGGTTTGTGTTCTCGGGAATGGGTTCTCAGTGGCCAGGTATGGCTAAGGACTTAATGAAAGTTGATATCTTCAGAAATTCCATCAAGAGAAGCGCCGATATTGTGAAACCACATGGAATTAACTTAGAAGATATTTTGATCAATGGAACTGAATCTAGTTTCAATAACGTTTTGAATTCATTTGTTTCTATTGCTGCTGTTCAGGTTGCCCTTACTGATGTACTGAAAACTCTTAAAATTGAACCTGATGGTATTATAGGACATTCTGTTGGTGAAGTAGGCAAGTATTATAATTTTCAATGTTTTTGATGGTTAATAATGTTAATTGTTTTCAGGATGTGCTTATGCTGACGGCACATTCACAGCCGAACAAGCAGTTCTTTGTGCGCTAGCCAGGGGAAGAGCTATTTTAGATAGTAAATTAGTACCAGGTGCAATGGCTGCCGTTGGTTTGACCTGGGAAGATGCCAAAAAAAGATGTCCACCTTCAATATTCCCTGCTTGTCACAATAGCGAAGATAGTGTTACCATATCTGGTCCCCCAGAAGATATCAGGAAATTCGTTGCTACTCTGACTTCAGAAAATATTTTCGCCAAAGAGGTGAACAGTTCAGGAACTGCTTTCCACAGTAAATATATCGCTGAAGCAGGTCCAAAACTACGTGATGCTCTGGAAAAACTAATTCCAAATCCTAAAAATCGTTCATCTAGATGGATTTCCACTTCAATTCCTGAATCAGGATGGAACACACCATTAGCACAACAAAGTTCAGCTGCTTATCATGTTAATAATTTGCTGTCTCCAGTTCTTTTCAACGAGGGGTTGACACATGTTCCAGACAATGCTTTAGTAATAGAAATTGCTCCTACTGGATTACTTCAGGCTATCTTGAAGAGATCTTTGGGATCTAATTGTGTCAATGTTAGTTTAGTGAAAAGAGGTCACAAGGACAATGTTAACTTCCTCTTGTCAGCTATAGGAAAAATTTATGCAGCTGGAGGACAACCTCAATTGAGTGAAATGTATCAGTCTCCTGCTCTACCTGTTGGTAGAGGTACTCCTATGCTTTCAACACACGTCAAATGGGATCATTCCACAGAGTGGGCTGTTGCCAATTTCTCTGGCAGAGGTTCGAAATCGGGAGAATTGGTGGTCGATATTGATTTGAGCAAAGATACTGATGAATACCTAGCTGGCCACACAATTGATGGAAGAGTTTTATTCCCTGCTACAGGATATTTGGTAAATTACCTTAAATATACATCTGATCCTTATTTTGATAGCTCCTTTTTTTCAGACTCTAGTATGGAAGACATTCGCCAAATTAAGGAATGAAGATTTTGAACAGATGCCAGTTATACTAGAAGATATTAATTTCCACAGGGCCACCATAATGCCTAAAGAAGGAAGTGTGAAATTCCTAATCAATATTTTCGAAGGATCTGGAGCTTTTGAGTTGTGCGAAGGAGGTTCAGTAGCTGTGTCTGGAAAAATAAGAGTACCCGAAGAGTTAGATAAAGAAATGCTTGAATTACCCAAACCTGAAATGAAAGAAGATAAAACAGCACTTCCACTAGATACCAAAGACATTTACAAAGAATTGCGACTTAGAGGCTACGATTATGAAGGTGTGTTCAAGGGTATCAAAGAATCTGATAATCACGGTATTGCTGGTAAACTATTATGGAAAGAGAATTGGATAAGTTTCATTGATACCATGCTACAATTCTCCATTCTTGGTTTGAACACACGAGAATTATATTTACCTACCAGATTACAAAGGGCAATAATAAACCCTAAAAAACATCTAGAAATGCTTAAAGCCATGTCTGAGGAAGAGAAGAGCACCCCAGTTTACATGTATAGAAATATAGGTATAATCAAAGCTGGTGGCATTGAATTGAGAGGTATGAAAGCTAGTTTGGCACCAAGGAGGCAAGTACAAGAAGACCCTAAACTAGAAAAATATATGTTTGTGCCTTATGAGAATACTCAGGCTCTAACTGACAATCAAGAAAAGGTGAAAAAAGATGTACTTACAGTTTTGTCTCAAATTATTCTTGAAAACAGTTCTGGAGGATTGAAGATTAAATTGACAGAAGCAGTTGTTGATCGTCCTATAGAGTCGGTTTTGTCACCAATGATCAAGAACATTTTGGAAAAGGAACCTTTGATTGCTGTTGACGCAACAGTAGTAACATTAGGTCCAGTTGATACATCTGTATTAGATGAAAATGATGTCAAACATACCCAAAGAGACATGCTCAATACTTCTGTAGATCAAAATGTCCATGTTGTTGTAGGAAGTGATCTATTGACACACAGCAACTACAAACTGCTGAATAACGCTGTTAGTTCTATCAAAGAAGGAGGATTCATACTTCTTGAGGAACCCAAAATGCAGCTGAATATGTCAAAATTGGCTTCAATGGACTTACAAATTGTTAGCACCCAACTTACTGATACTAAATTGTATATACTCCTGAGAAAAATGACAGAAGTTCCTGCTGACGCTATTGTAATGAAAATGACCGAAACCAACTTCTCATGGGTTGAATCATTGAAAGAAGCAATGAAAAAGAGTGAATCTGAAGGTACCAAAATTTACTTGTACTGCCAAGGCGAAGAACTGACTGGCCTGATTGGTATGGTAAACTGTTTGAAACAAGAACCAGGGGGTGCAAACTTAAGATCAATCTTCATTCAAGACAAGAATGCAGCACCTTTCACTCTAAACGCTTACAGTAAGCAGTTGCAGAAAGATTTGGTTCATAACGTTTTGAAGAAGGGTGTTTGGGGTTCTTACAGACATCTCACATTGGACCATGTTAATGAATCCCAGAACCTTCAAGTTACCCATGCATATATCAATACACTTACACGAGGAGATTTAGCCAGTTTGCGATGGATTGAAAGTGCTCTCTCATTCCACAAGTAAGATATAATTATTGTATCAATTCTATGTGTAACGATCTTATAATTTTTGCCCCATTTTGCTAACCAATCTTGGTATATCTTCAGCTATGCATTCACTATCAAACTTTGTCACCAGCCTTCAAGAGCCCCAAAAATAGTTTTTTTTCAATTATTTAATCAACAGGCATTTTTACATAGGTTCAAAGGCAAGATTTTGAAAATTTTCAGTTTTTTGCACCCATATTTCATAAGATCTAGATGTGTCATTTTATACCAGATCAAATCTCTCCAGGGGCTGATGAGTTTTATAATTCCTACTATATCAAGATGTGTTCTGTGCTGTTGATGGTTAAAGAAAATTTTCAAATACTAGAAAACTAGGCCAAATGTAAACCTCAACCTCATGAACATTCATGTCATATTAGCAATGTTGGGTCTTCTTTCTACAGTGTATTGGACTTCCAGATTTTTTAATATTGGGATCTTTCCAAAAAACTGTATCTCATATTCTTGATCTAGTTTATTGAGCTCACTTGGTTATTCTCAGTTAAACACAATAAAAAACAAGAAACTTATTGTTTCAAGTTTGTTGTGAAAGTTATTTTACCAGAATTTTTTAGTATTTGCAGAAACTTTGCTCTAGAAAACACAGTTACTCGCTTACCTACAGTTCAATACATACAGATTTCAAACCCAACTTGATGAACCAAGCTCTGCTTCCTTCTTAACAACCTTTCATTGTTAAACCTCAATTTTTTTTAGGGGAGATGATCCAAAAACAGAAATGTGCCACGTCTACTGCGCACCCCTCAATTTCCGTGATATCATGTTAGCAACAGGAAAACTTCCCCCAGATGCTTTACCTGGTAATCTTGCTGGACAAGAATGTATTCTTGGTTTGGAATTTTCTGGTCGTAACTCCAAAGGAAAACGTGTGATGGGAATGGTGGATGCTAAAGGATTGGCAACGACAGTTCTCTCTGATCCCATGTTCTTGTGGGAAGTTCCAGAGAAATGGAGTCTGGAAGAAGCTTCAACAATTCCTGTAGTCTATGGGACTGTAAGTTCATAGCTGGTTTGCACTACATTAATCCTTAATAGAATTGTATCTTCCAAATATAATATTGGATTCTCTTGACTCATATTATCACCATTCATTCTTTTCTTGATTACAAAGAAGAAATGCAGATCAAGTTCAACATTTTTTTTTTTTACTTTTAGAGCTACTATGCCTTGATGGTGAGGGGTAACCTCAAACCTGGAGAATCTGTATTGATCCACGCAGGTACTGGTGGTGTAGGTCAAGCTTCAATAGCTATTGCCTTACACATGGGATGCAAAGTCTTCACCACCGTGGGTAGTCAAGCTAAACGAGACTTTTTGAAGAAAACATTCCCTCAACTTACAGACAGAAATATCGGTAATTCCAGAGATACTACTTTTGAACAATTGGTTCTTTCTGAAACTGATGGTAGAGGTGTTGATGTTGTTTTAAACTCTTTGGCTGGAGACCAGTTACAAGCTTCAGTACGTTGCTTGGCTAAAAATGGAAGATTCTTGGAAATTGGAAAGGTAGATCTGTCCAATAATTCACCCTTGGGAATGAGTATTCTCTTGAAGAATACAGCAGTGCATGGTATTTTATTGGATGCCCTGTTTGATTCAGACTCTGCAGACAAGAAAGAGGTCAGGAGATTGCTTTCTGAGGGTATTACCAATGGAGCTGTTCGACCTCTCCCAGCAACTGTATACAATGACAATCAAATTGAACAAGCCTTCAGATATATGGCATCAGGAAAACATATTGGTAAAGTTGTTTTGAAGATAAGAGATGAAGAGTCTCGTCAAACCATGGTGCCTAAACCAAGAACTGTATCAGCCATTCCAAGAACTTATATGAATCCTGATAAGACTTATGTTCTTGTTGGTGGTTTGGGAGGTTTCGGTTTGGAATTAGCTAATTGGTTGGTGAATAGAGGAGCTACAAACATCGTATTAACTTCCAGAAGCGGAGTTAAAACTGGCTATCAATCATTGTGCATCAGAAGATGGAAAGATAAAGGCGTTAACGTCTTTGTATCTACAGAAGACGCTACTACAGAGAAAGGCGCAGGGCGACTAATGGAACAAGCGAACTCACTTGGTCCAGTAGGAGGCATTTTCAACTTGGCTGCAGTGTTGAGAGATGCCATGATGGAGAATCAAACCGAAGCTGATTTCAAGACTGTTTGTAAACCGAAGGTAGATGGCAGCAAACAATTGGATATTGCCTCGAGAAACATGGCCCCTCAATTAGACTTTTTTGTCAACTTCTCATCTGTTTCTTGTGGTCGTGGTAATGCGGGTCAAGCTAACTATGGTCTTGCTAATTCCGCCATGGAGCGTATTTGTGAAGCAAGACAAGAGATTGGTTTTCCTGGTGTCGCTATCCAGTGGGGAGCTATTGGTGATGTGGGTTTGATTCTTGATTTCATGGGCGGAAATGATACAGAAGTAGGTGGTACTATGCCCCAAAGAATGGCTTCATGTTTGGCCACCGTGGATATTTTCCTACAACAGCCACATCCAGTTGTAGCAAGTATGGTTCTAGCAGAAAAGTATAAGTCTAAAGGGGATGGTAGCAAAGTTAGCTTAATAGACGCCATTGCAAACATACTTGGTTTGAAAGATTCTTCAAATCTTCCTGGTGGTACTACCTTAGCTGAACTTGGAATGGACTCATTGATGGGTGCTGAAATTAAGCAAACTCTGGAACGTAATCATGACATTGTTATGAGTGCACAAGAGATAAGAACACTCACATTCGGTAAATTAGCTGAACTTGAAGGAGGTGCAAAAATATCTGAATCCTCTGGGGATAAATCAGCACGGAAGGATGAACAAGTTCAGTATGGACAGTTTGAATTAATGCCATCTAAAACATTGGTGTCGATGTCTGGAAAAGATGTTGACAAAACTAAACTTCCAGTGTTCATGGTTCATCCAATTGAAGGCAGTGTTACAGCTTTAGAATCATTCGCAAAACTCATCAAAGTTCCTGTTTATGGATTACAGTGTACCAAAGATACTCCTTTAGATAGTATAGAAGCATTATCAACATTCTATATCAAGCAGATCAAGTCAGTACAGCCAGAAGGGCCATATTCAATTGTGGGTTATTCATTTGGAGCTTGTGTAGCTTTTGAAATAGGAATACAATTAGAGAAGGAAAAACAGAAGGTGAATTTGTGGTTAATTGATGGTTCTCCATCTTACGTGGCTACTCATACTGGAAAGGCCAGAGATACCAAATCATTTAGAGGCAATATATCTGCAGAGCAGAGTGAAGCGTTAGTTTACTTCATAATGCAATTCAAGGATGTTGATCAACAGAAGGTCAGTAGTTGTAGATTTTGATTAATTGCTCCTAAATTATAAGCTGAATATTTATGGTTCTCTTTGAATTGATACATTTAATTATTCCAGGTTGTAGCAGAACTAATGCAATTGAAGACTTGGGAAGAAAGATTAACGAGAAGTACAAAAATGTTATCTGGATCGACACCGTTCTCAGATGATGAAGTTTCATCCGCTGCCTCTAGTTTCTTCAATAAACTAGTTGCAGCTGATAAATACAAACCAAAATCTAAGTTCAATGGGGAGATAATGTTATTTAAAGCCACAGATAATTATGTCCAAATTGGAGAAGATTATGGTTTATCACAGGTACTTATGAGAAGTATTCAATAGATTTTGTATTTGAATGCATTTGAAAATATTTGGAATATGCTCAATATTTGTTTTCTTTCTTATAGGTATGCAAGCAAAAAGTGAAGATAGATTCATTAGAAGGAAACCACAGATCGATTTTGCTAGGACCAACAGCTGAAAAACTTGCGAAGATTCTTCAACCTGTCTTGTAGGATTTGTAAATGATTCATGATTCACATTCCATGTAACCCATCACTCATTTTTTTTCTTATCATTGTAAGAAATTTATTTTTATAATTTATTGTGATTAATAGTGATAGTAGATAAGACTCACATTCAAATGGTGTAAAAATTTTATTTATTCATATTGAACTGAAAGTTCAAAGCCTTATTAGTGGTAGGGTGTTTCAGTAGTTTGAAGCACAAATATTAAGAATTAAAATGTTCCTTAAAAAAAATTGTATATACGTATTTCGCTCTAAGATGGAATAAAATTTCAAAATTAATTAATTTTCTCTTGTTTGAGTTGTACAAACCCCGCATTCAGAAATATTATTATAAAATATTGAAAATAATAAATTACTCCTCATTGGGCTGTGTTAAGCACTGATCAAAAATGCTTTGAGAACAGAGTTAAGCCCTTTTATCCATCAAGTGCTGCGTGATTACTAAGCACTCTCAGAAAGTAGTTGCTGTTTGCAACACTAAACACTTCTCAAAAGATGAAAACAATTATATATTAATCTGAATCTGAAGTCGTCAAGAATTGAAAGAAACTTTAAATTAATGGAAGTACAAACCGAATTTTTCAATGAAACTGTTACACAGAATTCTTTTCTTTTCTATGGCCCAAAAATATTCAACATTCTCCCAAAAAAATTAAAACTTATAAAAACCCTTAAAATATTCAAGAAAGAAATGAAAAAGTACGTTCAAAATCATCCTGAAAAATTTTCACTCTTCTACTGAATCATAAAATTGTAAGTGTGTTTCGTGCATATGCATATTGTGAGTTTTCCACTATCTTTCTCAATAGATCCATACAAAACTGCGAATGCTATTTGGGCAAAATCAACGCTTTTGGAATTATCCAATCTCATTCGAACCCTGGTCTGTACCTTGTTCTTTATTTTAGTTTTAGTGTATAAATTTTCATTTTCTTTTTTTTTTTTCATTGTCTCCACCATATCATAAAACTGCGCTGCTGCGAATGCCATTCATAAGAACATACACGGTGAATGCCTTACTGGTTTAGATATCACAACACAGGCTTCATTAGCTTAGCGTGAGTCTACTCCAGTGATGCATCTGAATATATAGAAGCAAGCCATTGGTTGAAGAAAAAAGCAATTATAGATATTGACTTATTGCAAACCAATTTGAGAATGGTACTGATGATAAATTTGTATTTTAATGTGTTGAATAAAGTTTGATTTGATTTGAAAAAAAAAGCCAAACAAGTATATAAAAATATTTTGTAAAGTTAATAAGAAAAAGTTTTGAAAACGATTAAAAATGATAAAGCGGCCACTTATGAGGCACCCGTGTTCGAGCAGTCGGAGAGGATTCCAGTCCAGTCGAGCAGTCAAGTTCAGTCTTCGATTTACAGTCGGGCTGCCGTGTCCCGAGTTGCCCGAATGTAAAATGATGCGAACGCTTGATCATGAGTGGCCGCCTATACCTATACATGCTATGGTATATACATACAGACAGGGCCATTGAAAACGAAACAGCGGCTCTGTAAGTCGGCAGAACCGAGTTATATAAAAACGCTCGGACACGTCAACAACATTTTCGAGGGGGACATCGTTCGCGATGAAATTCACACGAAATACATTTCATCCCTCGGAGCTGTGACCGCCACCCCTAAATTTTTAAATGGCACCATATGGCAAGTGATGCCTCATTTGAAAGGTAGTTTCCTTCTTAATATCAAACAACAAGAATAAATCAATTCTATCGATTCGTTTTCGAGATATAGGAACTTGAAGTTGGGAAATAACTTTTTATTCACTCAATCGTTACCATGAAGAGCACTTGAAAACTTTGAAGTTTTTAGATAGAATGTTTCCTGGAAGTTGGATTGGAAGAAGAGGCGCTATAGGGTGGCCAGCCAGATCTCCAGATTTAACCCCACTCGACTTTTTCCTGTGGGGTCACTTGAAAAACAAAATCTATGCAACCGAACCAGAATCTCTGGAAGATTTACGACGTAGAATTATTGAAGAATGCCGTCGAATAACGCCGGAAATGCTACGAAATGTGAGGTCTCATTTTGAACAGAACTTGTACTATTGTATGGAAATGGGTGGTAAACAGTTAGATCATTTAATTCCTTGACAATGATAATTATCTTTAAACAGTTGCAATGTTAGATCTTATTTTTATTGATTGAGTGAATAAAAAGTTATTTCCCAACTTCAAGTTCCTATATCTCGAAAACGAATCTATAGAATTAATTTATTTTTGTTGTTTGATATTGAAAAGGAAACTACCCTTCAAATGAGGTATCACTTGCCATATGGTGCCATTTAAAAATTTAGGGGTGGCGGTCACAGCTCCGAGGGATGGAATGTATTTCGGGTGAATTTCATCGCGAACGATGTCCCCCTCGAAAATGTTGTTGACGTGTCCGAGCGTTTTTATATAACTCGGTTCTGCCGACTTACAGAACCGCTGTTTCGTTTTCAATGGCCCTCTCTGTATAATAAGTGATTACTATCTCAAATTTCAGTTATCAGCATGTTTCCAGAATAGAAAATGGCCACAAAAAATGTTTCAAGAAATTCATATTTTGTCTGAGCATATTTTTTGCTGCTTTTTATTGTTGTTTTACTGATAAATCATTTCATATACATTGATCAACAATTGCTAGGGATCACTTATGAACTTCTCTTCATTTGTATTTTTTTCAAGTTATCTCGTGAATATCTGTACATTATATGTTCTCTAAGGAAAAAGTAAGATGTTTTGAGTTGATTATATCAAAGTCTTCCTCACTTCATCGGATCTTGTTCACAAAATCGATTATTATCTGTAGGCTGTTACAGGTGGAGTGAAAAGCAATGTGGTATTTGTTATTAAATCTGTTTTTTTCTCTCGTTCAAACACATAAGATAACAATAATTGAAGAAATGAGAACAATATCAGCTTATCAGTCATGCCGAGAAGACGTTTGGCTCCTGTGCAACTGGACCAAATCATACGGTGGATACAGGAAGGTTTGTCCCAGCGAGAAGTGTCCCGGCGGTTGAATGTTTCGCAAAGTGTCGTGAGTCGGGCTTGGAATAGGTTCATCCAAAACGACTCAGTAGCTTATGTTCATGGGGGAGGTCGGCCGCGGAGTACAACAGCTGCCCAAGATCGTCTTTTGATCCTCAATGCTAGGAGAAATCCCACTTACCCGGCGTCGCGGCTCAATAGATCACTGAGAGTTGCAACAGGAGTTCTAATTTCGAACCAGACTGTAAGACGACGACTACATGTTCGTGGTTTGAGAGCACGTAGGGTGGTACAACATCCCCGTTTGAATAGGGAACACCGGGTTCATCGACGGCAATGGGCTGAGGAGCACCGCAATTGGACACTTGAAGATTGGAGCCGATGTTTATTTACGGATGAGTCTAGATTTCGTTTGGTCAACTCCGATGGACGTATTCTTGCTTGGAGGAAAGAGGTCGAAGGTATGCAGAACAGTTTATGGTACCCACAACAGCTTTTGGCGGAGGTTCTATATATGTATGGGGAGGCATTTGTTTGAACCAACGCACATAGTTGGTTGTTCTGCAGAACACCACCATGACCAGCCAGAGATATCACGATATGATTATTGAACCCATAATTGTTCCGTTTGCGGCTGCCGTGGGCGAGAATTTCATTTTAATTGACGATAATGCCCGTCCACACCGTAGTCGTCTGGTTAATGAAGCGCTAGAAACTCTATTGATAGGATGGACTGTCCAGCTCGCTCTCCAGACATGAATTGCATCGAACATGTCTGGTCTGAGATGTCTAGACAATTGTCAACCTTAGAACAACCGATCAATAACCTGGAGGACCTTTCTAACGCTTTACGGGATATTTGGACGAATTTGCCCCAAAATTTTATAAATCGTTTGATCGAAAGTATGCCTCGTAGGGTAGAATGCTTGAGACGAGCTCGTGGGGGACCAACTATAGGTACTAGCTTAACCGAAACTTCAGCCTTCTTGTGGTTTCATCATAAAATTTTTATGTTATTCAAACACAGAATTTTGAGTGTTCCTAATAAAGTCTTTTTTTCTCTCCAACTTTCCATTTTTTCATTCTTTTCTCAAGTGAACCATATTATCAACTGAAAATACTCTGATATCTGACTAAATTTATAATCTTGGAGCGAATATTTCAGAAATAAATTTAGAACAAGTAAGTGGTCCCTATCAATTGTTGAGCAGTGTATTAGCCTGGAATTATCATATACTAGACGTTCACTGTGTTTTAAAGACGATTTTTACTCTTTACATTCATTCACGACCTTAGCGATATCTCTCACTCCTGAAATAAATCAAATTTTTCGAACTTTCTCCAATTTCAAAAATTCATAAAAAAAGAATGTTAGATGTGACAACTTTGAGTGATACCGTGTATTGAAGCTGAAATCATGCACTTTCTGAAAATATGAACAATGATCTCAAATTCGAAATACAAATGGATATTTTCAACCTGAACACTTTAAATGAGAAATAATTAATGAGTCCGGTCCTGGAATATTGAAAAAATTAATGTCTCTGACTCGACCTCGGCATGCTTCAACAACATCCCAATTTTATAAATTCCGCAGAAAAGTTTGGTTCTGATGACGGTTTCATTATTTCCATGAATATGCAAATTCAACCTGTAGGCAGAAATTAATTTTTTGCAGTCAATCCGTACTCACCTAGTCCTACTCTACCTCTGGTAAGAGTACCTATGTACAGTTACTCCCGGGACACCCTGGGCCTGTATATGATCGTGTGTGTATAAATAAATACCATAGTTTTTTTAAATTATTAAAAAAAATTAAATTATTAATAAATTAAAACCTACAGTTTTGAATATTTTTTCCCTAAATGTTTCTTTTTCAGCAAAATAAAATTGAATGTAAATATTGGATTAGACATACCATATCATTGGACATATCAATTTGTTTCCATTCTATTGGGTGCTTTTTTCGCGGTTGCGGCGCCGCAACGATACGGCGGGTAGTGTACCTACATGCTGCTATTTGATTCTTTTAACCTCAGACTACAAATGCAGCCCCACAATGGCGCTCTAACTTAAAAAGGCGGATGTGTAGACCAGGCTAAAGTGTAAGTGTATACCGATGACGAATGCAAAAATCACATATGGCAAAACAAAGGGGGACGCCGACAAAGCGGGTAGATGAAGGAAAATAATAAACCTCGGACATAGAAGTGCTAGTAGTGCAATAAAAGTGAACATCTTGAAAGCAATAATAAACTCATAAACCGTAAAAAGTGTCGCTTTTAAAGAAAAGTAAAAGCCTTAGAGTTTTGATTTTTTAGCAAGAATAAAAATTATCACCATTCTGTTTCGACTCATTCAAGAGTTTCCAGTCTATCTATCGACTCTATGCTTCGATATGATATGATTTCGACTCTATTATCGAGTCCTTTAATTGCTGCAGCCCAGGCCAGAAAAGCCCAATTTCAAAAGCCACTTGTGTCTTGTTTTAGAAGTACAAATTGTCCTCAATTAATGTAATAAATTTAATAATCTTCATCTACAGATAATACGTCCATACTTATTGGGTGCAAATAAAAAGGTATAACGATATTTTCCCAATCTGTTATGCTCATGTTTTGAGTAGATATCAAATTACGCAGATAAAAATACTATCTAATAAATTTTAATAATAATGCATATCAGAAAATTACTATAGGATAAAGACATAATCCGCTATTTGAAGGATGACAAATGCAATAGTCCGACTCAAAATGGTGGAAGCGACTAGGGTTCGGGGGAAGGATTTTCCTCAGAGCCGTATCTAGGTACTATTGCGCCTGAGGCAATATCTTAGATTCTTAGACAGCGCCCCTCATTTTCGAAGATTTTTTTTTCATCGATTATATTTTCTATTAGTATTTTTTGTTCATGACTTAAGTAATATATTTTGTGATTATTTTATGCTTAGTACGCAAATTCTAGGAAAGGCTCAATATATTCAATGTTTCCAGCAAGGGCGTAGAAATGGGTGGTAATTAACCCCCCCCCCCCGCCAATATTTCCAAAATATAAAATTTCAGATTTCTCGCAAAGACGGAAAACGAAAATTTTTCCATAAAAAGAACCAATAACCATTTTACTTTCCTCTGAAATCGACACGGAGTCCAAAATTGGACCCTTTTACGGTTTATGAGTTTATTATCGCTTTCAAGATGAGTACTTTTACTGCACTACGTGCACATCTATGTCCGAGGTTTATTATTTTCCTTTATCTATCCGCTTTGTCGGTGTCGCCCCTTATTTGCCATCTGTAATTTTTGCATTAGTAATCGGCATGCACTTACTCGTTGTTTTCGGTTTTTTGTTTCATTCTCGTCACAAACTTTCAATACTGTAGTATGTAGTTATCAAAATACTGCACTGAGTAATTCGCATCGAAAAATTGTCTGGGCCGTGTTATACAATTTATTGTGATTCATTCAAATTGCAATTTAATTGTGTAGATATCAGTTTTGAATTGATTATACCCAAACGGTGTTCCTTATGTGTACAAATGAAAATGACAGATTTCTCGGATTATTTTGAGAAAAAAGTTCTATAACATGAATCTGCAAACGCTTTGGTTTTGAGATACCGGTGTTAAATTTTTTTTTTCTCATAGCACCTTCCCTTCACAAGATATTTAACTTGAATTGGCATAGATCTTCCGATTTAAAGTTTTCATCTTGTGATATGCTTATTTTGTATGCAAATCTACAGGGTGTTATTTTTTCTGGAAGGGTACCTGCTCCTTTCCACCAGAACTAATTTTTGGTGAAGCACTGATTCTATAGAAAAATGTGAAAAGAAAATCTGGTCTAGTACAACACTTTTTGGTTTGTTGTAGTTTTGTCGAATAAGTTATCGATTTCGAAAAAAAAATCAAACAGCTCTCTGGTAATCCTCAGGAAAATCCAAATTATTATAAAAACCCAGTTAGTAAGCTGTGATGAACAAACTAATTATAACTTATGGTACCTACTTATCAACAAATTCTATAGCGAAGATTAATAAAGATTCGATAAACTAATAAATACAAGCATCACTAAAAAGTATGACTATACAAAAAACATTCTGTATCTCGAAAACAAAGCGTTTGCGGGCTCATGTTTATGGGACTTTTTTTTCTTAAAATTATCCAAGGAATATTTTCCTTCGTAACTCTGTTTTAGGAAAACCCAGTATAAGGTGAGAACAATCGAATTGGTAATAAAAAAAAATATTTTGAGTAATTAAGTTCCAACTTCGTTATCAAACCTCTTTTTCCCACATTACAGATATGATTAAACGTTGTTGAAAAAAAATTTTTTTTTCGAGAACCCTCTCCCCAAGAAAAAAGAAAGATCGCCGTCCTTGGTTTCCAAATTCCTCGACATTGCTCGTTGCGAGGCGTATACATGAAAGCCGAGTTGTGATCTTTCGAATTATTATATCTGGTGCTCCAATATTTTTTCTCTTGATATTTTGGGGCGCACCTGCAGACCTTGCGCCCGTGGCAAGGGCCACCTTTGCCACGCCCTGGATGCGGCACTGATTTTCTTTTGAAGTATATTATAATTTCGGATGATGTTTTTTGTGGAAATATTATCATGTCCTTATGCTTCATTCAGTTGCTGAGCACTAGCTGCACAACACTGTCCTACTTCTTTAGATTCCGTTGAATATCGAGTGTTATTAAATAATTATAATACAAATAAGAAATTGATTGTTCTTCAAGTAACGCGAAAAATTGCAAAAAACAATGACTTGTTTTTCCATTTCACGCCAACTTTTTTTTTTCGAAAACTTATGCTTAGTATGTCGCTTCGTTTCGAATATAGAAATAACGTATTTTTGACGGTGGTATCGAAAGAGACGTTATACCGAATAATCAAAATTGAATACTTTAAGTACAAACCATTTTTTATTATTATCACATACCTACTCAAGTACAAAGCCGAAAAAACATCCAATAAATTAACTAATTAAATATTGGTAAGAGGATTGCGGACGAATACAACGATCCTACTTTGACATCACAAACAGGCTCATGGAAGGCTTATAAACTATTGTAGGGAATCTATCGGTTCCCTCGGAAATATTTTAAGTCCGAAAGTCGAACCAAAATGCTAAAAACGAGAGAATTCGGTGGAAAAACTTAGAATTAGCGAAACCACACCCCTAAGGGATCTGTAGAAAGGCGTTTCTAACGGTCGAATGGAAAACGCCCTGTACGCCCATAAAAATCGGCAATTCAGGGTGAATAGTTCAATTGAGTTTAGTCCAGTCTACAACTACAACATATGTGCAACACTTGCACCGACAACGAGCAGAGTAAAGATTTTCACATCTGTTCCTGAGACTGGCGAAAAAGTACCTGCGACCGAGCCGCAACGACCCAAGTGTCCAGCGGCCCTTAAAAAATGATTAGATCTAAATATCATCTTCTTCAACATTTTTAGTGGGTTGGAAATAAATTGACTAAGTGTTTTTATCCCGTTATTTTATTTCCCTAATTTGTCCTTGGCCGTGAACTACTTTAGTCACAGTATAAGGACCACTACCCACACTATGTAACTGCATATGAGTTGCTTGATGGAAAAAATTCACCACATCAATTCAAATTCTACAATAAAAATTTTCACGATAAGTGTATATTAAAAATGTTTTTTTACATGCAATTAACAATGTCATTAATAATAATGACATTCTATCAAATAATCATTGAAAATATTGGAAAGCTATTGAACTATCGAGAATATTTAATATTTTTCGCCTGAAATAGTAATTTACGTAACAAGTCCGGAAAATAGGGTTTTTTTGGACAAATAGACAATATTCCAGGACGAGCGTAAGCGAGTCCTGGAAGTCTGTGAGTCCAAAAAACCATTTTCGGGCGTGCTGCGTACAATATTTTTTCGGCAACCATGTAAAATAACACTATCGCTGCTGCTTTCCATATTTTATTGCGATTGCGATCAAAAAACATGCAAATTTTTGACAACTAATTTCATATGAACTGTCAGCCGTTATCCCGGTTGCTATGGATTCTATGATTCTTTTCCGGCCTAGTCCGGGAAGTACTTACTTTCCGGACTAGGCCGGGAAATGCTACTTTCTCAGAGAAAAAGCGACCGGGAAGTGCTCACATCCCGGACGGTTGCCGAAAAAAATATTTTTCGATTGGACATTTTTAGTAGTAGTAAAATTATGTATTTTTTATACTCTTCAGATTCTGCGCACTACCTACAACAAAAGCCAGGCTATCGAATGAGTTAAATATCAATAATGGTGCAATCGTTCCATGTTTTCGTGTTATTGTTATTTTCTGAGAAAGCTCGATACTTAGTAATACCAAAAAGCAGTTTAAGGGATCACAACGTACAACGTACTAAGCCTTTTTGGAAAATGCTTATATGAGCATAAAAGTACTCTGAGTGCTTTCTGGTGCACACATGGCGTGGTGACTTATTGTCACAAGTTCATGAGTTGGTAACTAGTCCTTGGTTACACAACATCTTTATTAACCCAGAGAATTGGATAGGTTTTTAACATGCTTGATGCTAATATGTTCAATCCTTTATCATCTTGCTTCTTCAGAGACCCCACTGCGGCCGCTGGCTATCTCGGGAGAGATCTAAAAGTGCGCCACCGATTTCATAATAAGATCAGTAACTACCTCAGGAGGTGAGCTGGGCGAATCGGAACTTGAAAAACTACAAGGGTGGAAAAGAATCACTCAAACTCTCTCTCTCTCTGAAACTATTAGGTATTATATAATATACCAACAAATTTACAAGATGATTCAAAAGTACTCACAATATTCTAATATGAATTGTCCAAGTAGGTGGTGCCTCCTACAAACAAAACAAAAGTCCTTACTTAAACGTCAAATTCAGTTCTTAAGCATTCTTATAAAAAATGCAAAATAACGGTATAACTTATCAGGGAGACATATTTCTTTATTGCTGGTATTCCCGAGTCTATATAAAGCAAAGCACACAGATGATAAAAGGGAACAAGGTCCAGTAATCTTCATTTATAAGACTTGTTTAAATTGTTTGTCAATTAAAAACTAAAACAAATATTTTCAAATTATTCAAACTATTTTCTTCAGTGATAAGAAAACAAACCAACTTCAATGTTTGAAATCATTAATTGTTCATCTCTGTTTAATAATCGCCCATTTCAAAAAGGTGATCAACTAACTCATATTCGATAAATATAAATAATTAAATATGAACAATTTTAATTTCCACATATTTTTTAATATTAATTCAACAATTGTTTCGCCGTCTTAGCGGCTTTATCAAGAATTGGTTACATTGCGAAGTGTTTTTTCTCGATATTAAAAAAAAATAAATTTTACTTTTCCACGTTTTTTATTGTAAATTTTCCCTAACTATACATACAAGGCTATTTACAAGGGGAAATATATAAGAGATAATTGTTTGAATAATAAGTTGCGTATTAGCACCTGATGATTGATATTATCTAATTTTAATTATGATTATGTACAATGTGTTTCAGTTCTAAATTTATTTGGGATTTTAGTTTTTACACAAGTGGTGTGTGGAGTCAATAAAAAAAACCTATTCATCTCTGGTGGGATAAATGTTGATTGTTTCGTCTTTTGGTCATGAGAGTATTAAATGATGTCTAGGTTTTATTTTCAAGTTTGTGTTTTGAGACGTTATCGTTGTTAAGTAGTTTGTTTTGTCTAGTTTGTTTTTTCTAAGGTTGAAAAATTTTTTAGTTTGTTTGGTCATTGTTTCCTGGATGGTTTCAAACTGTCCAAGTTTGTGAAGCTGTTTGATTGAAGTGTATCTTTGTTTGTTGAATATGATTCTCAACATTTTTTTTGTAGTCATTGTAATTTTTTGTAAGTAGTGTCTGAAATTTTACTCCAAATTGAATTTGCTTACAAGAATGAGGCCTTGTTTAAAAATCCGAATTTTGCATGTGGATTAACTTCCGTTGAATTTACCTTGCAACTGATTGGTTGTTTTTTGCGTTTTAGGTATAGGCAATAAAATAATTTATTTATAGCATCCCCAATAGGTCCCGGATATTCTGGGCCTGGGGTACTAGATACATTCATCTACTGAAATCTAGAATGAAAGATTTTCAAAAGAGGCGACCTATTTACGTCAGCATGATTATTCAATTAAATCTGTCTAAAATTGTAACTTTTTATCTCAAGGGAGTCTAATATAGTTAAACGGTGACTTTTATTGTTTTCAGTATGTAGAATTTTGAAATTAGACTAAAATTATGTCCACATTTTGCTAAATGGTCAGCATTTACCGAAAAGGCGTTGTCACTAGTGTAACTCCTTTGATGTTCGTGGATTTTCTTCTTGAACGATTCTTCACCTACATCATTGGGCAATCACTGCAAATTTACTCATAACCTCCTGATATATTATCTTGTTTGATCGGGTCTTTATCATTTTTTATGATACTACCTGAACTATTGAATGTTTTGTAGGAAATGAGACAGTTGTATTATTATTTATTATTTGAACTGGGGCTCGGTCGCTCGGTAAGCCTTCCGGGAACTGCGACCATGTAGATCTTTTGTTCTCTACCCTACTTATTCATGGAAACCCAAGGAGGTCAATCGGTCAATGACGTTGATAAATTAACAACCTCCTTAGGGGCCTTGGCTGTTACCTCTCGGGTATCCAGGACCGGTTTCCCCATATGAGTGGTTCTTAGACCAGTCAGCTCTGGACACTTGCATTACATGTGTTCGGCTGTTTCTGCTTCGGATCCACAGAGCCTGCAAATCTCATCTTCTGACTTTCCCCAAATGATGTTTGTACCGACAGTACCCCGTCAACAGTCCCACCATCACTCGAAGCTCGGCTCGTGACAGCTTCAAGAGCTTTCTGTCGTAGGTAGGTGAAACCATCACGAATTTCTTGGCCTTAATAAATCCAGGAGTGTTTTTCCAATGGGTTATCCTGTTATTCAACTCCCATTGCTGGACCGCTGCCAAGAGGTTTGAATCTAGTTGATTCAATATCCTCATATGTCCAACCTAGTTTCCAGGTAGGAGCTTTTCATTGAGGGAAATTCTCATTGCTTCCAGCAGGCTACATTTCCTGACTTGTAGATGTAAGGGAGGCAAGTCAAGTTTGACCTCCAGCGCTGCTGTAGGAGCTGTGCGCATAGGTCCTGTAACACCAATGCATGCCAGCCTTTGCAGTTTCTGCAACCGGCTGCGTGTTGTGACCTCCTCGGTTTTTGTCCATCATGCTAGAGACAGGTGACAATAGGGTATTATCGCTGTATATAACCACAGTACGATTTTCGGTTTCATGCCCCATGTCTTTTCAAAGAGTTTTTTGCAGGCTCACATGGCCGCCGTGGCTCTGGAAAATATCAAATTTGGTCAACGTAGTAAAATTGACGAAATAGTAAGAAATCACAAGAACTCAGATGTCTCGTAAACTGTTGATTTTTTGTTATCACTAAATATGGTTCAGCAAATTAGTAATACTACCACGTCCTCCAAGATTCATGACTAATTTGAAAACACCCTGTTTACATTGTAACGAAATGATAGAGCGATCTGTTTGACAAACGAGCGCTCGAAAATTTACTTTGATGATCAAAAATACATGGTTTATTCAATTTTGAAATCCACAAATTGGTCTTTTAAATAGAATAAATTATTTTGACATTTTTCATTGCTCAGGCCAAGATGATTTAAATTTTTGGTGGACATTTCAAAATGACACTTTGGTCCTCGAATTATTCAGCAAATATTAATTCGCTGATTTGCCGTATGTTTTTGATGAGTCAATCACCAATTGCTGATTGTAGGGCCTCTCCAGAATCTGCACAAGATTCAGAGTAGGTAATTCAATTATTCTGCCGAAGATGAATTTCATAGAGTTGGAAACGTCTCCACAGCGAAAAATAACACTGATCCCTAACCAAGACCTATTTGAGGTTAATACAAATTTAAATTTTTATTCTTTAATTTTCACTAACTTCCTGGCAATCATCCCTGAAATTTCTCTGAACAAATATAGTGATTCGATTTTTTTTCATTTTAGTAAAAGCTATAGATGCTGCACAAAAATTGTTATCTACGCTACTGATTTACCCATTTATGTCGTCATAATTGGTATGTAAGATACAAAATAAGGAATCTTATCTGGAAGAGACATTCGCGGTACATTTAGATTAAAATCTGTTTAATAAGGGCTTAAAATTACATTCGTTAACTCATTAATCTCATTATTTTTGAGATATGACGCAATTATCATATTTTGGAAAGAGTTTGATCGAGTTGAATGAGTTTTTATTTCTGAGGATATATTTGATCAGTCATATTCATTTTCAGGAAGATCGTTTGAGCGCTTGTTTCCTTTACACAATGCCGTCTGATCCGACATCCGTAAACACGCTAACTCTCGAACGAAAAACCTAAAACGAAATTTTGCCTAAATTCTGAATTAAGATTTAAAATAAATATTCTAGAACCAGATAGAGATCGAGAAACTCAACCAATCTTTGCGTCATCGCAAAACCGACAGAGTTGAAATTTTGCATATAGGTAGATAAAGATAACACCCTAAAGCTAAAAATAAAAAGTAATATACACATATAGGTACAAACAAAGTACTCACAAGCTAGACAAATGTATCTTCCCAAAATCATCTCAGCTTGTGAGTACTTTGTTTGTACCTATATGTGTATATTACTTTTTATTTTTACTCTTATTTTAAACTAAAAATATTTTGAATTTTATAATGTTTCTTTGTATATCTAAATTATACCAGACCATCTTTTCTGTGATATTTTCTAGTCAATAACTTTTAGTAATGCTCATCTTTCCTTTATTTTGTAAACACCTTCATCAATGTTACAAATGATGTTTTCCGTAAATTCTGTAGAGCCCTGAGGATGGAAATAAATTTTTCCGAAACGTCGGCGAACTAACAGAGTATCATTTTCCTGTTTCTCTGATCCTACACCACCAATCTATAGTGAATGTATATTAGAGGTTCCGCATTCAGCTTTGCTTAAATTTCAGACAATGGATTAGTGAGATATATTATTTCAACGAAATATATACTCCTGAATAAATATCTATCGGAATAACACTTTTATCAGATAAGTTCATTTGATTAATAATTATAGAATTTGTACGGAAATATACTAAAATACTTTGTAGCAAAAAGTATTCAGTCAATAAATTTTTTTCTTAGCTTTGCATCTACTATTATATTCAAAGAATCTCAACATAAAAAGAGTTCCCATCGCTATCGAAGGTAATTGATGAAAAACTAATAAATGAAACTTAATAAAAATGACCCTGTTAATCGATAATTATATGAGTATTTCAAACAAAAACAAGTTTCTGGAAAGTATCATATTTTGTGTGTACTTCTCTTATGGAGTAAGGTTGTCATTTTGATCTAATGTCATGTAATTCTTGGATTTTCAAACAATTGAAACTTAGTTGAAGAATAACTATAACATGCACTTTTTACATTTACGATTTTTCTCTTCCCTTGGAGAAAGTTGATCTTAAAATTTAAGAAGTAAATTCTGCTGGAAAATTCAAACACATTTCAAAACAAATTTCTCGGGACCGTCTTCAACGCATCCTGGTTGTGAGGAGAATCCACCATCATTGAAGAAATTTCTTCATGAAATGGCTATCAAAATTCTTGGGAAATCGTAATAACTATTCTAATCGATCAGTCAGAGAATCCCTAATGTACGATTCTGCTAGCAGATACAAGCGTCCAAAACTTGCAATCCAAATCGAATCTTTCGAGGAGCGTGAATAACAAGAAATAATCCCATTTCTCTTTGACCTCTTTTTCACATTGGGATAAAGGACTCTATGACAGGTATAGTCCTAGCAACAGTGGACTCAAGGTCGAAAGTGCAATTGTACCGGGTTTTTCACCATAATTTGAACCCCCCTATAACTTTATTACTAGAAGAGGTACAAAAAAATGTTTTCTACAAAAGTTTCACGAAATCGACTAGTGTTTTTCAAAATGATTTCACAGAACGAAACACCCTGTATATTTTCCTATATTGGACTAACTCTTTTTTCCCTGACTTCAAATATGTACAAATGATTGGTCTCTCTCTATTATTCTGAGTATACAGAGTTTCAAATCTTAAGAACCACCTAGCATGCTCAGTAATCAGTTTTCAAGTGGTAGGCTCAAGGGTAGGCTGCGATAATTCAAAATGCCCTTTTTTGAGTTATCTCGTTGGAAATGATATGACATACGTTTTTCAATATAAATTGGAATTCGATGATTTGGATGCAACTCCATATATTCTCTCCTTGTAGCTTTCTTATTTCTATTGTTCTTGACATGAAGTGAAAATATTTCAAATTTTTCCGATTCTGTGTAGTGTATATTCGATGAATATTTTCATTCAATGACAAACGTATGTCATACCTATATCGTTGCCAAGGAGATAACTCAAAAAAAGGCATGCAGCCTTCCACTTGAAAACTGATTACTTAACTTGCCAGGTGGTTCTTGAAATTTGAAACTCTGTGGTACTTAGAATAAGAGAGATAGGCCAAACATATGTTATATATTCGAAATCAGGGGAAAAAGAGCTAGTTAAATATAAAAAAATATACAGGGTATTCCATTTGAAAAAATGAAGTTGCAATCAATATCGTGCCCACTCTGTAAATATTTCATTTTTTGAAATCTTTTCAAAAAACACTCGTCGATTTCGTGAAACTTTTGTAGAAAAGATATTTTTTTTTGTACCTCTTTCAGTAACAAAGTTAAAGGGGGGGGTCAAATTATGGTGAAAAATCCGGTACATTTTGGTTTCGTACCTACACACCATTAATATAGACCTGAAGGACTTAGAAACTTAGGAGAAGTTTTGTTAATATTGTAGACAATCTTACTAAATTAGGTACCTATTCAAAGTTTTGTGAATTAACCTATTAAAATATAAGTGTTGATTGTATGTTTTTTATATGATTAATAATTAAGATGGTAAGAAGAGAACATGTTATTTCATGTAAAAGAATAGAAGCTGTAATATTGAAATATTTTAATAATGTGGTAGAAATAAACTATTCAAGAAGGAGTTCGTAAAGCTTTTATTTTAAAAGGTTAGATTAAGTTAGTTAATGACCAAATTCAAACTAGGTGTAAATATGGCAGTACAAATTTTGTGTTCCTGTTAATTTCAAAACTGCATATTTGATCGAGATGAAAATTTGTACTTAGATTAAGAATGACCATTTGAAGTTATGTACAAAATTTCATGTGCATCGCGTAACCAGAACCATTAAACATTTAAAAAGAGTATTGACAAAAAATCTTTCGTTCATTTTTTGCCTTCAATAACCATGGATCGAATTTTTGAGCCACATTTATTAGACAAAACCTTTGGTTTTTTTTTATTGAATTTTCGGATTCTACACATTTCAAAACATAAGAGGATATCAAGGCGAATTTTTTTCCTCGTCAAAATTTTTTTTATTATCAGTATTTTTTTCCGAAATGTAAATTGTGTTCAATAAATAATTGAAGTTGAGTAGAAATTGATGTTTTTGGAAATTTTTCCTTATAATGTCACATAGATTAGCTTGCTATGCAATAAATATTAACAATATCCTAGATTGAAAGAAATACAATTGTACTCGTATTTGGTAATAATTCAATTTCGCCAACTCTCATCAACCTTGAAATTTCCCCATCTGTTGTTCATGGAAGAATGAATTCTTTATAAAAAATTTCTAATGTTTGAAGCATTGTATTTGGCTACAAATATTTTTTCCTTTCATAGTGTCCACATGATAATCATTATATCATCAAATAACTTAATTCATTTCGATTTGCTGATCTCTGCTTTTTTTCTGCTGTACTGATCAGGATCTGAGAAAAACTGGTCGATCAAAACGACAGCCCGGAATTTTCTCTTGATTCTTTGTTTTTTAAAATTCCTCACTTCCAAAGGATACAAGATCTAATGATTTGAACTGAATTCATTTAGAATTCACGTTTTCTGTCAAGTTTTCCACTGTCAGATCTCAATTCTTCAGATCTGATCGTTCGATTATATCATATTGTGGGTTCTGGTGGTCAATATCTGAACACGCAGTATTCGCTCCTACATGCAGGGTGATTCACCGCGATGGCTTTTTAGACGTTTATGGAAAACTAATCATAATTTTGTGCTAAAAATTTGCATTGGTGTTTGAGACAATGATCTTCCTCCCTAAAATATTTTCAGAACTCTACGATCAATATCGGAAAAAGACAACTACTTTTCTATTTCGAATGAAACACCCAGTATATTATTGCATTATTATTTATATTATTTGATGACAATTTCTGCCATGCCATAACTTGGGTATAAACTCAACGGTTCATGAATTGATGAGATTCCTATGAAAAAAATGGTTGCGACGAGGACTCACATTTTTCTAATATTTCTACAGAAAAAGCTTTTTTCGAAAAAAAATTCCTCATGTTAGATTCCACCAACACGTAGTATTACAAGACTCTTCTCAGACACAAAAATGTTCAGGGTTTTTATGAGAAGAACATAAACTTGGAGAACTCAAATTCATCAAAGTCGATGTTTCCATAACTGACTTGACATTTCATGAATTGTAATCAATTATTCGTAATTGAAAACTTTATTGATTTATGGATTCTCAACAATCCCAAGTTAGAAATTACGGTTTCTACTTGGTTCAGGTTTTTCCTTGATAATTTTCAAAGTTTTCATTTTAATTAGGTATATCGTTTGCTTAAATAACAGTTTGTAATGTAACTCCTACATGGGGCAAATTTGGCACCGTTGAATAAATTTCTTCGTAAAATCGCCACCAACCTCCTAGAAAAAACCTAGAAAAAAGGAAATATCCAACTGATTAGTATATCCTTCGTTTTGACAACTCTTTTACCATATATGTATAAGCCTCCAAAATTTGTACTCCAAATCGAATCTTTCGATGGCCAGTGACCAGTGAGTGGTGCACTGTACTACTGGTGTAGATTTTCAATAAGAATCATCGTACCCCTATATCTAAGACACTAGATAAGTTGAGCAAGAGGCTCTTACCTCATTTGAAACATTACATTAACAAGACTACAATACCTAAAAATTAAAACAATGAATGTAATAATACTAGAGTTATAAGTAGGGAACTGTTTTTTTTTTCTAACTTCAACACCAGGTATCTCAAAAACGAAGCTTGTTAGTATATGATATATTCAAAGAAATTTTTTTCATGAAAAGTGTTCTATCCGAAGTTATTGCACTAACATCTGGATCACTCTGTATATGTCCTTATCACAATTATACAATAGACACAAATATTCATATACAAGATGGGCGTGAAAGTCTTCATCTTCAATATTCATACCTTTAGATGACATTAAATAGGGTAGATCAATTTTTTTGCTCATCATTCATTGTTCATTTGAATATTACCTACTTTCAGTATATGTTTTTTATTATGATTTATGAGAATAAAATGAACAATTTTTATGCCCAATATAATATGTAAAATTACATACATAATTCTCATTTTTATGTAACCTCCAAATAAAAAGAGGTTCATTAAACGTTTTATTATGAATTTAATTCTATCACTATTCTCATTGCTAAGCGTGAATACACGGATTAATTATACAATGCTTTTTTCAATTTTTCATTTACATTAGGTATTCTTATTGATTTTCCTCAAAGTTTTTGAACATTTTGACCTCACGAATTCTAAAGGTTGAATATCGTGATTTTAGATTGAAGGAAAAGATTTCAACTGGGTAATTAAATTATCGAATTGAAAACTGAGAAAATAATTGTTTTTTGATTACGAATTAATACTGATGTTTTTGGTTTTATGGGTTCTATAATGGAAATGCTAGAAAAATATTTGAAATCAAAAGATTATTCGATAAAAATCAGATTGTGGAATGAAAAAAATTGGATTCTCTTCGAAATGAAACCTGTGGTCGATTGATAGGATGACACCTAACCTAATCTTTGGGCTAATCGAATGTGATTGGGAATTTGGTTATGATGCTGATAATATCAGCATTATATTTAACAGAGAATATTGAAAACTTCAAAACTGATTGGGCTAGAATCTTGTGGTAAAAAATATTTCATTAAGTACAATGATCTGTTTTGAATTTCATGATTCTACATAGTCAATTTGTGTGAATATGAATTCTTCAAAATTTGATTTTTTGCTTTGAAAATTAATGAATCGTAATCAACATGGAGGATCAATATGGTATAAGAACTTATTCCTGTATTCATGCGAATAATTCTCATAGTTTTTTTATTGATCCTCTTTAGGCTGATGGAGCTACGAATTATTTTTTATTTTGGATTTTAAACATTTTAAAATTCAAACTGGAAATTTCAAACGGTGTTGAAATTTTCTCTGAGTAGAGTACCATGTACTTGTAATATTTGCAAAATTGTGGAGTTCGCTCAGTGACTCTAGGACAGATACCAGGTGCGAAAAGTAATTAAAAATAAAAGCAAATATACTTATTTTTACTCTATTTTAGTATCGTAATTACATTACTAAAAACAGTGCTGTAATGAACTCATTACAGTTGAATTTTTCGTTTGGTGGTTGTCTACATCACTCACTTCAGATCCTATCAAATTTCAACACACTTCAATTGTCAATATAATATGGATATAGTGAAATGAATTGCAACTTTATTGGCAGCTTGTCATAATTCTGGTGGTGGTAAATCGATCTCGTCAGTCATAATTCACGAATTTAATTTATAATTATGAATTATTTCAAAATTCGAAACGTACGATTCAAATTCAAATTCCTCAATCTTAATAATAATTTTCGTAACAGTCACACCAACTACCAGGATACAATGCAAAAGTTACTAGGATGTATAATCTGAATTTTTCATTGAATTTCGACGATATTTCACAAAACTTAACTGCAATAGAGAAAATATCGTCTTATACTCGTTGCAGAAAGCAATCCCAACATTCATGCGTTCGAAAACGAGCGACAAAGGAGCATTCGAGTTGGAATAGGAGCCCATTCTGCAACTTGTTTTAGAATATAGTATTAAATGGCTGTTTTTATATATATTTTGTAGAATATTACCCTGAAGTCATATCGAAAGCATAAGACGCTTTTCATGGACCTAAAATTTAGTTTAGGCTCCTCTAGAGCGGGCCCTTCGGTTTCAGGTTCTTCAACTGAGTTTCGACTTTATAAAACGCTTGAAAATTTTGCTTTTTTCTTTCAGATGAATAAAAATACTTGTTTGTCGGCCTCTACAGCAGGCCCTGCGCATTCTGCATTCTATTTCGGATATAATCGATCTATTTATTGAAATTCATAATTGGTAGGATGTGGAGTATTTGTTGTTTGTTTTCTTTATTTATTTGAATAAACCAAAAATTTGTTCCTCCTTGCATGTATTTGCATTTTGAAATTGAATTTCTTTGACCCTATCTGCAATAGGAAATAACCGAACAAAATTCGAAATAAATCAATACGTCTCCGAAATATATTATATCGTCCAGAGGATTTCGAGATCAGCATCTTTTAATTCTTTAAGTCCGATGTGAAAACTACTCAGCTGAATTTTTGGATAATATACTTCATCTACTCAAAAAATCTAAGTGACTATCTCTCCTGTAAATTATTTTTAAATTTCAATTTTTTCAATTACTGTAAGGAAAATTTCATTGGTTCCTTGGCAACTAGCGCGCCAAAATCTTTAAATGGAACTTTGGAGCTGGAATTGTGGAATACGGAATCAAAGTGGAATACAAAAATTTTCTGTATTCCACTTCAAATTAGACAGAACGTAGACTGTTAGTATGTCTTCAAAAAAAAGGTTGGAATGATTTTTCTCTCATTAAAATTCAGGATTACTCACGAAATAAATACCTAGCTGAACAGATATGAAAAAACCTAGAAACATATTAGGCCCCGGTCTGATGTACAGATGGCGGTGCTAGTATTAAATCCAAATGATTTTTAGTTAGTACCAACCTGCAAACGATACGTGTCCAAATTTGACAGCAATCCAACCATTAGTTTGTGAGATATTACGTTGTGAGTATAGCTACTTTTGTTATTTGACAAAAAATTAAAAAAAAGAATATTGCTTTTTGAAGGAAAAAAATACAGTTGAAGCAAAATCTTGGCTTAATGAAGAGTTTCCGGAGTCTGCACCAAGAGAGTCAACCATCATTGATTGGTATGTTAAGTTTAAACGTGGTGAAATGAACACCGAAGGCGGCGAACGAAGTGGACGCCCAATAGAAGCTGTCACCGACGGAAAAATCAAAAAAGTTAACAAAATAATTTTGAATGACCGTAAATTGAAGTTGGTCAAGATAGCAGACATTGTGAAGATATCATCTGAACGTGTACATCATATCATTCACGAATATTTGTACATGAGAAAGCGGGGGGCAAAATGGGTGCCGCGCGAGCTCACGATCAAAAGCAACAACGTTTTAATGATTCGAAGCAGTGTTTGAAGCTGTTCAAGTGCAATAATCCTGAATTTTTGCGTCGATATGTGTCAATGGATGAAACATGTCTCTGTCATTTCACTCCGGAGTCCAATCGACACTCAGCTGAGTGGACTGCACACGATGAACCGAATCCAAAGCGAGGAAAAACAGTCAGCTGGCAAGGTTATGGCATCAGTATTATGGGATGCGCAAGGTGTAATATTCATTGATTACCTCCAAAAGGGCCAGACCATCAAAAGCGATTATTATAAAGCGTTATTGGATCGTTTGAAGGATGAAATAGTTGAAAAAACGGTCCCATTTGAAAAAAAATAAGGTGCTGTTTCATCAAGACAATGCGCCGTGTCACAAATCAATTAAAACAATGGCAAAAATGCATGAATTGGTGTTCGAATTACTTCAGCATCCACCTTATTCGCCAGATCTGACCCCAAGCGACTTTTTCCTGTTCTCAGACCTCAGAAAAATGCTCGCTGGAAAGAAATTTAGCGCCAATGAAGAAGTAATCGCCGAAACTGAGACCTTTTTCGAAGCGGAAGACAAATTGTACTACAAAAATGGTATCGAAAAGTTGGAAGATCGCTATAATCGCTGGATCACCCTCGAAGACAATTATGTTATGTTATATTATGTTAGAAATAAAAAAATCGAATTTTGCCAAAGAATGAGTTTACTATGGTAGACCGGGATCTTTTCAATTGACCTTTTATTCATGTTTATTGCCGGACGGACAGTAATGAATTTGACTTCGTCATCTGTGAGTCGAATCTTATCGTTTGATACCATAAAGTGCTCAGAACTCTAAATGTAGTATGTATCCATTCGCGGAACGAGAGCTAAAAATATCAAATCAAAAATGAAATAGCTACGTAAAAAGAGTTTAATTAAATAAATGATTGAATCTCTACCCTATCAACCCTCTCCGTGCAATTTATTATAATATAATGTTAATATTAACAGTTGAGTTCAATGAACTTGCTCGGAGAATAATAGAATTGTCTTTTATAATAATTAACATAATTGAAAAATTTTTCATGTTACCTAATGTTATCTATAATATAAGGATCTCTTTATGAAAAATATTTATGCTGTTCCATTTTCTCAAACAATTTCACATATCCCCGAATATTTTCTCCACGAAATAATTAGAATAAAGTTCTTAATAGTTGTATTTACGATAACATTCGCCTTCTTAATTACCAATTTTACCTTGAAAACAATGAAAAAAATGAAATTGAGTACGCCTATGATAGTTGAGATACATAAAATCCCATAGCATGAGGAATAAATATTTACTTACACCGCGGGCTTGATTCAAGCTACAGATTTTTCCTTTCTTCATCGAGAGTTTCAGGAAAAATTACCTACCTGTTTTTCGTCATCTCGGATTGACTTGTTTTGTGTTATCTGTTGTGTTGTTTCTTGTGCTCATGGTGAGTTTTGTTCTTGACTTTTTGCAACAGTGAATGCCTCTAAATTCGGAAAAACGGCCTTTTCGCTTTCCTGAGCTTTTCTCGAATTTCATACAAAAATTAGTTGCTAGGTGTCACTTTTATCTTACTAGTTCAAAAAATGATCCATGCATTTTGAAGTCTCACAATCAAGGAATAAGGATATGATTTCTCAAAAATTTGACTATATATAAAAAGAAATATGTAGCTGAATGAAATATTGTCACTGTTGAATCTCAGTCTCAATATTTTGAGATAATGAGATTTATTCGTATTTCGAATATCGAAAAGATGATACTTAATATTATATGATTTTTTCCTGCAATTTGGTATATCTACTTTATGCAATACTCTGTAGAAATTAATCAATATCATTGTATGAACCGGAATATAATAACCTTTTGTCAATAATTCTTCAAATTTAAATATAAGAGTTGAAAAGTTTGCTTTTATTCCATAATTTCTGGAAGAAACTCTAAGGAACCGTATGCTTTCAATATTAATTAACTTTATACTGAAATTTTCAATATAAGGGTTATGATTTTACTTAAAACCGGCTCAAAATTATCGTGAAATGTGAAAAATATTTCCACAAGGTATCCCCAAGAAAATGGAACAAACTGGGTAGAGTGTAGTAATCAATACAAGGTGTTACTAACTTTGAGGTACAAACAAAAATGAAATACCCTCAAACGGTGTTACCATTCGTTTTTTTTTCTTTAGCACCTTTCCTTAACAAGATATTTTACTTAAATTTAATATAGATATTTCAATTTGAAGTTTTCATCATGTGATATACTAATTTTGAATTGATTAGGAAGGTAATTAGGAATACCCTGTATACGAACAAATTTCCTGTAGATTTTCTTTAGTTTTGTTATTATGAGAATCATCAGTGGCACCCATTGAAAATGTTTGAATGCAATAAACATCAAATGTTCAATTTCAATAAGCCGTATGGTTGTTTTAATCCACATCGAAATATATTCAGCCATTTTAGAATTATTGTAAAAGAGTAAAGACGAGTTATTTTCTCAATCTTCGACATCCTATATCTTCGGAAGTGAAAAAAGGACAAATGTTTGCAGAAAATTGGTTCTTAGTGTCGTTAGCTTTTTTGATAAATTGAATGAAGAGTAAATATTATACACTGTGTCCGTAAAGTATGGAACAAATTCATTTTTAGCTAAACAGACCATTTTAAGAAATAATCCTGAAACACGTCGATTTTTTATTTTAATTTACCGTATTTTAAAATAATGATCTGATATACAGGGTGAATTACTTTCGAGTAATGACGTCATCGTAATTTTTCTAAATGGAACACCCCCATTTTGTCTCAATTTTCCAATTACTCTAGCTGAGCTGATTCCAAAAATGTATCACATGTTGATTCCAATTGGTACAGGGTGGACAAAAATACAGTAGTTTTGTGTGTGCTCATTCTTTATTAGTTAAATTGAAAATATTATCAAAAAAACCTTATTGTCTAGCGGCAATTGGTTTGAATGCAACACCCTGTAGTTTGTTACATTTTTAGATAAATAAAAATGTATAAAAATAAGAAATAATTTCTTTCATATTCTGTCTGCTAGACCACAAGTACCAAACATGTTTGGAAACAGCTCATTTTTATTAATCTAAAAATGTAACAAACTACAGCGTGTTACATTCAAATCAATTGCCTCTAGACAATAAGTATTTTTGATAATATTGATAATTTAACTAATGAAGAATGTTACGCGTTACTTCATGAGCGCACACAAAACTATTGTATTTTTGTCCACCCTGTAACAATTGGAATCAAGATGTGATACATTTTTGAAATCAGCTCAGCTAGAGTAACCGGGAAATTGAGACAAAATGGGGGTGTTCCATTTGAAAAAAATTACTACTACCCCGTCTTCGCATCCCAGTAACTCCAACCCCCTAATCTAACCCAACTGAAATTTAAAGAAAATATCATTCATGTTGAGCGGTTTTAACGCACGAAAATTAATACCTCAAAGCGACTAAACTATTCCAAAATTAATAAATCTAGATCAATTAGTTCTATAGCACCGCGAGGAAAAAAAAATTCAGTATAATTGTATCAATACGTGCTACCAATTTCATGATTATAATATCATCTACATCATACATAAATTTTTTTCGCCAAAAACCTGAAAATTTAATTCATTGACAGTTCGCATCTGCCTATTGAGAGGTGACCTTCGTAATTTCTCTGTTTGATATTGAGTTCAAGATTTATTTATGAATATTTGAGTATACGTAAGGAATTGAAAATATTGAACTTATTGCTGAAATAAAATGGAGGAAAAAGTTCCTTTCAATTTAGGTTTTATGATTCGAAATTTTATTGATTATGAGGTTTGAAAACGATATGTAATAAATAATACTTAATTGAAATTTTGATTATATCAACAAGTCTCCTTAGAAAAAAGGAGTCATATAAAAAAGTCGGGTAATTATTTTCAAAACATCCATTTTCACTATCCTAGATTTCCCGATTCACCAGAAAAAAGTGCTTCCTTTGTATATCAAACGAATTAATTCCGAAACGGATCCATATAAAATGTATGTTTTCAATTCGAGTTTATACTGAATACAATATAATATGCAATATAATAAGAGGCTCAATGTTGAGATGATGAGATTTTTATAATATTATGATATGTCCGAATAGAAACAATGGCGAGATAACTATCATACTGAGAATGCGGGTTAAAAAATTCGTAAAAATTTCCATATGGTTTGAAGAACATGCAATTAAACTGCTCCACATGAAATAGGGATATTGACTCAAATTGCAAGAAAATATAGTTTAAATGGGATTTTTGTAATGAAAATTCATATAAATATGATTTCAAGTTGCAGGATATAAAATTAATTTTAGCCTGTAGGTCTGCAGCGTATACAGGGTGCTTAAGAAAAATCGAGTAAAATAACAAAATTTTATTCTCAGAGAATTAAATTATTTTAAGACTATCGATACAATGTATGGCCTCCACGGGCATCAATAACAGCTTGACATCTTCTTTGCATCCTACACACGAGGTTGTTGAACATTTCTAGAGGAATTTGGTTCCATAAACGGGGCAGAAGCTCTCTCAGATCATTTAAGGATTCTGGGGTAGGTTGATGATTATCTAATCTTCTTTGGAGCTTATCCCATGCATGTTCTATGCAATTCAAATCTGGTGAGTGCGGAAGTATGGGTAAATGTGGAATACCTACCAAGCTCCTCGCGCGCATTCTCAACTATGGCAGCACTGCTCCCTATAATGTAAGGCGGTCATATTCCCAGGACAAATGTGTACATCTGTGCGCCCTGTATATTAGATTATTATTTTAGAATCCGGTAAATTAAAATAAAAAATCAACGTGTTTCAGGATTATTTCTTAAAATGGTCTGTTTAGCTGAAAATGAATTTGTTCCATAATTTACGAACACAGTGTATATCAAAAGATGTAAAAAAAAGAAAGAAATTTATTTTCAGACGATACAACAAGTTCCTATACCTGAATTGTAACGTTTCGCAATTATGAGTAAGTTTTCATCCCAATGGCAATAATAAGGTACATTTGTTTTAGATATCCATGAGATGTCATAGAAAATCCACATCGCATAAAAAAACATGGTTCATTACTATAACAAATATTTCACGGAAAACGATGGAAATGGACGCCAGTTCCTCAGTTCTGTGATGTTTTTTAACCATAACTGAAGCAATTTTTCTATAGTCCTATAAGTTTCCTCTTGTTCATTGGTTTTAAATCATCATACATCTCATTAAACATTCTGCATATTTTTACTACAATTTGATCGTTTTGGCCGTGAAGAATAAACAATTTCATCAAAACTTGTGTAGATATATCATTTATTGCCTTCCATTTGAATCGTTGTTCCATGAAATATTCAACAATGTTTTTACAAGCGATGCCTATAGTCATCATAATTTAAAAGTTCCATGACATTTCATGGATATTTCGAACAAATGTAGCTTAATATTTCCATGTTCCTTTGAGCAGGTGATATCGTCTGAAAGTAAATTTAATTTTCTTTCAATAAATCTTTTGATATGCAGGTCATTCCTTTTGAAAAAAAAAACTCTTTATCTTTATCTTTATCTATGTCTCGTTGAAGACTGTGATTTCAAACAAACTGGTATGATTAGAAATTTCAGCTTTCTAGGATTTTAAGTACCGGTGTGATGGATGTGTTTGAAGCCATGTTTTAAACAACAAAAGAAGTAGATCAATTAATTACTCGAAAACCGCTAGAGATAGGGACAATGAAGTTAATATGTACATAAATAATCAAGAGGCTGAGGAAAACCGAAAAAAAAGGAATAATATACTTTTTGATATAAGTGACAACAGCGCAGCGCTGAAATATTTCAGATCAATAAAACAGTGGTTCCTATCCTAACCAAGCAACCAAATTTTCAATAAAATCGTACGTTGGGTTCTCCGTAAAAGTCCAGAGTACAGTGCATCCCATTTTGGGTGAGACTGCCAGGTTTCTCGCTTGTTATTTAAGATAGAGCCTTGCGGTTTTCACGTTCCTGTCCTACTTTTTCGTGAAACTCAAGTTGGTCTAATCAGATTTTGCATAACTCTTTCCGTACAAGAGATACAGGGCAATTTTGGAAATACTTTTCGGACCCCTCCTTTATCTCCGAAGTTATTAGAAATAATGCTGAGGTGAAAACTACATCTAAATCAGAATTCTGCGTAGAATCCAGTGGCGTACTCAATTTTTTTTTCGGGTTATGGTTTTGAAAATTCAACACAAACCTATATTTTTTTTAATGGAACACCCTATATATCATTACTTCGTTGAATTCGTTATTTTTTTCCCTTCAAAATAATGTATGATACTATGTAGGTAGGATGTTCAGAAATGTTAAAAAAAATACTAAAATATCAAATAATGATGATTTTTTGTTGATGGGCAATGGATTTCCCATATAAAAGAAGAATCAATAATAATAACAATAATTCATAGCGATGACAGCTAGATCAGATTGCTTTTTTTTCCTCCAATGCCTACTTGATAAAACAATGCCCCCAAATGCATAGTAGCCATAATAAGAACAAGGATGTTTGTATCATCAATGACCTACTAGTTTTAAAAATCGAAAGTAATAATCCTCTTATTGAAACATAGAAAATTCATGGCCCATTTACAAAAAATCGTCATTATTTGAAGTTTTCGTGTTTTTTTAACATTTCTGAACATCCTACCTACATAGTATCATACATCATTTTGAAGGGAAAAAAATAAAGAATTCAACGAAGTAATGATATACATGGTGTTCCATTAAAAAAAATATAGGTTTGTGTTGAATCTTCAAAACCATTCCCCGGAAAAAAGTATTGAGTACGCCACTGGATTCTACGCAGAATTCTGATTCAGACGTAGTTTTTACCTCAGCATTATTTCTAATAACTTCGGAGATAAAGGAGGGGTCCGAAAAGTAGCAATTGGCAAAATCACCCTGTATCTCTTGAACGGAAATAGTTATGCAAAATCTGATTAGACCAACTTGAGTTTCACGAAAAAGTAGGACAGGAACGTGAAAACCACAAGGCTCTATCTTAAATAACAAGCGAGAAACCTGGCTGTCTCACTCAAAATGGGATGCACTGTACAGTCGACTGTGGCTCACTCTGTACCTAAAAAATCCCAACACGAAAGACTCTGTTTGCAATTTTTTTCTGAATTTTCTCTGGTTCTTAATAAGCGATCAACATGTCAGTTTGAGTTCTGGAATTATCAGGAAAATAAAATTTTAGTGGGCCATATTTATGCAACACCTTGTTGGATTAAACCGAGGCATTCGAGATCCAAATCAACCATAAATGTTGAATTTTCTAGGTTCATCCGTTCTAGAATTCTCGTGTTCACTGATGGACGGACAGAATTGAATTTGATCACTGATTCGTCCTCAGTGGGATTTTATCGTTGGAGACCACTTTTTTCAAACAATCAGACATCGCGTTTTATTCTCTAAAAACTTTTTGTTTTCCATACAATGAAATTAATTATGTATACCTATTCAAAATTGTCGAAATGAAATTTTTTTATTGGGCATTCCAGATTTCATAACTATATTGTGAAATTCGTTTTTTCTTTGTTTTACTACTACTACTTACTTACATACTTCAAACTATGGAATCAATGCAGTTTAGCAATTGAATATAATTTCTTACTCATTCATCATATTTAAAACACACGTTACATGCCTTAATGTTTAAATAGCACATAATGATATTCGATGTTTTACAAGGTTTTATGAGCAATACACAAGAAATGATCTTGGACATTCTTAAAAAATGATTTTAAATTAATTTAACTAGTGTTGAGCGTGGACGCATTCAAATTTAAAATAATGTTTTATCCACATCATCCGATTGTTTTACGCAATCTTCTCAAAGAAAAAAATTGAATCTTCAATAGTCTTATAAAGTCAAAATATGAAAAATAGAGCTTCCTATAACAAGAGCAGTCTTTTTTCTTCAATCCCATTATTTCTATGCTTTTTACTAATTTCTACAACATTCGAATATTCGAAATGAATAGACTATAATAGAAGGAGACTGTGGTAACTATACGATGCTAAATTTTTCTGTGCTCATCAACAATAGAAATATTGAGACTCTTAGTATAATTGATACTATAGGTATAGATATACCTATACGATGTAAATTTTTGAGTAAAAAAAAATGAAAAAAGCTTTCAAAAAATAGCACAGAAATCTAGTGTTTTCATTAAAAAAAAATACAACTTTGGGTCATACCCGCGTGAATGCAAAAATCCTGCTAGCCACTGAATTCTACCTAAAAATGTGCCTCTATAATGTTTTAATTTCAAAGCTCTATCATAACTATAAGCGAAGATATAATTTTTTTTGGGTATCACCATTTTTCCAATTTTCTCTTATAACTCGAGAACAAAAGGTGACCGAAAATGACTAGTTAGTCATCATAACAAGAGTAGTTACTCTTGTTAGTTAGAAAAAAGGACGAGAATGATGTATTAGATTTTATTTATCTTCTCTGATTTAAAATCAGTAGTGCTAAAACATCGAAATTTACCCACCCTGTACATAATTCAGTTGAAAAATATCCAATGAAAGCCTTTTATTCTTATAGATGCCAGGATCTTCGGAAAAAATGAACGGTTACGCTGAGAAAGACAAAGGAAACATCGTCATAACAGGATTGTCCGGGCGTTTTCCAGAAAGCAACAATGTGGATGAATTCAGGCAACAACTACTCGATGGAATCGACATGATAACAAACGACCCTAGAAGATGGCCAGCTGGATTACACGGACTACCAGAAAGATTCGGTAGATTGAAGAACTTGACTCACTTTGATGCACAATATTTCGGGGTTCACGCCAAACAAGCTGAACAGATGGATCCCCAAGTCCGAATCCTCTTAGAAGTCACCCACGAGGCAATAGTGGATGCTGGTTATAACCCTAATGAGTTAAGAGGTTCAAAATGCGGCGTTTTCATAGCAAACTGTGCCAGTGAATCCCAGGAATTTTGGGAAATGAAAGCAGATGAAGTAAACGGATATGGTTTGACCGGATGCTCCCGTTCCATGTTTGCCAACCGCATTTCCTACGCGTTTGATTTCAAAGGGCCTAGTTTCACGATTGATACCGCTTGTTCAAGTAGTCTCTACGCCTTTGCTCAAGCCATGAAAGCGTTAGAGACTGGAGAGTGCGATTCTGCTATAGTTGGTGGTGCAAACTTACTTTTAAAACCAAACAGTTGCCTCCATTTCAGTCGACTAGGAATGTTGAGTCCAGAGGGGCAGTGCAAGGCCTTCGATGCCGAAGGTAATGGCTACGTTAGATCAGAATCTGTAGCAGTTATCTTCATACAAAAGGCAAATGTAGCTAGAAGATCTTACGCTTCTGTGCTAGGCATCAAAACTAACAGTGATGGATATAAAGATTTGGGAATAACGTATCCTTCTGGTAAAATGCAGCTTCAACTGATCAAGGAAATTTACGCAGAAACAGGCATTGATCCTAACCAAATAGATTACATAGAAGCTCATGGAACGGGGACAAAAGCAGGAGATCCTCAAGAACTAAATGCAATTGCTGAGTTTTTCTGCAAAAACAGAAAGAATCCGTTATTGATAGGTTCCGTGAAAAGTAATATGGGGCACTCCGAAGCAGCTTCCGCATTGTGTTCCATCGCTAAAATGATTGTTGCTATGGAGGCCGGTTTTATACCTACAAATTTGCATTACAAAAATCCAAATCCTGATATTCCATCTCTATCAGATGGCCGATTGAAGGTAGTTACTGAAAAACATCCTTGGGAAGGTGGCACCGTTGCTATCAATTCTTTCGGTTTTGGGGGCGCCAATGCTCACATCATTCTCCACTCTAACCCAAAAACTAAAGTGACATCACAAACCAAAAACATACAGAGAGTTATAGGAGTTTCCGGAAGGACTGAAGAAGCGGTAGAAGAACTGCTGAAAGCATCTGAAGAAAATAGCAATGATGAAGAGTTTTTAGCTCTCATTGACCAAATTCATAGAATACCTACACCAGGTCATAACTTCAGAGGTTATACCATACTAGATGGTTCCAACATTAAAGAAATCAATCCAGTACCTCCGGAAAAAAGGCCCATTTGGTTTGTTTATACAGGTATGGGTTCTCAGTGGCCTGCAATGGCTAAAGACTTGATGAGAATTGAACAATTCAGAGATTCCATCAAGAAGTCAGCAGAATTTTTGAAACCTCGAGGAATAGATTTAGAAGATTTGATTGTAAATGGGTCGAATGAGTCATTTGATAATGTCATAAATGCTTATGTTGCTATCACCGCAATTCAAATAGCTTTTACTGATATTTTAAAGATGTTGAAAATAGAACCAGATGGTATGATTGGACATTCATTTGGAGAAGTGGGTAAGTTTGATGTTACTGAATTATTATAGTTGAGCTTGTAATTTTTGGGGAACAAATTGAACTCTCAACAACAAAAATAAAAAATTCACAGAAATTCCTATTATAATTGATGTATTTTAATTTCTATTTCAACTTATTATATGCATGTGATGCAAAAAACTTGGAAGTTATGTCGAACGTTTCAGGAAGTTAAGTGGAGAATAGAAAGAAACAATTCAGTATAGGATAGTATTAAGTTGGATTCAGTGTTTAATTTCAGATTTAAAACTAATTTCACTGAAACGTTAACAAAGGATACATATCGAAAGTTTTGAAAAACACAGTATATCACTAATTTGTTAATTACCAAGGTTCTATTCTAAAATCATTTTTTTCGCCACACAAACTTTTCTAAGCTACTTTAGTGGACTAAACGGTCTTCTTCTCAAATTATTTTCAACAGATCCATTGATAGGCTGAAAAAAAATGAAAAAGATGAATAACTAAATGCAAATTTTTTTTTTTTTAACATTCTGTCGAATTTGATTAGATAATGTGAATGGACGCTTGGCTATTTCTTGTGAGTCACAATTCAGATTAGATCTTTAGGGTTTGTAGCCCCCAAGTTGAGTTCTCTGCATATTCAATTTCTAACAAAAGGCTCCAACTTTTCCAGGTTGTGCATACGCTGATGGATGTTTAACTGCCGAAGAAGCAATACTCTGTAACTTAGAAAGAGGTGTAGCGCTGATAGAGAGTAATTCTCCACAGGGATCTATGGCCTCCGTAGGTCTTTCTTGGAAAGATGCGAAAGAAAGATGTCCTCCATTAGTCTATCCTTCATGCCACAATAGTAAGAACAATGTAACAATTTCAGGAGAACCAAAAGAGATGAAGAGATTTATGAAAACCCTAGAATCAGAAGATATATTTGTGAGAGAAGTTAATAGTGCAGGGTTTGCATTTCATTGCAGACATATAGCTAAAGCAGCACCGATTCTTCAGAAATCTCTAGGAAATATTATATCTCAACCAAGACCACGTTCATCCAAATGGGTGTCAACCTCAGTTCCTCAAGCTAAATGGCATACTTCTAAGGCTCAGTTTTGTTCCGCTGACTACTTCGTCAATAATTTGCTTTCTCCTGTTTTATTTCAGGAAGGTGTAGGAAATATCCCTCAGAATGCTCTGGTTATAGAAATTGCACCAACAGGATTATTTCAGAACATTCTGAAAAAGTCGATTGGGTCTGAATGCGTAACTGTGAGTTTATCAAGAAAGGACCACAAAAACAATTACAATTTTTTTTTGGCTGCTATTGGTAAAATATATGCTGCAGGGGCTCAACCGTATTTGAATGCTCTATACAAATCTCCCTCATTTCCTGTGGGAAGGGGTACTCCTATGATTTCTCCTCATATAAAATGGGACCATAGTATAGAATGGACCGTAGCTTCTTTCCTTGAACAAGAACAGCAATCTGGGCAGTTTTTCGTGGAAATAGATTTAGCCAAGGAAGAGAATAAGTTTATGTTGGATCATATCATTGATGGAAGGATCATTTATCCAGGAGCAGGCTATTTGGTAAGCATTTCATTCAAGATAGGGTTTACGCCCTCAACATAGCGTTATATTGATAATCTTGATGTTGTACGATTGTGAAGGATTAGGATTGTTTTAGTTAAAAAGAAAAAAAGTGTGTTGCCTCTTGTTCTTCTTCATGTGCTCTCTCTGCATCAGAGACTTGCAATCATCATGGTTATTTTAGTTTTCGACACGGATGCTCTGAAAAGTTCGTTGGATATTCATTCATACCATTTTCTCATGTTGAATAGCCATGATATTCATCTCCTTTCTACATTTCATTTTACGCATGACATTTTATTGTGTCCCAAATAGGATATGTCCCAGATATCGCAGTTTTCTGATCTTAATTGTTATAATAATATCCATTGTTTATCCTTCGCACAATTTCGCTGTTTGTGATGTGCTGTGTCCATGAAATTCTTAATATTCTAATATAAATGGTTTTTTTTTTTAGAGCTATATAACTTTAAATTGCAATAAAACAACGATGGATTATTCGATTGACATGAATTTTATTTATCCGCAAGATAATCTTGTGGCATTACATTTTGAATATGATTTCTGGCATATGACCGCCACGGCAGGCTCGGATGTAGTCCAATCTGGACGTCCAATAACACGGCGAATGCTGTCTTCCAAATGGTCAAGGGTTGTGGCTTATCCGCGTAGACAAATGACTTTACATAGCCCCACAGAAAGTAGTCTAGCGGTGTTAAATCACAAGATCTTGGAGGCCTAGTAGGTCCAAAACGTGAAATTAGGCGGTCACCAAACGTGTCTTTCAATGAATCGATTATGGCACGAGCTGTGTGACATGTTTCGCCGTCTTGTTGGAACCACAGCTCCTGGATATACTGGTTGTTCAATTCAGGAATGAAAAAATTTGTAATCATGGCTCTATACCGATCACCATTGACTGTAATGTTCTGGCCATCATCGTTTTTGAAGAAGTACGGACCAATGATTCCACCAGCCCATAAAGCGCACCAAACAGTCAGTGTTTCTGGATGTAACGGTGTTTCGACATTCACTTGAGGATCAGCTTCATCCAATTGCGGCAGTTTTGTTTGTTGACGTAGCCATTCAACCAGAAGTGCGCTTCATCGCTAAACAAAATAAAATCGACGTAGTGCGCGATACGTATTCGGCACAGAATCATTATTTTCGAAATGAAATTGCACTATTTGCAAGCGTTGTTCATGCGTGAGTCTATTCATGATGAATTGCCAAACCAAACTGAGAATAAATCACTTGACAGCTGTTAAATCGGTCGCCATCTTGAACAGTAATGCCAACTTAAAGTTATATACCTCGAAAAAAAAACACCCTATATATACCCACAATTCGATCGGTTAGCTTTTTGACAGTTTCTGCACTCAGGGTCCAAGACTCCATTCCACAAAGAAATGTCGAGAAAACATAGCATAATGACAATTTGACTCTCAGTTGCAATTTCAGATCTCGCGCAGAGTACTTTTCTTACTCCTTTAAAACTTGTTCGTGTTTTTTATATTATTATCTTAATCTCTTTGGAATAGTCGTTTTCTGAGTCAATCATTGTACTTAAGTATGTATGTTTATCTACTTGTCTATACATCGCAATCTTCATGTATACACATTACCATTATACATGATATTGATCTAACTCAAGAGAAATCCTTGTTTAATTGATCTAAACTAAAGTTCGCTTCAGTTCAGTTCGATAATATTCTGGTTTTATTTTTAATCTTTTATTCTATTCAGTATTTATCAATTAGGTTTTTTGACTTTCCATGTCATTATCTAATTATTGTTATTTCTTATCCTTTTTCAGGTTCTTGTTTGGCAAGTGTTCGCCAAAACTCAAAACAAAGAATATGAGAAAATGCCCGTCCTTTTTGAAGACATACAGTGGCACAGAATCACTCTTTTAGTGAAAGGACAAACAGTGAAATTTTCCGTGAATATCTTCAAGAGCACCGGTGCTTTTGAGCTATGTGAGGGAGGATCGCTTGTACAATCAGGTAAAATAAGCGTACTCGAGAATATGGATAAAATCGGTATTTCGAAATTTTCATCGTCTCCAACAAAAACGGATTTGCCACTTTTAGGGGAAGATATTTACAAAGACTTACTCCTGAGAGGATATGAGTACGGACATAATTTCAAAGGTATTATTAAGTCAAATAATGCAGCCTCTGAAGGTGAAATCTTGTGGTGCGGAAAATGGTCAAGCTTTTTAGATAAGGTCTTTCAATTTACCGTCATCGATAAGGATGTAAGAGAACTATATCTACCTACTGGAATGGAAAAAATTATTTTAAATCCCATTGAACACATGAAGGCATTGCAGTATTCAAGTGAAAATGCCCTTCCCGTTATATTAGACAAAGAAACATCTATAGTTAAATGTGGTGGAATAGAAGCAAGAGGTTTCAAAGCTGCATTATCTCAGAGAAAATTAAATCAAAGACATCCAAAACTAGAAAAATATCAATTCATACCTTATCACTACACTAAAAAATTCGAGAAGAATTTAGAAATGAACAAAACTGATATACTGACAGTACTTTCCCATATCATACTAGAAAATTGTTCAGATTCCCCTCAACTGAAGATGAACGAAGTCATTCTTGATTTTCCTTTAGAAAATGCATTAGCTCCTGCTCTAAAAAAAATCTTAGAGAGCGAACCTTTAGTATCAGTTGATTCGACGGTGATAACATTTGGTCATGTTGATACGGCGTTCTTAGAGGAATATAGTGTTAAACATTCGAATACAATGAACGACAATCTTCATTTTGCAGTGTGTCATAGCCTAGTCTCCCAAAAAGATATCCCCACATTGAAAACTATTTCGAATTCAATCGAAAAAGGAGGCTTCCTTCTAGTGGAAGAAAAAAGAGCGAATCTAGACTGTAGCTATTTACCCAGCATTGGTCTACAAGTAGTCAGTAGTCAATACACCGCAGAAAACACATATCTCCTTCTGCGGAAAATCATTAGTGAGAATTCTGATCGAGTCATTATCGATGTAAGTTATAAAAACTTCTCATGGCTGCAATCTTTAAAAGATGCTATGGGAGAAAGTGGAAAAAAAAATACAAAAGTTTACCTTTACTCAAATGAAAACTTGAACGGCTTAGTAGGATTGGTGAATGCTTTAAGGAAGGAACCAACTGGAAAGAATGTGAGATCGATTCTCATTCAAGACAGACTGCTCAAACCATTCTCCATAAATGATCATTTGGATCAGCTGAAGAAAGGTTTAGTTCATAATGTTTTCAAGGATGGTGCATGGGGCTCTTATAGGCATTTGATGTTGGAGAATGTCGAAAAAAGGAATGAAAAACTGGTGTCACATGCTACAATCAATACTCTCACTAGAGGAGACTTGGCCAGCTTAAGATGGATCGAGAGCCCTTTATCCAAGTAAGAGAACAATCAATATCAATTTGTTGTCATATTCAGAGACTGAAGATTACCGTTTGTATCTTTAGTTTCTAAAGGTGACGTAGTTGAAACGATGTTGCACAAAAAGAATCCGTGAACAAGAATATGGTCATTTTAAATTATAATAATAGGCTCAGTTCACTGTGAACACTTGATAATTCTTAATAGATAGTTGATCATATTCTGAATGGTTATGGGAAGGAATTTAATCCAGAAAATATTTATAAATGCTGATGGATTATTTTCCTATTATATTGTAAAATAGTGGTTTGAACATTCATGTAAACTCTATCAGAAACCGAATACAGGGTGATTCACGAAGAATATTTCAAAGAAAGACTCAAGATAAACACTTGAAATTTTATAGTTACCTAAGTTTTGTTAGCAGAATTGAATTCTTGGAAAACACTACAAATTCGTTCGACTTCCGGTTTCGGAGAATAGATACCAACTTTATTTTTTTCAAATATAACACGCAGTTTTTTATTCATAATGATATAAGATAATTCATTGAATTCTACATTGCTTTGATGTATCATCTGCATATTTTTCCTAGAAGAATTTGTGTGAAATCTGAAGTAATCTTTTTCAAATGTTGATAATTTTGAGATTTTGCATGAAAATTTATACATTTCAGGATACATACCAATGTTCCTCCATCAATTTAAAATTCCATTGAACATACAGGGTGAATTGCTATACTTAACATAACATTTCAGATATTTCCCGGCTTTTTCTCGCTCTATCTCTCCGTTATCAAAATCTCTTTTCAAGAGGAAAACGTTTTCACTTGATTGCAGTCTTAAGTTATGATCTGAGTAGATGGAGGCTCATCAAACAATTCATAAATATCTATTTTTCAGGGGAAATTCAGATGGTGTAGACATCTGCCATATTTACTATGCATCTTTGAATTTCCGAGACATTATGTTGGCAACAGGAAAACTGCCACCTGACGCCCTTCCCAAGAGCCTTTCGGGCCAGGAAAATATACTAGGCATGGAATTCGCTGGCAGAGATTCCAAAGGAGAACGTATCATGGGATTGTCAGAATCTAGAAGTCTTGCAACCACTGTACAGTTAAGTCAAGATTTTCTCTGGAAAGTACCGGACAAGTGGAGTTTAGAAGAGGCAGCTACTATACCAGTAGTATATTCCACTGTAAGTTTGAATCATTTGATCCACGATAACCTTCATTGAAACTAGAAGAGTAGGTGAAAAATAAATGACATTGTGCCGAATGTTGGCACTCTAATAATATTTTTTCGTTTTATGTCACTTCGCAGATTAATTGAGTAAAGGTTCATTATTGTCCATAATGAACGTCAGGGAAGCATATTTGAAAACTGAGATGCCAGCTAGTTCTGACTCACAACTTCAATATATTGAAGCAACAAATATTAGAAGACGTTAATCTTTATAAGAGTGAACATTATCAAACATAAATCTTTTGCTCGGTTGTGAGATAATGGATGGAAAGTCCAATTAATATTTCTTGAAAAAAATACATCAATCTTGGTTCCAATCAGTTTGTTTCCGCCGATTCGATCGAGAAGAAAATATACAGGGTGTCCCATAAGTGGCACGTCACAGTGACACCGGAGGTAGGTCAGCTAAAGAGGGACCTAACCAGCCTAACATGACCCCAGTAAAAGTTGCATGGTTTTCGAGTTATTACCAAATTACGTTTTTTAGTGAATTTTTACCTTTTTTAACATTGTCAGGGTCCGAATTCTGCTGGAAAGCTCTCGAAGCTTATTTTTTTTGTTGTAATGGAATCTTAAATAGTTATTTAAGATGACATGAGTATGATTCTGTCAAAAATATATGTGGATTTCCGTAAATTAATGGATAAATCTTGATTTCAATTGCTAGCAAAACGAGAACTTCGACTTTGGACACCTGCTGTGAAAAAAAAATCCTTGAAACAAAACGAGCAAGTAACATCAAAAAATTGGGCATTTTAGACAGATTTAGAAATGGTACAATACACGAATCTTATGCTCATAAAACTAGGTATTTTCATAATTTTACCGATGCCCTACTTAACTAAGTTGAAACTAGGAACCCCGCTATCAGGTAATTTTGCCGCTTGCTATGACATTACATTTGATACCGGGCTTTGTTATTATTTGTTAAAGTCACAATAGGGAAAAAAAGGATTAGGGGAAGCGAAAAAGGAATATTATTGAAAAAAAAAGTAAATTAATTAAAAACAGACTTAACTTTCGATTATTTATTTAATTCTTAAATCTAACTTACAGTAAATGTTCAAACTGTTTCCCTCGGACTCTAATGCATAAATGACACTGTTTTATAAAATTACGATTCAATTTTCTTAAAGTTTGAACATTTACTGTAAGTTGGATTTAAGAATTAAATAAATAATCGAAAGTTAAGTCTGTTTTTAATTAATTTACCTTTTTTTTCAATAATATTCCTTTTTCGCTTCCCCTAATCCATCTTTTTCCCTATTGTGACTTTAACAAATAATAACAAAGCCCGGTATCAAATGTAATGTCATAGCAAGCGGCAAAATTACCTGATAGCGGGGTTCCTAGTTTCAACTTAGTTAAGTAGGGCATCGGTAAAATGATGAAAATACCTAGTTTTATGGGCATAAGATTCGTGTATTGTACCATTTCTGAATCTGTCTAAAATGCCCAATTTTTTGATGTTACTTGCTCGTTTTGTTTCAAGGATTTTTTTTCACAGCAGGTGTCCAAAGTCGAAGTTCTCGTTTTGCTAGCAATTGAAATCAAGATTTATCCATTAATTTACGGAAATCCACATATATTTTTGACAGAATCATACTCATGTCATCTTAAATAACTATTTTAGATTCCATTACAACAAAAAAAATAAGCTTCGAGAGCTTTCCAGCAGAATTCTGACCCTGACAATGTTAAAAAAGGTGAAAATTCACTAAAAAACGTAATTTGGTAATACTCGAAAACCATGCAACTTTTACTGGGGTCATGTTAGGCTGGTTAGGTCCCTCTTTAGCTGACCTACCTCCGGTGTCACTGTGACGTGCCACTTATGGGACACCCTGTAGATAGAGTTGAGATTTCAAGTGCGATTGGCTTAAAAAACCTGACTTCAAGTCAGTGATTTCCTCTATTTTTTGTTTGTTCGATATGCTGTTATGATTGGGCTGCCATACGTCCCGGTTTGGACTATTGTGTCCCTGTGTCCCGGTCAGTTATTAAATTGTCCCGGTCAGTAATTTGTCCGTTATGAGATTCATATTTCCTTATATAGAGTAGGTAAGAAAAAAATTGTTTTCATGGAATCTCGACGGATTCCAGTAATCATAAAGCTGAAAAGCTGATTCTGTTGCTCAAACATTATTTTTCAGAAACTGAAGGATTAAAAATATAATTATTAAAATTAGAAACATGGCCAAATGAATCACCTTATTCAATCACTTCATTTTGTATTGAATCCTGAGAGAATCTTAATATTTCCATATAAAATGTTTTCGCTCTCAGCGCGGATAACACAAACAGGTACTTAATCTGTAAAGTAAAATTAAGCAGAGTTTCTTTTTAATTAGAAGAGATTTTTTCCAAAGACATCAAAACTATCGGTTGTCCAGCGCACATACTTCACAATACTGCTTAAAATTCCGCCGATATGATGTCAATTTCTGTGCAGTCAATTGGTCTTAAAATTTAAAAAATTTTTTCGATATTTTCTGTAAGGTCGACCGATAAAAGGTTTTCATGAGTATGCAGAAACAACTTACAGCAATGTACTCTCTCATTCTAGAATTCGATGGCTTTCACTTCTTCTAGCTATTGGACGCTTGCTGAAGCAATGGGTGCCATTGAAAAAAATTTCTTAGCTGAAAAAAGGGCCTCGAAATCTGTAACCGATTTTTTTTGACTCTTTATTAGAACTTTATACTCTATTCCTATACAGTCAAGCATTTCTGATTGACAATTCGATTGAAAGGATTGAAAAATCAATAATTACTGTTATTGAAGTAAAAATTAATTGAGAGGATACTAAGAGAGAGTTGAATGGAAGATTACTAAATAAATATTTTGGGAACCAAACAAGACAACTCTACAACGAACTTAAGAATGATGGCCCGATGAATACAATGCAATAAGTTAAATTTGACAGTGACGTCAGAGATTTTTTTCACAACACCCGATATCTCGAATACAATCGACTCGGTCAATGACAAAATTCTATATGTTTGCATGAATGGTTTTGAATGATGTTCCTTAATTAAATCTAGTGGAAGAAACTGTTGGATATTTGAATGGGAAAGGTTTCACGCTAAAAAAATTACTTGAAAAGTCCAAAACTTTGAAATATATAAATGGGCTAGGAAAAATGGCACCGAGGATCAAGTATAAAAAAGGGTACCTACCTACTTGTTTATTGGTGCGACTTTATGTTGTTTTTATTGCGAGTTGATATTGTTTTTGATCTCTATGAATTATTTCAGTGGATATGTCTGAATGAATTCAACCTCTCAGATGAGTTTTTAATTTTTATGTGGTTTTTAACCTATTTCTGTGCATCTTGTCCCGGTCGGTGTTCCAACATTTATGGCAGCCCTATGCTATGAAGACGCTATCAACATGAAGTTTTTATTTTTCGATATTCGATATGAATGAAAATAACAAGAAGACCTCTCGCGTGAAGTCAGAAGCTTCTGGGCACTCGTCATTCATGTGATATGGAGACCACTTACCTATACATATATTATTTGCAGGCCTACTATGCCCTAGTTATGCGAGCTCAACTACAACCAGGCGAATCTGTGCTGATACACGCAGGAAGTGGTGGTGTTGGCATAGCTTCAATTTCACTAGCTCTGCATATGGGTTGCAAGGTTTACACAACGGTCAGCAGCCAGATCAAAAGAGATTTCCTGAAGAAAAGATTCCCGGCTCTGTCGGACCAAAGTATTGGTTACTCTAGAGACACATCTTTCGAGCAGTTTATTCTCTCAGAAACACACGGTAGAGGTGTTGATGTTGTCCTGAATTCACTAGCGAAAGATCAGCTATTCGCCTCAGTAAGATGCCTAGCGAATAATGGTAGATTTTTAGAGATTGGTAAAGTTGACTTATCAAATAATTCCCGTCTGGGATTAAACGTGTTTTTGAAGAATATATCATTCCACGGTATTCTGGTAGATGCTTTGTTCGAGCCAAAAATGAGACATGTTATCCGAAAGCTGGTTAAGTTGGTTGCAGAAGGTATAGAAAATGGTGCTGTGCAACCTTTACCTGCAACAGTTTTCAATGAAGACCAAATCGAAGAAGCTTTCAGGTATTTCCTTCTTTTCAAACTGCAAAAGCTTACCTACTATCTTTAAAAATGGAATTATAACACAAATATCCATCTCCTCTACCAATACCATACGTCAAGTTCCTCCTTTAAAGAGCGTTTTAAGTTTTTTTAAGTAAACAAATTCAGCAATGTAATATTCATGTAAATTGAAATCTGAGTGCAACTTTTTTCTTTACCTATTTTGCTCACCGCTATCACAGGTTAAGTTTATCCTACAAAGAGTGATTTAACATTTCGTGAAAAAATTCAGCAATGCATTATTTATGAAGTTTGAAATATGAATGCAACTTACTCCGATTCCGCTTCATAAAAAAAATGTTCAGAAGGAAGTGGCTCTACCCAGCTCCGAAATGTTTAGAATAATTGATAGGTATGCTGACCACAATTTCAATCTCATTTCTGAATATACTCAATAAGGATTAGATGATAGATATAGAATAATTGTTATCGTATAATGCATGGTATTTTTAAATTTTCAATTATTGAAATTAATTCGTCAAGGCCACCGCCAGGACCGACATACCGGACATTTTGTCGGGGCTACTGTATTTCATACTTTAGCAAATTATCAGTCGAGTGCAGAGTTAAGCCTCTGCGACTAATGTTCATTACTATAAGAAAAAATTCTCAGAATAAATGTTATTATTGTACTTTCAGGTATATGGCAGCAGGTAAACATATAGGAAAGGTTGTAATTAAAATACGCGAAGAGGAGGCCCAAAAGATTGTAATACCAAAACCAAAAATGGTACCAGCTATACCACGAGCATATATGAATGGCAACAAGTCATACATCCTTGTCGGCGGACTTGGAGCATTTGGACTGGAACTTACCAACTGGTTGGTGAACAGAGGAGCGACCAAAATCCTTTTAACGTCAAGAACTGGTGTAAAAACAGGGTACCAAGCATTTCGTTTGCGAAAATTAAGACAAAGAGGAATTCAAATTGTTGTTTCAACTGAAGATGTCACTACTGAAGAAGGAGCCAGATGCCTCATTGAATGTGCAAAAACCCTAGGACCAGTTGGTGGCATATTCAACTTAGCAGCTGTGTTGAAAGATTGCTGTATCGAGAATCAAACCGAAGAAAAGTTCAAAATTTGTTGTCAGCCAAAGGTAGCCGGTACTATTCAGTTGGATAAGGTTTCTCGTGATGAAAAATTAGATTATTTCGTGACATTCTCATCTATCACATGTGGTAGAGGAAACAGTGGGCAATCTAACTATGCTTTTGCAAATTCGGCGATGGAACGAATATGTGAGGATCGAAAAAAAAGCGGGTATCCAGGTTTAGCCATACAATGGGGACCTATCGGTGATGTTGGTATGGCGATGAAACTAATTAAAAACAATGATACTGAGGTAGCTGGATTGCTCCCACAGAGAATGTCATCGTGTCTGGCTAGCATGGACGTTCTGCTGGAGCAAACCAATGCAGTCGTTTCAAGTTTCGTGTTGGCAGATAGTCGACATTCGAGGAAAGACGATAATAGTTTCAACTTAATCGACACCTTAGCCAATATCCTCGGTATCAAAAACAAGAAGAATTGGCCTCCGAGCACTTCTCTATCTGATCTTGGTATGGACTCACTGATGGCAGCTGAAATAAAACACACCCTCGAACGTAACTTCGATATTATGTTGAACGCTGCAGAAATAAGAAATCTGACATTGAATAAGCTGATTGAATTTGAATCGAAAGTTAAAACAGAGAATGGCTCCTCTAATATCTCGACGAATGGCGAGAAACAACGTTTTCAAGTAGAAAAACTAGAATTGATGCCGAGAGAGACTATTGTGAAAATTTCAAAAGAGAAAGTAGGAAAAAACAAAAGTCCTCTATTTATAATACACCCGATAGAAGGACACGTAGAGTCCTTGGTTGGTATGGTCAAGCATATAGATGCCCCAGTGTATGGTCTACAATGTACAGCAGACGCCCCATTGGACAGCATAGAGGTTCTTGCTAAATTTTATCTGAAACATATAAAAACTGTTCAGCCTATTGGGCCATACACGATCGTTGGTTACTCATTTGGAGCTAGCGTAGCTTTTGAAATGGCTATTCAGTTGGAAAAAGAAGGAGAAAAAGTTAAACTATGGTTCTTGGATGGTTCTCCTTCGTATGTCTCCGTTCATCTTGTCAAACAAAGAATTAGTAAATCAATTGAGGGTTGTAACATGGATGTAGAACAGAGTGAAACCTTGGTTTTTTTCATGACACAATTCAAAGAGTTTGAGCAGCAGAAGGTAGGTGAAATTTTTTTCAAATATTTCTTCATTACAATCATCATCAAATATTTTATTTTCATTTCTGTTCCGTCTTCCATCTTTGGGTTTATCTAAACCATCAATAAGATGAATTTTTCAGAATTGATCAATTTTGAAAAATTTGCATCCAATTCATACTTCAACCAGTTAAACATCATAGCTACTCAACCAGATATTGATGAATAATAAGTTTATTCGAATAATAGGTAGCAATGAAGTCACGTAATGAAATAATAATTTTCATGTCGTATTGGTAGATGTGATATATCGAGACTGGTTAGCATAGAATGTTTCTCATTCGATAGAACAACGTCATATTATATTCTATATTGTTATATTAACTGAAAAAGCCAAGATCTAATTGAAACCTGTTTTCTCCAGGTTGTTGATGAACTTATGGCGTTACCTACATGGGAGCAACGGCTATCAAGAAGTATGAAAATGTTATCCAAAATGACTTCACTCCCAGAAAACCAGCTGAATCTAGCAGCTTCTAGCTTCTTCCATAGATTACAAGCCGCTGATAAATACAAACCTTCAACAAAATTCTGTGGTCCTGTTCGCCTGTTGAAAGCTACACAAAATGAACTGACTTTAGGCAAAGATTATGGTTTATCAGAGGTAAAAGGTACCCATTTGAATTTTTTCATTTGGACTCTTTTTTTTGTTTCAGATATGTAAACAAGAAGTGAAAATGGATTTTGTTGAAGGAAATCATACTTCGATATTGACTGGAGCTACGGCTGAAAAAATAGCCAAGTTGTTACAAGTTGATACATAAAACAAGAATGTGAAAGTGCAGAAAGAGAAGTCTTCATTATAATTCCTATAATTAGTATCTATCATGTTTTCAGAATTTATTCAATCACGACTAGATTTTGGTGGTAGAATGAATTAAACGTGTAAAAATCCCTAATTTTTTGTTCATTTTCCTTTAGTTATTAGAAGTTATAGGAAATTCTGTGAAAGTTATTTGATAAGACGAATACAAAAAACTAGATTTCTTTTATCGAGTTTCACAGAGGTGATCAGAATAAAATAATTTTCAGGTTTAAATTCTGTTGATTCTTGGATTCTAGCATATAAGATGGAAGTCACCATAAATCAATTAGGGATAAAACCTGTTTATTCAATCTAAGCTTCACCTATTTTTTGAAGTGGGTAGTCATAAAAAAACACATATTTGTATTATTTAAAGTCAAATTTGGAGTAGTGGAAGATTACAAAATGAAAAAGACAATAGGGGAGAACGGGGAATATCGCGCACTTAAGGAAAAATGCTCAAAAAATCTAAATCTAAAATAAAAATGTTAATGCAAATTTTCACAATTGAACTACAAAATCTTGCATCCATTTGGTATCTTATTACTCACAAAAATTGTACTTTGACGAATCGATTTGAAAAATTCAATAAAAAATTTAAGATGCTATTATTGCGCGGAATTTCTCATGTGCTGGGTAATACCACGCATATGATGGGGTAATTCTGTATTAAAGTATTAAATAGAGATGAAAAGCTCAATATTAGAGTTGAAAAATTTATTGTTGCTTCAAATAAAAAAATAAATGGTAAACAGAACAAATAAAATGTTAACAAAACAAATAAAATGAAAACAAATCAAATAAAATGTAAACAAAAAATGAATTGTAAACAAAACAAATTCTCGTGAGCACTTCATACAAAATCCTTATGAAAAGAATTTTATTTTCTGCCTACTGTTTTTTTTTTGGAACCGAGACAAACATATCACAAGTATAATTAACTGCTGAATCCCAACAACTACATACAGAAGGTACCCAGTTTGAACACATTACACAACGGACAACGGTACAAAATTTCCTTGTTCCATCCGAATTCACCGCAGACCAAGAACTTCATTACTTTCAGCAGGATCTATATGATCTAATCCATCATTGTTGCAAAATTGACTGTCATCATAATCTTCGGAGTCAGTATCATCAAAATGTAAATTTCTTAACCCAGGTTTCTTATTTATAGCTGGTTTTTTTGCTTTAGTCGCCATTTTTCCTATATTTTCCAACTTTCTCTTCATGCTACCAGATTTTTTCAACTCCTCATCTTTTTTCTTCGAATTCTTTTTTTCATATTTTATTTCTAATCGAGTTTTCAATGGCGTTGATGTGAAAATTTCTGAATGTTGTTTCGCATACGATTTAGAACTTTTGTTTGTAGTAACTGGATCAGAAAGCGGTACTAGATTTTCAATAAGTACTTTTAACAAAATCTATGCTTAGTTACTTCTTGTCTTTTCAGGTTTTTGGTTTGATTGGTAATTGGTAGATTTGGGTGGAGTCCTGTGCATTGTTTCACTATAATGCGGAGGTCCCGGCTGTGGTTCTGTCCTTAGTCGGTCTTCAACAATCACAGTCGACTGTTCCAAAATTTTGATTTCTATGTCTTGAACGCTGAAATCGTCTTCGGAGAATTCATCAAGGTGTGTTGGACATAGTCCAGCAACGCGGAAACCGGATATTCCTTTGTCCATCGTGGAAACTCTTAGGTAGGCTTCATTAAAAATAGAAGCCAGTTTGTAGTGTGTGATCTTTTCATGAACATGATTCCTAAGATACAAATCGTACTCACGATTTATAGAATTTTTGAGTGGTCCAAAAAAGGTAATGTCAAGAGGTTGGAGTGCGACGTATGAGGGGGAAGCGATACTATAACAATTCCGTGCGATCTACAGTAGGTATAAATTTCCAATGAAATAACATTTTCATCGTTATCCAATATGAGAAGCACTGAAGACTTAACATAGTGATGAAAATGTTTTATCCAGTCAAAAAACAAATGTTCATTAGTTCATTTACCCAACCGTTTTTCGAATATCTCTCATCAATTGTGGATTCATACGATATCTTGTAAAAATGAACAAAGGGGGAATGAACTGTCCTGAAGCACTTATAGAGCATACTACTGTCACATTTTTCCCCTTCCCCACGATATTACAGACCTCACTTGTTTTTGGCCGTTTGGGGGCAAAATTTTTGCTGGCGTTTGAACTGTGGAGATGCCTGTTTCATCCACATTATAAATTCGACTCTCAGAAAATTCATACTTTTCCGTGACTGCAAGCAGATTATTGAAAAATAGCTCAACTTCAGTCTTGTTAAATGCTGAAATACGGTTTTGGCTGGTAGCTTCCGGTTTTCGGAGACTTATTTCAGGATGACGATTTAAAAAAAGTTCTAGCTAATCGGAACCGGCCACTTTCTTTTCCTGGTCGAAACGATGTTTCATTTTATTGGCCTCAGCGAACTGTTGGTGTGATTCCAAAAAAAGTATTCGTCAATTTTATTAAATGATTGGTCATATCGGCTTTTTGTTGATCGTTGAAAACTGGTTTCCTTCCTAGTTTTCATTTTGTATCGAAGTTGACTTTTAGTTCAACACGTAGAGTGGATTCTGAAATATTGAAAGATCGACCGACTTGGCGACTTATCTCATCACTTTTCAGGGTGAGTGAGGCAATCTCAAGCGTACCTCTGATTTACAGCTTTTTTCTACCACATGCAAAAGTTCAAAATACGTTTTTTTCGGCAACCGTCCGGGAAGTGCTCACTTCCCGGACGCTTTTTCTCTGAGAAAGTAGCATTTCCCGGCCTAGTCCGGAAAGTACGTACTTCCCGGACTAGGCCGGAAAAGAATCATAGAATTCATAGCAAACGAGATAACGATATCAAGAGGCGAAGTTTAGCATAACTACTTTCACTCAACCTCTTTAAAAAAACAAAAATTTGTAATAACAAAATCTCGTCGAGTCGACGTTATTAGCTGACAATGATGGAAACATCACAAATTTAAAGAGACACTGTAGTAAATCGGAAATTATTGAAATGATTGGGATTATTGTTCAGGAAGAATATACGTTAAAATTCAAAAGAGCGATCGTGACTTGTGTAAACTGATCTTATCTTAGAATAAGGATGTTTTATTTTTCAATCGATGCTTTTCTTAGTTATCGTCTCACTGCGTTGGTGAAATCGATATATTTTTCACGGATAAGAAGAATATATTTAGATACGGGGAAATCTTGGCTTATCTAAGTTCAGTAAATGCTTTTTGGTCACATATGACACAGCAGAAAATCCTTCAGGCTGTAGGCACATTCGAAGTATGGTTCTTGCTGAGACTGCATAAAAATCTAGTTTGAACTGAGGTTGAAGGTCTGTTGAAAAAAAAATGAAGAAGGACAAAAAATCTATCAACCAATGATCTAATTGGCATGGTATCTTGGGGAATTGTTGGGGCGGTATTAGATAAGTACGATGTTGCGATTTTGTTGAGATTGAAGTTTTTAGTTAGTATCGCTTAGGGTCTCTTATTGAGAATTTGAACGTCGGTCGCGAAACCTGACTTAGAGCAAAACAAGTTCTTTTTAATACCAAGTAATATTTAATGAGGATAAGTTGAACAGAGGTAAATTGGTATATGTGTGAGTTTCAAGATTTTAAGTATTCAGGAAAAGGGATTGTTTTGGCTCTGAGAAAGGAAGACTTAGGTCAGAAATAGAAAATTAGGGATTTTTTTTTTTGGGACAAAGTTTAGAATCTGTTTTGGAATAAATTAGGTTAGATCGGAGTTCGCGGATCGGGAGTGAAGTGTTATATAAGAAATTACGCGTTTTCGAGTGAACAGTCTGGAAAAATTAAAACTAGGTTCAGGCAGGGCCTAAAATACTCACCTAGCATCGTGGGATAAGGGCAAGTCTTTTGGCTATTTACTCTTTATTTTAGTTGTTGATGTTTGAATGTTTTTTCGATGAAAATAAGTTTATTTGGTAGTCCCGATTCTCCCAAATTCAAAGTTGGTATATTGTTTCGTTTGTTTGAATAACAGATTATTTGAGACATTTTTTGTTTTTTTTTTAAGTTTTGGCCGTTGAGTTAACATAGAAATTGAGGGAATATTGTAATTTTGGTTATTTTTATTTTTCTTTATAATATTTAGTCTTAAAATTCAAATCGACTTTTATTGACCCAGTAAACTAATCCTGTCCCTAGAGAAAGAAAGTCAACTAAAAAGACCTGTCCATTGAAGCGACGGGCCGGATTCACCCATAACATCTTTGTGAATTTACATAATTATTAATTCTCCGAGACCTCTGGAAAGCCGCTCTTCCAGGGGTTAAAAGAACATCTCAACCGGAGATAAGTGAACGTTGGTCAACTTTCCCTGACCAACCCGTTCATGACAACACGATGGCTGGAATTCTATCAATGTGGCTGAAAGATATATAGATAATTTAATTTAAAACAAAATTAAAATTGCCAATACCATTCAAAAATCATCAGAACAAAACAATCGATGTGAAACGGAAACTTTTTTCTGAATTTGACAAAAGAAATTTGACCAGGCGCTTCAAACAAATTGAATCATTTCAATGTTACTAATTGCTCGAATTTAAATATAAATATCGATATAAATTAGAATTAGAATGTTTCTACTAATATGTGGTATTTTCTGTTCTGTTCAATTTAAATGAGAATTAAAATGTATATAAAAGAAATGTGTCGTCTCATTGATTTGTAATTCTACACGGTTGCCGAAAAAATATTGCACGCAACATGTCCGAAAATGGTTTTTTGGACTCACAGACTTCCTGGATTCGCTTATGCTCGTCCTGGAATTTTGTCTATTCGTCCAAAAAAACCCTATTTTCCGGAATTATTACGTAAATTACTATTACGTGCTCATTTTTGATTTTAGAATAAACGATTTCAGCCTTTGACAAGACTTTTTGTATGATATTTTTATGTGGAAATTCATAAAGAAAGAAATATTTGTTCGGAAAGTTATATCATGCATGCAGTTATTCTTCAATATCAAATTTATATAACTCTTTTTTTCCATTTCAAAAAAATTAATAAATAAGGACTTTCCGCGATGATGAACTCTTTCAAATCAATAATAGTGAAAACCTTATATAAATCGATGGTCTCTAGAGTAAAATAAAACGTACTAATTGTGGAACAGATCATTGAAACGGTGTAGACTCCTATTAAAGAATTTTCAGGGTACCTATATTCAGTCAGGGTCAGTATATCGGGTGTCCCAAACTCGATGGCCTATTAGACGTTTCTGGAAAACTAATCATAATTTTGAGCTGAAAATGTGCATATTGGGGTTTGAGACAATAATCTTTCTCCCTTAAATATTTTCAGATCTCTACAACTCCCGGTTATACCGGAAACAGACTACCACTTCCTTATTTCAAATGGCACACCCAGTATATAATTGCATCATTAGATTGCTTTTTTGATGGCAATTTCGGCAATATGCCATACCTTGGGTAAAAATTCAACGGTTCATGAGTTATTGGGATTCTTATGAAAAAAAAGGTGGCGATGAGGACTCACATTTTTTTGAATATTTCAGCAGAAAAAGCCTTTTCCGAAAAAAATTTTTTTTTTCGATTCCGCAAATACGTAGTATTATAAGACTGTTTTCGGCTTGGACCAAAAATGTACAGGGTGTTTATAAGAGGATCATGAACTTGGACAACTCAAATTCATCAAAACTCAAGATTTTCAAATTAGAACCTATATTTTTTATTATTTCAGTCGTACAAAAATAGTGGGGGTTACTTCAGCAAACCCTATACCTAAAATGAATACTTCAAGAGTTATCGGGGAAGAACTTCAAATGAGGAAAAACCGCTATTTATAACTGTGGGAATAACTGTTTGTTACTTCCGTAAAACACAGAAAGAAAATAAAATTCGATGTTTGGATAACTAAATTTTACATTTCATGAATTTCAATTAATTTTTCGTTGGTATTGTTGAGAAATCCATAAACCAATACAATTTTCAATTACGAATAATTCATTACAATTCTTGATATGTCAAATTCAGTTATGGAAACATCGAATTTTATTTTCTTTCTGTGTTTTACGGAAGTAACAGACAGTTATTCCCACAGTTATAAATAGCGGTTTTTCCTCATTTGAAGTTCTTCCCCGGCAACTCTTGAAGTATTCATTTTAGGTATAGGGTTTGCTGAAGTAACCCCCACTATTTTTGTACGTAGAATCGACTGAAATAATAAAAAATATAGGTTCTAATTTGAAAATCTTGAGTTTTGATGAATTTGAGTTGTCCAAGTTCATGATCCTCTTATAAACACCCTGTACATTTTTGGTCCAAGCCGAAAACAGTCTTATAATACTACGTATTTGCGTAAACGAAACAAAACAATTTTTTTTGGAAAAAGGCTTTTTCTGCTGAAATATTCGAAAAAATGTGAGTCCTCATCGCCACCTTTTTTTTCATAAGAATCCCAATAACTCATGAACCGTTGAATTTTTACCCAAGGTATGGCATATTGCCGAAATTGCCATCTAAAAAGCTATCTAATGATGCAATAATATACTGGGTGTGCCATTTGAAATAAGGAAGTGGTAGTCTGTTTCCGGTATAACCGGAAGTTGTAGAGATCTGAAATATTTTAATAATAATAATTTAATATTTTAGGGAGAAAGATCATTGTCTCAAACCCCAATATGCAAATTTTCAGCTCAAAATTATGATTAGTTATCCAGAAACGTCTAATAGGCCATCGAGTTTGGGACACCCGATATCTTGTTTGGGTTGAGTGAAAATCGTCAGATGGATTCGAATCGACATGAAATTTTTAAATCACTTGTGAAATAGCAAAATAATTCTTCAGTCTTCAGTCATGCGGTTCGTATTATAAGATTAAGGGTGATTCAAAAAATTTTTCTGGTAGAATTTCTACTAAGAATCTATCCATCTCATTTCACTCGAATTTTGAGAGTAGATGACTATTATAGATGAAATGAGTTATCCAAGATTTCTAAGATATTTATCTTTGGCAGTTCTAAAAATTAATACTCAATACTGTAAGAATATTCAACATCATTGATGTTAGTAGTTTCAAAAAAATGATGTATGAGAATATTCCATTTCAATATAAAACTAAGAAATCCATATTTTTGAGTAAAATTGCGTGATTTCAAATTATAGGATCTATGTGATCATTGGTTAGACTATTAAACATCTACTTCTATCTCATTACGGGTTGAATACACTCAGCGATATCATGTTTATGACATTTCGAAAGCTTGATACTATTCACGTTTCTCATAACGATAAAATTGATATTTTCATGGTAACTTGTGTATATGACAAGCCTCAAGTGAGTTGCAGATACAGGTGATACAGATCTGAATTTGATAGGTCTATTGATTCAATCCTGCTGTTGGAATGACCGTAAATATTATTCATAAACATCTCGTGACGTTATCTGCAGACATGGTTTTTTTGCCAATATCTAATTAACTTGGAGAGACAGTATAATTTTCTTCATTTTCCAATAATTTATTCGACTATATTGAAATGCTAGCTTCAACCCACAGCCTTTCTCGAGTTCTGATATCTGATAACTGTTCTTCCCGCAGAGATTGTCTATCATCTACTGACGCAACACGTTGGTTAAACATTTTTGTCTCATCGAAAATCCAAAATTCAACACAGTAACACTCGTAATGAAAAAAAATAAAAAGTTGTTACTTGAATATAATGAGCGAACAGACTGATTTGTATATTTCATTTAATTCCTCATTCTTTCAATACAAAAAACTCCAAAAAATACAGTTCCTTCTGTACTTTATAAACATCAATGCTTTTATAATTGATGTTTATCAAAAAGTAACACCCAGGCCATCGGTGCCCTAGCAGGTTTGGGGTTTAGACTACGCGAAAGCTTGACAGCAGTCCGAACATTAGTTTGTGAGATCTTGCGTTGTGAGTGTAGCTACTTGTGTATGATGAAAAAAAAAAAGAATTTCGTGTGCTGCTAAAGTATTGCTTTTTGAAGGGAAGAAATACAGTTGAAATCTTGATGAAGAGTTTCCGGAGTCTGCACCAGGAAAATCAACCATCATTGATAGGTATGATTTAAACGTGGTGAAATGAGCACCGAAAACGGCGTACACAAAAAAGAGGCTGTCACCGACGAAAAAATAAAAAAAAGTTCATAAATTAGTTTTGAATGACCGCAAAGCGAAGTTGATCGAGATAGCAGACATTGTGAATATATCATCTGAACGTGTATAGTATATCCAAAGTCACTTGAACTAGTCTATAAAAACCCTTGGCCAGATGACCCTCTGAAATGGATAACGCGATCCGCTAAATACAGGGGTTTATTTGAAATTATTTTTAGGCAATAAATTCACTAGCCCCAAAGGAATTTCTGTAAACTTCGACAACCCTTGAAAAATCGAAATATTCTGGCTTCCTCCAAGTGCCTTTGGATATACTATATATCATATCATGCACGAATATTTGTAGATGAGAAACCAGTGTGCAAAATAGGTGCCGCGCGAGCTCAAAATCGATCAAAAGCACAACGTGTTAATGATTCTGAGCAGTGTTTGAAGCTATTTAAGTACAATAAACCTGAATTTTTGCGTCGATATGTGACAATGGATGGAACATGGTTCCATCATTTCACTCCGGAGTCCAATCGACAGTCAGCTGAGTGGACTGCACACGATGAACCGAATCCAAGGATTCGGTTTCACATAACAACTGTCAACAAAGTTATTTGACAATTCTGATATTTCAAATGAAATGGTTATGAAAATACATTTATCAACATGATAAATGATTTACGTAGTAGGATCGAGCCAGAATTGTCAAATAACTTTGTTTACAGTTTTATGTGAAACCATCACTTGAGTTTTTGAATTATGTAAAACAATTTCTCCAGACATTGCCAGTTGTACGCTATGTAGAGTGTTGTTATCAGTATGATTATGTAATTAATAGGACGTTATCTATCTAAGGATTTAGGTTTTTATAAAAAAATAAGTGGTTTCACATAACAACTGAACGAAGTAACAAGTTACTTGACAATTTTGGCACCAGCCTACAACTTAAACAAAAAAATAAAAAGGAAGTTCAAATTTGCATAGCTAGACTCGATACTTTTGTAGAGTGTGATACATTGTTGAAATCATAATTTTGTTCTTTATCACCTCACAAGGAAAACCAATATGGCGACCATATGAAAAAAAAATTGACTATCGCGTCTCTGAAACAATGGAAAGCAGAAAAATCGGACGACACCATTAGAATCTCTATATTGGATAATAGCTACAAACCGAATTTCGTGAAGTTATCTCATGAAACAAATGAGTTATACAGAAAAAAAGAAAATCTCGATTTTCAGTTTTTGGAGATATCTCGAGAAGCATTGGAGATATTTTGGACTAATCCCTAAATAACGCAACTTTTTTGTAATTCAAGCCACCCTATATGTAGTGCCCCTCTAAATAGTTATAACCCTGTATAATCTTAATCTTAGTGCTTTTTTTTTAACGAGATCAATATGTCATGGAATATTTTTCATTGAAAATAGGTATAGTTGTAGAATAGCACCGTGGTTAGTGAAATTACTATTAGGTAAACACCTCGTATTATACGATACGGTATGAAATTCTCGAACTAGATTTTGTTTTTCTAATTCTCTCATGTTCCATTCAAAGAAAACCCATTTCGAAATAAACAAAATGATGCCAATCCCTATATTGTTCGAGTGACATTTATCTAACATAGAATAATTCAGATGTTCAAAAGGTAATTGAAACTGATCAAATCCTCACGAGAAATGTTATCACCAAAAACCTAAATCAATTTTCCCCTGAATATGAATCCTGCTTGCGTCCAGCATGAAACTTGATATATCAATCATCCTTTAAGATTGTATCTTTTTTCCAAACAACCCCAAGAAATACTGCCCTGATATCAGTTTACCTAGTTTTACTCTCTCAGTTTTCTCGTTACTCCCAACACTCCACCAATAATAAGCTGATCCCTCCTCATCAATTAGATACGTAAGGAGCATGCGTTTGATGAGTTTCAAACGTAGAAATGCGTTTATTACCCCACCATCCACCTGAGTAACTTTCAGTTAGCTCTCAAAGTTTGTGCGATATTTGTGGGTTAGATAGAAATTTTGAAACCACTCAACATTTTCCGATGCAAGATACGTCTTATACTACCCTGCTGCACATCCCAGGCGCAGACGATGAATTGATCACTTTTGAGGAACTGAGACCTGTAAAACACAGCAGCTTTGAGCAGAGTTATGAAAATACTTTCTACGACTCTTCTTGCTTACATCAGTGAGTATCAAATTCTTTTAACCTAGTAAACATTAAAACAGTGGAATGTGAATTGACTACTAAGGATTAGTTTTGTAGCGCTCAAGAGCTCCGGGCGCAAATTCGGTGTTTTCTTGAAAGTTTTGGAAATATTCTGTTTCAATTCTTTATGGATTTTCAGGTGAAAGTGCAGGCCTTTGGATCATTATCCATTTTGGAGATTTGTTGTTTGTTATTGTTTGTATTTATATTTATGTATCAGGTCCTATTCGTTCACCCGGCCGTCTGTAGACACGATAACTCTCGAAAAATAGAGCTTTCTATAACAAGAGCGATCAAATCATGTGGAACTTTTCGTTTTCCCGAATCAATTTTGAGATATAAAAATTCATAAAATATACATATCTAGATTTTAATTGTACAAATCAGTGAAAAACATAGAAATAATGAGATTGACTGAAGGAGATCGTTCTTGTTATAGGAAGCTCTATTTTTCTGTCAACCGTTGAAACCATAGAAATATTGAGACTCCTAGATGAGAAAAGATTTTTGACCAGTTTCAATAATTTATATTGATATAAACCACATTATGTTGTGAGTATATTTTTGAAATCAGTGAAAATTGAGTTTTCAAAAAGTGCCACACAAATTTAGTAACATAGCTTCGTAATTAAAAATTCTGCATAGAGGACGAGCACGCAACTGGATTCTACGTAAAATGGTGGCCTCTATAATGTTTTGATTTCAGAGCTCTATCATCAGTTTTAACGGAGATAATTTTTTTTTGGATACCACCATTTTTATATTTTTCGCATATAACTAGAAAACAAATAGAGGTGGTCAAAAATGCATACTAACCTTGTTAGTTTATCAGAAAAAAAGATTCTTTCCTGATTCAAAAATTCTCAAAGGGAATTTCTCCAAAGAATACTAAAATTCAAGTTATATCAATTTCTTTCATAATATGTTTATGTTCGAATTATCCTTCACAACCATTTTCAGTTTGATGATTGATAACCACTTTTTTTATACAATTCACAGGAATCCTTGTTCTTCCGGTATATATGAATCTGACCTAACAGAGACGTCTCAACATTTGGATGTAAATGATCTGCAAGATGTTGAAACCACTATAAGCTGTGGAAGTCGAAAAAGAAAAGCTTCAATTAAGTAAGTGTTGAAATTTCCTAATACAAGTGAAGGAGCAATCTGAAACTGTATGATAACTTGAGACCTTGACCATTATTTTTCTGGATTATATTCCTAATTGACGTAAGAATCTGTTCTGAATCGATTATTGAAAACCTACCATGGACTGAAAACTTGATTAGGAGTTAGGTCATTCCATTCGTTATCATATTGGATTCAAATATTTTTTGATCATATTTTTGCCTTAATAATACAAATCCCATATTATCGAATATTTCAATATTTGCTTTCAATTAAATTTTTCGTTTTTCATTAAAATTGAAATATTTAAATAAGCCAAATGTTGATATATTTCCATTTGATACAATCAATGTGGAGAAGATTGATTTCATATTAATTTATGTTGTATATAAGATAAGGTATTTTACTATGTTTGAAATAGACTAATCGAAAAGCAATATTTCAGACTTTTTTTTAGGAATAATTAAATCTAATTGTCTTATATTTTTGAATTTTTGAAGATTCCATTCCAATTTAGGAATATATTACCCAGAGTTCGAATCCCACTCTAGATGTCAATTTTCGTTTCATATTTTCAATATTTGAATAAGGCAGCAAGTACCAAAAGACAACTGATGATACTTGTATTATTTTACAGCGTCACTTGTTGAATTATTCCTTATATGTGCATTTATCAGCTCGTATCATTCCTAGCAGGGTTTTAAAACATTTTCTTCCAGTCTGTATTTCTGTATATAAACGTCTGGAATCGGTCAAGAAAAAAAATTTCAGCACCCCTTGGAAATTTCAGAATTCACGTTTTGGAATGTATAGAATCCATGAATAGAATTAAAAAATCCATATTTCAACTGAACTGAGCTTTTCTTGGAAATTACAAGGGAAAAAATCGGTTGCTATACATGATTCTTTCAGCTCGAAAAGATGATCCATGAAATTTTCAAGCAAAAATTTATGGTAACAAATTCAAAAAAATCATTCATCAGAAAAAGAACAACACATAATTATATAACAGGAAAAATATTGCTACGATGATATCAAATACGATATTTTTTACACCATTAAAAAATTTTATATCTATAATTTTAAATAATTTTCGGGAGTCTACGTTGAAATAGAAAATGATAATCATAATATGAACTTTACAATGTTTTTTCATTGATCTTCAGCATATGATTTTTTGGTTAAGAAAAAGACCTGCCTAAATATACTCACACATTACGTAATGTAATGTTTCGACAGTATATCAAACTTCATACACGTTCAGCCCGAAGAATAATATCACATATTAATTGGTGAAGCCAAACAAATATGCAACCCCATCACTTCACATCTAAATCATTGCTTCTGAGAGTTATTGAATTAAATCAATTAGAGTAAATTAATCAATATTAGCGCAACAAATTTCACATAAACTCCACTTATAAGATTTCAATTCTGTTTTCTGAAGTTCGTTTATTTCATCTGAAAAAGAAACGGTTATTGGAAAAAACAGTGATTGTTCTTTTATCGTAGAAACATAATGATAAGCAGAACGTTATGAATTGACTACAAATTTCCAGTCGGGAAATTTGTCAGATTTCTTTGAGAGGTTTCTCTCAACAAATATTGTTGAAAGTTTTAGTGCTTTCTCATTCATCCAAAATTTCAGAAAATTAGTGTTTCGGCAGCTGAATAATCGGATACATTTGTTTATATATCTTATTATTCACTAACTTTTATGATTTTCATAAAGTCAAGTTTATGAAACCCCCCGACAGATGTTTCGTTCTAACATTGATATTATCAAATAGATTAAGAAAGTCAGACAATACTCATTTACCTAACAATCTTATGGATATTGCTATATAAGTACATATATGGTTTTTTGAAACACTATTCGGTAGAATTATATCAATTACTTTAGCATAGTTTATTAGCGATTTCAACAAATATTGACCAAGATTATTTAATCCTTCATTTGACAGAAAATCTTGCATAAAAAAAGTGATTTATCATATGATAACAATCGAATCGAATTAATTCATAAATATTCATGAAATTTGAATTGATATATTAATTATTTTGCGACCGTGAAAATTCAAATTCCGATAATAAAATTGACCACATTTAACTTTGCAACAAAGTAGTCTATTCAGAAGAAAAATCTTCGGAAAAATCTTATGTGCTAAATCTATTAGATATCAACTTCAAGAGCAAGTAGGTATATGTATAATTAATAGGTATAGATACAGGCAGACCCACATAAAACAGTTCAGGCATTCTCTGAAAGAATGCATAAATCCTAAAATAACGAATTATATGATTTTTCTAAGTATGAAATCAATCTTTACGTAAGGAATAATTTTCAATTATGGCGGTGGCGAACTAGTTTTTATGCAGATTCTTGATTAAATTAAAAAAAAATTAAAAAAATAATAAATTTTCATCATTGAAAACAATCAAGAATCATCCTAGAATGCTCATTTCAAATAAAAAATAATAAAAAATTTCAAGGGGCTGTTTTGTAAATACATATATACTTTATACCTACATGGTTAATGTCTTTTCATTTTTTTTAATGGCACTTTTTACTTGTTCATTCTATATCTCTTCTCTGGTTCTATATATTGATTTATCTGAGTTTTAATCTTTTTATTCATTTACTTCTGTTTTCAACCATACGTTCTCAACTGCTTCTACTTTCTTTCTTTGTAATATTATTATAATAGCATAAATTTTTATTATGGCATAACATATGATTACTTACAGACAACTATTGATTCCGGAAAAAGTTCCTCCCAGAGCGAGACTCGAACCTGCATCATCCGAATCATTAGTCCAGTGCTCTACGAACCAAGCTACCGAACTTACAAGGAGAGGTAGTTTTTCCGGAATTAAAAATTGTCTGTAAGCCATCAAATACTATGCTTTCATAATTAATTTAAGACGGTAAAAATCAATTTCTATAATTAATTTTTATTTATTTATTCTGCCTTCAACTCTGCGTGTCTTTTTACTTCTACTCTCCGGTTTTTTTAATATTTACGTCTGTTTTCAAATATTCTTCTCGCTATCTTCGATTTTAATTCATGAAGTTTCTTTCGCTTCTGTGTCTTTTCAACCAAATCTTCTTATCTTGAGGCACTCAATCAAATTTTAGCTTTCAGAAATTAATTCTGAATGGCATAACATAATATTTTGAATTTCAAGGAAACATAATTATATCATAATGTATTAAAAAAAAATTAAACATGAATGATCTTAAATTTTGGGAATTCGAAAAGTAATATTAAATTTCTATTGAACTTTTGAATTTTAACATTAATTCAATTTATTCAATATTAATAAAAGAAATAAAACACTTGACTATACGTTCCACAATTTTAATAAAAATAAATAATGTAATGATGTTGACATGCACGTTTCGGGTTTCATCCCATTATCAAAACTAAATATAAAATATACACACAAGTACATATAAATTCTACGTGACAGATGTTAAAACCGGAGACAGGCGAAAATCTAATTGATCGTTCACAATTGGGAGATTTTGTTTTTGAGCTGAAGATATTTCCAAAAACTCCAAGAGATCCAAACGTTTACCTTTGTCACCTCTGTGTAAAATTTTTGTTTTATTGAAATCTATAAAATGATTGGATTTTTATTCAATTTCTGACTTCACATTCAATTCCTGTTTTTCAATGAGATTCTGAAATATGCCATAATAGTACAGTACCTATTGTGAAACCTCAAAAAAAATTACAAATTCACCTATCCTTCAATATATTATTCACGTATTCAAATTTCAGGCAAAACCATAGTGAAATAGAAAAACGAAGAAGGGATAAAATGAACACCTATATAACAGAGCTTTCATCGATGATTCCAATGTGTAGTACGATATCCAGAAAAGTGGATAAAATCACGGTTCTTAGGAGGGCCGTGGAGTATTTGAAATCTATTCGTGGACCAACCCAATCCTACACAGAATCTCATTTCAAACCTCCGTTCATAACAGACCAGGAACTCAAACATCTTATTTTACAGGTAAAAAATCTCATTGGAGTTGAAGCCTCAAAGCCTATGAAAAACTATCTTGTGAATTGGTGAAATAAATATTTTATATAACTTCTGCTAAACAAATGAAAATCAAATCGAAAACAACCAAAATCAATTCTTGTTACGAATGAAATAATTACGCTCAATCAGAATAATACATCAGTAACATGACAACAGAAACTTTTTGTGTTCGTTTCCAAGTTGGTATCTCGGAATCGCCATCCGTCATGACTCATGAAATTGATAAAATAAATATAAAAAAGCACGACCATCACAGAATCCATATCGGTTAATTCTGTGTTTAGTATTGAGTAATCGACAATTTTGAGAAATTGCCCGATTTTGTTTGCGTTTTCAAGGTGGATACAGCGGCACCTAGGATTCGCCATCTATGACGTCGTGCCATTGCTAAAATAAATATACTATAGCACTAACGTAGAAAGCGACGCACTGATTGAAACTAGTATTTTAACATGAAAACACTTCTCCACGAATAGTAAAAATTGGTTGTACTACTTATACATTAATTGCGAATAATATTGAACAATAAAGACGTAAGCTACGTTGGTGGATCAAAAAAAATATCTAAATCGTTGCCAATAAAGAAACTGTCTATTAGAAGAACAGATCCGAACAAGATATCCCAAATTTTGTACGAATTTCAGTTCATTTGATGCGAAAAGTAACGCTCACTTACAGAGTATCTAAATCGTTTAGCTCTTGGGAATAAAAGTTTCTAATGATCTATGTCAAAACTCTCATCTTTTGAGTACCGGAGTGATCTTAAAGTTGTGTGGTCATCAATTGCTATAATGATATCCAACCTCCATTTGGGTGAGGCGCACTAAGAAGACGACGGTCATCAAGAAGAAGCGTCCCCAAAAAAGCATCAGCACTATCCACATGAGTTCTATATGTATTATTCATAAAGATAATAAATAATATGGGATCCAATATCGAACGTTTAGGAAACCCAAATTTAATTTTCTCCTCGAAATTTTCTGTGAACGCTGATAATATACGAATTGTATGATAATTTTTTGGATTTTTATGATCCTATTTGTAAGTAAGTAATACTTTCGCTATTTTAAATTTCTTGGAATGATGCCTTCCTCAGTTTAAAACAACACTTACTTGTTAATGATTTTCTCTCATATGGAAATTTTTTAGAATTTTATGTTTTGACGTCAAAATTACACAAAATTTAATCGTACGTACGTTAAGCCCTTTCAGTTGAGATTCTGGATGGTTCCTCCATTATATATTATAAATTAAATTAATAAAATAAATCTTCTAATTTCTTTTTATCTTTGACTTCTTTTAGCATATCTGCATTAAGTCTCCGTAGATGACTCATCTATATCGTATGTATATTACTAGTGAAATGAATTCATTTATCTTATATCGCTTCATTTCGAAGCTATTTGACCATTAAATTTGCTCCGTTTTGGTTATGTAATAAAACACATTGCACAACTCAAATTTCACTACGTAACGCATTTTTCCGGAGAATGCAGACACTGAAAGAACATAAACTTAACCAAGATAACCGGCAATACTGCTTCTATATAGGATGGAAATATTTTTGAATCACTAATTTCGACCAAACACAACAAATACCAGTAAAAATTTTCACTTAAAAGGCATTGTTCACAAACCAATTTGATAGACGTTGAGTGGTTGCCAATAGTATAGTGTGGAACAAGTGGGGAAAGTCCAACTTTTCTCCCGAGTGATGGAAGTTTGTGACACGAACCTGAAAGGCGAAATTAGTGATTTAAAAAAACTACTATCCTATATAATCGAAGTATAATTTCCCATATATAAAATCATGTCTGTATGCCTCTCCTCGTTATCTCGAGAATTATACAAATAATTTATACTGGCTATTGCTATGATGAGACCAAAGCAATTTTTAGTGATATTTTTCTGACCATAAAGAAGCCAAGAACACAACGTTGTGTTCATTTTAGGCAATCGTATATGAAACTTAGAAGTGTGATACATGTGTGATAATGCATCATTAATATATTAGTGTGCTTACATAACTCGCGCTATGCACTCGTTTGTAACTTAAACACTCATGAAGTGATGATGCCCTTATTCTACTCGTATAGTAAATAACTATTATAAGATAGTTAAAAAAACTATCTTAAAACTGAAACTTTAGCATTTGACAACAGCAAACAATTCTTCAGTCCACAAAGCATCAAAACACTATTATAAAGAAATAAGTTCTTTAAGAATAACAAAGGATCTGATTATAACAGACTAATACATTCGCAACCTATTTTTTTAATTTAAACTCGGAGGTTGATTCTAGAAGCTATGATTTCTAGGTCATAAAATCTGAATCTATGCCTTACCTTGTTTCTGTTGTCTATGTCTCTCTAGAAAATTACAAATTCGTCAACTTCAGTATGGTTAAATCATTCCATTTCAATGGAAGAAAATTTGAAGAAAAAGAGAACTGTGAGAGTCTAACACATTTCATTTATTTTAGGTTGCCGAAGGCTTTCTTTTCGTGATTGGTTGCGATAGAGGGAAGATACTCTATATTTCAGAATCTGTTTCAAAAGTTCTATACTTTTCTCAGGTAAGCTTTTCAATTTCAAAAATTTTCTAGAATATATCATTTGGAATTTCTATTTCATTATTATTCAGTATTATTAGTAGCCATTAAGAAGAGTTGAGTAATCTTGTTCCTTTGAAACTGTATGCGTTGAAAGTATATTGCCAGCTCCTGTATAAAACATGAAATGCGAAGCATTTAAGAAACTATTCAATATAAGCACAACATGTTTGAACAGAAAATGAAGACTACTAGGGTATCCAACAGGCAAAAAAATTGAAGCATGTCATTTGAATGAATGGACTTATATATTATTTTTTAAAGGTTATCTTTTAAAAGTTGCTGTGTCTCCCAGAATACCTATAGAGTGATCCGTTAATTCAGAGGAGACTTGAAAACTTTTCGACAATTCAATAAAAAATATTTCGTACAATTATCTCGAACAGTTTTCAAGATATGATCTTTAGTTTCAACTATGATATCCATGCAATTTGTCGAAAATTGTGGCCTATGCCAATGCCATGGAGGATGACAAGCGGGATATTTCGAAATAAGAAATTCATGTAGATTACCTATAAGTATGATTATGATATAAAAATTTGGAATTTTAATTTGACAAAAAAGGGTGGTATCGTATTTCACCACTTTCGGACCAGCCTGTAGAGTCAAAAATAATTTGAGCTTATTGTCGATTCTGTCAAAATTTGAATATTTCTCCTAGCCCAAAATTGATCAGTCGATAAATTTTGGGCTAGGAGAAATATTCACTCTTGATTAACCCTGTATATGGATGCTTAATTTAATATCCTGGATAAAATTATTTTTACATGTTTTTGTTGTTTCAGAATGACCTACTCCGTCAAAGTTTATTTGACATTGTTCATCCAAAAGATGTTGCCAAAGTGAAGGAACAACTCTCATCTTCCGAACATAATCCACGAGAGAAATTCATGGGAAGTAGAAGTAAGAGAACATTTAAGAATTTAAACGTGGTCTAGTTGGTTTTTCATTTGACGTATCGCTTACAATTATGATGGTAGTCAGTAAGTATCTTCTGAGGTTTTTAGGTTGTAGATTGTAACTGAAACTAGTTCGGGGAAAATCATAGTCAAATACTACTCAATGCTGGATTTTTCGAATTGGTTTTCAGCGTCGAGTTACATTCTGCGAGCGAAAAACCTCTAAAGATGCTTACTGTAGTAGTAAATGAAAAGTCAAGTGAAAAGCTTACTAGACCTCGGCTAAAAAGCTTTGAATTTTCCAATTCTGTTTTCTGTTAAGAGGGAACACCACCACGTGTCTGCTCAGCTCAAAACGAAATCATAAATTTTTCCTCTCACTATTTTTATGAGGTTTTCACATGATTTCTTTGAAAGATAATCTACATTGTAGAATGACAATGCACTAATATAATTAATAATAATTAATAAATAATTCAATATTTTTGATATTCGTGGAAAACAACCAACAAAAATTATCACAAAAGAGGTAAAACTATAATTTTGTGAAAAAATAATCGATTGTCATATAGTGCTGCACTCTTCTTATCTTATATGATTCGTAAAAAGAAAGAATATTATGTGAATGTACAAACTTCGTAAACCATACAAAGTTCTGCCATCGCAAGAGTGCCAAAGGGGAAATTGATGGATACCTAATTTAAACTGATGGGCGGAAAGCCATGTGGTGTTATTCCCCCTGTGGGGGGGAACACCACCACGTGACTGCACAGTTAAAAACGAAATTAGATATATTTCTTCTTGAAAATCACCGATTTTTATGTGGTTTTCACATAATTTCCCCAAACAATCATCCACATGGAAGAAAGTAAATGTTTTCAATTTGGGAATGAGAAATAAATTTGTTTACTAAAGTTTGAGTGATATGCGAAAAGCTACTTGGTGGTAATTCCTCTTAAAGTTGTAGTTCTCGTCACCAGACACTACAAGTTACACCGTCGAAAGAGAATCACGTTAATATCACGACCACATCGATTTCTTATTTTCAAACTCAAGAGCCAGTTTTTCAAATTTTCAATAGCGATGTTTTCGATTTTTCTCAGATAATTTAAAATGTCTTATTTGTTTCACCAATTTTGAAGAACCCCTCAAGAGGAAAAGGGACCAATTGATTCAAAATAATGGCTTCTAAATTTTGGATTTTTCATCTTCGATTGATATGATTTATACAATTTTAAGAGGAGACTGAGGTGGGTTGATACATTTTTCACAAAATTGTTGATGAAAAATGTTTAACATTTTCAACATTTACCAATCCATTTATGTCAGAGTAGAATTTGAGGACTTCGTTTGAACGTTTAGCAATATTTAATAACTGAAAATGGAAAATTCAACCTTGATTATGAGTTATTAACATTATCGTTGAAAAGTGTCTCATACCCCCTATACATGGGAGGCTTGATACACCAAAAGGGAGGTTTGATATAATACGAAATAAGGTAGAAGCAATAATAAGAGATCCATATTTTATTATCATAACACTACCTAATTTCTACATAAATCGCAACTAAACATTTTTATTTTACTACTGACCCTTGCACAGGCTGAATGGCACTCCATTGTCTGATGAAAATGACGACCCAGCTTGCATCTACTGCAATTCATTATTTTCGGCTTTTATCAAAATCTGGATCTTTTTTCTCGTCCTCAGGATCCAAATCATCAAACACTCTTTTTGTTGTTTTTGCATTTTTTAAAATTTTTTTTTAGGTGAGATTTAATGTACCAAACCTCCCTAGAAGACAAATTTGGAAGAAATAGGCCAGGAACATAATATATTATGATATTCGATTGAAGATCTGTACTAGTGGTGTCTTCGTTCTAAATGAAATGCGCAACAAGAAAAAAGTGATGAATTGCGTTAGTTTTTGTTGACAAAGAGATATATTGTTATGCAAATTCTTACATCGAATATGTAAAAAACACAATTTAAGCTTAAAAACTCTTTTTCGTGACGCGATCGTTGGTATATTTCAACAGACACTACTTTTATTGAGGCACTGCACGCGATTACAACTTCTTTTAAGAACCGAGTCGGGAAATTTGAATGTGTATCAAACCTCCCCTTATATACCCCCCTCCCCAGCCTTCCCTATATTGTTTTTGTAAAAAACTGTTATCAAAAGGATTAGATTTCATTTCTTTGGTAAGAGTCTTCACTGATAAGATAATTTCTTCTTCTTCTTCGTCAGCCTTCCCTCATCCACTCCTGGATGAAGGCCTCTTTCATGTTCCTCCATGCTGTCCTGTCCTGAGATATCTAAAACGATCTATTTAACACATATTGTTTTATTTCATCAAGTCATCTTCTTTGTGGTCTTCCTACTCTGCGTTTCGTCATTTTTGGTCGCCAGTGTGTTTCTTTATCTGCCCATCTAGATTTGTCTTATCTGCAACACGCGCTACGACATCCCAATAAATCTTGAAAGGAAAGTTTTCGATGCCTGCATATTACCGGTAGCGACATATGGCCTGGAAACAATGGCAATAACTAAGAAGACCGCAAACCAGCTGAGGGTGATGTAGTGAGCGATGGAACAAACTATGCTCAATGTCAGTCTTAGAGACAGAAAAAAGAATGAAGAAATCAGACAAAGAACCAGAGTCGTAGATATTAGAGCGCGTGTTACAGAATAAGAAGATTTACCACTTGAAAATTCAACTTACGATATTAGGTATCATACTAAAGAATACTTTTGGAAACCTTGCACATATACTAAAAAATGCGAACATCCCTATAAATCTTAAACGTAAAGTTTTTGACTCCTGTATCCTACCTGTTGTCACATACGGGATGGAAACCGTAACTCTTACAGTTAAAAGTTCAAATAAACTAAGAGTAGCACAGAGGGCAATGGAACATGCTATGCTCAACATATCATTGAGAAACAAAACCAGGAACAAGGAAATCAGGGAGAGAACCAAGGTCAGGGATGTCATGGAGGAAATAGCGGTCAAAAAGTGGAGATGGGCTGGTCACATAGCCAGACAAAACATCAGCAGATGGAAACTAAGATTACTACAATAGAGACCTCGTGAGACCAGGAGAAGTAAAGGCAGACCACAACGAAGATGGGTGGACGCGACATCCGAGAGGTAACAGGTAGAAATTGACTGAGTCAGACCAGAGATAGACGAATGTGGAAGATTATGGAGGAGGCTTCCATTCAGGAGTGGATGGTGAATAGCTGAAAGAGAAGAAGAAGAAGAAGACTAAAGAATTGGCTCTATCTAACTTCGAATGGAAACAAGAAATTGGTTTTTTCAGCTATCAAGTAATACTGAGTCCACAGAAAATCGAATTATTCCTATAAGTTCTCTGCAAATCTGCCATCCGACTATTTATTTCATCTTATTCCTCGTAAATATTTGTAAATTTCAATGATGTTTTTCTCTTCAGTTTCTAGGTTATGCCCTGGAGCCCGAAGATCATTTTTCTGTAGAATGAAACGAAACATTACAGCTCAAATACAAGACAAAGCTAATAGTCCGGAGGAGAATGATGAGGAGAATCGCATAACAGGTGCACAATTTTTTTTGTGAAGTTCAATACATCAAGTCTCTCAGAATCTATGTTAACATACAGAGAGTAAAAAACATATTTCCTATTTTGCCTAACAACAGAGCGACAGGGTAATTCAATTGAAAGAAAAATATCATCATTTCATCATGAAGTAAATCAGAAACCTTTTTGAATTTTGTAGGTGCTGAATACTTGAGAAATTCAGATTATAATGTTAGGAAAGTATGAAGAAAGTGCCCATTTGGAGAAATTCTTCAGTTCACATCACACAGCCCAAGAAATTAGCAGTTTTCAGAATATAAGCATCTCCAATTAGCACATCAATAACGAACGCTTAAAAGCTCAGAACTTCATGTTACTGCTTTCTTCATTTATTTATTTTCACTATTGTTTGTAATCATAATCTATGCTTTCCGTCTCCTTTAAAGCCTATGGTCAGTATTTGTATGGTTAATCATCTCTTTATGCATATGTCGCTGCAAGATTAGATTTTTAATTAACATGCAGATGATTGCGATTATAATAGCTTTTGACTTCTCGCCATCGTTTGTTTCTCGAATTTTGGATAATCGTTCTCTTTTCCAGAAAGAAGATACGCAGTGATGCACTGTACCGGTTACCTGAAATCATGGCATCCTACGAAGATCGGTATTGATGAAACAGATATTGATATTGACGGAGATTCTTACAACGTATCTTGTTTGGTAGCTATTGGTCGTATAATGAACCATATTGCTTCAACTGCCACCGCATCCCAACAAAGAATAAACACCATGCCTATCCAGTTCGTATCCAAGCATACCCTGGATGGCAAGTTTCTCTTTGTCGACCAAAGGTGAGAAAACAGATTTTCACGTTAAAACACTCCTTTTTTGATGGGTGATAAGATGTCATATTATTATGAGCATAGAGTGGTGAACTGGAATGTCCCACATCCTAATTCTACAGTGATCTCTTAGTTCTCCTTCAAAAATTATTTATCGTATCTTCGAGAAATAATTTACGACTTACACATATTGGTATTTTCCGAGAAGCAATCGCGGGAAATGAATCAATAAAAGCAGTATCTTTCAATCTTATTAGGTGTACCTTTAACTTCGCTTCCGCCGAGGTTTTAATTTTCTGCTTTAATATGGAGAAATTTGTGGCTGAGGCTCATTGAATGCTCTCAAATACCTACAGTCAAACCGCTATTAGTGGAAGAATGTGCCGAGGTTGGTTTCAACGTTTCAAGAACGGTCGAAGACCAGTTTGACGGTGGAAGAGAGAAGATTTTCGCAGATACAGAATTGGAGGCATTACTTGATCAAGACTCGTGTCAAACGCAACAAAAATTGGCAGGACATTAGGAGTGACGCAGCAAGCCATTTCAGAACGCCTGAAGGTAGTAGAAATGATTCAGAAACAAGAAAATTTAGTGCCGTACTGGTTGAAGCCGAGAGATGTTGAATGGCGTTTGTTTGCTTATAAACAGCTGCTTGTAAGGCAAAGACGGAGGGGTTTCTGCATAGCATTGTGACTGGAGACGGAAAATGGGTTCATTAAGATAATTCCAAGAGCAGAAAATCATGTGGATATTCCGGCCATGCTTCCACGAATTTCATCATTTTTAACACTCGAATGTAATTTTTAATTTTTTTCTGGAAGACAAAGTTGTACATCTGCCAAATAGAAAACACTTTATTTTATATCCCGCAAATATTTAACGTTTGATTTTCCTTAACTTCTGTTTAGAAGGTCCCCACGGGACATAATCCTTAAATATTCTTATTTTTAGAGTGACCCTTGTGTTAGGCTTCCTTCCACAGGAATTATTAGGATGCAGTATGTACGAGTATTTCCACCCAGAAGACATTCCCATACTGGCAGAAACTCATAAAAGTGTACTCCAAACGATGGATAGATTCTTCACAAAACCCTACAGGTTCAAAACCAAGGTTGGCGTTTACGTCGATATTCAAAGTGAATGGAGAGCCTTCAAAAATCCTTGGACGAAAGAAATTGAGTATTTGATATCGAAGAATAATCTTGTGTAGGTGTTCTTTTTCAATAGAATTCACATGTTATTGAAACAACTGCTAATATGTTTTTATGAGTAATTACGTCGATATTTTCAGGGTGGATTGGGAAAATGTGGAGATAAATGGTTCAAGGCCACGAATAGAAAACTTTGATTTCATGAACGAAGGTGAGAATTAAAAAATGCTTTTCTCTATTTCAGTAACGTAATGAGTTCATTACAGTTCTTAAAACAGTGCTGTAATGAACTCATAGTTCACGAATTCAATGCGTGATTATAAACAATTTCAAAATTCGAAACGTACGATTCAAATTCAAATTCCGTAATCTGTCAATTTTCGTAGGATGTATAATCTGAATTTTTCATTGAAAAAATATAAGCATTCGATGGAGCGAAGAAAATTACATGGAAAAGGTTCTTTTATCCGAATACAAAAAATTTTCGTTTTCGAGATATTCGAGTTTTTGTAGTCACATGATGTCAGATTCATTCATCGCGAGAATCATCGATAACCTTAGAAGTTGTTCCAAAAAATCATTACTCAACCTCTTAAAACACTCTGTCAGAAATGTAGAAGTGTAATAGAAAAATACATTTTAACAATATACATTTATGCACTAAATTTCAATCTGGTGGCATTCACCGTTTAGAAGTTATGCGGAGAAATTGGAAGAAACTTTGGAAGGATTATATCTTCCTTAATATACATTTTGGGCCATAAGTTCACTCATCAAACTATATTCATTTTTCAATGTACTATGACCCCCAGACAGCTCAGTACATATTTTTGACTCACCCTGTACCAACCAGTATCACTTACTGAAAATGAGATGAGCCCTGAATTGCTGAAATCGGGAGCTTTTGAGTGCTTATTCAAAATCGTATTCATGTAATTTACTAAGAAAATTTAGCATGTAGTGTTTTGATTCCATATAAATTAACTCTTTCCAGCATAAGTCAAAACTTCTGATCCAAATTTCCTGATCATTGTATGCCATGAAAGTAGAAAATGACGTGATACTTTCAATACGTGGTACAGAGTGTTATCTGATAAGAGAAATTGAATTATTTTCCCTTGAAATTGTGATATAACTTGTTTTGTCAATGGACATTATCTACACTCAAAATTTCAGCGAAATCTAAAAGACAGATTATCTAATGAAAAAATTTCAAAAATTACAGACATTTGGGTGAAATGCTGTTCTTTTGGAACAAGTATTCAAAAAAGAATTATTAGATACTCGAAGTACTTCTCTCGTTCAAATAAGAACTTGGCATATCTCATTTTCATTACAATTCAGATCGTTTAACATAATTATTGAGTATTCAGGCATAGGTTCAATGAAATAATGAAAAAAACTTATATCATGTATGCAATACAAAATATTTTAATGCTTAAATAATCAAATAAAAATTGCTAGGAAGTTCAGGGTGAAATAGATTGAAACTGCTTGGTTATTAGATATTCAAATTCAAAAAAGTATTTTCTTGGATTTATCGAGCCTTCTCTTGTCCTGGAAAAAAAAAGAAGAACGATTTAAAGAAATTCAGTAGTAATCACTACATACGTCTCTAAGATACGGTCAACTGTTCCTTTTCAACCTAGTGGTACATTTAATTTTTGGATAATTAATCAAACTTGTGTCAAATACTTGTTGACTTTTTGTGTTTGACCTTTCAATGAGACAGGCTTTTCAGAACCTACAACACAAAAAAGTAAAAATAATTCATCAAACAGACAATGATAACTTTCCAGGTACTCTGCTGCCAACTTCTGACAGCACCGAAGATGGAATCATCAAGATAATGGAAGATGTAACAAAAAAGCCTCCAAATATAAAACAACAATCCGATGGAAATGATGAGGCTGCGATGGCTATAATCATGAGTCTGCTAGAGGTTGATGCTGGTTTAGGAGGACCTGTAGATTACTCAGGACTACCTTGGCCCTTACCTTAAAGATATTACTTATATTATTGTGACTGTAGAAATATATATTAGGAGTAATTCTACGCTAATTTCGTTATTTTAACGTACAGTAGATTCAAGTCGCTCAAACGAAACTATCAAATTAAATATAAATAAAACGGTAAATATTGCAAGTTTGAAAGCTCCAGCCGGTAACAGGTAGACACTTTCTTATGCTTCACAGTTTAAGATATCATATATTGAGAAAAAGCTAAAACAATTCATGTAGAAGCCGCTACATGAATTTAATACTTGACTGAATTTTTTTTTATGATACTTACTATTTTCCCTCCTTCAAAATATACAGAAGGAAATAATGAACTGAAAACAAGCTTAATTATATTAGAAACAATAACGAATTCTTTATTCAGTTCAAAACTATTTTTCCTTTGAATCTTCCGAAGGTACTTTAAGCGTTCAGTACCTTTTCCATAATCCAGGCGAGAAGGCTTCTTTTGGTCAAGACCGCTTCTATAGAAAGTCGCCTTCATAGGGAGCTTGAAGTAGCTCCGGTTCCATAAACATAATTCGTCTTTTAGAGAAAACTTTTTATTCGTAACTGTCAAGTTTCCTAGGTTTGACCAGGACCGCCGCCGGACATTTCAGCGCCCCGGCAAAATGAAATTTCGCCGCCCTGATTCCCCTAGTTCATACAGGGGCGGATCCAGGGGGGGGGCATGACCCCCCCCCCCTCGAGGACCTTATAAATATAAAAGTGTATCCTGAATTACCGAAGACTATTCACTCATTTAGTTTTTAATTTTTTTTTTGCAGTATTTAGCTTTAGTTATCTGCATTTCGTGTTTTATAGGTCCGATCGGGTTCCACTAAATGGCGTTAGAAAGATGAGATTTCGTACTACATAATCTTCTTCGACAGTTTTGTGATTAGTTTACTTCGTTTAGTTTGAGCGCGCGTTAAAGAAAAAATACGTTATATTTGAGTTTTTCTTCGATAAAGTCGAAAATGCAAGCCAAGCGGCTGAAAATTTAAATAATGGTTATGGTTTTGATACTGTAATAGACAATCATGCGCAATTTTGGTTTCGTCGATTCCATCTTGGTAATTTCTATGTCAAAGATGCATCACGCACTTGAGACCAATTGTCGAAAAGATCGACAAAATCATGGACATTATCGAGTCCTGTTTCCATTGCTCAAGAGTTGAAGATTGCACAAAAAACCGTTTGGAACCATTTGCATAAGGCTGGTCTCAAGAAGAAGCTAGATGTATGGGTACCAAATGAGTTACCGCAAAAAACTTCTTAGACCGAATTTCCATCTGCGAATCGCAACAAAATCACCCCGTTTTTGAAAAGGTTGGTGGCTGGTAATGAAAAGTGGACGACTCACAACAACATCAAGCGAAAACAATCGTGGTAAAAAAGCGGTGAGCCTACAAGCTGCTCCCCTAAGGCACAAATGTTGACTCGGAACTGTACTGTCAACATTTGGACCTTCTGAAGGGAGCAATTGCCCAAAAACTACCAATAGGAGAGAAATTGTGTTCCATGGAGACAACGTAAGTCCAAACACATCGATAGTGACTCGCCAGAGGTTCTTATGCATCCACTTTATAGTCCGGAACTAACCCCAAGTGCATCTCTTGCTGTCCATCGCAAACAATTTTGCTGGTGAAAAATTCGTTTCAACAGAGGCTTGTGAAAATAGACTGTCTTCATTTTTTTTGGCAATAGCGACAAGGGGTTCTATGAGAGAGGCATACAAAAAACCTTCAAAATGACAACAAGTTATAGAACAAAACGGCGCATATTCGACTCAAATTGGATCATTCTAACTGTGGTAATTGAAGAATTGATTTTATGCAAAAATAATGATATTTTTTCCATACCTCATATTTTTTTGTGCCTGAGTTTTCTCATGAAATAAATCTACATGTATTCATGAAATTGTTTGAACTTGTTTTTGTACTACAACAATTTTGGAAACTGAATATGATATGAATTACTAAAATACATCTTTCTTTGAAAAAAATACTTGACCCAGTAGGCACCAACAAAAAATTCCGCTATTTTGCTAATCGATATGAGCCGTGACTTTTTATGGCCCCCCCTCAGACATCGCCTAGATCCGCCCCTGAGTTCATATGAATTTTCTTTAAATATCCTCTGTTATTCCTCTCCGGCATATTTTCAATTTCCTATGAAATCGTATTTTTTAACTTTATCCTTGATGAAATTTATCGAACGACGTTTTGTCTATTTCATAAAAAAACGCCCTACATTGTACGTAGGACACTTGACTATACATTCACAATTTTCGATAATATATATTTTTATTAAGAAATGTGAAACGTATAGTCAAATGTCTTATTTATTTTCTTTTATCAATAAAAGAAATCTCATCGGACTATCCTTGAAGCAGACGTTTTCGAAACTTCAATGATATCTCCTGCTGTTCTCAACATTTTTCCAGTGGCATAAAACCTCAATTTCAGTCTATTTTTCTTTCTTAGAAGATTTGTTTAATAAAGCACCATCTTCCGATAAAAAACTACATTAATTCTGTTGCACGAAGAACGTTTTATTCGGTTCTTCATTTTGAAACTAGAGGGCAGAGTAATACTCACACCCTCACTGGATCGATTACAACCACACCCTCTTTCTAAAGGAAAGAAATTTATAATGCTACTGCTACAATTCCTTCTTTCCACTTTTTGATCAGTCAGAGAAAAATAAAATAATTATAGCTTTGTAAACATCACAGTATATGTACAATAATTATTAAAACTATTTGCTTTGAATTTGAATTTGAAGGCAACAATTCTATGTCAAAAGATTTCAAATCCCTTTTTCTTGAAAACGGTGAATCTGGGAATCCCTTCGCAAATATGGAAAAATATGTTATTCAGTACAAAACCTTTGGTTTTCGCAATATTGCCTCAAAATTGGAACATATTGAGAACGAAAAATTCGTTTTGAAATCTATAATAAGTAATAAGAGTTTAGCTCGCCGTGCTTTGAAGCGTCAAACATGATGATCTCTCTCCGCCCACCTGAGCGTTTTGGCTCATTTTTCTTTACCGCACATTGTTTTCAGCTTTAATTCTGTATATCATGTTTTTTGTCACTTGCAGATCTCACTTCTTCTATATCACGAGTCCGGATAAATTTACATTATTACAAAAAGAAAGAAAAAAATTTTTTTTTTGTAATTGTGCATATGTTTTTGAGTTTGTATTTAAGCTATAAGGAGATTTTAAGTTAGATTGGATATTGATGTTTGAGAGGATTTATAGATAGGTTGAAGTGTAGGATAGGTGCAAAACAAGCCACTTGCGCTTAGATTGTCTGGCCCCCTCACGATTTGGTATTAGAGATCTTTTTCTATTGATTGTATCACATTTTTACTACACATATATAAATAAATTTAAAAATATTATACCAAATTGCATGTTTTTGATCTTTTAGCTCCAGAGACAATAAATAATAGGTATCCATCTTAAGTGTTGTAGTTTCAAAGGGCTCTTACTTTATCAAGAAAAATTCTTCTGAAAATAGTATATTCTAACACAAGTTGCAGAAAGGGCTCATATTCCAACACGAATGCGAAATTCGAAAACGAGCGACGAAGGAGCATTAAATTCGTGAATTATTTCGACAAAATCGATATAACACCACCAGAATCAAGAGAATTTGCAAATAATGTTGCAAATCATTTCACTTCATCCAAATTATATTATATTGACAATTATTGACGTTTGTTGAAATTTGATAGGATTGGAAGTCAGTATAGGCAACCACAAAACGAAAAATATATCTGAAAACGATGCTGTAATGATTTCATTACAGCACTGTTTTTAGAACTGTAATGAACTTATTACGATACTGAAATAGAGAATAGTAATTTACGTAACAAGTCCGGAAAATAGGGTTTTTTTGGACGAATAGACAAAATTCCAGGACGAGCGTAAGCGAGTCCTGGAAGTCTGTGAGTCCAAAAAAAACATTTTCCGGCGTGTTGCGTACAATATTTTTTCGGCAACCGTGTAGAATAACACTATCGCTGCTGCTTTCCATATTTTATTGCGATTGCGATCAAAAAACATGCAAATTTTTGACAACTAATTTCATATGAAGTGTCAGCCGTTATCTCGGTTGCTATGGATTCTATTATTCTTCTCCGGCCTAGTCCGGGAAGTACGTACTTACCGGACTAGGCCGGGAAATGCTACTTTCTCAGAGAAAAAGCGTCCGGGAAGTGAGCACTTCCCGGACGGTTGCCGAAAAATGTTATTTGCACACCCCTCAGTATTCAACCCTTAACTTTTTTACATTCATTTTCGGGAACAAATTTTTGTTCTTCTTAAATTATTATAGTGAAATCTCCAGAGGATTCCAATCTTTTCCCTAACGATTAATTCAAAGTTGGGCCGGCACACTTAATAACCTCCACTCCTGCATTTCAAATGAAACGGAAAAATCAACGTGGACATTACGCACACACGATATGACTCGTACAATAATGCGTTGTGGATATAGAGTCGCCCTCTGCTAATTTGTGACCGTTTCATACTGACTGAGTCCTCCTACAGGTCAATTTATTTCACACTAACGACTTTTTTATGGTGTTTCCAGTTTCGGTATGACATTTCCCCCGTTTCAAATGAGTTTTATTCTTAACCTAGGAATGGACGTTAATTTCTACCCCGATTCGATTTACGGTAGATTGCTGGTTGGGGTCAAATGTGGTAATTAGCTACCTGACCAATCAGTATGTGATTTGAAAATTTGGTTTCATCGCAACGTCAGATTTTTTTTTGATTTGAATCTACTATGAGGATGGCGATAGGGAATAATAGTAGATTACACTTGAGATGTCAAATTATTAGTGTATTCACTAATTAGATTTTGTTTGAGATAATTCTGGCGACTCAACTCGGCATGGGTCCCTTTTTTTCTCAAGATGACGCTATACAAACAACCAATTTAATCTAAAGGATTTTCAAGAGTAAGTGAGCACACCAGTGTTTTAGGCATCTTAATTACACCCCAAGGTAATAAAATGCATGCTTTTTTCCGAGGTGTGTATGATACGTAGACCGAAAGCGAAGCTCGGCACTACAAGGAACTATAAGAAAAATCATTTCCGAAAAGTATTTCAACGTGCCAACTAACTAAGCTAATTTTTTTTAAGAAAATCACAAAAATGTGTGATAAAACTATGAAAGAAGTAGCTACAAAAATAGTGGTATAGATTAATGGACTGGAAAATCCTGGAGAATTTAGTCCAATGAATTTCGTCTGATGAAAAAATATGTAGTTGAAATTCATAGCGAAAAAAAACCATTTTTAGGCTTCCACACTGTGCTCATATTATTCCATGATAAAAGCCAGTCATGCGGTCAAAAAAAAATTTGAGATCAGCAAATATTCAAAATTATTAACATTTTTGAAGGGACCAGAAACAAGAAATGCCAAATCATATTAAACACCAAATTGATCAATTTCTAATAGGAGTTTCAGATGAAGAGTTCTAATAGATAGGATAAGATATATTTTTACTATAGATAGATGATGTTTAGGTCATGGGATCAATTATTTAGGTATTCGTAAATAATATCAGCTTGAACTTTCATTTTGAGACTTATAGAAATGAGATATGTTTAACGCTGCCAGAAGTTGAAGAAAACACTTTTGAAGAATTGCCGAACAATAGAACAGACTAACTGATCCATGTCTCTACAAGGGCTAAAGTTTTCGACGTTCATCAATATCCCTGGTGGCTGATACAGATGCTGATATTAGCTTTGGAAAACCCCTTGGTGGCGGAAAATCTAACAGAGTCATGTTAACAATTCAGTGACAAATAAGAAGATGATTGCTGGGAAAATTTTTTCTGGAAATTCCGAAAGAAAGCAATATTAGTGTACATATACCTATGTTTATATTAAATAAATATAACAAAATACTCTCCAGTGGAGATACCAAGGGAGTATCCTCTTTTTTCCCGCATTCTGGAGAGTCTCCTTTTTCATAAAGTGCCATGTAGATTCTTGCGCAAGCATTCATCATCTCGTTTATAAAATGGTTTTATTTATTGCTGCACTTTGTAGTGTCTGGATGTCCTTCATCTCCGTCAATTGACGGATATTACTCAAACATGATAATTTTTTCTGCCTATTCATCTTCTACCTCCTTCTATTTTACCATTTAAAATGGGGTGTTCAAAGTGATAGCTCACACCAAGTATATGTCTATATGTCTATGTTCCTTCTCTTGATATTCTCAAAAAGTTTTCGTTCTGCTAGACCGGCATTAGGAGAACGGAGACTCTAACCCGAACTGAAGAATCGATCAGACTGTATCTAAGGATGGAATTTAAGTTCTGGTTGGTTTGAAGTTTTAGGAATGTTCTTCTAGACTGTTCGATTCTGTATCTCATCTCTTGATCCGGATCCCATGCACTCCAAATATCTGAATTGTGTGTATTCTTAGATATTCTCTTCGTTGAGATAGGTTCGAGGGTGTGCTAATTATCATAAACATTGTTTTACTGATATGAATTTTCAACTCTAGTCTTTAGCCTTTTCCATTGATCCGATGTAGCATTTGGAGGGCATGTCCATTACCTGCTAGTATCAAGATATCATCCGGATATCGGATATTGTTAATGAGGATTCCGTGTACTTTAATTCTAAAGGAACTCGGTTAATTCATTTTGTATGGTTTCAGATGTGCCAAAAAAAATTGTTCATTAATATCATTGCTAATGCATAGCCAACAAAATAATTCATTCAATGTTATACTGCCAGTAAATCGGTCATACTTTTCATACTATTTATAGCAAAACTACCGATTGGAATTTCCGAACCCATCCATAGTCACAAGACATTTACTTAGATCTGGAACGTCGCTTTACTTCTTTAATTGTGTATAATTTATTCTCATAGGAATGACACGAAAAATATTGCTGATTCGTCAAAAAATTCACAAAATCACAAGAATATTTTCCTTGAGAGTTTGAGATGACTTACATTTCGCCTTCTGGTAGTAATTAGCTCGATTAACAAAATTAAAAGTCTTTTCGAAAAAAATTTACACGAACAAAGAGACAAACTTACATAAGATAGCCGAGACACAGCAAACTCTACCACCAAATCACAACAGAGCAAAAACAAATCCGATTCCCGGTTCCCGCTTAACCAGAATATTGCAGAATAATTGCAGATCGCCCTTTGGCCCTCTCGAGGAGCCGACCGCGAACCCAGGCATGCCTCAAACCTATCTTTAGAAGCCACTTTCCTAGGCGTAGGAATATTCTCGATTTCTTGTCGCCTCGGTGTAAATAACGTACTAGATAACGAGGCGAGTGAGGCATGCCTCGTAAGATGAATATATAAGAATCGTGATATTGAGCATGGATATTATGGAACAGGGGCCCAGTTCCGTACCGTATGATATGAAATTGAGGATGAAATGGATTGATAAAATATTCGATTAATTCGATTGATACGTGTACTTTTCAGAATTTATTTGGTGAGGCACTGCCTCATCTGCCACGTAGGGCAAGTCGTCACTGATAGTATATGTATATTTTTAAATTTGTTAATGGCTTTTTATAATGATTTGAGAAATCATAGGATACCATAGTGTAGAATGTGCAGTGTGTAACGTTACAATTTCCCATAAGACTCTAAAGAATAATTACTAGGGGTGGTTTAGCTTATTTGGCAACAAAACTTCTACCCAGGTTTTTATACAAGTTCAATAAAATTAAAATATACAAAGATCAATCCTTTTCACTCTAAACAAATAATATTGAAATAAAAACTTAACTTAATTCAGTTTTTAATGAATTACTCTGCTATTAGGATAGAACCTCTCCTTTAGATCATTTTCAGCCTTCTAAACACCAGATAGTAGCAGGAAGCTATAGTACTTCGATCCCTATTCAGCGAAGTTGATGTAATAAGGCCAGGTATTACGCAGTTCTCACAGTTTCATCAACTAAAGTGGTTTAACGTAGGTACTATTCCAACTTCTATATCTCAAGGAAGTTCTTCAAGGAGGTTTCTGATGTTCCAATCCCACGGGAAGTACTTTGGGAAAATGAACAACGATATTAGAATATATTAACCTGAATTTACAACTCCCTCTCGGATTTCTAACCGAGAAATTATAAAGAAATCATTACATTTATCATAAAATAAACCTGAGAAGGAGTTTTGCTGAAATTACCTGACACAAAAAGAAATCTACCAAACCTGAAATACGTTTCCACAAGATGGGTGACTCTCAAAAAACTACCGTTTCAAAATTCAATTCAATTCGTTCTGGTAAGATTATTAATTGGCTGAAATCTAAAACAAAATACGTATCTTTCCTGAAGTCTCATCATTATTAAAATTTTTCAGAAAATTATCTCTGTTTATTTATCTAAATACGGGCATCCGTTGGCGTTTCACCGGCGACCAATAGCATACGATAAATTGACAAATTACAGCGTCTTTGAAAATTCCAGTAACGTAACATGAATTGAATCGTGCAAAATCGTTGCAAGTGTTTTTTGTTTTCTCTCCATAGATATGCAATATACAACTGTTATTGCTTAAAATTTATTATTTTGCAGTTTCTGGGAGATTAATGTTAGAAAAAACATTTTTTTATTAATACTGAAAATACATAAAATAAAACGAAGTAATTTCCACTATATTATTTAATTGTTAGCAACAATTGTTTCGCCACACTGTGGCTTCATCAGGCTACATTTCTGAACTGATAAGGGTACAGAGGTTTTCGGAATCTTATATAGGAACAAAATTGACAGAAAAATATTCGAAAGGGTATCATAAATTACAAAGTTATATTGGACAATTTACCGCCTGGGATTTTCAAACTATCGAAAGAAATTCAATAAAGGGGATGAGTTTACATCCGTTTGTTCGTTCAACAGAATATTTTGGGTATTATACCTGTTAATTTCTAGGGATTCTAAGAGTGTTAGTCTTAAGCTCTTGTTTTCTAAATAAAGAATTTCAAAGTTTTTATTGAAGGTATGGTCCCATTCTTTTAAGTGATTCGCGTAGGTTGAAAACGAACTATCAGATGTATAACTCTTTTGGTGTTCCTTTATCCTTTTATTGAAAGATCTTCCAGTTTGTCCAATATAAACCATAGGGCAATCATTACAGGTTAACTTGTAGACACCGAATTTATTTTCTTTATCTGTTTTGTCTTTATTGTTTTTAATGAACATCTCTAAGTTGTTACTTGTTTTGAAGGATATTGTGTAATTGAATTTTGTCTTCAGGTATTTAGCAATCTTTTCAGAAATATTATTAACATAAGTTAACGAAAAAAATTTAGTATCAATACCATAATTTACCTTAGGGTATGCTAGACTCAAAGCTTGCTTTCTTTGTTTATTCCTCAAAATTTGATCAATAACATATGGACTGTAACCGTTATTCACAGCTATTTGTTTAATTAATTTTAATTCTTTACAAAAATTAGCATGATTCATAGGTATATTGATTAATCTATGGATCATACAATTGTATGCAGCCATTTTTTGGTTTAACGGGTGGTTAGAAGTAGCATGGATGAAGCATGATGAAGCCACAGTGTGGCGAAACAATTGTTGCTAACAATTAAATAATATAGTGGAAATTACTTCCTGATGAAGCCACAGTGTGGCGAAACAATTGTTGCTAACAATTAAATAATATAGTGGAAATTACTTCGTTTTATTTTATTTATAATGAATTTCCGCCAAGTAAGGACCGAATCCATTAAATACTGAAAATACTCTGTCAATGGAAAGGTACGCCTAAATTTTTTCTTGTCCTTCCTCGCTAAAAAAATTTTTCTTTCCCTCTTCGGCATACTCGGAAGCAACATAATACTGCATTCCATACTGCCGATGACAAAGGATCAGAATAACCTGCGCGATTTTCCCCGAACTTAACCTCTGACCTACAACTCCGTTTAAAATAAACCGAAATTCATCGACGACCGTCTAATTACAAAGCACCATCAGGAGTGTTGTTAGGAAGGATAGTCGTGACGATACATCGCCGGTTCAGAATCTATTGCCAGGAACACCAAAGCACGATATATGGATATAACTCATAGGATCCTCATTTAGAAGGAAGGACGTTAAGTGTCTAACAAGGAATATTCATTCGTAGACCGTCGGCCTAGGTTATCGCCCATCTACAACCTGGGGAAAGGAAATTTACATCCTGGGCGAGAGAATAATAATGATTTATTAAAATTAAATCAGCATATACCCCCACCCAGAAACAGATTGAATCATTCAAATTGGAAATTTATGGTAATATGATTAGATATAGGTGTTCTGGAGCATGGAACATATGTTTGTAGCCATTTAGCGAATTAGGGCACGACACCCCCGACATTATAAAGTCAATCAGTAGGTCCGTGGGGTGGGTTCACTTCCCACGGGTATGTCTTGATGGGATGCGTGTCAACAACCACTAACTAAACAAATCACGGGGATGGAAAGGTTGATTGTTGAGTAACGTGGACAATTCGAGGGGCTAGAATATATTGTCATGCTATGTCGTGTGTCGGGTATATTATTTCACTTTATCGCAGTCCGATTCGTAATTTTGTATTCATTGTCTCTTGCACCCTGGAATAGCACACGTTTATTTTGGTTTCGAGTGTGCGGAATGGTTTTTGTCGATTCTTGACTTTTGGGGGAAGTAGGTTGGTAGTTGGGTATGTATCGGTCCGAAATTCGTTGTCCAGTACAGGAATCTCAGAATCATTTTGAGTTAAAAAAAAATTAATTCCACATTTTCGAGCTCGATTTTTGATAGAATCGATTAGATGATTAGATTTTTCAACATTTTCAAATTGATAAATGTTAGTCTCTGAATGTGACCAAAGAAAAAATCGAACGATGTTAAATCCGGAGACCTTGGTGGCTACCGAATATTCGTTCAGAGATTAGCACTTGGTTGATTTGTCTTGTGAAACTAAAACTTTCGATAATTTTTAGTTTGATAAGAAATTTATATATCATGTTATAGAGCGTGATTCACTTGTGAATGGGCGGAAGCTAAGGGTAGATAGAGGACCCTGAGGCATGGCAGAATAACCTATATTTGAAGGGTCTGTCTTTCTTCATAATCAAGGTACAGAGTGTTTTATTGATTTTGTCATTTCTTCATTTGCCCATAACTTTCGAACCACCCTATATATTTCCATGGTATTCAGTACGTTTATTCTCTGCAACAACTACTTCATACAGTCATAGCAACTGAATCTTTATTCAGGTCCGGCCTAGGAAATATTGATAAATAAGATTAAATCCAAAAGAACACCCTGTATAAAAAAAATTTTTTTATTTGATAGTATATTCGAATAAAGGAGACAAAACTAAAGGGAGCAAGGTATTTCTCGAACTTTCGCATGCGACTTTAATACTCAATAAATGTAATCGTAATAGGAAAAGTCCAGATTTTAAGCGATGAAATAACTCGACTAGTTTTTTGGTGGATATTGTGAAATCAAAGAATAATATACAGATGTTTATTTAGCGATCAAGCACAATTTACCAGAGATGTTATTAATATTTAAAAAAATCAAATGTCTGCGCCAATCCAAATCCTTTTGCTGCATAATACGCCCATTTCCAATACAGGTTTTCATTTCATGTTTGGTGTGGTACCTATTTATAATAAAAGTCCGTACGTGTTATCACCCTTTTTAACTTTAGTGAAGTTTATTTTTATTTTCTTCAAAATATTTTACCTTTTTTGCTATATGCAGCTGTTAATGTCGGAGGATTGTATTTTCAACATTATGGGGCTGCACTTCGTTTCAAGGCCAATGTGACCAATTCTTTGAAAGAGATGGACCTCATTACTGGCCAGCAAGGAGCCCCGCTTGAATCCTATCAATTATTTTGTTTGGGGTTTCTTGAAATCATAAGTTTTTTCTCGACACGAGTAAACGATAGCATGCATTTTCAGAGAATCGAGAACACTCAAAATAAATTGAAAAATAATCAATAAATGATAAGAAAATCGATAACTTGTCTAATTAAATGAGCACAGAAATGCATTAAGCAGAATGGTAGCCATCTTGAGCAATTTTTGTGAAACTTTTTTTCTTTCTTTCAAAGGCTCTTTTATAGTATTAAGGTTTTTTATTAAGATGTTATGTTTTTTAGAACTCACTTTATTGTTTATTTTCAATTTAGTTATTCGCTAATTGAAATCATTGAAGATTTTTCCAATTAAAGACCTCTGCAAATCTCTGCATTTCGTTGTTTGTCAATTTTGTGACCCAAAAAATTCAATAGAATGGGTAAATCTAATGAATACCGAATGAATTTATTTTTTTTTTAATATTTGGTTACTGTGTGGTCTGAATATTCAGGTTTTACCTAGGGTTCAACTAGATTTATTGAGTATTATTATTATTTATCAACTTTTCCTAGGCCAGTTTTGAAAAAAATTCAGTTACTATGTCTGTATGAGGTAGTTGTTGCAGATAATAAACGTACCAAATATCATGAAAATATATAGGGTGTTTTGTTTCGAAAGTTATAGGTGAGAACCTCTGTATATTGATTATAAAAATAGATAGACCCTTCAAATATAGATAATTTGGCCTCTATCAAGCCTAAGCTAACGCCCAATTACCAATGAATTTCATTTTCATTTGTTACAGAAATTTGTATAATTTATATTTGAAAAAACCCTAGTTTGTATAAGAACTTCAAAGCTAACCGAAATAAGGAACAAATGATTAGGTACACTAATGACTTTCACTGAAAAAAATCCAGTAGAATGTTTTCGCTTCCTGTTTATCGTAGGTATCAACTATCAGTAATAAAGAAGTTATGAGAATTTTTCATTTTACGCCATTTTTAATTTCCTCTAATGGCTTGAAAACTCAAAAAAAAATCTTGAGTAAATTCTACACTGCCGTATAAAGGTTTTTACCAAAAATTGGAAGAATCGATCTAACGATTTCCGCGTTGAATCAAAATAAATCTGTACTGAAAAATTATCATTATTATTGATGATTCTCATAGTAAAAAAAAAAAGAAAATTTTATTTTTTATTGAAATTGTTATGGTTTACATTTAAAAAAATACAAGTTTGTATTATAACTTCAAAACTAATGGCAATGAAAAATATATCATCGCACCAGTAGATTCTACTGAGAAAAGTTTCTGTAGGATGTTTTTGTTTCATGGTGATAGTACCTCGGATAGCACTAACAATAAAGAAGTTATGACAACTTTTCATTTCACGTCATTTTCCAATTTTGTCTTATAGCTTGAAAACAGTTGACTTTATCTTTTTATGAGGTAGCCGTTTTTCACCAAATTAATTCTTTCAGAAATCAGAGACAACGAATTTGGCACACCCTGTTTAAGTAATTAAAAAGTTGAAATAGAATAACTGTCATTTTAAATTAATTTTCCTCAAGACCGAGTCAATCCAATAAATATATATATATATATATACGTTTTTGCGGACGAATCATTATTTTTTCAAGAATAATTGTACCTACCACTCATAGTTCCATTTGAAACATGAATGTAGAAAAAAAAAAATTCCACTCTAGTAGTTATCAACTTTGTTGAAGTCACTGTTAAATCACAATTGATATAGCAATGGCCTTTATTCATATCTCCAAAACTTTATACATAAAAGCATTCTCTATTCAGAGATTGAGATCTCATTAGTCATCTTTGATTTGAATGCACACTCCACGTACCTAATTATTAGTCATACAATTTGATTAATATTTGCAGCTGCATTTAGGGTGGTTCTTGAGTTAACATTGTCGTGGGTACATACTATTAGAATATCTAATAAGCATTTTTTCACCTTTCACCTGTATTTGATGAAAAGCTTTATCCGTAAGTAGTTACATAATTTTTTGGAGAAAACAATAACTCTCGTGCAACCTACAGAATATGTATATAACCAATAATCCTTTGTTCTTCCAATTGTAGTAGAATTCTTGAAATTTTTACTCATTTGGCTCCCGACTTTACCGCAGTGAAAGCATTGTGATCTCTTTAAAAATGAAAAAAAGTTTTGATTTCAGATTTCGATATGCATGCGCAAGGTGAAATAGTTCCCAGTATTTTCATATCTCGTGGTCTATTTGGTGATGAAAATTGGTATTGTTTGATATTTGGATCGGGTATTAAATACTACCATAAAAATTTCAACTTTTTCAATACGGTGGATCAAGCACAAACGAAAATACCCGATATAATAGTGTTTGAGAACAGTAAAAAAAAACGTACTGTAAAGTGCTTACTTTTGCCGAGAAGAATCCATTATCAAAGAATATTTCTTTCAATATTTCAGGATATAAAATAAACAGCTTTCTATTCTGTAACACCCAATAATCAAATTTAATGCCGTCATTAAAATTTTCCAGTAGTAGGAGCCTATTGGTACCTGCATCGTTTAATGTAGGATTAAAACTTAAATGAACGTTCTTGAAACTGGGTGTAAATCAAATAATCCCACTGGAGATAATAGGTTTCTATTCATTACATTATGGTATATGATGAAAAACAATTCGAAAAAAAAATAAAATAAGATAGTTATACCATGGATGAAACTATATCTCTATTGACATAAATAGTTTAAATTACAATTTACATCTCGTGGTATGACAATTTCAAAAACAAATCTACAAGGTGATAATTCCCTGGAGCAGTTTTCGTCCAGAACTTTTTTGGTGGACCAATGGTAATTTGAAGAAATTTAAAAAGAAACTTAGACTCGATAGTCGATACTAAACTTTTTTGTTTCCTCTTGTTTTGTAGTATCTTTTGAGTAAAAAAAAATGAACACTTATCTAGAAATCCTAAGGCAAATCCAAATTATCATAAAAATCCAGTTAGTAAACAGAGATGAATGAATTAAATTTCAGCTTTGTTGTTTATTTTGTTGATCTGTATTCATAAAGACTAAAAAAACACCCAGTATCTTGAAAACAAAGGGTTTGCGGGCCTATGCATGTTTATAGGACATTTTTTCCTAAAAATGATCCAAGGAATATCCCGAGGATTGAGGAATATCCCATTTCCATTTGTAACTTCAAATCAGGAACATTCTGTATATCTTCTTCTTTCTCAGGTGCTTTCTCCGCGAAGTTGGCAATCATCATGGTTATTTCAATTTAGGGCCTCTCTGCATGTAAAATACCTATATTCTGTATATAAAATACGTTAAAATTATAAGAAAATTTCAATTATGTTCTTTGTATTGATAAAATTTCGAGCTAGAGCGTAGAGGTGAGATCAGTTTTTCTAATAGTTCACAGTGGATAGTGGTAAACATATTGAAAAGGTTTGGAAACACTTTTCTAGTGCCGCACTCATATAAGCAAAGAATTTTATATACCTTTATACAAAGCATTCCTTAATAATATGCGAATACTTGATGGTCTGATTCTACATGGAAAATTAATTATAGCCAATTTGTTTCGGGAATTATGGTCCAAAATGTGCTGTTGTAACATAGGCCGAAGTTTAAGGAATAAATGAGAATTTAATTAGTGTTTCCGTAACTATTTGAAATTATCATCCAATAAATTTATGCATCATATTGACAAAATCGGTAAATGCTTATATGAAATGCCTACAGTAATCCAAGAATTCGAAGCTACCGATATGAAGATTTGACGATAAAATTATGGAATAACGAATCACCTGTCTTATGAATTTCTTCAATTGAATCATCAAAACATTTTGGGTATAACAATGGTTGGAAAATAGTTAAATATACCAGAATTTAAACTATTTATTTATTAGATATGTGTATTTGAATGTTATTTTTCATGAAACTGAACTATTTTCATAGTTTAATCTACTCAAATTCATGGATCGATTGATATATGGCTAGATCATGCCTGAAAACTTTTTCGGTGTTTCATTGAGCACTTGTTCCCTGGACTGATCGCTCAATTATTTCATCACAAGGTCTGTATTTTTAGAATTTTTAGCGGAGATCGTTCTTGAACGATAAGATTTCACCCAATCCATCTACAAATTCTATTCTGCCTATCCGGCCGCTGATCGTAAACGCGATAACTCTCAAACTCAAATAGTTTTCAAGGTGAGTTCGGCCCATGAATGACGTAAAATTTATTAAAGAGCTAAATGTTCCGGTCGAAATTATTTTTCTCGATGAATACAGTTTCCGAAATTGAATATATTATACTTATATGTAAAATAACAATTTTAAGCACCATGCGAAATTTCATATCGAGCCCATCACAAAAAAATGACATCAATTCAGGAGCTTTGAGCATTTGTTCTATACCTTTGTATATAAAATAACAATTTGAAGCTTCATGTAAATTTCGTGTTTATAGCTTAGTTAAATCAGAAAATCCAATCCAAATGTCGTAATAATGGGTGTTTTTCAAGAGGTCAAGAACTTCAAATCGAGCTTCAAATAATAATACCAGACAGAAATATTGTTGAAATGAAATGAAATTAGCTCCAATATAGAAACGAACGTATCAGATCGAGCTTCAAATAATAATACCAGACAGAAATATTGTTGAAATGAAATGAAATTAGCTCCAATATAGAAACGAACGTATCAGATCGTGATCTGAGAAATCGATATGATTCATTTCTATCCCATCGAAATTTGGTATTCTGTATCCAATTCTTTTTCTATCGGCAAATATAATTCGTAATTAATATTCATGTTAATTCCACTTGAGTTACAGAATACCAATTCGAAACGATTCCGGTGCATTTCTATTCGATCCATAGCATCTCTATTCGATTTGAATTTAAAGAAGAGCTGAATGCTTCAAAAGTTGCATGAACCAATGACCAGGGACAGGGAATAAAGATTTACCACATGGATTATGCAATAAATTGCAAGTTAAGCGTGCTGTATTGCAAATCCTGCCATCTTGTTGGAACCAAATGTCGTCGATGTTCAGCTGATTAATTTTTGGAAACAAAAAATCTGTCAGCATGGCTTGATGATCCATATACGCCAATTTCGCTAATTGACTATGCCATTTAAACAGAAATTAACTCAATCGCTCATCACAATTTCTCGATAAAAATCCTCTATTAACTTCACGAACAGATTCATTTCCACAATTTGGAAGCGTTCTTCTGGCCTAACGTAAATGATTCTTGATGTATTGCTAAACCTTTCTGAAAACAAAGTTTGATATTCTCAACTATCGAATCAAAGAAAACAACCATCCATCGAAACTTCTAATAGAGCTAAAAAAACACCCGTTAACAATGGAGAGAGCAGTCAATGAATTAAGGAGTTTTTAAGCGCTCGTTATTCATGCGCCAATTGTACCTTTGGATATGTGTATCTATTAACACTTCTATGATCTCCAAGGATGTAATTGACTCATGAATAAAGCACCTACCTGGAGGTTCGTACTTCGTACTTCATTGTTTTTCGAGATTTGGACGAAACAGCACTCGAAAGCTGCTTACTTCACGTCAGTGCTTTCCTAATTTTATTGAAATTATAATAGATTTTAAAATTGAACATTTCCTCACTTTAAATAGATATTAGAAGAAATGTTTTTAACTAAAATGACACTCCGCCAGTTATTTATGTCTTTCTTTCCTAGGTTTCGTAGGTACCTATCTCATCTGTTCATTCGAAAAATCATCTAAGCTAAGTTTGCAGATTACCTTTAACCTGTTATTATATTGATGAAAAAATTTATATTTTTCATATGTACCAGGAAGATTTGATTTCAGATTTTTGTTCAGAAGACTAAATTCCATAGGTTTATTCGACAAATGAGGAAGTTCTTAGACGTGTTAATAAACAACGTGAACTGTTTGAAGTGATCAAAAAGAGGAAAACAGCATATCTAGGGCATATAATTCGAAACACGAAATATCAGTTCTTGCATTTGTTAATTGAAGGCAAGATCGAAGGTCGGAGAGGAATCGGACGGAAGAAAATGTCTTGGCTGCGAAACATCAGGCAATGGACAGGACTACGCGATGTACAGTCATTGATACACACCGCCAGAAATAAATAACAAATGGAAAATTTTATCGCAAACATCCATTAATGGATATGCATTGGAAGAAGAAGAAGATTCGAGCTGAAGTCTATACACTGTGTCCGTAAAGTATGGCACAAATTCATTTTTAGCTAAACAGACCATTTTGGGAAATAATCCTGAAACACATGGATTTTTATTTTAATTTACTGTATTTTAAAATAATAATCTAATATACAGGGTGAATTACTTTTGAGTAATGACGTCAACGTCATTTTTTTTAAATGCACCTCCATTTTGTCTCAATTTTCCGATTACTCTAGCTGAGCTGATTCCAAAAATGTATCACATGTTGATTCGAATGGGTACAGGGTGGACAAAAATACAATAGTTCTGTGTGTGCTCATAAAGCAACGCGTAACATTCTTTATTAGTTAAATTAACAATTTTATCAAAAATACTTATTGTCTAGCGACAATTGATTTGAATGTACACCCTGTAGTTTGTTACATTCATTACATGTTTTTAAATTGACAAGAAATAATTTCTTTCATATTCTGTCTGCTTGACCACAAACACCAAACATGTTTGGAAACAGCTCATTTTTATTAATCTAAAAAATGTAACAAACTACAGGGTGTAACATGCGAATCAATTGCCTCTAGACAATAAGTATTTTTGATAATATTGTTAATTCAACTAATAGAGAATGTTAAGCGTTACTTTATGAGCACACACAAAACTATTGTATTTTTGTCCACCCTGTACCAATTGGAATCAACATGTGATACATTTTTGGAATCAGCTCAACTAGAGTAATCCGCAAATTGGGACAAAATGAGGGTGTTCCATTTGATGAAAATGTCGGTGACGTCATTACTCGAAAGTAATTCAGCCTGTATATTAGATTATTATTTTAAAATACGGTAAATTAAAATCAAAAATCGACGTGTTTCAGGATTATTTCTTAAAATGGTCTGTTTAGCTAAAAATGAATTTGTTCCATACTTTACGGACAAAGAGTATATGCGAAAATTATTAAAAAATTACATGAATACGAATTTGAACAAGCACGAAAACGCTTTTTAATTTAATTCATTGCTTATCTCATATTTTTCAATAATTTCTCTGCTATTTATACCTACGTTGGCAATTTCCTTGATATTTCAATTATGAATACAATTCTTAAATTATGAATACATAGTTATTTGAAATATGTTAGCGGCAACTTTTCATCAATAACCATATATTTAGTGGAAAATTCGACTCATTCTCATAAATGCCACTCAAGCGAAAATTCACGAAAACAAGACGTAAAAAAATTTTAAACGGGAATAGATTAAGCCTTCCGAGATAAGAATTAAAACCGAAGCAATTCATTCCTCAAAACACGAAAACGAAACAGACCAACTTATCGAGAACTGCAAACCCCTCGTTATATGAGGTTTTCCACCGGTCGATTTTCATTCAAGCTCCAGTTTTCGCCGAAGGGGGCCATTTTGGAACAGTCGTCCATTCGGATAAGCGTGAAAGGGTTTTCCACGACAATATTATTCAAAGGAAAGCGACGGCATCGGATTTGAGCCTTATCAGTGATAGAATTCAAATTAATCAACTCCTCTTCCCGACTATCTACGGCACTCATCGCCCAAAATATTGTTCCGCTGGCAAATAACAGGAAAAAAGGCGGAAAAATCTCCAGATAACAATCCCCGCTCGGAAAATGATTCACCCCACCCCGCGGAAATTCGGATCGGGGAGGGGTTTGTTTATGACGCAATAATGCCCCTACAGGAAAGACCCCTCATTGGCCGTCGCACCCCTTGCAGACTCCGCCCCCTCGGGACTGCCGATCCTGGATCACGTCTGGAAATATCATAGTTTGAACGTATTTTGGCCGATGTCGAATTTTTCGTGAGTTCGCGATGAATTTTCTGAGATACCGAAGCTGCGTTTCACGCTGCTAGTTTTGAACGAACTCGATTTGTGACTTTTGAATTTCTGGAGAGGTACAGAGGATTTTCCGGGTTTTCGTTGGGTATTGCGATGTTGGACATTGAGCCTGCCGCCGACTACCTGAGCAGAAGTACGACGTTTGGAAATTTTTCCATGCTATTTGCTGGTAAGAATCTATCGAGTCAAAGAAATTTAGAAAATAGGAAAGAATCAAATTGCAATAGCTTCAGCAGGTAGCAATCACTCTATGGTCCATCAGCTTATGGGCAACATATAAATCGATTTCAAATTAGACTGTGTGTTCTGTATTTTAATGTATATTATACGACAAAATATGCATTGTGATTCTAATTCCTATAAAATTATGTTTTTCCAAAGTTCTGAATAGGCAATTTCACATAGGATGATACACAATACTCATCTGTCCCATTTCAATCTTTTTTTTATTGAACATAATTACAATCCTTTTTTATCCATATCTATTTATTATTTACAAGATTAGGTATACATATACCTAATCTTTCTGTTCACTGTACATACATGTACACATTCTTTATGTGAATTTGAAATGAGTAAGGTTTTGGTCCTACTAAATCCTCAGATTATTCTTGTTTAGTTTTATATTGTTCTTGACATTTCTTTTTGAGCGCTCAATATCTGAACAAATCGTTCATTATATCGTCACAATGTCTATCATTTTCGAATTTTGAAACGGAGATGGTCTAAGACGATAAAGTTCGATTCGAATCCGTCCTAAAATTCGATTTTGCCCTTCCGGTCGTATACTTTCGAACGAAATGACCTGATAACTTGACATTTTCTAGCCTTGTGCAGAATTTGAACTTTATCGCCCTTAAAAAAATCAAGAAGAATATCGAAAAAAAACCACCTAATATTTTCATGACATCAATTAAATTGAGATTTTGGTGTTCATAAGAAATAACTATTTCAAGCTCCTTACAGTATTTCAAGATGATGATATCATCTGAACTATTGAACACTCAAGATTAGGGTTTTATGGCTTTATGACTTAATATTCAAGCTATATTTGACTTGAAATTCAAGCGACTTGACTTGAAATCAACTCAAGTTCAAGTCAAGTATTTATTTATTAAGTAGGTACTTGACTCAATATTGAAAAACTACTACTATTAATTCTACTTAATACTTGACTTAACATCAGGGCCGCCGCCAGACATTTTAGCGCCCCGTTAAAATATAATTTCGCTGCCCTTTTTTTCCTAATTTGAACAAATTTTCTTTAAAGGAAGCTTTGTTATTCTCAGTCATCTTTTCAATTTCATATGAAATCGTATTTTTCAATTTAAAATCACCTTGTCAAATTTATTTAACGAAGTTCTGTCGATTTCATCCAAAAATTCCCTGCATTTTTCAAAAGTATGACATTGTATTTATAAGACTACAGTAAAGGGACAATGTAGTTCTTTACGGCGCAAGGTCTTGTTTTATTAACTGACTTTGCGCCCCTACAATTTGGCGCTCCGAAATGTCCGGCATGCCACTCCTGGCGGCGGCCCTGCTTAACATTGAAAAACTACTACTTGAGTTGATTTCAAGTCGAGCTCAAGTCAAGTAACTTGAATATCAAATTGAGTAGCTTGAATATCCAGTCAAGCCGTGAATCCCTATTCAAGATGGATATTGGAATAGAAATATCAAATATTTTCATAATTATACTTAAAAAAAATGATCATTTCAAGCTTCCTTCCAAATTTCATGTTGATTGCTCCTTAAAAGCTCAAGCTGAATATCGTTACATCGACCGGGTTGAAATTTCGCAATAAAATATAAAATAACAATTTTCAGCTTTATGTCTTATTTTATATTATTCACCATTTTTTATATTATTCACCATTCCAAGAATGTAATTAATTCTAGATGTATACTTCAATTGAATAGATGATATTATTATTATTAATATTATTATACATCAGAATCTTAAAAAATTCATTAAGAATCTTGGCCTTTTTGCTGGATGTCATATGATGTTACCTTGAACTATTTTCGGTATGTAATTCTAACAAGGGTCAAGGATTCCTTGATAGTAATATTTATGAAGAAATAAAAAACATCGAAACTCACTAAGTAGAAGTTTTTTTTTTGTGAAAACAGAGGGAATCCTCATGGACGAACTACCCTACCTTATGAAAGGTGGAACAGTGTGAGACTCTTACTCATTAAACATGAGCTGAACGGTCCTTTTGGGGGAGAGTGAGTGATACTGTGCGCCATTCAATGACTCAAATTTGACCCAATTTGAAATGCAAGCTTTGGACGTTTGAATCTAGTGGAAGATTCGCCGTAGTCAATGGTTTCTCTGACTAATCGGTTGGGGTATTTTATGGCCTGTCCAAGAATTTTGAGAGCGAATTATTGAATAAATTTCTTCAACGGTGGTAGGTTTGCCTCACATGATTTGTAACTGCAAATATGTGTAAATACCCAACACGTTGAATCTAAGTCACCGTGGGATGGGCAATGGTTATATAGGTATAGTATATCCAAAGTCTCTTGAACTAGTCCATGAAAACGCTTGGCCTCCTTTGAAGTGGATACCGCGATCTACTAAATACCGGGGTTCATTTGAAAGTATTGCAAGGCAATAACTCCACTGGACCCAAAGGAATTTCTGGAAATTGGGACAAACCTTGTATAATCGAAATATTCATCTTCCTCCAAGTGACTTTCGATATACTATACAGGATAAGTTTGTTTCGAATTCACATGTTGCTGCTACGAGAGAGGGCAGCGAAAATCACCATAATCCAGGTGCTGGTTGAATGAGAGTTTCTTCCAAGTATTTCACTTGGGATTCCCAGTTGATATCACGTGCTTAGGTTTGGACGTTTCCGAATGGTTTGACTAATCTCCGTGACAAAAGAATACCAGTGTTTTTTCTAGGTTCACTTTGATTGGCCATTTACTGCGCCATTGTTCCAGACGTCTTACGTCGTCCTGAAGGTATTTGGTTCCCAGATGGGAGATTTTTGACCTGGCCATGTTAGCAGCGTCATCTGCGTATTTGGCTAGAGAAGTTCAGCCAAACTAGGGGTTGGGGATGTCGGCTAAATATAGAAGAGAAGACAACACACTACCTTGATGGACTCCGGCTTCGAGATTTGTCGGGTCAGAGAGACTTGAAAATTTGGAAGAAAGGAACGGATGTCTTGACATACGGTGTACACGAGTATGTGATATTCAGTTCCAGTTGTTAGAAAAAATTAGATGAACACTTGACCACGGTTTTAGATTATGTCATTAGCCAGGTCATATATGGACTAGTCTTTTGGATCTTTACCATGTTTGGATGGAGTTCCAAAAACAATACAAGATATTAACAAGCGCCATGAGGAGTTTCAAAACAATTTAGATAATTTATTCGATAGCACAGGCTGTTGCCTTGGAACGGATGAAAATAGAAGATACATTATTTCCACAAAAACAAAGAGAACCCGACCGTCCAGGGTGTTTAGCGAATGTAGAGAAAAGCTATCAGAGAAGAGAAACAAAAGAACAAATGTGTTTCGACAATTGATCTTTATCCCTTACTACACAAGATTCTATTCAAACACAAGAAGATGACGATGAACCTATGAAGCATTTGGGATTATTTTTTTTATGAATTCTTCAGACAGCAGTAGAAGCACAAAATCTGAGCTATTATGAATGCCGATAAACAAATCTTTAATTCCACGCATTCGCACTCAGAATAATGAATAGAGATAGACCTGAAGACCCCCTTCAATTTTTGACGAGAAGTTACCCCCAAAAAACATTAGCACTTATTTGGTAACACCTTGTATGAAATAATAATTTCAAGTTTTAAGCGAAATTTCGTTCTAATTGTGTTGCCATAGCCAGAAAATTCGATATTCAAAAGAAATATTTGATATTTGCCTAGCAGCAGATCCAACTAAGTTGAAATTTAGTTTTTGTGTGTCAAATAATCACTCGAATGTTCATGTATAAATTTCAAAAAGATCGTATCATTAGAACACCTCGTCTAGTTTCCAGATAAAATAACCAGCAACAATGACAATAAACCACATCTAAATATATATTACATACTATACAGGGTGATTCACCGGTATGGCCTATTAGACATTTATGGAAAACTAATCAAAATTTTGAGCTGAAAATTTGCATATTGGGGTTTGAGACAATGCTCTTTCTCCCTAAAATATTTTCAGATTTCCTGTTATACCGGAAATAGACTACTACTTCCTTATTTCAAATGGCATACCCAGTATATTATTGCATCATTTGATAGCTTTTTTTATGACAATTTCGGTAATATGCCATACCTTGGGTAAAAACTCAACGGTTCATGAGTTATCGGGATTCTTATAAAAAAATTCAGCAAATCATCACTTTTTTCGATTTTTTACTATATCATGGCAATCAGTATCTAATATGTTACTCAATTTTTTCATAAAAATTCGACTTTATTTGACAACATATTCACCTTGTACTGAAAGGCTCCTTTCAAAACCTGTTCTGCAGAAAGATTCCTCTTTGCTTTCCAAATAATCTTCTATCTCGACAGTCACTTTTTCATTAGAGCCAAATATAAAGTCAGCATACTTTAACCGTTGTTGTCGATGGAGCAGAATCTGAATAATTCTAATCACACCATTACTTGTCTCGCACAGTTTTTTTGCATGAAAAACACTCGGTTCTCAATACACCAAACGCGTTTTTATAGCTACAACAAATGAAGCCTTAACCTTTTATATCTAGATCCAAACTCAATTCTATTCACCGAAATTTAGACACACATCTTTTGAAGGTTGGTACTAACGATGAAAAAATGGTATGGCACCTTTGCGGCACCATATGCGTGCCAGGCGTGGGACATATTAAAGATGTTATACCTTGTTAAACCAATTTGGTAACAATTTAGATCTCAATGATTTCAAAAGCTCAAGTTCTTGGTCTGAAAGTTGACCTATTCAACATTTATTTGGTGTACTCTCATATTCACTCCTTGATAACTTCCAGACCATTCTAATATCCCCATTATTCAACCACCAAGCTCAATTCCTCATTATTCCTCACCTAATTAAAGCACTGGAGACGCGACCCTTGGATACTAACTACCCCCAGGATCAGCTCGCCGACCTCCTTCTGCCCTGCCAAGCATCAAGCAAACTCCTATAGTGTCCAGCGCCAAGGGCGTTTAACTTGTTACCCAAATTCAATAATGCAGTCAAAGCTTTGCGGTAGTCAGAAATTTGCGAATGGCTCACGCCTGAGTGGATGACATCACTGGCTTCCCGCCTCGGGACTCTTGATAATGGCGACAGAATACACGGCAGGACTCGCTGGATGAATATTGAACGCCTGGAGGTGTTGAATCTCTGCCACGGTGTAACGTGTTAGTTTCAGCGCCAGGAAATGACAGTGCTCCCCCTCTGGTGTATCTCTATGGAACGTTGGGCAAATATTATGCCGGGTTGTACAAGGGAAGAGGATGAATGCCTAGTGTGGGTTCTATTGAAAATGTTTTCTGGCATTTTTAGGATTTTGCGTTCGGAGAATGCCTTTATTAGTGATTGTTGGTAATACTTGCTTGGTGAGCTTATAGGGTTATTCGGAATATTCTATTTTGATGTTCAATGACGGTTCTTAATTAGCCACCGTGTTTTTGTTGAATCAAATACCTACTATCAAATTCCAGAATTAAAGAAAAAAAGAAAAATTTGCTGAATTATTTATGATCTCGAGATGAATTCATCATTTGCAGCTGAATACTTGGAATTATCTAATCCTCGACATGTTTCAATAAGAGAAGAGTAAATAATAATTTTCCTGAATTGGACCGTTCAAAGGAAAATGTGACATTCCTTGGATAATTTTGAGAGAAAAAAGTCCTATAAACGCTTTGTTTTTGATATACTGGGTGTTTTTGTATTCCTATATTTTTTCGAATCTTAATAAATTTTCCCTACAGATTGGGTAAATAAGTACCAAAACTTAAAATTAATTTATTCATCACAACTCACTAACTGGATCTTTAATGGTTTAGAATTTCTGATGGCAACTAGAGAATTGTAGCAGAAAACCACAAAAAATCGAAAAGTATTGTACTGGACCGAAGTTCCTTCTATACATTTTTCTAAACTAACAGTTGGCCATAAAAAAGTTTTAGAGGAAAGAGGCAGGCACAAATCCAGCAAAAATGTCCTCTTTCGATTTGCATTTAAATTTAGCATGTCACATGAAAACTTGAAATAGCTAAGGCAAATTTAAGTTGTAATCATGTGAAGTGAGGATGTAATGACATGAGAAATAAACTTGAAAAAATCAACATACAGAGTGTTGAAACTGCATACAGTTTGTTTTCGACATACGAAAACGGCTCCATGTTAATAATAATAGACTTATTTCTTAAAATGATATTTACGATCTGTGACATTCAGATAATTAAAATATTCGGTGGGTACCAAGGTCTCCAGACTTAACACCGTTAGATTTTTCCTTTGATTACATTTAAAGAACAACATTTATCATTTTGAAAAATTTTACGGTATTCAATCCAGAGACCTTGGTGGGCACCGAATATTAAAATTATCTTAATTTATCCATATATCATTATATTCATTTCAACGCAATAGGAGATATATTGAAGGACTGTAGTGTTGTCTCGGATGCTGATGACGCTGTGTTGTTGTTTGTGGATGACTCGTGGCTGCAAATTTATGACAAGGCTGAACAGGGTCTCAAAGAGGTTTATTGTTGGTTGAGCAATAGCTTGTTGAGCCTCAATTATGAAAAAATTTTAAAAATTAGTGAATCTTATAAAAAACGAATTTGACATATTGCATTGTAGTATGGGGATTTGCCTATAACAGCGCCTTGAAAAAGCTATCAATAACCCAGAACGCATCTTTGTACATATTGTTTAAAAGACCATATAGATTATCTTCAGATGTTCACCCAGCTATCACCTATTTTAATAAAATTAGTTATCCGGTTGATACGGCACTGGGCAAATATAATACAAATCAACAAAGGAAAAACTTTCAGTGTTCCGTTCAAACCTACAAACGTTTCCCAAAGTTGAACTAATAAGGTTGTGGTTTTCACCAAATCAATTCTCTCAAAAATCGAGCCCGAAAATGTGCCATTAATTTTTTTCAATCTCAAAGGGATCAGATACAATCGAAAATACTCATGTTGCAAAAATATTTTAGCTCAGTAGAGAATGCCACAACTTCAATTTTCTCAATTAAAATGAGCCCAGTTCACCTTTAAAGTCTAATAGTCACTCGGGACAGCCTGTATACCTGTGTAATTATGTGGCTTACAAGGAAGCAATTGTTAAAAAAAAGCTCCCACTTCATCGCTGCTCTCCTCATTTTTCTTCTCTCACATTTTCAGGAAAACCGTTTCGATAATTCAAAACTACATCTGATTAGAATAAAATCCTTGATACAGGGTGATTCACCACGATGGTCTTTTAGACGTTTATGGAACACTAATCATAATTTTGTGCTGAAAATCTGTATGTTGGGGTTTGAAACAACGATCTCATAATTATTTTCATAACTCTACAACTTCCGCTTATACCGAAAACAGACTACTACTTCCTTATTTGAAATGGCACATCCAGTATATTATTGCATCATTAGATAGCCGTTTTGATGACAAATTCAACAATATGTCATACCTTGGTGAAAACTCATAGGTTCATGGGATTCTCATGAGAAAATTTTGGCGACGAGAACTCACATCTTTTCGAATATTTCTACAATAATAGTTTTTTTCGAAAAAACATTTTTAATTTTTAATTTTGCAAATACATAGTATTATAAGACTGTTTTCAATTTGGAGAGATTATAAACTTAGAGAACTCAAATTCATCAAGATTTTCAAATTAGAACATATGTTTTTTATTATTTCAGTCAATTCTACGTATGAAAAAAGGGGTTAATCAAGCAACACACCTGAAATAAATACTTTAAGAGTTATCGAGGAAGAACATTAAATGAGGAAAAATCACAATTTCTATTGTGAATTGTAATTAATTGTTCGTTGATATTGTTGGAGAATCCATAAACCCATTAATTTTTCAATTACGAATAATTGATTGGAATTCATGAAATGTCGAATTTAGTTATCGAAACATCGGATTTTAGTTTCTTTCTGTGTTTTGCAGAAATCGCTGACTACTTCACACGGAAATAGCAGTTTTTTCTCATTTAAAGTTCTTCATCGATAACTTTTAAAGTATTCATTTAAGGTATAGGTGTTGCTTAAGTAACTCCCCTTTTTTATACTTAGAATTGACTGAAATAATAAAAACATATGTTCAAATTTGAAAATCTTGAGTTTTGATGATTTTGAGTTATCCAACTTCATGATCTTCTGATAAACACCCTGTACATTTTTGTTTCAAACCGCAAAAGTCTTATAATACTATGTATTTGCAGAATCGAAAATAAAAAAGATTTTTTCGGAGAAAACTTATTCAGCAGAAATATTTAAAAAAAATGTGAGTACTCGTCGGCACCAATTTTACCATAAGAATCCCATTAACTCAAAAACTGTTGAGTTTTTACCAAGGTATGACATATTCCTGAAATTGTCATTAAATGAGCTTTTGCATTATCGTGCAATAATATACTGGGTGTGTCATTTGAAATGAGGTAGTAGTAGTCTGTTTCCAGTATAACTGGAAGTTGAAGAGATCTGAAAATTTTTAGACAGAAATATCATTGTCTCAAACCGCAACATGCAAATTTTCAGTACAAAATTATGATTAGTTTTCCACAAACGTCTAATAGGCCATCGCGTTGAATCCCCCTGTTTTATCAGAGAAAAAGAAGATATGAAAAAACTTTTGACACTCATCAGATCCCAGTCCGTGGCAACTACTGTAACAAAACCAATCCCTCGGGATGAAAAGCGGGACATATATCAATTATTCCCGATGCTCCCATTGTCACCGCTTCGAAAACTTATGCACACATTCCGCTTTTTCTACCCGAACTGCTGTTTCTGATTCAGAATTGCAGATAGAGTTGAATTCCATTAAGAGGCGCATTCATACTGTGAATTTTCATTTGGGATCATTGAATAGATATGTCAATCATGGCGTGAAGATCATTTCAAGCGGGCGTTGTGGTTCCCCTCCGAAAATCTTAGCGTGACATACGTCGTGTACAGTGGCGTGTCTACACTTTGGTAAATAGGGAATTATAATATGAATAATACAATGGGGTACAACTTTGCTTCCGCCGTTTTTCATCGAAATTCGAGGCTTCATTGTAGAAAACTGGTTATACATTTATGATTCATCACTGGCCACTACCTTCTCCCATCTTTCGGGCAGCGTACGAATCCCGCGTTGAAAAAACTTTTACTTCCTTATAAGACCGGAAGTGCTGGTGAGCCCGGCCGTGTGCCCTTGATCGAAACAAGTGATAGTGCGAGGGAGCAACGTCTGGAGAATACGGCAGGTGGGGTAGGACTTCCCATTTCAACGTTTCCAAGTATGTCTTGACCACTTTCGTAGCATAGTCATGCTGTAAAATCACTTAATCATGTCTCTTGTTGTATTGTGGTGTCTGAATGCTCGGCTCAAACACAATAATTGCGTTCGATAACTATCGCCTGTGATTGTTTCAGTCGGTTTCAACAACTCATGATACAATAGCTAGTAAGCTAGTTCCACCAAATACTGAGCATGATCTTGAAATCGGGAATCTTCGATTTGGTCGTCTAAATGAAACCATATCTGGGATATCCCCATGATTTTCTGCGCTTGGGATTATCGTAATGATCCCATTTTTCGTATTCAGTAACAATTCGATGCAGAAATCCCTTCCATCTTTGCCTTGCAACCAGCTAGCAAAAAACGCCCTTCAACTTCTCGCGGCTTCAACTCGTACGGCACCCAATTTCCTTGTTTCTGAATCATTCTCATGAATTTTAGGCACTTTGCTATGGCTTCTTGTTGCGTCACTTCCAATGATCCCGCCAATTCTTGTTGCGTTTGACATGAGTCTTGAAGAAGTAATGCCTCCAATTCCGTGTCTTCAAAAACCTCTTTTCTACCGCCATGTTGTTCACCGTTCTTGAAGCGTTGAAACCACTCTCGGCACGTTCTTTCACTAATAGTGGCCACACCATAGGTATTTGGGAGCATTCGATGAGCCTGATTTTAGGAACGAAGGACGAGGAAACATGCCATGGCCATTGACACTTCATTTTAATCATTTTCACTTTCTCATCGTTATAAATTCTCCTATTGAATTTTAATTTCTTGGAGAATCCGCACTTCTCTAGCTTCGAAAGTGAACACGCCACTGGCGTCTGCAACCCTTGTACAGCATTTAAGTTTGGTAAATATGGAATGGGTGAATTCGGGCACGTGAATCAAACCTAATAGCACGAATTTGGGTGAGAGGATGCTGTTTTGGTCACGTTGAACAGGAGCTTTATAGCTAGGCATTTATTCACGTCGGGATAGCCATTTTGATATAAGGTTATAAAGGGTTATTGCTAATTAGTTGAAGATTTTTCAAGTGAGATTATATCTCAGAGTATTAAACGAAGATACAGGGGCCATTTTTCATTAAGCAACATGTGCTAACAAACTTGACGAATGGAGCGGAACCGTAGTACATTTCATGAACCAACCTGTGAATCCTGTGATACGATATTTGACTCAGTTTACGGGTTTCCGAACGAAGAACACACTTCTTACGTTCTATTGTGGATCAAAGTTTAGTGAATTACTGGGAATACTAAAAACACAGCAAACTCGCGAAATATCCAGAACGTGGTGTAAATGTAGCATAGTGATGCCAAAGCACTCAGCAGGAAAAAGGTATAATTTATATTCTGCTCGTACCGCAAATTCGAAACTGAAAGAAGATATCAAAGACACATTATTTGAATTTTCATATTTAACTAAGAATCATTCAAATATTTAATGGATTCGGTCCTTACTTGGCGGAAATTCATATTATATTGGACGGAATCTATTCATTTGAATGATAAATAAAATAAAACGAAGTAACTTCCACTATATTATTTACCCAAAATATTCTGTTGAACGAACAAACGGATGTAAACTCATCCCCTTTATTGAATTTCTTCCGATAGTTTGGAAATCCCAGGCGGTAAATTGTCCAATATAACTTTGTAATTTATGATACCCTTTCGAATATTTTTCTGTCAATTTTGTTCCTATATAAGATTCCGAAAACCTCTGTACTCTTATCAGTTCAGAAATGTAGCCTGATAAGCCACAGTGTGGCGAAACAATTGTTGCTAACAATTAAATAATATAGTGGAAATTACTTCGTTTTATTTTATTTATCATTCAAATGAATAGATTCCGTCCAATATAATATGAATTTATAAAAATACACCTTATATCATTGTGTATTTGAAAATATATTAGCATTATAAGCAAAGGAATCATATTGCGAGCACCTAAAAATTGGTGTATATATTATCTTCTGTTTATTACTCTATAGATTATAAATTTGTGCCAATAGATTAAAAAATCTTATGTCAGATTTTATTTGTTGGAGGTAAAACAAATCAAAGTTTGAAAGTTAATTCAAATTCAAATAATTGTGCAAGTTACATCCATTATTCTCATTATTATCCACCATAAAAACGCAAGGACGCAAGCATGCAATGCTTGTGTTGTGTTATACTTGCCCTCCAAATGTATATATTTCAAACAAAATATACTAGTAGATAGGGTTTCTTAATTTTTTCAATTTGTATAAAAGAGTAGTAAGAGAGAGGGATACAAAAGAGGGACAGAAAAGGGGATGGAGAAAACATTTAAATATTTTCAAATCAAGTTCTTTATAGTGTTATTGAATCGTTTTTTCGGCCTGGCATTGATACATCACAAGTATCATTTACTACATACCTATTTTTCAAGTTTTTTCTACAATTTCAGCCGCTCATTTCATTCAATTCACCGAAAATATGGGTTTTTATATTTTTAATTAGAGTTTATTCTTTTTTTTCTTATTTCTTATAGTTTACTTCCAATTCATGGAAGTAGGTATTTTTTCAAGGGCTATTTCTTCATTCGTTCCTTTTTTTGAATTGATGTTAACATGTTAGTCCCAAGTTTTAAATAAACTAAATGGTTTTGCACACTGTGCTATAGATAGTTACTTATAAAAGAAAATAATGTGTTTCTTTAATATATAAATAAAATAGTGATAAGAGACCTAAGCTTTACCTCTGAGTTATAAACCTCATTTTAAATCTTTCTTCGAAAAGCGAACTCAACCATCGTGATCAATTTTTTTTATAACATTTGCAACTTGGAACCGAAAGTTTACAGATGCCAGATTTAGGAGTTGAAAGTAATGACATTATCGGAAAATGATATTTTATGAAAATTTCACAAAGGTTCAATAGAAAATGCTACCATTTTTTTTGACGAAAATAAGATCTATGATTCTAAATTCTCTGAAATTTATCTCATTATTATATCGGTTGGGCAAGTATTACGTGCCTCTAGGCGAAATTAGTCGTGTTACTGATAATAGCGTCATTATCAAAGCGGGATAATTAAAAATTTATCACTACGAAATTTAATTAGCGGTAAAAATATTTCAATTGGTAATATTCATTCGTAATTTCATGGTTTGTGTGTAGTCAATTTCTTTCAGGCCTTGATTTTTTTGTTTAAAAAATTCTTGAATCGGAGGATCACAACAGTATCACAACAGATTTTGTACCAAATTTCACGGAATAGTTCTCTCAGTTTCTGTGGAAACCACTGGAAAAAAGACGGATTTTTTATTACATTTTTGGATTCTATACCTCTTTTGAATCTGAATCTAAGCATTTGTATTTGGTTCTATTTAATTTGGTTTAGTCATGAATTGAGAAAGCTTTATACGCCCTTGAAACTTGAAAACGAAACAATTTTTTTTTGAACAACTAATTCATAAATAGTTCTAGGCAATTTCGTCGAATAAACTTACAGTATACAAATAAATAAAATCTTTCTAAGAATCATAAGAAACGGTTCAACTAAAAGAATATACAAATTCAATCGAACAAAAGGAACAAATTAACAATAGTATTCAAATGCAGAGAACTTACTTTTCACAATAGAAACAAAGCACACAAAACTAGAACAGTTATTGAGAAACAAACAGTTATTTTGCAATGTAGTAAGCAAGAGCTTATGAAAAAATGTATTTTCGTTAATGGATTTGGTGATCATAGAGTGAAACTTTCGTTTTTTTGGGGTAAGGGATCTAGATGTACTTTGAATGAATTAGTTGATGCTCTTTTTCTGATTATATTTTGCATATGTTTGAAAAATATATGAAAAAAAAATTGATTTGCTTAGAATCTAGTAAGTGAGAATAAGCAAATTTCTTCAGTTATTTTCTGAATGTTAAATTCAATAAAATATTTATGTATTTTTTAAATTTCTTCTGGAATTGTAAAGTAATATATCATTTATGATTGAATATTTGGGAATAACACAAGTACATTAGATCCTTATAAAAACATTCAACTTAAGACATTTCAATATCCGTTTTTATTTTTCAGGCAATCGATCAAATTCTTTGTCAGTAAGAGAAAGTTCAATCGATACACATGGGCATATACGACAACCTGGTGAGTAAAATTTGCTCATCATTTGACAGGTTTCATTGAAAAAAATTATTATGAGTTTCCTAGATATTTCCGCCACTGGTAAAAATACTAGTTTTTCTATATCTCCAAATGATTCAACTTTTTCAAAATCTCAACATCAAATTTTGATCACACAATTGCCAAACTATGATATTATGAATTGGTAATTAACGTATTATTAGAAACTAAAGATTTTTTTTTCTAAAAGGGTGTACCTAACCTTTCTCACTAGATTCATTTTGAATCTGTGCGGAAATCGCTTGATCGGTTCTTTAAATTTTTCGAAGGAAAATTTTTATTTAATATCACTTTGGAAATTGAAAGGTTTTTCAATGATATTATTTCACCGATGAATTTTGAAATTTTTGCAATTTTCACATTCTGATGGAAAAATACATAAAAAAATTCAATTCAAAATTAAGAATATCAATAAATGTAAGAAATGAAAGAAGAAATGAAGAAGTCATAAATTACAATAGGCTCAAAGTAATTATTAAGAAAGTTTGCTAATTCCATGATAATGAAAAACTCTTGAAATTCTTCATTATAATAATTGAAATAAGATTGAAAAACTTTAAATTTTTAAAGTAATAAAAAAAACAATAAATTTTATTATGAAAGAACTACCATAGGAAGGTTTTTTTTCAAAAATTGAAAGAATCGACCAAACAATTTCCGTACAGAATCAATCAAAACGAATGAACACTGAAGAACCGTATTAAAAAAAGTTGTACCCTTAATATTATGTTCCTAATAATCATGAATAAAGTTGAAACTAAAAGATCATGATAATTGTTGCTACAATAAAAATATTTAAAGGTTGAATCGGGACACCCTGTATAAACAGCGGTAGTATCAACTGCACTGATTCGCGTCTTGGCAGTTATGCACCCCATCGTATGACAATATTTGGTTAAAAACGTCGAAACCCCTACGGAATAGGGCGGAATAACAGAAGACTACCGGGGCAAAGCACCCCAACTCCAATAATTCGGCGATCAAAGCCAGATTCAATAATTACCTGATTGCGCCCCCCGGCAATGATTCAATAACTGTCACATTATTTGGAACATTGGCCCCTTGTGGCGGATCGGACTGCGTTTGGACAATCAAAGACGAGCAATTACATTGTGCTCTGTGTTCGGTAGATCATTATGGAACATAAATCCAATCTATGATGGGAGATTTGGTATTCGGTTGATTGAGATCAGTCGATTTTGAAATAGGAATTGCAATTGAAAGTTTACGTTTTGGATAGTTCGATAGTTGGTAGGAAATCTGGAAATTTTAGAATAAAGTTTAATATTTCCTCATTTCGTTTGGAAAAATTTATGCAGAATTGGCCACGATCGATGGTCCCTAAGTAGATGGAGAACAAAAGATACAATTTTATTGAAATTTTAGTTTCTTGGCTCTGAATTAGTGCTCTATCGATGTAGAATATTTTCAGCGCAACGGTGTTGCCATTTATATCAATAAAGAACCCTTGTCTTTTTATACGTAGAATTGACTGAAAAAATGAAAAATATTGTTTGTAATTTGAAAATCTTAAGTTTGGAATGATTTGAATTGTCCAAGTTCATGATATATTCATAATCACTTCTACATTTTTTATACAAACCGCAGTCTTATAATACTACGTATTGGCAGAATCGAAAATAAGAATGGTTTGTTTGAAACAAAATTTTCTGCAGAAATATTCAGAGAAATGTGTGTCCTTGACGCCACCATTCATTAGATTCTCATTAACTCATGAACCGTTGAATTTTCACCCAAGTAATAACAAATTGCTGAAATTGTCGAAACTGTCATTAAATAAGCTATCTAACGATGCAATAATGTACTGAGTGTGTCATTTGAAATATGAAACTAGTTGTCTTTTTTCGGTGTAATCGGAAGGTGTAGAGATCTAAAATATTTTATAGGGAGAAAGATTGTTGTCTCAAACCCCAACATGAAAATTTCCAGTACAAAATTATGAATAGTTTTCCTTAAACGTTAGGGATTCATCAAGCCAAGTAGCTTGATATTTCCTGAAAATTAAGCTCGTGAAAAATTACATACTTGAACTTGATTTGAGATATTTATTGCTTGACTTGAAATCAAGCTATTTGATATTACTTGAGCTTGATGCGCACGAGTCGCACGTCATATATTTCAGCACATGCGCTCTTAGACAGAATAAGGGGTTTCTCGAGATCCTGTATTTGATTATTTTGTCTTGTAAATCTTTTCCAGCGATACCTCGCTTTTGGAAATATTCAAAGATATTAGGGCAGATATTAGGAAGCTAGTAGAACCACTTTGGAGCTTTAGATTTTTGGCTTTTTTAGGCTTATCAATTATCCTATTGAAACATTTTTCCCCCCTCAAATTGTCAGAAAAATCGCGGCTTCTGCTAGCCCAACGTTAAGCTAGCAAAACCTAAAAGCCTAATCATGTAATCAAACAGTGCTTGGAGCTTTCTCAATATTAGGAAACTGTATCTTTTCATATTTTTTATTTTGTTATCATTCATAGTGATTTATTTTTGTTTCCCATTTCAAAATAGTTGAATTTTTCGGTTCTTTTATACAATATACAAATAATTAAAAGTGCTTTTTTAGTAAGTTTCCTTCTGCTTTCATCATTTTTCTATTGATGTGACAGTACACAACGCTAAAAATTGAGTAGCTTGATAGAATTCAAGTACTTGATAAATAAATACTTGACTTGAGATTGAAAAACTACTACTTGACCTGAGCTTGACTTGATTTGAAGTCAATCCAAGCCAAGTAGCTTGAATATTAAGTCAAGCCGTGAATCCCTAATTTACGTCTAATAGGCCATTGCCGTGAATCACCCTGTATAGGAATATAATAATAATAATAATAATGATCTTTATTCCGGAAGAATGTCCAATATAATACATTACATACAATACAGTACATTAGATGGAATAGTGTCAACTAACAGAATTGTTAAATCCTCACTTCTTGAATGCTGTATTCATGAATGGAATAAGGTTCCATATTAATGAGTTTAATTTTCACATCATTTTTAAACTTATTGAGTGTTGTACTTTTTTTTATATCATCTGGTAATTGGTTGAAAAATTTTATTGCGGCATATGTTGGATGTTTCTCATATTTGACCAATCTATGTTCAGGATAAAGAATATTTACATGTCTAGTACTATAATCATGGACGGAACTACTATATACAAACTTATTTCTATTCTTGAATAAATAAACTAAACATTCATATATATACAATGCAAATACTGTCATAATCTGATTTTTCCTGAATATTCCTCTACATGATTCTCTGTGTCTGAGTCCAAATATAGTTCTTATGACTCTCTTTTGTATACGGAAAATCTCCAACACCCCTGAATCAGATCCGTAGAAAATCAATCCGAACCTCATCAAACTTTCAAAATTAGTGAAATAAAAAATTTTCAAGCAATTTTCATTTAAATATTTACTAATTATTCTTATACTATAGCTGACTGAATTTAGTTTTTTTCCTGTACTTATAATGTGGTTGTTCCAGTTTAGATGTTCATCAATTTGCATACCAAGAAATTTAGTACAATGTTCAGGTGTGATGCTCAAATTTGATTTATACTTATATTATACTTATACTTAGTTGTACAATTTCAATAACAATTTCAAGCTTCGTGCCAAATTTCGATCTTATCAATTCATCAGATCCATAGACAATTCAAACCGAATATTAAATTCCTAATATTTCTATGATATCAAATCCGGTCTAAATGAGATTTTGCATGTATATTTAGAATAACATTTTCAAGTTTTGTGCACAATTTCATGTGGATAGCGACGATAGCGTCATCAGAACCAGAAGAACAAGAAAATTTATGCCGAATGAAAACTTAATATTTCAGTGACAACAGATCCCACTGAGTTGAGATTTTGCAAGTGAATATAATTAAAACGAGCTATATGCAACATTTCATTTTGAGAAAGCTCAACATGAAATCAGGAGCATAAAACGAAATCCAGTATTTCAAAAACAACAGATTCCACTGAATTGAAAAATCTCGATTTCATCAATTCAATGCTGTGCACAGTTAATATTTTAAACTTAACTCAACAGTGTTATAGAGTTTATTTATGTGGTTTTCTGAATGAACGCTCTTATTATTATTATTATCAAGCTTAATGCAAAATTGAAGATCCACTGTTAGTAGTAATAATTTCTGATTGAAGGACAAAATTAATACACCTATCATAGAGGTGATCTTCAGCCATTTCACTCATACTTTGGGTAATTTTTAAATCGAGATTTCTGGCATTTTAATGATGATAAGCTTCGAAGGGATATCGATGTACAAGATACGGGTTTACAATTTGTATATCTTCCCGTGAAGGCTTGGAAGTAGGAATTCACGTCTTGGCTTGATTTTCAAGCTATTCGGCTTGGGCTTGACTTGATTTCAAGTCAAGCTCAAGTATTTTCCAATGTCAAGTCAAGTATTTATTTGTCAGATACTTGAATCATATCCAGCTACTTGATTTTTATCAGTTTTATTGTGTAGTGTCACATCAATAAAAAAATGATGAAATGAGAAGGAACTGCAAAAAACACTTTCATTTATTAAACTTATTGTATAAAAGAACCGAAAATATAAACTTTTTCGAAATAGAAACATAAATTAAATCACTATAAATCATAACAAAATAAAAATAATAAAAAAATAAAGTTTCTCAATATTGAGAAATCTCCAGGCTTTGTTTGATTTCATTATTTTCCATGCAGAATCTAAGAAACATGAAGCATCTCATAGATTTGTCGCCTAACCTATTGCGGGCTTTTGTATAGTATATCCAAAGTCACTTGAACTAGTCCATAAAAACGCTTGGACATAGATGTCCTTTTGAAGTGGATACCGAGATCCACTAAATATCGGACTTTATTTTGAAGTATTGTAAGGCAATAAATTCATTGGCCCCCAAAGGACTTTCTGGAAACTTGGACAACCCTTGTATAATCGAAATATTCAGCTTCTTCCAAGTAACTTTAGATATACTATAACTGTAAGAGCAGTTCTGGAAAATTGTCTTTCAACGGGACCTGAAATTGCTGGCGTTGATAAATAATCCTCGGCCATTTTGACCAAGTTTGAAAGGATATTTCTGAAACTACAAAAATCTACTAATAGATTTCATAGAAATGTGAGAAAACTATTGATAAAGTCACACTGACGAATGATTCAGTCTCTCGGCGCTCGAGGAATCACCTTATTTAGTCGAAGCGCGCACGAGATTGCAGAAATATATGCCGAGCGACGCGTGCATATCAAGCTGAAGTAATATCAAGTAGCTTGATATCAAGTCAAGCAATAAAGTCAAGCTCAAGTATGTAATTTTTCACGAGCTTGATTTTCAAGTCGAGTAGTTGGTTGAAACGTCAAGCTACTTGGCTTCATGAATCCCTACTTGGAAGCTGCATGAAGTTCTTTCGGAGAGACTGGGGATCTTTCAGAATCCAAAACAATTTATGAATCCATTGGCGGCGCGAGAAGGACTAGGGCCCCACAGGCCCCTTAAATTTTTGCTTCTTGCCCCCTGAAATATCGCATGCAAAAATATACAACATGAAACTAGATGGACCCGGAAATTTTGCCCCCTCTTAAAAAATCCTGGCTCCTCCTTATTTTTGAGAACTGGCATCCGTTTACCAAGATCTATTATAAATTCTTATTATAGGTCGTTGGCAATTCCGTTTGGAATCCAAATATTATGTATAGTTTTCCTTCCATCATATGTATCTATTTTGAAAGCATAAGGCATAACTTCCGAATAAATTTCCTTTTTAATTTTGTCTATCGTTGGCGAAAATAACCATTCTCTTCAAAGCTCACGTATTTTACCAGAAAACAGAAATCAATAAGATTGCATTCCTCATATCAGATGATGATTAATCTGCCACCGAAATTCTCCTTGTTTTTTCGGTCAACACATCGGCAATCTTCATCGGCTTCAAGCTCATCGCCAGAATATAGTATTTCTCTCATAAATCCCAAAGCGGAAAGGTCGCCTCCACAAATATGAAACAGTATATTCATTTGCCTCCTCTATTTGCTCACATATCCTTCTGTTTGACGAAAGTCAGGGGTAGTGGCCTAATGCACGACTTCGCTGTGCAAACATGTCCAATTTAACGTCAACGTGGATACTGCCCCTTTGTGTTTATTACGCCTTCATCCCCCAAATCACCTTTTATCGCCAGTTCTCAATTTGGGGATGAGGATCTCGAGATGTTTTCCGACAAGATAAAGTTCGCATCCACGTCGTTTTATTTTCATGGATTCACGTCTTCTCAGTTTACTGGCTGGTTTGAAAGTTTCAAAGACTGGCAGATAGATAACGACTTTAGTTAAAAAATACTAACCTCTACTTTCAACTTCCAAATATAATTACTCAAGAGCGGTTTATACCACGTGGCGTTCTCGTGAGTTTAACTGCTCCTCTCTCCTCAGCGTTTTTGAGATTCCAGCACTTTTCAGGATGAGTGAAGCAATATCAAACGATTATCGGATGGAAGAATTCAAAATAGATTTTGAAATCTTCATTTTTGATTTCAGTAAAAATGCATTTTCAGCCTTTGACAAGGCTTTTTGTACAACATTTTTAAGTAAAAATTCTTATCCATCCGGAGCGTCATATGCTTAGTTCAAGGTTAGCCATTCATAATTATTATATCATTTATCTACTGCTACCTTAATGTGTGAAAATTGGAAAAACTACCAAAATAATGATTCTGTTGTGTTGTGAGTAGTTTCGACATTACGGACAGATTATGATCGACATAACCGTCCATCTGAGCATACAATAGGTTAGATTGGATGTGTTATTGTTCTCTTAAGAGGGGTCTATACCGTTTCAGTGATTAGTTCAAAAATTAGTACGCTTTATTTTCATTAGAGATCATCGATTTATATGAGGTTTTCACTATTATTGATTTTAAAAAGCACGTCATTGCAGAAAGTCCTTATTTCTTAATTTCTTTGAAATGGAAAAAAAAGAATTAGATGATTTTTTTATTGAAGAATAAATATATGCAGGATATAACTTTCTGAAAAAACATTAATTTTCTTATGAATTTTCACATAAAAATATTATACAAGAAGTCTTGTCAAAAGCTGAAAAAACGGTTTTTCTAAAATTAAAAATGAAGACGTAAAAACGTATTTTGAATTCTTGCAGGTGGTTGAAAAGGACGGTAAATCAGAGAAACGTTTCAATTTTCTTCACTCATCCTGAAAATTGTTGAAATATCAAAAACGCTGAGGAGGAAGTAGTAGTGAAACTTTGACAGATCACTAGAATCAAAATGCACGTTCGACCGAAAATATTTGCTGTAAATAAAAGTCTTGAACAAGATCCAAGTTTATCCTTTCTTTGGAGCGTATAACATTTGGGCCTCTCTTACGGCACGCTATGGCGTGTTTTATCTCCATTCGTATAAGGTTCAGTTGACACCAGAACTAAATCGAGCTGATCATAAAATGTGTAGAACATAATATGCCGATTGCGAACAAAAACGTTGGGATGACTATTTTTCGCATCGAATTTTCTTCAGCGACGAAGCACGTTTTTCACTCGGTGGCTATGTAAACAAACAAAATTTTTGTAACTGCTGAGGTACCATTACATCCGATTTGGTCTAGTGCAGTGATTGGAGTGCTTTTTCGAAAATGAAGAAGGTGTCAACAATCAAAATTGTTGCATATGGAGCAGTGAAAATGCTGTTGTAACTGCAGAAAGACCATTACATATACAGTAAGTCACTGTATGGTGAGCAATTCGGTCTAGTGAAGTGATTGGAGTGACCGTCAATTTTCATCACTATAAAGCCAAATGATAGCCGCCTTTTTTGGCCTGAAATTAATAATATGGAATTGGAAGAGATGTGGTTCCAGCACAACAAGCCACACAATACGACCCGTTTTGGCTTTATTGCAAAAAAAATTCCCAGGATAGGTTTCGGTAATGTAAATTGGCCACCAAGATCTCGTATTTTATCACCTTTGGATTTTTTATGGGGTTATGCGAAGGATCGTGTCCATGCCGATAATCCTTGAACTATGAACGATCTGAAAACGAATAACCGTCAAGTTATTGGTGAAATATGTGCCGGTGAGTAATTGAAAATTATAGCTCGCAAAGATTGAGTCCTGAGAGAGATCATGGAGGAGGACATTTAAATGATGATGTATTCCACACATAATCGATATTCTAAATGAAAATTTGTTTTATTTACCTTTACTTTCGGAACCACAAAATGGATAACCCTGCATAATTAAATTTTCTATTATTCTGACAACATCTAAATGAAATTTTGCATCGAATTGTTATTTTATATTCAATTGCAAATTCTAAACTCAGTGAGATCTGATTCTTCAATATTCTGCTCATATTTTTATGGGTCAGTACGAATGTTTGCAAGAAGCTCGAATTTTTTTATTTCAAATATAGGTACGCGAAATCTCGTCCCAATCGAATCTTGTGAATAGTTCTGATAATAAGATCAGATTGAAATTCCGCACGAAGGTTGAATTTTTTAATACACATCCAAATGCAATTTTTATTATAATCGAATCTGCAGTTTTGGAATCAACAAATAAACAAAATTTCGCTCATATTTACGGAACTCCTAGTGGAATTATAATCATTAATAGGAAATGAACACTAATAAATTGTCAAATCTGATAATATATATTCTAACATTTTGATTAACATGCGTCCATCAAGAACATTTATTCTGACTCATAAGATTAGGGTTTACTAAACACTACAGTATACCGATAAATTATATATAAACTATTTCGTATTTTTTCCAGATCCATATCAAATTTTGGGGCCCACCAGCAGTCGACTAGCGAATTCTGGTACGTATTAAAATTGAAAGAATTTTTCAATTCACTGTTTTTGTTGAATAATGTTTCATGAAACTTGTTTTTTGTGCCTGTTATGTGTGAAGTTGTATTCGACCACCATTCAGTTTTACTCTAATGATGTAATATTTATGGGGATGAGCCTGTGTCTTCCTCTGTGTGGTGAACTTCGTTCTGTTCAGTTCAGTCTTTTCAAATCTAAAGAAGAATTTCCAAAATTTCGATATGCAAGATGTTGTTTCAAGGATACAATCGTTTTATAATTTTTTGGTAACCAGAACCTGTATTCTCCTTGTGATCATTAAGATATTTATTTAAGGTTCAAATATAAGAAAGATGTTTGCCATTTATAAAAAAAAATATACTGGGTGGTTTGCTTGTTACGACCTCTGAAAGAATTGCGCAAAATTCAAGAATCACCCTGTATCTCAGTAACCAAGCCAGTCAGACCCAATAAATGGGGTACGGTAGAGCGGTGTGACTTTGCCAACGGAGGTGACTTTGCCGAACTGCCTAATATTTTAAGTTTCACTTTGTTTTCGTAAAGTTGGCAACATCTAACAGAAATCACGGATCGGAACCTTTAACCATACTATATACCTACATGTTGCAATGCAACCGTCGCAGTCGTCTGGCGTACTTTGAATGGTATGCTACGGTATGTTATGTGAGCGGGTAATTTTTTAACGTGGGTATATATGCGAGATAATAGGAGTTGTGCAGAAAATCAGGCGAACGGTACATCGAAATATATTTAGCAGCTTACTTTACATTCATTAAACGTCACTTTAAAAAAACTGGAAACATTTGGTTGAGAGGATTCCGACATTTAGGGAAATTTTTCTATTGTGGCCCTTTGGCGGGAGACTTAGCCACATACCAAATTTGTTTCACCTGTTTTATTTTGAGGCACAATTATGGGTCGTCGATACAAAAAGAAGTTGGATTCAAGGAAATATAGTAATTATACGGAAAAAACACTAATCCGAGCAATCAATGCAGTTCGAAACGAAAACATTTCAAAACAGTCAGCTTCCGAAGCGTACAACATTCCCAGAAGAACTCGTTGGAATAAAATTAGCAAAAGATATATGGGCGAACCCGGAGGCATTAGTGCACTAACATATACCGCCAGCACTTCATTAAATTGCCAAAAAACGCTTTTTTAAGGCATAGGTAAACTCGCACCTATTTGCGGGTCACTTTGCCAAATTTTAAAAATAAAAAAAAGAAGTGTGCACCTTTTCTTCTGATTCTAACAACAGCGATCGACAACTAAAATGTTCAAATTTAACATACTTTGCACAGGACTCATTTCACAAAAAAACGAAAAAGTTATATCAAGAAATCTATACAAAGTGGTGCAAAGTCATACCGATCTACGGTATATCTAGAACAACTCGGTGTCCTCTATTCACTGATCTTGTTCTTCCGTTTACTACTGAAACAACCTTTATAACCATAAAATTCCTCATCAGCCCATGACAGAGTACACTATTAAACCAAAAGGCATTTTATCTCTGATGCGATTCAGACAGCAAATCCCGTAATTCGAGACTAAATAACTCGATAAATAAAGGAGTGAAATACCGCACCCTTAACTCCTACCGACTATTTTCCCATCAAAATCTGACTTTGTCATTAACTCGCCCCTAGAAGATTTCACGTAAGAAATGAACAGAAATAATTGCAGGCTGCAACGCATGCAAATCAAATTGATGACTGATGGTAATCATACACCAGGTGAGCCACGTGCTGAGAGGGCACGCCACCTTTGCTCCCTTAGGTTAGGTGAGTAACTCCGGTTACGCCTATCTGGCCAATTGATTTCGGTTTTTTTTTGGGAAAATGGATATTTCTGCGATTCGAGTTCGAGCGAGAAATGTGGTTTACAAGCAGTGGTGAATTTACAGATTTGTCGCCTGTAGGCTGTTCAACTTTCGCCGCCTCTGAATTTTGATACCTTAGTTCATCATATCAATTATATTATCTAACAATAAAATTCCAACTCTATGATCCTTTTTGCATCAACTTTTCCCGGATGGCTAGTATCATTGAGAACTAAGATACCGTGTCAGATCCTTGATTATTTTCACAGCAAACAATTTTAAAAAACATTTACTTATACAGGTTGTCCCGTAAAGACCACGTCAAACCGAAGGAGAATGTAGATCAAAGGATAACCCACCTGCTATGACAAAATTCCCATTATAAAAGTCTTACCGTTTTCGAGAAATTTTTTTTTTTTAAATATTGAATTTTTGCCCCTTTCAATAGTTTTGTCCTAACGGTTGGTACAATTTTACGTCTTTTTGGTTAATTTTTTCAGTAAAATATTGCTGAAGAATGATTTTAACGTTTACGTTAAAAACATCCTCCGAACATTTCAAAGGGGGGCTATGAGAAATATATTTATTGGAAATTTTGGTGGTGGATTATTTTGTTCATGAAGTTTAGCCCATCGTAGTGGAAAAAAAATGTACCGAGCTACTGCTGCACATTACACCAATAAATTGTCTATTTTATAGTGATTTCAAAGAGGTATCACACAAGTCATTTGTTATTCAAAGAAAAAAGATATGGTTATTTTTATCCAAGTCGGTACGTTTCTGACAAAATCAAGTTTATCAATTCTGTTAAGAAATCTTCTATGTTGCATTACTTAGTGAACAATGGCAATTGTTTACGTGCGAAAATATTACTCGCATAATTATTCACCTCAACGAAATTCAATTTTGCAGGCAAATTTTGCGAAAACATCATGCAGATCCAGATTTTTTTAAACACTAAGTAATGCAATATCGAAGATTTCTTAACAGAATTGACAAACTTGATTTTGTCAGAAACGTACCCATTTGGATAAAAACAGCCATATCTTTTTTCTTTGAATAACAAATGACTTGTGTGATACCTCTTTGAAATCACTATAAAATAGACAATTTATTGGTGTTATGTGCAGCAGTAGCTCGGTACATTTTTTCCACTACGATGGGCTAAACTTCATGAACAAAATAATCCACTACCAAAATTTCCAATGAAAATATTTCTCATAGCCCCCCTTTTTAAAATGTTTGGAGGATGTTTTTAACGTAAACGTTAAAATCATTCTTCAGCAATATTTTACTGAAAAAATTAACCAAAAAGACGTAAAATTGTACCAACCGTTAGGACAAAACTATTGAAAGGGGCAAAAATTCATTATTTAAAAAAAAAAATATCTCGAAAACGGTAAGACTTTTATAATGGGAATTTTGTCATAGCAGGTGGGTTATCCTTTGATCTACATTCTCCTTCGGTTTGACGTGGTCTTTACGGGACACCCTGTATAATATAACTAAAGTTTACACGGAAAATATACATTTGGCTTATGTTGATAAATATTTTTTATTACACTCACAGTTTAAAAACAATACAATAAATTTCCTTTCTTAATTATCTGTCAGTATAATACTTAAAGTTAAATTATAAAAGTAATACATTTTTGAGCAGAATTGTTAATTATAACATGGTGAGAAATCTTATTCATTAGTATATTTTACAAAGAAGATCTTGAAATATTGAGTATTTGACTCTGTATATAGGACTATATTTCGATTTTTGTTGAATGTTTTAATTTTTCTCCAATTTTCGAAATTCATACTTTGTGTGGTGTGTATAATATTTTTTTTCATAAAAGATTAATAAGCTCAATCTACCACCCCTTTGAATTTGACACCCTAGATTTTAGCCTACGCAGCCTGTTGGTAAATCTGTGACTGTGTACAAGGTGTCTCAAAAAAAGTTTATTTGTAAATAAGCGATTTAAAAAAAGAATCATTTCTCTTAAAATGTTGTTATGAAGCTACACTACTTTGGAATTCATTTCTTAAAAATAATGTCGAAATTCCGTGATGACTCCCATTCGCCATGAAATTTTTTGGCAAATATTTTATTTTAACTGGGCCAGGGAAGAGTCACAAGTTAAAATCCAAGGCTTGAAATCAGGACTGCGGGAGGGCCATTGAATGTTACCTCTCCTGGTGATTAATTTGCCAGGAAAAATCATCACGAACAGATCGATTAACATGTTCCATGTCCTTTTCCGTTTTTATTGACCTTAAGCGCTCGGGTTTTAGTTTATCTAGGGTTGAAATGGCCTCTTCAGACATTCATACCTATTTCCGAAAGACAGAAATACTTGGCGCATTATTTAAGTGACGAAAACCTTGGGCCGTATTCATAAAACTAAAGAATATCCTTGTAAGTATAAGGTAGAAGTATAAGGTTTTGAATTGAAGGAAAAGGTAAGAGTATAAGCATTTCCTTTTTTTCGTATTCATAACGATAACCTCATACTTGCAAGAATATCCTCCAAGAATAAGTAAATGTTGGTGTCAACATGGAGAGGGGTTTCGGAATGGAGTCATGAGCCACGGCTCTATACCATATCCAGCATCAGCAAGTAGCACGACGTTGTTTTGATTTTGTAATTGAACCTTTATTTGTGAATTTCTCCATATTTTTGAATCGTGGACCGAACCAGGCCAACTAACGTCGGTACTGATGATCATTTCTCTTGCATCACAAGTGGCTTGCACATTCAGTGTAGGATAACCTTTCCGGTTGACATACTCAGCACCATGGCGATTTGGTTTCAGAATTCCTACGTGGGTACAGTCAACTACGCCAATTGCTGTTGGAAACCTATATTTGCTTTGCCATAACTGTTTGGCATCCATAAGTGCATTGTTCGTAGACGGAAACTTTATCCAGTAATTTGATTGCGCCACTATGCTGTCAATTACGGCAGTCACTGTACGAGATACTGTAGCTTGACTTACACCCAGTTCTTGACCAATGCCTTTCTGATACCCAGGATCACTGAGATAGCGTAAACATATCTGCATTTTAAGGACGGATGATAACGCACCTCCTCGAGTTTCAGCATTATTTATTCCCAAAAATCTGTTAGCAAGCCATTGCACGTTTTCCTCTTGAAACCGATATAATTTTTTGTACTCACGAACAGGTGTTGATATCATCAGTTCCACAACATCTGCCATCGCTACAACTGATCACTATACGACTGAGTCTGCTACTGATCACACTCGAAATTATTGAAGAATACCTATCCTTTTCATTTAGAGTGAAAGGTAACGTTTATGGTTAACCAAATACTTTTTTGAAGGATATGCTCATACTCTATTAGTATAAGGTTTTACTCGGAATATTATGAATGCGAGCTGAAGGATTTCCTTTATATTCCGCAAGTATAAGCATAACCTTTTTTTTATGAATACGGCCCCTTGAATATTGGAAACATTTCTTCGCGCTATAGTCTCAGAATCAGCATTCTTGTAAACTTCACGTATACGCACAACGTGCGTTCCGTTTACGAGAAACATTCTATAGCGACTAAATTTCCAGGAACCAGGCTACCCATTGGCATATCTGCCGGGTCCTTGCTTTCAAACAGTAAGCTAAACAAATATAAACTTCCTTTTGAGACACCTTGTTCAAAATGAAAATTGTATTTCAGTAAACTTTTTAGATATTAGACAAACAGAACTTACATCAGAGTGATTTTCATAAAAGAAAATAGTTGAATCAATAATGAAATCAACACTTTGGAATATAATAGTCGATACTTCCAAATGATATCACTAACACATGTTGGATAAAGTTAACTTTTTATATGCCATTTTTGAGTTGGGAATGTTCTCCAAGGATTAGGTTCGACTCACTAATGATGAAATTATTGACTTCTCTCGGTTCTTGTTGTTTAGATTTGTATAATCTTAAAAGTATTAATGAAAATCAGCTTCACGTATTGCCTCAGTTGCATGGCCTTCGAGGTACCCAGATCTCGATCCATTTGATTTCTGATTAATTTCAAGAATTCAAAATTCTATAATTGATCTGAAGACTGCTGAGCTAACCTTATTCGTTCTAATACTAATGATTGATTTTTTTGCAGGATCTGGACAAATTCAATTATGGCAATTTCTACTAGAACTCTTGAGTGATTCTACAAATGCAGCTTGCATCACCTGGGAAGGTACAAATGGAGAATTCAAATTGACAGATCCAGATGAAGTAGCAAGGAGATGGGGAGAAAGGAAATCGAAGCCGAATATGAATTACGATAAACTCTCTAGAGCACTGAGGTAGGAATTTCTTTTACTTCGGCTTTCCGAATAGTGTCAAAAGTACCTACCAAGAATTGTTATCTGCAAAGTAAACTTCTGGGTATTGCCACAAAAAATTACCCAGACTGTACCCTCTGCTAACATGAAGTTTGATGGTCATATTTCGTGAAGGTTATTTGCAATATGCCATATTTCAAAACAAAGAAAGAGATATTCTAGTTATATAGGGTGCAGGGTTGCGATGTACCCTAGAACTTAAGAGTGGGCGGGGTTCCACCTTAAAAAAAATAATGTATTCTTCGGCACATAATATACTGTGCTGGCAAGTCGGTATGTTGGGATGCAATATCTACGTGTAGAAATTATTACTATTCTAATGTCCTTCGCTCCTAAAAAATCAGACCTCAACGGCTCCCCAATATTTTATATCGAATCTGGTAATAATATTAGGTAACTTTCTCCAGAAATTACAGAATTTCAAGTTTTCTCATGATTTAATCGTACCTATACCTATTCGAATAAGCCCAGATTTCCTAAAAACTACTAAGGACTCAATCCGAATATCCACACTAAATTTCATGAATTCCATAAGAACGCGATAGACATTTTGTTCAATGTATCCATATGTTTAAAAAAACTGAAATTCGTATCGGACTATCTACTATCCAAACCAAAAGATAATAAATATAGAAGTTAAGAATTTGCGGACACAAAAAAATATGGACAAAGACTTAATCAAACTTGTTCAGAATGGTTACAAATACATTTAAGGTATTATCGGAAATTTAAAAAAATTGTCTTCCTCTTAATGCGTGAGGAACAACTCATCAAAAAACTCACCAGGTCGATTAAACACTGCATATTCCTCTTGAAAAGAAGATGTTCCTTCCATCTGAAAGATTCCATGATGGAGTGAGAATGGCAACTTCCGGTTGATAGCCAAGCCGAAGAACAATCTCCCATCCAGAATCAACGATCTAATCTAAAAGACGTTTCTCGAATCCAATCATCCGTAAATTAACTACCTATCGATTTCGAGTGGTGCTTCCCTTGATTGAATCCAAGTGCCCTTTCTCTGCCACTTTGTTCGTTCGATTTTTGTGGGTACAAAGAAATTGGCTACAAAGATACGACAAAGACGCACAAATTTATGAAGCTCCCTGACCTTTCTTGCCAATAATATGTATCGGAAACAATTCTATACGAAATTTCGAAATTGAGAATCATAATTTGTTTATTATCATCAATTCTCATTCAGATTTTGTGAATTTTCTTCTTAAAAGATAGCAAAAAAAGTACTGTAGGGTGGAAGAAAGGTTATTTCTATATCTTTCCAAATGTGAACTGTAAAGATACCATTAAGGTTAAAAATATTGTTTACCTTGACCGATTCCAAAGATTCGTGTTTGGAAATAATAAATCGTAATGAATTGAAATTGAACATTGGTGATTATTTATATTATCATAAAAAAAATCGATACAATGAGTCAATTATTATCTATCAAGTATCAATTTATTAACTAGGTATATTTTACAAGCACCATCGATCAAATCGCAAATACTTCAAATTTCAAATACTGTTGAACAAAAGATTCTTATAGAGGATCTTTCTGAGAGTGCGTACCAAACTGCTTATAAAGATAAGACAGAAATATTTTATTCGTTTCATTATATTTATTTTAGAACATAAAATTATAACACAAAGAGAAATAATTTTATAGTGAAAAGTTTATTCAAACACACAATTAGAGTAACTAATATAAGGTATAGTATTTCGATAAGGAAAAATAGAAAATTGTGAAATTTATTATGTGGCAAAGTTTTCTAGTGTATGGAGATGTATTTGGAAATTCGAATCAGATTCAATTTCTCTTTAATTCAATGACAGAGTGGGATTTAAAAAAAAATAGAATTTTACATAATTCTGTTCTTGGTCGACAAAAGAAAAAACAAAATATTATCAGTAACATCGCCGCCATGATTCTATTCTTCATTCTTCAAGAGTTTTTCAATTATAAAGAAGCTCTCATCAATTGAAACCACATATAACAAGCATCAAAAAAGGTGATCAAAAAAACCACAAATATCCAGGTATCATATAACTACCTAATTATCCTAATCTATAATCTTTAATTATGCCAAATAATCATTTTATGATAGATTTAACTAACAAGAAATCAATACTTTTTGTATAATTTACAATCATTATTAGTTTACGAGTATATCCATAATTTGAAAAAACGTTATTCTGGGTTAATTTCAGGTGAAACTCCTGATTCCTTTGATATTGATTTTTAATTTTCACATCAAACATGCGCTTTCTTGTGCGGTGATTTTTCTTACTTGTGAGATTTTTTCCATTTCACGGTCACGCAATCCAATAGATTACCGAGACAACATCAAAGATGTCCGAATGTCCGATGTTTAATGACCAGAGACTTGATTGCGATTTTGTGGATAACCTGGTTGGATAGTGACTTACTTTATTTCATGGCACATATAATAGTGAAATTTGTTGTTATGTTCCTTGGCAGTTAAGGCCTTAGAAGATGAGTGGAATTTTCTTCACAAACATTTGAAGTAACTGATCATTAACAATTTTCTGTTGCCATCTTATTGATACCTAAGTATGACATTCAACTGCAAATAACTCGAAAACATTAAATATTTCAATAAAAATATTTGTTCCGGACCTTCACAACGTAGAAGGCTAGAAGAATATTTGTGATCAGTAAACACTTATGGAATGAAAAAAAATTAGAATTCCCGATCGAAAAATGTATTTCGGACCATTCTGAACAATTTTGGTTTCTGTTGTGTCCGCAAATCCCAGCTTTATCTTTCAAAAAAAAATTTCAATTCAATGAAATTTGTTAAGAGTATCTTGTTTGGGTGGTAGATGACCTCAGCTCTGCCTTATATCGGAGTGAGCGCCAAAGTTGAATTCCTAAGATCTTCATAACTTACATTCTATAGGTGTACGACTTTGCTTCCGCCGTTTTGCAATAGATAGATTGCTGTAGCGGTTAGTGGTAGTCAAAATAAATATGAATATGAAGAAAATATACCGGTTGGTTCGTTTGATATGGCCTCAGAAAGAAACGGGCAAATTCATAAAACACCCTGTATCTCGGCTACGAAGACGGTAAGACCCAATAAATGGGGATCTCCAGAACCGCCTTGGTGCCACCTATGCACCTGTGAAGTATTTCCGTTTCCCAATGAAACACCCTGTATATTATAAAGTGTTGTTCAATTAAAAGTTGTATGCTAAAACATGGGGGGAAAAATTACTCAATTTAGGAATTTCTTCTGGAATACATGCAAAATTTCAAGTCGGTCAAATTTTTTAGTGACCGAAATATTAGATTTTTTTTAATATTCTGCTGAAATTGTCTACGGTTCTGGCTACGCGATCAACTCTAAATTTTGTAAGAAACTTGAAATTATCATTCTATATATAATACGCAGATTTCTATCTAAGTCAGATCTGTTGTCACTACATAAATATTGTTTTTTTTATATTCTTCTTGGATTTTATCTTGTTCTGGAGACGGGATCGTCATGAAGCTTGGAATTGTCCTCCTGCATCTAATTGAAACTCCAATTGCATCGAAAAAGTTGTTTCAAATTATCAGGAAAACAAAATTTTGATCATATTTACGGAACCCCTAGTCGAATTTTGCCCATTAGAAAAGCCTACCGCGGTATCCGAGATCCGAACCTACTCCAGCAATTTAAAATAAATGAACAGAGCTAAATTTGGTCCAATATCTCAATGATGATTAAAAAGTAAAATAACTTATTTCCGCTTTATATATTTATTTTCACAACAATTGTTTCGTCATGATAACATGACTTCGTCAGGTTACCATGCTCACCTGACGAAGTCATGTTATCATGATGAAACAATTGTTGTGAAAATAAATATATAAAGCGGAAATAAGTTATTTTACTTTTTAATCATCAAGATGAATTTCCGACAAGTAAAGACTGAGACAATCAAACTCTCAATATCTCAAATTAAACATTAGTGGGTGGAACCTGGCTAAGTAGAAGCAAGTGTAACCTAATCTGTTGAAACTATCCCCGACAGAAAATTTGAAAAATACAGACCTCTTGACGAAATTATATAGCGCTCTGAGAAATCACTTCACTAGAATTCGCAATTTTTCATTCAGAATAAATGAACTTGAATGGACGTATACGCCCACAAAACAATCTTGAATGAAGTGAGAAATAAAATTCGAATTCTCAACTAATCACTCTCTTGATAAATTAATGTAGCCTTTGTCATAAAGAAACAGCTGAAAATAAAACAAATATAAGGCAGTCTGGACAACTGAACAAGATCGAAATCCAGATTTTATTTTGTACAACTTCCCGTTATTACAAAAACATGAATATTTCACTGGTTCTGTTGATATACCTTTGGAGGCATGGTTGCTCTGGTTTTTGCGTCCCTTGCCCTCCCTGAATCTACTCCATTCACGAAGGGGAACGAGCTTTGACGGAAAGAACGCCAACGCGATGTTTGCTACCCTCCCCTTTCGATCTGGTCTTCATAACGAGGATTTTCCGTTTTCTGAGGTTGGCTAATTTTCCTCCGTAGGAGGAATTGGGAGGGGCTGTTTTCCGTATCCGATATTATGGGGTCGTCTAGACTACTTGCACATAATGATGGAAAATTATCTGATCGATGATCATTATGTTTTGGGGAGGTAGCATTCTATATTTTAAAGAAATAGATCTCTCGCTCAACACTTGGTGAAACATCGTTATTAATAAATAAATAAAAACACTTGACTATACGTTCACAAATTTAATAAAATATTATATTACGTTGACATGCATGTTTCGGGTTTTACCCCATTCTCAAAACTAAACAGAATAATAAACGGTACAAATTATACATCAAACAAAACAGATGTTAACACCGGAGATAAGCGGAACTCCAGCTGATCGTTCACAATTGGCAATTTTTGTTTATGTGCTGAAGATATTTCTAAACATTCTAAAAGATCTAATCGCTTACTTTTCTCTCCTTCGTGTAAAATTTTGGTTTTATTGAAATCTATAAAATGGTTACAAGAGATACAATGAGTTGAAAACCCCGTTGTGGATTTTCAATTAACAAACGAATTAAAGATCCTCAAAATTCCCTCAAATGCCAGGTTGATTTCATTCGATGTAGTGAATTTATTTCCATCCATACCGACTGCAGAAATCAAAAATTTAGTCAGTGAACAACTCCATGACAATATTTCACTCAGTACGGAAATAATTGAAGAAACAATGAAAATACTACAAATATGTCTTGAACAGAGCTATTTTAAGTTCAATGGGAAATTTTATCAACAACTAGATGGTCTACCAATGGGTTCTCCTTCATCCCCCCTTTTCAGTGAAATTTTTATGACACATTTGGAAAAGAAAATATTTTCCATAATGAATAATAATCTGACTGTATATGTACTGTACTGGAAGCGATATGTTGATGACGTATTTTGTATTTGGACTGGCTCGGATTCAGAACTCGAATCATTTCTAAAGCTTATTAACTCATTTTATGACGGTGTTCAGTTCACTTTGGAATTGGAAAATGTGGATAAATCACTCAACTTCCTGGATATTCAGATAAAAATCGTAAATGACCATCTTGATTTTGATATTTACAGAAAACCAACTTTTTCCGATGTTCTCATTCATAATAGTAGTTCACACCCTTATAGAATTAAAATGTCTGCGTTTCATTCCCTTGTGCACAGACTTATTTCCACTCCTCTATCGGAGAATAACTTCAAAAAAGAAGTTGAGATGTTAAAGTTATTAACAAAGAACAACGGCTACTCTCCTGACATAATAGATAAATTAATATTGAAAAAACAACGTGAAAAACTTTTAACTTGTATCTATCCACCTCAACCTAAAGATCAAATGAAGAGATTTGTATATATTAATTATATTCCACAGATTAGCGACATAGTTTGTAATAGATTAAGAAAAAACAGAGTTGATATTGTGTGTACAAACAAGAAAAATTTGAGATCAATGTTTTCTGATGGTAGGGATAAGTTAAGTGATTCAGAAAAAAGTGGTGTATATAAGTTGTTCTGTGACGAATGTCCTGCTTTTTATGTTGGTCAAACCGGTCGTTCTCTCAAAGTTAGGGTTGAAGAACATAAAAAATCTATTTTACAAAATAAATCCACAACGGGGTTTTCAACTCATTGTATCTCTTGTAACCATTTTATAGATTTCAATAAAACCAAAATTTTACACGAAGGAGAGAAAAGTAAGCGATTAGATCTTTTAGAATGTTTAGAAATATCTTCAGCACATAAACAAAAATTGCCAATTGTGAACGATCAGCTGGAGTTCCGCTTATCTCCGGTGTTAACATCTGTTTTGTTTGATGTATAATTTGTACCGTTTATTATTCTGTTTAGTTTTGAGAATGGGGTAAAACCCGAAACATGCATGTCAACGTAATATAATATTTTATTAAATTTGTGAACGTATAGTCAAGTGTTTTTATTTATTTATTAATTCTATATTTTTGTGAAAAAAGAATATCTCATACTAATCATAATTTTATGCTCAAATTATGCATTGGGTTTTGTGATAATGATCTATCCCTCTTAAAGTTTGCAGATATCTACAACTTCCGATTATACCGGAAACAGACTACTACTTTCTCATTTCAAATGGCACATCTAGTATATTATTGCATCATAAGATGCAATGTGATGGCAATTTCAGCAATATGCCATAACTTGGGTAAAAACTCACTGAGTAAAACTCATGAGTTAATGGGATTCTTATGAATAAAATTGTGACAACGAGGACTCACATTTTTTGATCATCTTTGCAGAAAATCCTTTTTTGAAAAAACCTTTTTAATTTTCGCCCCTGCCAATACGTAGTATAATAGGCCTGTTTGCGTTGTGGAGGTAGCATTCTATATTTTTCACGAAAAAAAAATATCTCATTTTAATCATAATTTTGTGCTGAAAATCTGCATGTCAAGGTTTGAGATAATGATCTTTCTCTCCGGTTGTACCGGAAACAGACTGCTACTTTCTCATTTCAAATGGCACACCCAGTATATTATTGCCTCATTAGATAGCTTATTTGATGACAATTTCAGCAATATGCCATAACTTGGGTAAAAACTCACTGAGTTGAACTTTTGAGTTAATGGGATTCTTATGAAAAAAATTGTGACAACGAGGACTTTTTTTGAAAAAACCTTTTCAATTTTCGTCCCTGCCAATACGTGTATTATAGGCCTGTTTACGGATTGGACCAAAAATGTGCAGCAGGGTGTTAATGGATCATAAACTGGACAACTCAAATTAATCAAAACTGAAGATTTTCAAATTACAACCTAAACCTAAAACAAAATAATTTTGTTTTCTCATTTTTTTTTTAGCTATAATTTTGATTGTATTGATCGCACATTTGATTACCAGGTATGGATAAATTCCTTAATAATAGTACAAATAAATGGTACTACGGTACCAATACGGTTCCATTTGAAAAAATTGAGTTTTACCCCAAAAACGATAACGATGAACTTTATTTGCTCATAAAAAAACGCAATTTAGTATTTATGACGGGATTTCGATTTTTCTAGTATTAGACGGGTCAATTGGAATAAATTGAAACCATCATGGCACCCTTAAATGGAAATCTGAAAATTAAATTATAAAAAATTTTGACGTTTGAAATGTCACTTATGTGGTATCATTGGTTTCAAAAAATTAAAATTATACATTTTCAGAAATGTAACAATATACAGGGTAATCCGTTTAAAAATCGAAAGTTGGTATCCCTTCTGGCAAAACCGGAAGTGAAAAAAAAATCATTCAAAGATCAAAAAGTGTAGCTTATTATGTTTATGGGATATCCCAAATTTCAATCTATTATCTTCAAAACTAACGGAGATACGGGGTTGTACCATGCTCCTGTTACACCCGGTATAACCGTTGAATATAGTTCATATTCCCTTATTTGAAAGAATAAATAACTGGTGCAAGAGGATAGATTGCATCAGGTGAATGACGTCACAAGGTGTTATTTCAGACCTTCACCGAAAATCTTGAAACCAACCTCTTAAATTTCCTTTTTATACAGGGTGTCCCAATGAAAATTTGACCCCCCAGAACTCTGAAACGAAGAATTTGCGAAGATTTTAGAAGAACAGGTCAACTTCTGTTTTGAGGGGACGAATTTCAATCATGAGTTTATTCCAAAAAAGCAAGCCACCCCAAGAAGGTGGAACCAATCCCCAACTTTTTTGAATTAGGAAGAGATGTCGAGTGTTGGTTAGTTTGAAAGCTGTTTATGTTCTGTACACAACCCAGTTAAAATTTTCAAAATCGGTTCATTATTTACGAAATAATGAAATATTGAACTTAACGTCAAAAGGTGATGTTGAACAAAACTCAAAAACCCTTAGGATCTTGAGTTTGACCGGTTCAACTCTCTGTTCAGCATCACCTTCTGACGATAAGTTCAATATTACATTATTTCTTGAACCGATTTTAAAAATTTTAACTGGGTTGTGTACAGGGTGGGCAAATTTCGATGTTTTAGCAGTACAACTTTTAAACCAGAGGAGATAGACAAAATCTGATATCCCATTCTCGGTGTCTATTACTGAGAAATTAACAAGAGTAGTATTCATTTTTGGCCTATATATTTTTGAAATCAGGAAAAAATAAGCTTTCAAAAAATGGCACATAAATCTAGTGTTTCCATTTGAAAGAACATAACTTTGGGTCATAGCTTCGTAATTAAAGACCCTTTTGAAAAGACAAGCACGCCACTGGATTCTACGTGAAAAAAAGTGTCTGTATAATGTTTTAATTTCAGAGCTCTATCAACAGTAAAAACGGAGATATGAATGTTTTTCAATATCGCCATTTTTCCAATTTTCGCTTATAACTCGAAAACAAAAGAAAGTGGCCAAAAATGAATACTACCCTTGTTAATTTCCCAGAAAAAGAGACCGAGAATGGCATATCAGATTTTGTCTATCTCCTCTGGTTCAAAAGTTGTAGTGCTAAAACATCGAAAGTTGCCCACCCTGTACAGACTAAAGAACATAAATAACTTTCAAACTAATCATCATTCTACATCTTTCCCCTATTGAAAAAATTGGGCGTTGATACCGACTTAATGTGAGGTTTTTTCGAAACAAACACATGATGGAAATTCGTCCCCCCAAAACGGAATTTCACCTGTTTTTTTAAATCTTCGAAAATTTTTCGTTTCTAAGTTCTGGGGGTTCGAATTTTCGTTGGGAGACCCTGTAAGTAACCTCAAAAACCTGGCATTACTCTAACATTTATTTAATTTGAATTTTTCAGGTATTACTACGACAAAAATATCATGACAAAGGTCCATGGGAAGAGATACGCCTACAAATTCGATTTTCAAGGTTTGGCGACTGCAACCCAGCCTGCAAACAATGATCCTAATAGTTATAAGTATCAGACTGAATTGTTCATGAGTTCGTATCATCAGAGCGCCAAACTGGGGGGATTCATGAGTTCCCATGGGACTATACCTAGTTCAGCAGGTGAGATAATAACCTATTATATATTTAACAATTAAATATATTTATTTTCTCTATTTCAGTATCGTAATGAGTTCATTACAGTTCTAAAAACAGTGCTGTAATGAACTCATTACAGCATCGTTTTCAGATATATTTTTCGTTTTGTGGTTGTCTATGCTGACTTCCAATCCTATCAAATTTCAACAAATGTCAATAATTGTCAATATAATATAATTTGGGGATAACGTGAAATGATTTGCTACATTATTCGCAAATTCTCTTAATTCTGGTAGTGTTTAATCGTTTTCGTCAGACATAATTCACGAATTTAATGGGTAATTGTAAATTATGTCTAAATTCGAAACATACGATTCATATTTAAATTCCGTAATCTGTCAATTTTCGTAACAGTCACACCAACTGCCAAGATACAATACAAAAGTCAATAGGATATATAATCTGAATTTTTCATTGAATTTTGACAATTTTTGGCAAAACTTGACTGAAATAGAAAATATCGTCTTATACTCGTTGCAGAAGGCAATTCCAACACTCATGCGTTCCAAAACTAGCTCCTTCGTCGCTCGTTTTCGAATTTCGCATTCGTGTTGGAATAGGAGCCCATTCTGCAACTTGTTTTAGAATATACTATTACCGGTCCGATGTTCTTATTTTACAAATCTAAATATCGAATTATTATTATATTTTATGTAATTTTTATTTACCCAAGAGTTGAGAAAAAGTGTCGAATTTTTTCAGATTTTATCAAGTGATTTGATCAATTGATTACAATTTCAAAATAAACCAATCACATAACTAATTTTTTTGAAAAATTAAGTGGTCAAATCTGAAGATCTACTCTAAACTGTTTTCTGTTTTCCCATTTATCTCTTTATTGTCACTATTTTTGGCAACATTTTTTTTTAATAACATTTTCGAATCATTATCAAGAATTACCTAATATACAGATTGCTTCAAGAATGTTGTGTTGCTAGGATATGTAGAACACTCCCAAGGAAGTTTTTTCGACTTAATGGTAAAAAATTTGTCGAAAATTTTACTTTCGGCCCTTAGAATACGGATGCCGTTACAAAAAATTCTCTCTGAAAACCCGTAACTTATTTTGCACTCTTCTGACAATGAAACTTGTATCTGATTTCAACATAGCATTATTGATGAAAATATTGAATTTAATTATCGATAATATTCTTCGTTATTAGCGCTTATCCATATATGTATTCAACATATACTTGTACCTCCACTTCATCGACCTATATAAGATCAAAACAGTTGAAGAAAACAATATTTGCTAGATTGTTATTTTTCGAGAAAACTCAAATGTTTAGGTTGGTCAGATTTCGATTATTTGTCACTAAATCTTCAAATTTGTTGATAATAGAGAAGAAGAGTTATATACGGGGTGTCCAGAAACTATAGGCCCAAAATAAAACAAAAGATTCCCTTGTAAAATAAAGAAGACTTCGCTAACCTAATTCATTTTCTTAAATGTTGCAGAAATACAGGGTGGTTGAATATAAAAAATTAAAAGTAATTTTTTATTCATAGCTTCTACAATTTCCAAAATTTTTCCATAAAAATTGAAAGAATTTTTGTGTTTAATAGGTGCTTCATTTAGAAATAAGAATCACATTTTGAGTTGCCACCAGTGGCGTACAAAAAGGGTATCATGGTCTTTTTTCTCCCCTATTTTAATACATATAGAGAAATTTTGCATTTTTCGCATCCCCCATTCAATTTTCAGTAAAAAAGATACCTATACTTGTTTGGATCCAGAAAAACTAACCGTTTTCAAGATATAAATACAAACATACTAATAATGAAAAAATTTTCGGCAGATTTTAATTTTACAATACCAATTACTGATCCAAATAACAACTGGATATTCAAACGAAAATGGACACTTTCCCATGAATTTTGTACACGATGCATAATTTTTCTGATTTTACCAGTGGCGTAAAAATAGCAGAGAAAAGAGATCCTTGTACGCCACTGGTGGCAACTGAAAATGTCTTTTTTTTTCGAAGTAAAGCAGTGATTGGACACAAGCATTCTTTCAAGTTCAATCGAAATTTTTGGAAATTGTACAAGTTATGAATAAAAATTACTTTTAATTTTTCATATTCAACACCCTGATGTAGTATGCACAACATTTGAGAAAAGATGTATTGGGAAAGTCTTATTTTTTTTTTAGACCGAATCTTCTGTTTCAATTTTGCACCATAGTTTCGGGAGTATATCAAGTAGATAGATAACTTATTACAATTGATGACCCACCACCTTTGGACTTTTTTCTTAGGGGCCACGTGAAAGATAAGATCTATGACATCTATGACAAAGCTCCACAATCGATTCAATACCTTAAAGATCGAATTCGTGAAGTTATCTAGGACAGTCAGCCACAAACGTGCAAACTGATCCTGGAAAATTTCATAAAAAGTATATGGTGCTGCAAACTGCAACCCTAGCCGTGGCAGCCAATTGGCTAATATCGTTTTTGACACTTTCTGAATGAAAAAGTGAATATTCAAAAATAATTGTAGAAAAAAATATCAAATTTCCTCAAGAATGTAGCACACAATGTTCATAAAAGATATACATATTTTCAATTCAGTTATGTTCAAATTTCATAAAATCATAACACAAGCTCTCGTGAACACACATTCTAATCCATATTTCTCCGTCAATTGATGCTATCTGGAAAAAAAATCAGAATATTTCGGGCTGACTCATCTGGTCAACTTCATACAAGGAGCAACATCCATTAGGGCAGTTTGTTAACAATATCCTTATTTGAGGGAGGGGCGCATGAAATGACGGGTAGAGTTCTTTGCGTAGGGGGCGAAACAATGGACAATCAAGGCATTACGCCATTAGGGGGATGAAAGTGTTATTTCCACTCCTTCAAACACCAGTTAAAGATTGAATTTGAAAAAATACAATAACGTATTCACAAAAGTGGCGGATAGACAACAGTCTTAGTTGGACTCTAATTGAGGGAATGAATTACTCTCAAATGTAGGTACTCGTATTTGGAACAATCACCCTCTCGAAATATAATCTGGTGCATTGGTCTTTAAATACTGCTGAAAGGCTACGATGATTGAACAAAACCGAATAATTAACCATATGTTCAGTTTTCATGGACAAAAATTTAACGAACTCCATTCAAAAAATTTCATTTGCATATAAATATTTTATATTTGGAATTAATAACAAAAACAAAAGTCTTACTAAAAAATATCAATTGAGATCCACATTAAATTCAAAATATCAGAAATAAAGAATCTCTGCCAATGGGGTACAATCAGTGGCGTACCCAGACATAAGCTTTGGGGGGAATAAAGAAAAAAAAATTTCGATTTTTCCTTTTTTTGAAGAAGTTTTCCAAAGAATTTTGCTTACTCATAATAAGATTGTGATATATAAGGTTGTTACATATAATGGATATTCCTTCTGGGGGGGGGGGATATATCCCCCTTACCCCCCCCTTGGGTACGCCACTGGGTACAATACTTATTCGTGTTTCGTTCCAAAAAAATCAACCCTCCATAGTAAGTAATTTTTGTCAAGACCGAAATAAATTAGAATAAATCGGATATTTTCAGGAGATAAGAGTATTCTTATCTCCTGAAAAGATCTTATTTATTCATGCGCAACGCACACCGTATAATCAAAACGCTAAAATTCATATAGAATTTTTAATGTCCAACCCGAGTACCCTTATTTCCGTAAGTTTCATCAAATATAAAACAAGAAGAAAGCAAAATATTCAGATTCTGAGTATTTCAATTTTGCGCATGGGCAAGGCGTACCTTTCATACAAAAGAGCTAAAATTTTTACAAAACTACTTACAATCCAACTCAATTTTCGTCAATATCGAATTGGTATAACACGAAATGGATAAACCAGGAATTTTACGTTTGCGCATTCTTAAAGACCAATCTTCATCAGGTAAATTTGAAAATCGTATGGACTAACTGAAATCCCATACTAAACTTCATTAAAATCAGATGAGAATTGTTGAAATTAAGGCTGCTGCCTGCTACAAGAATGTGCGGACACACAGACAGACAGACAAGTAACCAAAGTTTTTCAGGATGGTCTGAAATTCATTTCGTCTCAAATTTTTGATATCGAAGTTTAAACCAAATTACTTAAAACAACTTTTTTATGTATTACAAATTCCCATAAACATGAGCCCACAAATGCTTTGTTTTCCAGATACAGGGTTTTTCTTGTAGTCTTTATCAATCTTAGCTACAGAGTGGGTAAATAAGCTTATCATTAATTTATTTATCACAGCTTACTAACTGGATCTTTACAATAACTTGGATTTTCCTGAGGATTACTAGAGAGCTGTTTGAAATTTTTTTCTCTAAATCGATAGCAGATACGACAAAACTACGAGTATAGTAGTAGGCTGCAGTGTAGTACTGGAGAGTTTCTTTTTAAATTTTTCTAAACTAGCACTGTTTCACCAAAAAATAGTTCTGGAGGAAAGAAGTGGATCTTTCCCAGAAAAAATATCACCCTGCAGTTTTGCAGGAATACACAGGGTGTTTCAAGTTCGACGGCCTATTAGACGTTTCTGGAGAACGAGGCCGATTTGAAATCTGATAATTCGGAATATGACATTCTTCATGATACCCTATTCAGCTAAAATATTTTTGAAGCTACGGCACTCCCGGTTATACAAGAATTTAAAAAAAAATCTTTTTTTTCATTTTATGTCTCAGATATTATCAAGATTTCTATTCTCAGTTACTCTTTGCTAAAATCATAGCGTTAGTCCTTATAGTTTCCAAAATATTAAGAAAAACCCGTAAGAAAGAGAGAATTTCCTGAGTCACAATTACGTGAATTTTTTTTACTGTGAATATCCTGTGAGTATACTCAATTCACTTTCTCAAACTAGAATGATGTAGGATTATCGTGCATATCTTGAACTTGAGAAATATTATCACAGGGTGTTTCAAATATTGTTCCAAAAATTGTGAACAAAATTTGATCATAACTTTCGATTTTCGATTTTAGAAGCCTGTTTTTTTATGATTTCGTTAGATTTTACGGTGAAAAATAAGGGTAGTGTCCAAACATGATTATTCTCTCAAATTCAATATTGAAGAGTTATTCGAGATTTTATGAATTTATGTTATACGTAGGGTCAATTTCATTCGATCTGTTTCCAGATAGACTAGCAATCATACTCTATGACCATAGAAATTTAAATATCTAATTACTTAACATGTGACAGGTGTTTTCATTATCAAAGCTACACTAATTTGATTTCACGAATTGAATTTCCGATACTCAAATGACAAAATTCTGAATATACCTACTTTTCTCTAATTATATGGCAAATCAGTTCATTCCGGCACATCTTGTGAAACAAAATAGACTGGAACGGATTTTTCTATTATCTGTCAAATTTGTGATACAGAAAACTGTTCTGCCAACCAACATTTTTCGATGCAAAAATCACTAATAGATATTTATGGAAATTTCCGTTGATTTCAATGAAAAGGCAGTGAATTCGGGAAAATGATGTTTAAAACTCGTACAGAAGGCTCATTCTACCACACGTTCATTTCGAACTCTTGGAAGAATATCAGTAACTTCTGCACGTGTATTATTAATATCTAATTCCATATTCACGATGAATGCAATAGAATTATTACTTATTAGAATTATTGGTAGAACTCATCGAATTTCAAATCAGAAATTTCCTTATCTGCTTGAAAGGAAGTTTCATACTTTATTATACTGGAGTACCTACCTACCTAGAAGAAAAAACCTGTACCTACCAAATGAGATAAAATCATGCAGGTCTCCTGTGTTCCAATTCTATTCATATAAAAAAGCGGTAGAATAAATTTTTTGAATTCAGGAAAAAAATCAGTGTGGTGATGAAAAGGGAGTAACAGAAAGTTTGAAACATACTTTCGAAATATCTTCTTGTCAATTGGTGGCAAATGCGGATATTTCTGATTGAATGCTCGACAAGTTCTCGAAACAATTCTGTTGCATTCACCGTGGATATGGAATAGATCCAGAATTTTATTATTTGAATAACGAGGATTCATATCGTGAAATTATAATCTACTAGCTTCAATAATGAAATGAGTACACTTGTCACTTTGAAATAAGTGCATATTTTAATTTCTATGATCATAGAATACTGATTTGAAACGCACTCTAGAAACAGATTGAATGAAATTGACCCTACGTATAACATAAATACATAAAATCTCGAATAACTCTTGAATTATTGAATTTGAGAACATAATCATGTTTGGACACTACCCTTATTTTTCACCGTAGAATCTAACGAAATCATAAAAAATAGGGTTCTACTTTGAAAATCGAAAGTTATGATCAAATATTGTTCACAATTTTTGGAACAATATTTGAAACACCCTGTGATGATATTTCTCAAGTTCAAGATATGCACGATATTCCTACATCATTCTAGTTTGAGAAACTGAATTGAGTATACGCATAGGATATTCACAGTAAAAATAATTCACGTAATTGTGACTAAGGAAATTCTCTCTTTTTTACAGTTTTTTCTTAATATTTTGAAAACTATAAGGACTAACGCTATAATTTTAGCAAAGAGTAACTGAGAATAGAAATCTTGATAATATCTGAGACATAAAATGAAAAAAAAAAGATTTTTTTGAAGTGCCGTTGCTTCAAAAATATTTTAGCAGAATATGAACAATGTCATATTCTGAATTTTCAGATTTCAAATCGGCCCCGTCTAAAATGTCGTCGAACTTGAAACACCCTGTATATGCCAATTCAAGTTGAATATAAAGGGAAGGTTCTATGAGAAAAAACTTGAACTTTAACGCCTGTATCTCAAAAACAAAGCGTTTGCGGACTCATATTATAGGACTTTTTTTCTTGAAATGATCCGAGAAATCTGACATTTTCATTTTTACCTCCAATTTGGAAACACTCAGTTCAGTTTTTTGATAACTATATTGAAATTTTGGGACGAGAATGATACAAAAAACCGAAAACAACGGGTGGCGACGCCAGCTTTCAAAAACAGGGGTGTCCAAGGGGGGCCGGAATTTTTTTGGGGGGCCAAAGTGAAATGAAATTATAGTTCAGCTAATCTTTTAATTATTTTAGCCTTAATATGTCAAAATTAAGGGGGGGGCAGCAAAATTTTAGGGGCCTGGGCCCTCCCTGAACTCCACCTAGCGTCGCCACTGAAGTGTATTCCGATGACAAATGCAAAAATCACAGGTGGCAAATAAGAGGCGACGCCGACAAAGGGGATAGATAACGAAAAATAATAAACCTAGGACATAGATGTGCTCGTAGTCCAATAAAAGTACTAATCTTGAAAACGATTATAAACTCATAAACCGTAAAAGAGTCCAATTTTTACTGTCGTGTGTATTTCAAAGGAAAGTAAAATGATTATTGGTTTTATGGGAAAATTTTCGTTCTTCATCTTCTCGAGAATTCTGCAATTTTATATTTTGAAAATCTTGTTCGCCATCTCTAGGACCTTGGAAAGAAGACAGTCCTGTTTATCATTGTTCCAATATTTCAACTTGATTGAGAAGTATAGTTTCTAATTCACTCTTTTCTCTTTCAGCATCGCTATTTCCGTCACCAGGATCATACTGGAGTAATCCAACAGCAAATCTGTATTCAAACATAGCAAGCACACACTCAATAGGACACCATGCTGGACATCACTTAGGTAGTTCTGCGTTAGGTTCCTATCCCAGCTATGCCTGACAGTCCACCCCGCCATCATCAAGGACTGATTGGATGAGAAAAATGTCCATATAATAACTTTCAATTCTACTTGTCGATCAGATCAAAACTTGTATTAGTAGATTTCTCTTATGGGAAGAAGCCATCTAGAATACAGAGATATTATTTGAGGTGCTTATTTGTTTATGAGCATGACTCTGATCAAAGTTGTGAAAGTCAATACAGAAAAGTTTTCTGTTTTAGTGGTATTTGGATATCTGTTTTGTACAATATTACCGTAGAGCTTTTTCTATGAGTTTCAAAGAAGAATCCATCATTTCTTTACTACTATATTCCATACATGTTCGTTATCAAAGTATTTTTAATCGAATGATTGAATTTACTGGATATTTATTGTGTAACGCTAGATTTGCCTGTAAAAATGCGTACAATAAGAAAGTAGTCATAGTTTCAATAACTGAATGTCATCTGTTATAAATTAATTGTCTATTTTTTTTGTTTCATTTTTTTTTGTGAATATATCTATGATTCGTTTTATACTGTGCATATGTATGTTCAATTTTATTGAGTTGAAATAAAAAAATTCCCTAAAAACATTGTTATGAAACTGTATATACATTAATATTTCACCTTACTTCTACTTATATTTATTGATCCGTGAAATCACAGTTATGGAATTAAAAACATTTACCCGTTTATCGTTCACTGTCCAGAGCTTTTTTCAGAGAACAAAATATTTCCTTAATCAGACAACAATAGAACATATTTGTTCTTACAACTTAATTCTGAAAATTTAATTTTCTCCTATTTTCCTTGTCTTCTTGGGAAGACTCTATCGTTTTAAACTAAGCACTGGGGAGTCACGTGGTGGTGGTCCCTCTCAATAGATTTTCATATGTATTTTGTAGTGGTGGTCCCTCTCAATAGATTTTCATATGTATTTTGTAGAATATTACTCTGAAGTCAAAATTTCAGTCAGAAGCTGTATAGTCCAGTCATTTGTTGCGAAAAAAATGGATTACTTGGAAAGTTTTGAAAATTGGTGATTTTATAGATTTCGATGTGCTCTTTCCGAATTTAATCTTTGCCAGCTCGTTTTCTCCTACAATTTATGTATCTACCTTTTTTTTTGTAAAATTGATAGTTTCAGGAAGAACTGGTAGAAGCGGAAAAGTATACCAACTTCAATATGCGTGTTGCCTAAAATAGTTATTTATAATACCACCTTGAGATAGAGTAAGCAGCGTGGTCTCCTGTAAGCCTTATCCACATGTAATACCAAATTTTGTAAGAACCAGACAGCAGCTTAATGGAAATATTCATGGGCGCCCGCAGGGGGGCCAGGGGGGCCATGGCCCCCCCTGAGATTTTGATTGCCTCATTTTTCAGCACAAGACCCTCGTCACCCTCAATATTATTTTCTCAATCCAAAGGGAAAAACGGAAAGTAATGGATTGACAACAATTTTCCGGTTTTCAATGTAATTACATACTAAACATATAACAATAATCGGCAGAGGTATTTTTTAATCGAAAACTTTTTTAGGCGCGTTGAGCACTTCTTGGGTGAAGAAAAATCATGGAACCGAAAGCACTCCATGCGTGTCAATTTGTTTATAAATTCATATTATATATATGCGTGTCGGCAATCGGCATTTTCTTTGAACGTCACCAGATGATCGTTTTATGGGCGGCTTCTTTTTAGGCGCTTTCTTTGATGTGGGATTCTTCATGCGGCTTCTCTCATATTTCAATAATAATTGTCCATTCTCCAATCAAGATATTTTTTTTCTCGAGAAGAAGTAGGAAATGAAGGGGATACATATAGAATTTTTTCATTTGTATTCCTATTCTAGACAAACCACGTTGAGAGTGTGTTTAGATTAAAGAGTATTTTTAATGTCTGTGACTTTTTATTACGTTATTATATACAAAGTTCTATAAATAATTACAAAGCTGATTTTTCAGTTTCGGCAGTGCCCAAAGACTGCTCCGTTCCTTTTTTTTTGTTGAGAGTCATTTTCACTTATGTTTATGTTTTTATGATAGATTTACCCTTGGAAATATGGATATTCGAAAATTTTTCCCAAGGAAATCAATTGCCGATGACGATTGCAATTAGTCTCCTAAAAATATTAAGCTTTATATACAAATGGCGGCTCATTCCTCCAGTACTAATAAAGAAGCAATACAAAAAAAAGGAATATAGCGAAATTCAACATGCGGGCTTGAATTTTCCCAAATTTTGCGGTGGACTTTGGACAATCAACAGATATTGGAAATTTTATAGCTTTCTCATCTATTCAAAACAAACAAAAATATGATTTACTAAGAATGCCATATAAGCCACCAGCAACTTCTTATTTTAGACAAGATGTTGGACCAAATGAAAGACTATTTATTAATGGCTGGATCAATATGAATGAATGGTTCATTCCAGAGCCCTTAAAGGTGCACTGTGTAAATACTGTGTAATATTTCCATCATCTGTGATCCATGGTAGTACTTTAGGCACATTCATAAAAAGACCATACAAAGATTTACACATGCAGGCAAAAATTATTCAACTGTCTGTGCTAAAAATTTTATTGATGTGCTATCAAATGAAAAACCTGACATATTATCTTCAATAGATGAAGGTAAGAAAAAAAGTATTGCAGAAAAAAGACGAAAAAATTTACCGATTATAAAAACAATAGTTTTTTGTGGAACTCACGATATACCTAACCTATACGAAAGAGCAACAAGAACTCTGGCAATTTTAGTGATCTTTTGAAATTGAGAATAGACGCTGGTGATAAATATAAATACAGAAATAGAAAGAAACGGAATACTGATGTCGTTTACGACAATCATGGACGCCTTATCGTTTTTCAATAATTTTCATTTTGCCCCCCCTGAGAAAAATTTCTGCGGGCGCCCATGGAAATATTGTCACCGGTTAATTTTTCTGAATTCTTCGTATTTTATAGAGTATGACCTCCTGACCAAGAAAGTCCATGGGTCCACCTCAATCAATTGACTACTTTTATCTAGGACGGCAAAATTTGAGGGCGGCATTTCAAATTACCAAATGAGATTTAATTCGGTGAGCAACAACAAGAAGGAATACCGACAAATTAAATTAAGAGGGGTTTATACCATTTGGCATTCTCCTGAGATGAGTGAGATGTCAAATCTCAACTACTCTTCTCTCCTCAGCGTTTTTGAGATCCCACCACTTCTCGGGACAAGTGAAGCAATATGAAACATTGCCGTCCTTTTCTACTATGGGTGTGCAAGAATTCGAAATATGTTTTTACGTCTTTATTTTTTATTTTAGAAGAACCGCATTTTCAGCCTTTGACAAGACTTTTTGTATAATATTTTCATGTGAAAATTCATGGAAAAATGAATGATTGCTCGGAAAGTTATGTAAGGAATCTATCCTTTTCATTAAAACACACTTTTTCAAACTTAAACTTTATTTGCCCCTCTGGCTCACAAAATATATTACTTCGAATTTCAAAAACAACAATCAACTCGAATGGGTGGAGGCGCTATTTATATCCTCGCTACAGCGACGCTGAGTTTGTGCGGGATTTCAAATGGAACATAGAGTTGGTTCTCATTTTCTTACAGTTATATCATGAATATATATTTATTTTTCAATAAAAAATTCATCTAATCTTTTTTTTCTCCATTCCAAAAAAATTAATTAAAAAGGAATTTTCGCAATGACGAATTCTTTAAAATCAAAAATAATGAAAACCTCTTATGAATCGAAGTGTCTCAAACGTAAAATAAAGCGTATTCATTTTTGAACTGATCGCTGAAATTGTAAGACCCCTCTTAATATATCAAAAACCATCCAAAGTGCCACATTATGCATTATACTTATAAATATCCAGATGTCCTGTAATTCCCTCATTGTGCAGTTTACGAGTTATTGACGCTAAAAAAGCACATGCACTCATCAGGCTTGTTGGCGTTCGCATTGCTGAACGTTGCCACTTGAGCGGCTTCTGGATTATTTTCCTTTTCAATTCTCCAATCAGAATGTTGATTCCTCGGAATGGAATGCAGAATATACGGGAAACGATTCCATTCCACCATTTCCAAGTCATCCTTCTTAAATAATATAATAAGTTTTTTATTTCATACAACATTCCATTATATTATAATATTTTTCATTTTTTATATGAAAGTGTTGGGCATGGGCGAACTAGAATTCAAAATAATGGTTCATTCCCATAATCCGATTGTTTTACTCGATAACCTTAAAGAAAAAACAAAATGTTCAAGCTTTTTATAAAGTCTAAACTGAACAGAAGAATCTGAAACCGCAAAGTCATCTTCTAGAGCGGACGGCAAATAAAAATGAATTCCTGGAAGATTAATTAAATGATTTTTTTTATTTCAACGAATTTCACAAATGATTTTTTTTTATCAAATTCACTAATCTTAAACATTTTTGCCTCAAGAATGTCTGCAACATCTATTCAAATTGAAAATAATGGTCCATATGATTGTTTTATTCAATCATATCAAAGAAAAAGAAATGTTTGAGCGTTTGATGAAGTCAAAACTCAGCAAAAGAATCTGAAACCTGAATTATTTCATCATTTATTCATAAGAATCCAGTTGAGCACGTTTATTGTTTATTACACTTAGTACCTATACACCTTTTTAATTTTCATTATTATCCTCTATTTCCATATTTTAATGCACCTATTTTGATCTCGTGAAATAAGACTATGCTTTTTATATGTAGGTGCATCCAATTTTGCGATCCCAAAATAAGATATTTAATTATTTATGAATGATAGGTGTGAATCTCTTGTTCGTATATTGTTATTTCATGGAATGAAATCTTAAACTATGATCCAGAAATATTTCTGGTTTGTTTATAGGACATTTTTGTCTAAAATTATCCAAGGAATCTCTCATTTCCATTTGTATCTCCAATTTGGGACACTCCGTCCACTTACAATTATTGTTGGAATTCTTTCAATTGTGGTGAGTTGGCAGGACTGTCCTATCCTCTCGACATTTAATTATTCAGTGCTTAAATTTTTGGTTCTACTAAATTCAATTTTATGTAAAAGGATAAAAATATCGTTCAAAAAATTTGTCTTAAATCTTCATGTTCAGGTTGAAAATTATTTGAATTATGAAAAAAACTAACTTTAATATTTATTTGTACTTAGATCTTACAATCCATTGAAAATTCCCAGAAAATTAACATTTTTAAACATTCATCAGAAAGTTATGAAAAATAAATAAGTATCATTAGGAATGTTAATATGTATATAGATCTAAGATTCTTTTGGGAAGAAACACTGCGACACGAAATATAAAAAATAAGAGTTTCTAAAAAACACATTCAATAAAAACAACCTTAAAACTTCTTGAGTTAAGTTCATAAAGCTATACCTCATGGAGTAAATTTTACAAAAATTTTTTATCACTACATATTTAAAGTTCATCCTTCCTTGGTGTATCATCATCTTCAGTCTCTTCTTCAACAGGTTCTTCTATGCTAGCACCATCCTTACCACCCGATTCAACAAACTTGACTAGACCTTCAAATGTTCTTGGTCCATTGTATTCAATAATTTTGTTTGATTCTTTAGCATAAAGTTTCAAGGTGGGGAAGCTGCTGATCTTTGTGTGCTCTAATTCGTTGGCAGTAGCATCCATCTTGGCAATAACAACATCGCTGTTGTCTTTGAAATGTTCACCAACCTGAAAATTATAAATATTCGGATGCCATCATTTACTCAGACTAAAGTTGAAGCAAATTAGGCCATACGCCTCAACATCAAAACAATTGCTCAATTTGAGGTTATGAAATAATAAATTTAATGCATTCATGTGGAAACATATGGAACCTATACAAACTGTGAGATTATGGACAAATCGAATAGAGACTACCAAGTAGTTTATGCAGCCAAGAAATGCTCCGCCATTGGGTGTGGCACAATGCTTCATCGTCGCGAATATGCAATCAGCTTTTATTGAAATTAATTACTTTTCTTTACTCAATTGCCGGTTCACCTGCTCGGAAAATTTGATATAGGTCATCCTCACAGCGATTACTGTATGTTTTCTAATTTGTTTTCTTTAAAAGATGGATGTAGTTTAGGAAATTTTGATATCTAAAATGTTCTCTTTTGATGAAAGTGTCAATGCACCTATTGTTGTTCTTGATAATTATTTATTGCGTTTAACACTTTAACAAGCAAAATACTGGGAGTAGTTCAACTTTGCCAAATATTGTTCAAAATAGTTCGAATGCACTTCATAATTCATTGAAAAAATTTTTTTTGCTGGAATTCAAATATCTGGTTGTAAGTATTCGTACCAGAAATCATCTAGGCAAACAAAATAATGCAATGCTCAGTGGTACATATTTGTACCACTAGTTTAAAAAAAATTTTAAACAAAATGCATATGCATCCATATGATTTTTAGTTAGTACTAAAATGTCTAAAAACCTGGTGAATGGACTGATTGAATTTTGTTTTGCCAATTTTGAGAATATAAGTTAAGTTTCGTTATGTCAACTGTAGGTAGCGCTATTAACAATTGATGATAGATTGTTTTTATTTATTCTTTATGAGTTTTGTGACATTTTGTACCTATGTATCTTTCATTATAGTTAAGACCTGTGTAAGCAATTCTTGAAATTGTAAGAACACCAATAAACTCTCTCTATATTTCAAATATTTGAATTCATTCTAGTAAACGTTTTGTGTTTTGTTTCAAGACTTTCCACGATCATACTTGTTTACACATCGCTTTTGATTGGCCAGGATCGGGTTTTAATTAATGAATGACATTGCGGCGACGCCACGAAATAAATCTAATATTCTCAGTTTGGTCGAATGTCATTGCATTCAAAAATTGACGAAAGCATACACCATGTTTTTAGACATCTTAGTTAGTACCTACCTACAAACGATACTTGTCAAAATTTGACAGCAGTCTGACCATTAGTTTGCGAAATATTGCGTTGTGAGTGAAGCTACTTTTGTTATTTGAAAAAAGATGGAAAAAAATAATTTCGTGTGCTGATAAAAAATATTGCTTTTTGAATCAAAAATACAGTCGTGCACCAGGAAGATCAACCATCATCATTGATTGGTATGCTAAGTTTAAATGTGGTGAAATGATCACCGAAGACGGCGAATGCAGTGGACGCCCAAAAGAGGCCGTCACCGACGAAAAAATCAAAAAAGTTCACAAAATAGTTTTGAACAACCCACTTTACAATCCTTCGAAGCAACTTTTATATGATACTACGAATATTGACCCAATATTTGATCGAATTAATAAACTAAGCAAAAAATTTATCTCAAGTCAGAACAGAAATATTTTAGAACCACTGATACACCATTACTATGAAGAAACTACAACACAAGCAAAATTACCAGCATTACTCAAGTACTTAATGTCTTTAGAATATCACCATTATAATCAATATAAATGTTTTGTAAAATAGGAATTCATGTAACCGGCTGGAAGACTGAGGTCGATAGCCATTTGATTTATAATAATCAATAAAGTTTATTTCTCTCTCTCTCTAGTTTTGAATGACCGTAAAGTGAAGTTGATCGAGATAGCAGACATTGTGAAGATATCTTCTGAACGTGTACACCATATCATTCACGAATATTTGTACATGAGAAAGCCATGTGCAGAATGGGTACCGCGCGAGCTCACGATCAAAAGCAACAACATGTTAATGATTCTGAGCAGTGTTTGGAGCTGTTTAAGTGCAATAAACCTGAATTTTTGAGTCGATATGTGACAATGGATGAAACATTGCTCTATCATTTCAGTCAGGAGTCCAGTTGACAGTCAGCTGAGTGGACTGCACACGATGAACCGAATCCAAAGTGAGGAAAAACACAACAGTCAGCTGGCAAGATTATGGCATCAGTATCTGGGATGTACAAGGTATAATATTCATTGATTACTACCAAAAAGGCCAGACCATCAACAGCGATTATTATATGACGTTATTGGATGGTTTAAAGGGTGAAAACGTTAAAAAAAAGTGCTGTTTCATCAAGACAACGTGCCGTGTCAAAAATCAATGAAAACAATGGCAAAATTGCATGAATTGGGCTTCGACAGATCTGGCCCTCAGCGAATTTTTCCTGTTCTCAGACTTCAAAAGAATGCTCGCTGGAAAGAAATTGAGCGCCAATGAAAAAGTAATCGCCGAAAATGAGGCCTATTTTGAAGCGAAAGACAAACTCTACAAAAATGGTATTGAAAAGTTGAATAATAAAATTGAATTTTGCCAAAAAAATGTGTTTTACTATGATAGACCGGGGACTTTTCAATTGGCCTGTTATGTACCAGTAAAGGCTAAAGGGTTAAAATATACTTAAATGTTTCTTTCTTTATGCAGAAATATCCATAACGTTTTTGGGTTCGGTAAAGAGTAGTGGAATTGCCCACACCACAGTTACTCATTTGTTCTACAGATGTGAGTAGTTCTTTCCTGTTTTAGATTCAAATAAACATCATCTCGAACTAATAAAACATACAATAGATCCTCCATGATATAAACTAAAACACTGTTGATGCATTGAGGGGCATTTAGTAGTTGTTCAGAGTAAATCATTAAAATTTTCAATTGACAATTTCATAAAGAGAACACCTAGAAAATTCAAATATAAATGCCAATTATGGCATATGTCATACCTTATCGTATATTGGCACCAACTGTTTGCAGTGACCGCACCATGGGGCGTAGAATTCAACTAAAACATCTTTTTCTGTATCGAATGCTACTTTGTCGAAGTTGTGTGCAACCAAAGTCTTGACAGGTTCTTTGTCCCAGTCTTCTGGTATATCCTGACTGAGCAAGTGTTGCTTCAATTTTCCATCTAAGAAGTCTCCTACGAACTTCTTAATTGATTCAGCAGTCAAGTCATTGGTTTCTGGCTTGTATTTGGCCATGTCTTCTTCCAATTTGATAATACGAGCTGCAGGCACTTCCTCTTTCTTCATTCCTGAAATAATACCATATGATTAAATACTTGTTATATTTCTGATAATGCGATCCAAAAAGAAATTTTGCATCAATATTGAAATGTTAATAATTATTTATCATATATCTCTCTATCAGATTTATTGTCACTGTAATATTGTTTTTTTTTTCGATATTCTCCTTTTGTCTTCGAATCACTGATGGCAAACATGTAGTCAAATTCAGTTTTATCTGTCTTTTGTAAACAGGATAGGCTTCCTAACCTCAAATCAGTGTCGATTTTTTCAAATTTCTTTGAATTTCTTTTAAAACTAATTTATTAGTTTCAATTGTCAGAATTCATTAACCAGAATCTCTCCCACCCCCAAGAAACTGTGAAAGATTCAAGGGAAACTTTCCCTTTAGATTTTAATAATAAAAGTATACATCAACTAACCAAAGAATTCCAGAATCCTTTGATGATCTTCTTCGCTAGCGTCAATGGTTACGAATAAGATTTGCTCACGGAAAGGTTTGGCTACTGAACGAGCAGCATCACTGACTTTCTGGAAGTGTTCCTCTTCTTTGTTGAGGAACAAGATGAGATGGCTCTTAATTTCTCCACCAAATATTTTTTGTGCAGTTTCATGGTTGAACTCAACAACAAGTGGAAGAGAGTTTGAGACGATGAAACTCTTGATTTGATCAATGGTGTCCTCACCCTCATACTCAACTTTTCCTTCATCAAACTATAACAAATTATGATAAATGAAAGGATTGCAATCAATTTCATACACTTAAGAACCATCGATATTTTGAACTATAATTGGACACTTATGCAAGAATTTTGTAAGCCGAAACTTGTTTAAAATTGAATTTTCTATTTTTACGTTCCTCTGAAGGATCATACTTTGTCAAGAAAAAATGGTGTGAGCCAAAATTTGAATTTAGAATCAAATTTTAAACTTCATAAGAATGTAACAATGGAAAATTCACATTTAAACAAATTGTGGCTTATGCAATTGTTGCTTAACACTGTCCGCTTACATCCAATCACATTTATAATTCATATAAGTATAATATCCATATTATAAAATAAAATAAAATGTGCAGATATCAGTAAGATTCATTTACCTTCTTGAACAACAAGATGCTATCATGATCAAGTCCATATTCTTCATAAAGAGCATTTTCAGATGTAATACCGAATTGATGGTCATCTATTTGAGCAGCGACATCCAAGAATGCCTTTGCCTTAGCGACTGATGCGTCTTTGAAGAAACCAACGATGACAACGTTGTTGTTTTCAATCAATTCCTTGGCTTCTTCTACTGTTTTGAGGTCTTTGGCTGGAGGTCCAGTTTTCTTCAATAACCAGTTGACAATGTCGTCAGCCTGTCTTCCACCTATAAACCGATGTATAAGTATCTTGAACACCAATCACAGCGAATATTTTCGTTTCTATGAGATATGAAAATAGAAATAAACATACCATTGTAATCTACTGCAGCTCCCTTCCTGAAGAATTTGATAGTAGGATATCCACGGACACCATATTTTTCAGCTAGTTCGGACTCCTCAGTAGCGTCAACTTTGCCAAGCTTAATGGCAGATTCTTTATCTGCCAAAGCCTTAGCAGCCTTCACGTATTCTGGAGCTAGAGCTTTACAGTGTCCACACCAAGGTGCGTCTAAAAAGAATAAAAGCAAATCAACACTAAGCAGTTATTCTTGATATGAGATGCAATCGTTATATTTATATATTATCTTAAAATTGAATGAATTTCTCAAAAGGTGGGTGATAAAAGTTGATTAGGCAAAATAATTGGAACACGTAAATGTCGGAATCTACTGGAATGGATGGATTTCCATAGATTTTCACAGTTAGATTAGGGTGAGCTTGGCTCAGGTTTTATTTCATTGAAATTGGAATAAAATCAAGTTAGTATAACTCTTAAAAATATGATTTATCGAAAGTTTAACTGTTTTTTTTAGGATGACTAATCAAGAAAGACAATCTCGGGAAAGATACCTGTGGATAATCCTCCACTGTAGTTGAGTTCCTATTTGCTTTACTTGCAACATCTCGCATTGAAAATCAATTCTTTTCATTCCCAATATTCACTTAGCAAAGTTAAAAAAAAAATGCGTCTTACTTAGACATACTAATAATGTGAATTGTCAAAAATGTTGTTAAAACTAATTATTCAAAGAAAATTAATGAAATACATTCACATATTGAGCGTTTTTTTACAGCATAACTATAAGTATATACATGATACTCTCTTCTAGAGATATCAGCAACTGTACTGATTAAAGGGTTCTTATCAAACAGTTGGCGTTCCTAATTAACCTCAAAAGTAAGAAATTATCAGCTCGTCCTACGAATTCATTGAATCTTTGAATCGTTATTCACCTAAGAGTCTCAATGAATCGACCAATTTTCATTACAAAAAATCTATTTCGGAAAATGCTGAACTTCCACAAAATATGGTTCGAATATGCACTGTAGCAACGTTATCACAAAGTTAGTTATATATGTATAGATAAGCAAATGTTGTAACTTTTCGTTAATATTGCTTCATATTTTGATAAACCCGGTTTCTTTTCTGAATGAAAGTACCTATTTATTTCAACTCGAGTGTAAGACTTAACTGAAGTTTATTAACTTCAATATTAGAAACTAATTCAAAGCTATTGAATACTTATTTGAAATAAAAGCATGAGAAGTCAAAACTTTTCGCCTTTTACGTATTATTCATTATTTTGAAATCTTATATCCTGAAAAAAGAAAACCTTAATTCAATTACTTGATGGTGTTTTCTAGTTTGAATATGCCCCCAACTTATACGCAAAGTAATCACAGCAGGAGGTTAAAAGCTTGGAAGCTTACACTATGCAACTTCAACCATAAACTACCTATGGAGGGTATGTATCCCCCATACATAAACGAAGGCACAAATATCCTTAAAGTAAGTATATATGTGTTGTTTGCAAATATCTATGAAGTTTGTTCCAGATATTTCGCAGTTGGTGGTACTTGTGGCAAAAAAAAATCCCAATCTGTTTTTTCTTCAAAACGCATTTATCGAATAACAGTAATAAAAAATACAATGAATGAAATCAAATTTCAGAAAATAATTTCTTGATTAAATGTTTGCAATAGATATTTTGTGTTGAAACGCCTGAAAATGAACACCAGCAGATAATGATATATTAACATTATTTGTTTTTATGTAGATAACAAACCAACCATATATATTTAATGGATTCAGTCTTTACTTAATGGAAATTTATATTGCAGAGTGAATGCAACCAAATCTTGATGAAGCCGCTTAGACGACGAAACAATTTTTGAATTAATAAAAAATCTGTGAAAATTAAAAATGTTTATATTTATTTTTATCAACCAACCAAACGTATAATATTGGAACATATCTCTTTTATCATCACAAAGTATAATAGGTATACCTACACTTATAAAATATTTTAGCCTTACCTATCTATATTGGTAGTCAATTTTCATATGGACGAAATTTTGAAAAATGTAATTTATAACACCATATAATAGAAATAATTTCATCACGGTTTTAAGGCAAATAAATTTGAACATCGTGGGTGAACCAGTAAATGAATAAAACTGAAGTTGAATTAAGGTTGGAAAAATGAATTGAATAAGCAGCAATGAAATCATTGTATAAATTAAAATAAACTAGTTGAAGCCAGACAATATGTTTGTTTCAATTGTAATACGTAATAAATAAATCTTGTTTTAATATTTTCGTGATTTATGAAACTGAAAAGATAAAGTTATAATTCAAGAAAATTTTCTGCAAGATGTTAAAAGGAACATAAGGCAACAGTTTGTCAAGGATATTCCCATGATAGGTCATTAACCACTAATTTGGTTGAAAGCTTGCACATCAGCTTAGATGTTTTCATCTTACAAGTGGCATTTTAGTCATATTTTTATAACATACAAAGGCGTAGATATGGGGGACACAGGAGGGGAACTCTCAAAATATAAAATTTCAGAATTCTCGCTAAGACAAAGAACCAAAATTTTTCCATAAAAATTTGAACCTGAATTTTTTTTTCGATTACCCCCTTCCCAAGAAAAAAACAATCTACGCCCTTGATAACATATATCCGTATCCGAAAAAACCAGTATAATTTTTCATATAGATTGAATTTATAATTGATTTGTAGAGAATAAAATTATATTTGAATTTGCGAACAAACTAGCCACAAACCCATAAGATGTATTGAAGGAAAGATAAATTCTGAATTATCAGAAATGGAAGGCCACGTTGATACTCAAACTAATATAAAAAATAAAGAAACATATTTAGATTTCATCATGTTCATCAAAGATCTTTTTATTCCATATTAGTCGCAATTGTAGAAAATAAATCAAATTCAAAATATATCGAGGAAATGGGACTTCATAAAAACATCAAAAATACAAATGGAACGTTAAATTTCGATAGTTACAAACTGATCATTACACAATAAGCCGGTTGTACCGTTATTAGAGATTCTCATTAGCATTGGCTGAAGCATCAGATTGATAATGAGAAATCGATTTAGGGAATCAGATTCAGGGAAATCACGAAAAAATATTATAAGGTAATTAAAGGTAGTAAATAATCACAACAACGATTAGTCAATGATATGATACTTGGCAGATTTACAATATATAATATTTTCCGAATAATAAATGAACCCAAGTTTGACAGATCACCATAACCTCGCAAATTCAATAAAAACTACAATTTTCCGAAAATACTTACAGAATTCGACTAGGATGAATTCGTTGTCTGTGATGGCTTTCTCGAAGTTATTATTTTTCAACACTAGAACTCCTTCATCGGTGGCAATATCTTCACACGAAATGTATGAAAGAGCTACTGAAAATAGAACCGCACTCAAAAATATCTTCATTTTCGTTTTTTTATAATGAACTATATTTCAAATGGATCAACCCTATCCCTTTTGATGAAGAGTGCAGTCAGCCTGCACAAAATAAAAAAGCGTACGTCAACAGGCGAGAACACCGATTGAAAGACTTTAGTTCTGTTCTGATCCTGAGCCGCTTTCCACAACAACCAACAACGTGGCTTACAAATGATTTGACATCTACGTCGTAACGTGGCTTAAATCGTGGGAGCTTCTTATTGGTTCTTCCAAGGTCAAGTCAGCAGAAAAAGAAAATTTCAGAACTCCTGAATCATTAGCTTTCTTAAGTATTCAGATTCTACATTCATAATCATAATCCATAAGGAAATCCCTTTATAACTGGAAAAAAACCAGATTCTATGACTCTACAATGACAGCTTCAAGGAAAATTCATGTTTTCCATATTTCCTTAAGAAAATAGATACTTATGGCCTCCATTTCTTAATATATAGATAATATATAATGAACAGAAAAAGGGTTGAGTACATCAGATGTAGATTGGAAATTGTCCTAAGGGAAATTGGGAAATGGAAATGAACTAGTGTTGGTAACACTTTCCTTCTAATAAAAAAAGTCTTTCTTCTGACAGGGAAGAAAACTCGCTTATTCCAGGAAAACCATGATTCATCAAGTTGTCGTGGAAACATTTACAAAGATTAACGAAGTATAAACATTTATTCAGCTGAATCAGTTTTCGAATAAACCACAGGATCTCACTAGAATCCATATCCTGTTTTCTCCAGAATAAATTTTCCAACTAAAAGTTGTGACACCTATTGGGCAATAGCTGAAGTTAAATTAATTTCCTGTAATATAAGCTGTCAAATTGAGACAGCAACCATAACCTCTTTTATCCCTCCTCTTTGACAACTTTGGATGGGCTGGGCGCTCCTTCAAAATAATGAATCATCATTCATTCTTCCTATCCATATATCCAATTACGCAGAAGTAGATAAGTTGCTTTTAAGTGAGGAACTCTTTCAGTGTATTGTGCACATAAAAAATTAAAAAAATTTAAGAGGCGGCTTAGTAATAATTATTGAAGATATTCCGGTTTAATTTAAATATTTATATGTTTAGTGAGCATTTGGACTTTTAGCGGTGTTAACCATTCAAGTGCAAAATACGTGGGAAAATTATTCAATAATAATAGAATCTTAGTTTGTTTAGTTGACTGAAAAATGGATACTAAAGTGGCACTCGAGATGGAGGATTTAAGGGAAAATTTCCAACAGGTTAGTGAATTTAACTTTTCGGGAGCTCTTAAGTTTGATTCATGTTTTTCAATATTTTGGTAATGTTTCATGACTGAAACAAATGAATTGATAAACATGAGAATTTTGTAAACTTTAATTTATTATGTGGTAATTCATTATTAATTCAAAGATTTTTCTAATAGTTATTTATACTATTGATCTATGAATTCTCAATTATCTTTGGAATTATATCCTTTACTCCATCCTTTATGACATTAAAGTGTCACCAAATTGCAGCTTCCACTGTAAACTAATATGTAATATCATAATGGAATTTAGAAGAATATTCTGATTATCGATTGGATTAGGTAGATACTTGTCTTTCGACCTGTTTAATCAATAAGTAAAAGCTTTTGAATGAAAGTGGAATTATGAAAAAAAGGATGCTGAATTTGGAACGGAATTTTGGACCATCAGGTTGATTTCTATATCAATAATTCGAAAATTTTTGTAGAAAATATTGAATCACAGGTCTTTCATCTGATTGCGATTACATTAAGATAAGCCTTTATGTCTTTCATTTTTCCAGGAACAATTGATTTTTTCATTCTTATCGTTATTCAATAATCCTACTATTGTAGTTATCGAAAATCAATTGATTTCTGAGATAAAAAGTATTTTTTCAATTCAAATGAACATTTGAAGGGATTAGAGTCATGAAACTAGCATTATCATTATCTAATATCTATTTTCGAAGAAATCAATTTTTCTTTTTGTAATAGCTTATTTCTGTAGGTATGTATTTTACGAGGTATTTTATTTCAAATGAAAAAATACCTATACTCTTTACCTTCATAGAGCAAAAATTTTAAAATTATTTCATTATTGGCAAATTCAATAAGTTTTTCCTGATTTCAAGAAGGTAAAGGTAATTTTCCAAAGTCACTTTTAGAAAAAAAAAGATTAATTCACGTAGTTTTCAATTCATTAATGAAATTGGGTAGATTATTTAGGTTATATTGTGTCCCTTACCAATTATGCATGCAATTCAGAATAAAGTTATGCACGAAAAGAATAGGAATGCACTTATCCTTCGTTAACATTCCTATTTGTAATGAGGTCTAGAATATAAGGTGAAATATTTGCGATAGAATTATGGGACACATTGTGTAATTTTTTGTAATAGACAACGTTTTTATCATCAGTATTCATTATTCATATACTTTCTATATATTATATTTCAATTATTTATTATTCTGTTTGAACACTTCGTCAGTCAATATTTTAGGTTAGTTTAAATAAATTTCGCACGATACAGTTTTCTTGATTAATTAGGTGTTGTTTACCGTTTGCAGAGACAAAGGTGTTGGTCACAAAATTTAAGAATCGAAAATAAGAAAATTTAGATAAATTCATCAGCAAAGTGATAGTAGTATAATTGTTTCTGGTAATCCTTCTTGTATTAGTGGAATTCTCGGTGGAATTGTACGTTCTGTACGTTCGTCCTACCGATCCTAAACATGATAACTCTCGAACGGAAAAACTTGAAATTTTCAGAGTAGGTTCGGATCTAGAATGCTTCGGTTGAAACGTTAATTTGCATAATCCAAATAGAAGTCACGTGAATATGGTTTGAAAATTTGTTTTTCAATTTTAATTGTTAATTTTAAAATTACGGATACGATCGAGTAATATTTTTTTTATTGTTTTAAGAGGGGTTCATACCACGTCGTATCTATCTGATAAACAATCTTTTCCACCACATGCAAGAATTCAAAATACGTTTTTACGTCTTTATTTTCAATTTTAGAAGAAGCTTAGTTTCAGCTATATGGCAAGGCTTTAATTATAATATATTTATGTGAAAATTCATAAAAAAGGAAATATTCGTTTGGAAAATATTGTTATGCATATACATTTTTTTTTCCATAAAAAAATTAATCTAATTATTTTAAAGAAAAATATTCAGATTTGGAAGGAAACAATAACCCATAGTGTCAGATTCGTAATATTTTTTTGAGAGAATTCGTTTGTAGAGTTTTGCTTCATCATATTTTTAGTCCTCTAATCACAAATCTGCAGTCAAAACTTCCTGTGGTGTCATGAAATATGAAATACTTTCAAGACAATACCATTTATCACATTTTTGGAATAATTGAAGGCATATAAAAATAAAAGATGCATGTTTCGAATTGTCGATTTTTTGCTTCTCATTATATGCGATTGTATGTCAGCACGGAATCATGGGAAAAAGGTATTCTGCATTCAAACTTGTTTATTTCGGATAAAACAGTTCTTTTATTGAAATTTATACGTTTAAAAACAATAAAACCCGCATCTTCTCCCCGTGAATACAACAACCCAAAAAATTCCGAGTTTGTATATTCTTGCATTTTTGGCATTTTTTCACCTCTCTCTGAAAATACCCAAAAAAATTTTAAATTAATTAGTTCTTTATTGGGAACTTGTTTATTTATTCCTGTGTCAAAACTACATGGCTGGATTTTTCAAGAACTTAAATACACGAGAAATTTCTGTTATGATATATGATAGATTCTGTTATATCGAAATTCTACAAAAAAAATTTTTTGATCTCCCAATGTTACGATCCCCTCGAAATTTTGCATAAAAATTTGCTCAATTTATTAATTTCAGTTCGATCGAATTGATAGCAGGCACCAAATTCAAAACAAGAGAATATTTTGACAAGCAACTGCTAAGTAGATTTATGGTAAAACTATGTAAAAATTCACAGACTGGCAACGATGCTAAAAACGTTTTGTGACGAAATTTCACTGCTGAAATGAATATCCTATATTTTTTAAATTTCTGGTTATTAAGTTTTTTTTATGAGTGTAGTTAAGCAGAAATAATGAACCATAGTTGAAAATTTGTAGTTTTCTTCAAATGTTCAATTTTATGACAGAGGTTGGTCGCTTGGAACAACGTCTGCTGCCATGAAACAGACGTGTGTCCTCGTTTTTTATTTCCACCCCCTAGGCAGACACGTAAACAGATAAAAATATTTCCAACAATGCCATGTGGAGAAACACCTTGCACCACACAGGGCGATAACTATCTATATTGAGACTTGAGCGATCCCCATTCAGAGTGCTCTTCCAGTTTCGGCCGTATCAGGTCAAGTACTTGAAAGTTTTGGACCGGTTGGTATTCACTACACATGAATCAGTTTTATCTGGAATATACTCCCCAAACTTTTGATGTCTATACATATATGTGTTATGAGTCATTCACGATGGAAATACCAAATTTTTTTGGGTTAGGCCTCGGTTTAGGAATTCATAACTAATCCAGAAAAGAGCTGAAGCTAGTTTAGAACCATCTCTTTCAGTAGATGAATAAATAAACCCCTTATTGTGTTTACCTGCCAAACGTAGTGAGGCGAGTAATTGAAGGCGAGCCATGAAAAGTCGTAATGATTCCTCAATGCTCAATATGTATGTTTCAATGTTAGTTATTCCAAATTTTCTATTTATCTTCTTAAATTTATTTCATTTAATTACGAATCACGGGGAAATTTACGTTTTCATTCATAAATTGGTTGTATTGTTCTTTGCGATTTCATCATTCATCATCGTTGTCTTTTCAAATAAGTACGGAAAATTCGATTCTAGCGACACCACCGTTTACAGAGTGAAATAGTCACATAAATGACAGTTCTAGCCAGATATAACATGTTATAGTGACTAAATAAACCACAGTGGCGCCAAGCGTGGTTTTGTTTTTGATTGGCTGAGCGTAAGATGCATCATAGGTGAGCCTAAATATGGCGGCTTTTTGTTAACATTCTCCATTTACCTGATTTTTGGGATATATTCAAAATGTGAAGCCCATTTTATTTAGTCACTGTAGTATTCTTCATTTAAATGAATTTGTTCTATATTCAATCGAATACTATGAGGCCCAATAATTTTGATTTTGACGTGTGTAAGTTCAGTCAATTGTATTCTTAAGTTCTATGGTTCTATGTCCCCATTCGCCATTTTTAGGCTCAATTTGAACGAATTGTCGCCAGTATGTTCAATTTCGTCAATAACATGTTATCTCTGGTTCTAGGTAAGGATTTTTGTCGAAAATTTCAACCAGCATTAGTGAAGATATGTCGACACTAATGATGTCATAAGTAACGTAGATAGCTCATAGAGGAAGGAATCGACTGAAAGTTGATACGCACGGTATTTACACCTCATGACCAGATTGTCAAATAACTTGATGTTTTAATTGGTTGAACATACGCAACCATTTTAGATCACGTGATTGGGCTCCCCTACTCATAGGTTGAAACTCAAACATCTCCATCTTTCCCCATGTGGTCACGTGACATAGTCTCAATCTTTCTCTCTCTAATGTTGGAGCAGTTTTTGAGATATGAGCTGAGATCTGAGTTTGAACCATCATATCCATGAAACTTTTCGGAATAAGTGTAGGTACCACAGATAAATTATGTCAAGTGATATTTCGAAATCAGAATTTCATGGAGATTATGAGTATGATATTAAAATTGGACTTTCTCATTAAAAAAAAACAGGTTGGTATCGTGTTTCTTCACTTTCGGACCAGCCTGTAAAGTCAAAAATAATTTAAATTTATGCGCTGAGTACCTACTTAATTACTTGAGATTCCGTCAAAATTTGAAATGTACCGGGTTTTTCACCATAATTTGACCCCCCCCCCCCCTTTAACTTTGTTACTGAAAGAGGTATAAAAAAATGTTTTCTACAAAAGTTTCACAAAATGGACTAGTGTTTTTTAAAATGATTTCACAAAACGAAATATATACAGAGTGGCCAACATATTGATTGCAACTTCACTTTTTCAAAATGGAACACCCTGTATATTTTTCCATATTTGACTAGCTCCTTTTCCCCTGATTTCGAATATATAACATATGTTCGGCCTATCTCTCTTATTCTGTTTCAAATTTTAAGAACCACCTGACAAGCTTAGTAATCAGTTCTCAAATGGAAGGCTGCGATAATTCAAAATGTCCTTTTTTGATTTATCTCGTTGGCAACGATATATGACATACGTTTGTAATTGAATGAAACTATTCATCGGATATGCATTACGCAGAAGCGGAAAAATTGGATATATTTTCACTTTATGTGAAGAATAATAAAAATAAGAAAGCTACAAGAAGAGAATATATGGAGTTGCATCCAAATCATCCGATTCTAATTTATAGTGAAAAACGTATGTCATATCGTTGCCAACAAAAAAGGGCATTTTGAGTTATCGCAGCCTACCACTTGAAAACTGATTACTGAGCATGCCAGGTGGTTCTTAAAATTTGAAATTCTGTGGTGCTCAAAATAAGAGAGATAGACCAAACATATGTTATATATTCGGAATCAGGGTAAAAAGAACTAGTCAAATATAGAAGAATATACAGGGTGTTCCATTTGAAAAAATGAAGTTGCAATCAATATGTTGCCCACTCTGTATATATTTCGTTTTGTGAAATCATTTTAAAAAACACTTATCGATTTCGTGAAACTTTTGAAGTAAACATTTTTTTGTACCTCTTTTAGTAACAAAGTTAAAGGGGGGGGTCAACGTCAAATTATGGTGAAAAACCCGGTACAAGACTTATCGACCAATCGAGCTGCACTATTGACCCACCCGGTATACAGTTCTGTGGTCTCTCTCTAACGGTGCGTAATGTTTTTTTGTAATGATTTGCAATAAGGAAGACAAGAAGACATTACTTACTTCTTGTGCAAAAGTGACGGTCAATATTCTGCAAAATGAGTTTTCGAGAATAGTTATTTCATGATGACAGTTACGATGGAATTCAAGGGAAAAACAGTGTGATTTACCTAGAACTTACTACTTACCAATATGGTACTACCTGATGATTCATTGCACGAATGCGACATTGACTCAAGGAAACTGCAGATAAATGCGTTGTTTATGTTGTACCGTTCATGGTAACTCAGGATTTTTTGATAAAGATCGGATAAATTTAAAATGGGCCACTGAATGATGTTTGACATTGTGGTTCTAGACGGTTTCGGAAAAGGCCAGACTTGATGTATTGTAACATTGGTATTCGAATGAATGGTTCTAATGTTAGGGAGCGGTAGTGCGAATTGGAATTTTCTTTAAAAAAAAGGTCTTTATGAATTGAAGTCTGTCCTTTTACACTGAGATTTATTATTGTTGGGTTTTGATTCCGATTCTACCCACGGCTTAAAAAAAACCTTCCTTGTCTAGTGAATGGGTCTCAGAATCCATTTGATCTAGAAAACAATGATGGCACATTTTCAGGCTCGCTTTTCGATAGAATTAATTTGGAGGAAACCGCAACTGTTTTCAAGTTATGAAAGAAAATTGCATGAAATGAAAAGTTCTCATAACTTCTTTATACTGGTGCTATAAACATGAAATAAAACATTCGTTGAGCATTTTTTTATTGCAATTAGTTTCGAAGTTATCATACAAACTTGTATTTTTTCGAACGTAAACCATGATGATTTCTGTTACAAATAAAATATAAATATATATATAATATAACGGTGTTAAATAGAGAGATATCGAATATGTATCTTGAATATCTGAGTTCACAGATTGTTATAGATAGGCACCTGGTGGATTTGCCATGTGTAAATAAAACTCTGGATGATTTATCTAGTTTGATAAGAAATTTATATATTGTGTTATATATGTATTTTTGAAAATAGAAAAGAGGCGATTCTATTTGTTATAGAAATTTATATGTTTTACTTTCAAACAAACAAAAGCACATATATGTATATTATTATCTTCCGGTTTTTTTAAAGATTTATTTCCCTCGAATTACTCAATGATCATTTTTCCTCTAACTTACCGAATTTTTCGAGTGGGAAAATTATCTTAATTATTTTCTCAATTTCTAAACAATACCGTCGATACTTATTTGTTGGAAATGTAAAGCATGAAAGCTAACAATGTGAGTATTTTTTATGAAAATACAATTCATAATCAGAATATAAAACTATTTATAGGCAATATTTTAAGTTGCAGGTTTATGCACTGAGTCACTTCATAGGTATAATTAAGTAGGTAACTGTTAAATTTCTTTCGATATAGCAATTCTCACCAATCTTTGAATTTCCAATTTTTAAATGAGATATCATTATCTGTTATTCACGAGATATTTATTATTGTTAAAATTATCCTAAATCACAGCCCATTTGATGATATAATGAAATCAGTTTCATTTCAAAAATTCCGTCGATAATTAAAAACTGAATTGTTTTGAACTAATAGCTAATTATCCTCACTTTCAGAATAGGTAGCACAGTTAAACGAATCAATTGTGAATAAATTCGTTCATTGAGTATTCAGAAACCAGAAATACCATTGAAAAATTAATAAGAATCAATATATGTATATGCCAAATAACCGTGAATTTATTATTAAGATAAGAATATTCTTAGTAAATTGGATGTATAGGTACAATATAATGAATTTTATCGAACAGTTTTTATCGATTTTTATATCCTTCTAGCTACGTACGAATTCTAAAGAATAAAACTTGACGAATCTCGAATTTTTCGAACATGATGAATGTTGATATTTATAAAGACAAAGTGCTTTAAATGGTGCTGAGTCGCGAATGTTGCGAATTATATTTCGAAAAAAATAATCCTGGACTCTAACGTCGAAATAATATTTTTTTAAACAAATCAAGGTATTCTTTAATATAGAAAGAAATAATGTTCATAGAGTAAATTATGAAATATTTTTCAATGTGATTATTATAGTAGATATAAACAATTCTACATAATATGTATTTACTTGTTAAAAGTGCTTTTACTGCAATTAGATGAGTGCGACTTATAATATATTTCACAGTATCATACCACCTTTGTTTATATGATAAATATGCGATAACCTATACCCACAAACTTACTCATATGTTCACCAAATTACCCGACACTGCAATTCGATGTTTGGATAGTTATCTACTGTTCCTGAAGAATGACCTGCCACAATACGATTATTTTTCATCGAATAATCCAACGCAATCCATAAAATATATAGGGTTCTAATTATGAAAAAGTAAAAAAGTTTCAACGCAATATTTAGAACAAACTCTGGTGATATTTCTTGAATTCAAAATTGCACGAAATATTTTGTAGTGCAAGTGGAAAAAATAGATCATACTGTACAATTTTCATCTTGAATGAAACACTTTTGCCAGACAAATATTGCTTACTTACTCATGAGGTAATAATTTAAGATTGGTTTTTGATAAAAATCATTCAAAATGAAATTTGTTTGGCTCATAATTCACCCTTTAAAAAAAAGTCTTCTGTGGAATTTTTCAATTTTTTGTCATCACACTAATAAAAAGGAAGTTTAAATTTGAGTGTGATACATTGTTGAATTCGTAATTTTTTTCTTTATCACCTTAAAAGAAGAACCAATATGGCCTTCATAAGAAAAAAAATTTGGCTATCGCGTCTCTGAAACAATGAAAAAGAGAAAAAATCTGATGACACCATTATAATCTCTATATTGGATAATGGCTAAATACCGAATTTCGTGAAGTTACCTCCAGAAACAAATGAGTTATACAGAAAAAAATCTCGATTTTTAGTTTTTTCAAGATATCTCGGGAACCATTGGAGATATTTTGGATCTGTTTACACCAACACACTCATCCCTAAATAACGCAACTTTTTTGTAATTTAAGCCACCCTGTATTTCTAACGGTTTTCGATATCCCTGTAGTGCCCCTGTAAATAGTTCTCACCCTGTATGTTCAATAGTGTTTCTTTCTTAATTCCAATTAAATTATACTTCACACTTCCCCACGACCATTCTCTATCCGTGTCTGCAACAGATTCATGACTCATATATGAACAAGATCAGACAAAATGAAACCAAATCCCACATCCACATATTTTTATCGTCACCAACAGACGAAAACAACGAAATCGCGTTCTTGATAAAATGATCCTACGCAATTATCCTAAAGTACATTCACCGGACGTCAAGGATCACCGGATGTCTAACATCGGAACTCGGTTTTTCTTAACCTAAAAGGATAAACAATGGTTCATTATACTCTGTGCACTGACAGATTCTTCCGTGTCCTAAATGTAGTTTGGTCATTAGTTTCACAAGCTCGATTTCGGATTTAACAAATTCGAGAAGAGCACTGATATAAATTATAATCTAAGGAACATAGAAGAAATTTATCATATTTTGCATTTTTCCTTGAAGTAATAAACATAGATAGAGGGAGCATATGACATTTTCAGTGAGCAAATTTTGTCCCCAACATGAACTATCAAATTTGACGTGAAGCGCGCGGAAATGAAAACATATCAGTGATACGATATTTCACTCAACTCGCGAGTTTCTCAACAAAGAACGCACTTCTTATGTCTCATAGTGAATCAACGTTTCATATTAGCACAAAATATATTGAAATAAATACCTAAATATATCAGAAATTCAGAAAACAAGCTTCAAGCGCGCCAAACGATGTGAAACAACCGATGACACTAGGAGAGCTAAAGTTACCAAACCTTGGATTTCAGCAAGTAGATACAGAAAATAATAAATATTCTGCTTATTATATATTCGACAATAAGGAAAAATAACGGATTCCAAATATTCAAATTTGCATATTCAATTGGGATCAGTCAAATAAATATATTTCATTCAATATAATATACATTCATAATGATATAGTAAAATTGTGGATTTGAAAATATATCACAATCCGACAACGTAATCTAACCATGTTGGTGTTATGTAAAAATTGCGTATAGGTACTTCCTCTATCCATGTTTATTACTCTATGCATTCTTCGAATAATATTCTATGATTCAATGATTCGCTTTCGACATTTTTCTGGAAGATCAAAAATATCAACCTGTAAAAAAAAATCTTAAATATCAATATAAAAAACATTCAATGAGCAATCAGAGGCTAGATTCGAACCCGGGGTCAACCGTTTAAAATTTTCATTTAATTTGAATACTTCATTTGTTGTCAGAATTCTTGGATCGAGCTAGGCAGTTGGAGTCATATACAGCAACCAATTTTTTAAAGAATTTTTCTTAATATTTTTTTGAATTCGATACATTACACTGTACAATTCAAGAAGGGCATAATTTTTCATTCCTTGAATGATTTTACTAATTAATTTTTCGATTAACCAAAACAGAAAGCTGCCGAGTTCTGTAGGCACATAAGTTTACATGAGCAAGTATAGATAAATAATTATTAAATTGCACAGTTTTTGCATGTAATGCTTTACACTGTCATTTACACTGTGGTTTCCAATGATCCTTACAATAATTGAAGGTGCACTCAATTGATATAGATAGTGATAAAGATTGTTTGAGTGTGCTGAATGAGCGTTCTATTCAGTGGGAATTTTTTGAAAATTCAAATTCCCGAAACAATTCAAAAAAATATAGCAGTCATAATCATTAAATAACACGTTTGAAAATTTTCAAAATGATATTATATTATCATTTTCTTTCAAAATGTGTGGATCGTATTCTCTTTTCCTAATTAGAGGATCAATGCGATAACAACTGATTTTTAAAGCAAATTTCATGAGAATGGTTTCCGAGAACAGCTCTGGACTGTAGAGGGATATTTTATGTTCGATTTTTGGATACTTTACATTCCAAAACGGAAATTTCTTGTTTAACTTTCTGGAACGAAGGTTTATTGTTGGAAACAATAAACCAAAAACAGTCTTAAGGGACCTGGAATGCCAAAACACTTGAAATCCAACATGTTCTATGTTATAACATCTACACACCACCTGAATTGTTTTTATCGAAGTGAACTACATTAGTTTAACAATTGTATAGGTAAGTATTCTTTATACCATGGTTCCACGAATGAATAAATAATAGGAAAAACACAAAATATGGAGTACATGATTTCATAAAAGCAATTGCAGTCATCATTCCTTTTTGCACAATTTCCTGCACTTTTTTCGTTTATGGTGGTATTTTGTTTATCGTGAAATGTGTGAAATATTTTCAGTTACAGGAAGTATTTAGTAACTTAAATTGAATTGATATAATTGACTCCATAAAAAAATTATATTTCAAGATTCAGAATGATTGTTTTTATTGTTGATAGCGATTTAATGGACTATTATTATTGGGCAATACCCCTTTTCTACTGAGTTGCGATTAGACAATTGCGACAATACTCCATTTATTCCATATCTGGATATAAGTCAATAATAGAATACTTAACATGCAATATTTAAGAAATACTATATATATTCATCCTCCTTTATTTAGATTAGAGAAAAAAATTATTATTCAATTATGAATTGAATATAAGTAGGCTGATGGTGATCTTCAAAACTATATGTTTTTGAATCTTCGTTAAGTTATTTTATACATTTTTTTTATATGGTTGATGAATTGATATCACTAAAATCATGACAAGTTTTCGCCAGAATGAAAATAAATACCTACTACTATCAGTATTTCTGCCACCACTTTGAAAGATAATCAAACATGAATTTAATTTTTTCTTTATTTCAACTGAATTTTTTGGACACATGGGTTTTAATATCTCAAAAACTCAGTTTCGTTTTATGTAGGCTTTGTTACTGAACCCTCTAGTCATCTTAGGCAAGATCATTAATTATTTCACATATCCTATTTTCAGCATTTTGATCAATTATCTTCGATAAGAGAGGAGTATCACTATATGGATTTTTGTAAGAATATAAGACTTCAATTATTCAGTTTGGTACGAAATAGAAAGTTTTCATATATATTTTGGTTGATGATTTCAGTCATTTTTTTTTATCAATTGGAAATTCCTAAAATTATGAATCATGTTGATAGTTGTCGAAATGCAGAATTCAACAACTTCTATGTTGTTCTCTACTCAGTGATCGGGATGTAATATTTCATTTGTGAGTTTATCAGCTGGTTCAAAATGGTGTTAATCGATAAGATAAAATATACGGATATCAGAAGTGGGAGCTCATATAAAAAATATTGCAAATTTTACTTTATGGTTTCCTGTTCTATACAAAATATCTCGACACTTAAAAATATATATAATTGCTGACATGAAGTAATTCATTCATACGCCACCCATGCCTTTAATGACCACATAACTGAATATGAGAACAATTGGCGCATGAAATATCGTGCGCCGAAAAGCATCTGCTTCACGTCATTGCTTTCATATTTTTTTTTATTATTTATGTTTCTCGTTTTTTAGAATGAACGTTTTTTATTTTTCTCAGTAATCAATAATTTTGCAATGGATTTTTTCTATACCGGTTGTCCCAGGTTATTGTATACAGGCAATATTTCGCTTATTTGACGAGATAATAAAAAATGAAAAAATTGCTTTGAATCTTCCCACTGATGTATAAAGAAGGTTCTTACATTTTACAGCCCTGTGGAAGCTACCCCTCACTTTTTAATTTCAAATGGCACCCCCTCTATATTAATTGTCAGTGAAAATTGCGTGTCATTTTATTTGGAATACAATGATAGCACATACCTACTTGGTATTTTTTTAATAATAACAATAATATTTTGTGACTTCTTTTACGTTTTTTAGTTATCCTTATAAGAATGAAATGCCTCCACTTATGTTTGTACAAACTTCACATATGTAGTAGATGAATTTTTTGTTTTAAAAAACCGAAAAATAATAAAATAATTAATTATTTTGAACACTTCTTTCTTCGTTGTTTGAATTGCATAGAAGGTATTTTAGTTGTCATTCATACGTCACAAAATGTTAATGTTTTTGTTGTTATTAATAAAAACAAATACCAAGTATGTGCTCTCCTTGTATTCCAAATAGAATGACACCCAATTTTAACCGACAATATACTTATACAGGGGGTGTCATTTGAAAATAAAAAGTGAGGGGTAGCTACCACGAGGCTGTCAAATGTACGGAAAGGTACTTTGATGTTATTCAAAGCAATTTTTCATTTTTTTATTATCCTGTATGCAATAACTTGGGACACCAGGTATAGAGTGCAAAATTGAGCTACAGCATATTCACCTATAATCTTATAGCCTTAAAAGTTGAATGCTTTGAAATTAATTGGACAACAACATTTCAAACGGCCATATTGACAAAACCTCTTGTCGAATTCTGCCCATTGAAGAACTCAACCGCGGTATTTTATATCAACTGAAAATTTCAAATTTCTAGATCCTTCCGTTCGGAATTTATCATGTATACGGCCTGATCAACGGACAGAAATTAAGCAAAAAAAATATATCATGATGATATTATACAGCACTCTTTTCGTGCATGTTTTTGTGAATGAGCTTTCAAAAAACTGAATTTGATTTGACATGAGAATCGAAAGATATGTCAAATATAAACGATGTATCTGAAACAGAAGTGATCCCTCGAAATCAAGTAGGTATAAATCTGAAAAATCTGTCTTTTGTCTGAAAGTTTTACAGGTATAAGTAGACACACCAGGTTTTCTATGCATCTTATATTACCTCTAAAAGAACTTCAAGGTTTGCTGCTCTGTAATTAGAGCACAAACAAACGTCAAAAGACAATAGCGTGATCGTTCCAGAAATCTGTCAGAAATCAGCCCAGAATAGTTATTTATAATACAAGTGCAGAAGGCATTGATATTCTTCCACGAGTTCAAAATTCAAAAACGAGCCACGAAGTGGCGAGTTTTAGAATGAACGAGTGGTAGAATGAGCCTTCTGTACAAGTATTATACATTATTTTCTCTAATTCATTGCATTTTCATTGAAATTAATGAAATATTTCCATAAAAATAATTTAGTGATTTTTGTATTGAAAAATGTTGGTTGGCAGAACTGATTTCTTTAAGGCAAATTGATGAATTGACAGATAAAGCCGTGGCGGAAAGTTCAGAGAACCAACATAGAATAATGAAATATAACCATGAAAACTGTGCGTTTCTGATATATTCTCGCACGATTTTGTTCTACAAGATGTGGAAGAATGAACGGAATAACCACAGAATTAGAGAATAGTTATTTATAATACAAGTGCAGAAGGCATTGATATTCTTCCACGAGTTCAAAATTCAAAAACGAGCCACGAAGTGGCGAGTTTTGGAATGAACGAGTGGTAGAATGAGCCTTCTGTACGAGTATTATACATTATTTTCTCTAATTCATTGCATTTTCATTGAAATTGATGAAATATTTCCATAAATATAATTTAGTGATTTTTGCATTGAAAAATGTTGGTTGGCAGAACTGATTTCTTTAAGGCAAATTGATGAATTGACAGATAAAGCCGTGGCGGAAAGTTCGGAGTACCAACATAGAATAATAAAATATAACCATGAAAACTGTGCGTTTCTGATATATTCTCGCACGATTTTGTTCTACAAGATGTGGAAGAATGAACGGAATAACCACTTAATTAGAGAAATAAACGTCAAAGTTCCTAGTGCAATATAGGGTTTGCGTAGTAAACATTTGAGGAACAATGACTCATCTTCCGAGTAGAATCGAGTTGATCACTAGTATTTCTATGAGAAAATTTCAGGAAACCGCGAATATGCCGATCGAAGTGTGCGGGATCAACTTTCTGAATGAATCATAACGATTTGCCAATTAATTCATGTATGACGTGACTTCTGAGTAGTTGTACAACTCGCAGAATGCTAATATGCGTTAAATGAGAGAATTCGATAGGTAATATAGACAGTCATCGGAAGAGGAGGTCAACACCGGTTTCATACAGACTATTTCCTCACTTTTGTGGTAATTTTTTTGAAGTCCCGGGTACTTATTCAATCGATGGAAATCGCATTCTTGAATGAATCATTCTTGTAAGCGAGATAACAGCCTAGATTAAATGAAACAGTGTTGACTATTTGAGTCAAATGTATAGACATTGATTTGTTGTAGTGTTTCAGGGGATCGCGTGCCGCTGCTGTGTTGTGATTCTCTTATCTATTTTTTTTTTGAGATACTCATTTTGCCAAAAAATATTGGTAATTTGTTATTGAAATATTAAGCTCTCGACACTGCATTATAGTTCTGGTTCTTATAATCTTATATTATTATTATTCGATAAACACACCACAAGTTCTTCGATCAATAATTACCATCAGATATACTAACTGACAAAGAAACTGCAACACCCTGAAGGAGCTGTTTAAATTTTAATTTTTTTTTTGTGAAACTTAAATAGTATATCAAGGAGTAAATGATTGAATTTAGGAGAAAAAACGAAGGGTTTACAATTTTTTAATAATGTGTTTGTCCACCGAGATTATCTATACACTCCACAACATGTCTCTGCATTGATGCAATAAGATGGTCTATTTCTTCTTGAGGGATACTATACCAAGCTACCTGTACTTCATGTCTCAGAGCCGCCAAAGTCCGTAGGGGCTGGGGTAAATTTCCAAACCTTCTATCCCAAACATGCTTTATGGGCTAAAGATCAGGGGATCTGGGTGGCCATGCAAAAGATTCACATGGGTCGCTTCGAAAAAGTTTAAACTAACTCTGGCTACAGGAGGTCGGGCATTATCTTGCTGAAATATTGGATTCTCGAGCCGGTTAAAGTAAGGGAGAACATATGGCTCCACTATTTTTGAAGGCAACGCAGCGCTGTCTTGTTACTTCGAATGAAGACTACTTGCATGTGCAATAGCACCCCATACCATAACACCTACTGTCCGGTATGCATGACGCTCAACATCAAACTGAGGTTCACGTATTTGATTTCTCCCCGACGTCGTCTAACTCTTCTTCAGCCATCATGTGCACCCAAGAAGAATTGAGATTCATCAGAAAAGACGACCTGATGCCATTTCATATTCCAATGTTGACGTTCTCTGCACCACTGTAATCGTTGCCAGCGAATCCAGCGATCCTCAACCGTCAGAGGTAACCTAAGATGGAGTCGATAATGCTGCAGACCAAAAGACCTTATCCGGCGGTAAACCGTTCGGACAGTTACAGGATGGCCTTGTTCTCCTGAAATGACAACCCCGCCTCCCGTAGACCAAAAATTCGACCTCTTTCAAATTCACTTAGCTGTCCGCGTACACGTGCTCTAGGCATTTTAACAACAACTAAACATCGGCTTTGGATCTCCTCGAACAGCTGGTTTGTTGTGAAATTTAAAAAACGACAAAAAACGACAACAATATTTAAGTAACAAAAATCGTTCACATGAAAAAAACCTTCATGATTTTTTTCTTTAAATTCAATCATTTACTTCTTGCTATACTATTTATGTTTTACCAAAAAAAAAAAATTATTTAAACAGCTCCTTCTGTTTCTTTGTCAGTTAGTATATTCACTTCTATCATGAGAAATGTCTTCTATGAAAACAGTGTAGAATAAAAAGCAGATGAAGATCTTTAATGGTCACACGATTACAAGAATCCGTATCATTAACAACATATTTTCCGCATTATGTTCATATATTATGTATAAACTCTTGAATAGGTTCTGTGTGAGCCAAGAGCTCGAAGAGATAAATTAACAAAATTGTGGTTTTACTGAAATAACTGTTATCACTGTTGTTTCGTAATTCTTGTGAAATAACCCGTAGGGTTCTTGAATATTTGAATTCTTGAATAAATTTGAACGAACATATCGTTGTAATGACTTAATGAATGCCGCTTCACAGTTACTTTTTCGTGTAAATTGTTTCTGAAAGAATTTTATATATCGGCGAAGTTAATTAATTCAATTATACTATTTGAAACTATTTTAAAGTGTTTAATGCTTCGCTATTCACAACTGTATCCAATTGGAGAAATCAATTTGGCATGAAATTTGGTTAAGTGATAAAAATTCAGGAAAAGCACTCATTGTCATCAGGAACTTCGTTAATTAATTGGGGACCACAAAACTGAATATAGGTATACATATATGGCATATAATGCATCATGATGCCATTGTTGTCGGTTAGTTTATCCAGATGAGTTCTGGTGATACGATCCTCATGAAATTCAGTATGGATATTCGAGTGATCATTTTACATACAGCGTGCCAAAAAAGTAACGCAACAAGCCCATAATTCTTGTACGCTCTCATCCCATTCTTTCGAATGGGAATATTATATGGATATATATATCAAAATAAAGGCTATTCGATTACCCATTTAGCGATGTGACTGAAAGAAGAATTGGTTATGCCCTTTTCCATTGAAAAATTAGAAATAAATTAACAATTTGTGAGTAGGCCATTATTCTTGTACAAATAATTATTGAGAAAAATCCTCCTACCCGCCGATTTGTATTCTCAAAATTACGTAAAGCCAAGCATTTTTGGCTTGGTCTATACTCCTAATCCCCTACCCCCTATAGGTAAATTATTGGCATTTTTGTATATCCACATGTAAAATTTCAACTCAATTTATGAAATCGAATGAAATATTATGAAGACGTCTGTAAACTTACTTACCGACATGTTTGACCTAGCGACTAGTAAACATCTTAGCAGTAAATGTCATAAATAATTTAGAAAGCTGTATCGTGCGAAAAAGCCTATTTTAAAAAGCTGAAAGATATAATTCGGTTTTTGCATAAATCATCAAAGATGAAATATCAATATTGCTACACATCATGCTTTAAATTTTGTCATATACAAAAAAATCAGAATCTTTCTCTATGTAACTTATAACGCAGTATTTAGTATGAAACCACAAAAATATATTTATCTCTTATATAACTTCATCACCCTGCACAGTGTATTTTCATTATGGAATAAAAAGTAGAATACCTGCCTATATTCTATTAACATGTATTCATTACATTACATGTATTCCTTACAATGATGTATGTAAATAACCCATTGTATGGGGTTTTCCCATAAGAGGTTTCACTTTGACAAGTCCGCTATCTGGGCAGCTGTCACTTCTGTAGCTGTCATTTTTTGAAATTTGACAAGTAAGAACTATTCCATTATTTGAAATGGAACGTTACACGCTCAGACAACGCACTGAAATTGTTAAAATTTACTACAAAAATGTTGAAAATTTTGCACTCATTGTTCGCAAAACTAAACCACTTTTGCATTGTCGTGAAGCACCTTCTCAGCCGGAAATAATGAAACTGGTGTAAAAATGTATGCTTTTGGGATGAGTTAGTGATGTGAAAATTCAAAACCGTGTGCGTCGTTCAAGAACAACTGAGAATATTGCTGCGGTAGGCGTAGTGTTGACGAAAACCCAGGTTTGTCGATTCCTCGTCGATCTTAGGGATTAAGAATTCCACAAACGACAAGTTTATTGGCAGTCCTTATATTTCGAAGAGGTGTTCAAAATTGGCCAACAAGATCTTGTGAATTACCACCTTCAAGCTTTTTTCTTTGGGACCACGTGAAAGATAAGGTCTATGCTAAGCTGATGCTCCACAATAGATTCAAGACCTTAAAGATGGAATTCTTAAAGTAATGGAGGGCACAAATGTGAGAATTGGTGATGGAAAATTTCATGAAAAAACATGATGCTGCAACGGGCCGTGGCTGCCATTTGGTTAATATCGTTTTCCATCGTTAATGCCAAATCTTTCTCATCGCAATGAAATGAACATCCATTGATTCCTCTTGAATTATACATTTTTTTCTCAATGTCAAAATGCAACCTCTTATTGAAAAACCCTTTAGAAGTTTCTGCGCCAAGAGTCGAATCGCCTCATATTCATCTTACTAATTTTTGCCCAATACCATTCTACCATCTCAAACTTCCAATTTCCCTTACAGATTGACAAGAACGGAGACGGTTACATCGACCTGAAGGAGCTTCGGGATGCTCTAAACGCCTGCGGCTTCAAGATACCCGGCTACAAGGTACGTGAGATGGAGAACGAATTCAAGCAGTTCAACAAGGCTCAGATACCCGGCAAGCTTACGTTCGAGGAGTTCTGCAAGCTGTGCGGCGACCTGAAGTCCAACGAGATCGGCAACACCTTCAAACTGGCCGTCACCAAGAGGGAGAACCTCCAGCATCACGGCGGCACGTCAGAGGCGTCCAACGAGGGCACCACGCACTCGGTTAGGGTGGAGGAACAGTTTGCCTTCTCCGATTGGATCAATTCGAACTTGAGGAACGATGCGGACTTGAAGAATCTGCTGCCCATAGACCCAGAGGGTACCAACCTGTACGAGAAGATCAAAGATGGTATACTTTTATGGTGAGTTAATCTTACTTCTTTCCTGCTTCCAAGTAAATGCAAATAAATCATGAAAAACCAATCACAATTGCGGCAATGCGAGAAAACTCTCTTAGCTAAGCTAACATAAGTGATAATTGCCGACATACACAACAACATAACCACAATATTGATGACGTCACTGATGACGAATCCGAGGAGACAACTGTACCCACCTTGAAAACGCACACAAAACTGAAAAATATTTTAAAGTTTATGTTATCAAACTTTCGCTATGTTGCTGATGTAATTCTTGCGTTTGTTCTAATTTATTTCATTGGAAATAAGAAGTGGTTTTGGTTATTTTCGATTTTATTTTCATCTGCCACACTCATAGTTTTTTTCAAGAAAAATTAGAATGAATCATAGTTAATCTTCTAGGACACAATGAAAATTTGTTTTGTTTCGAAAGTCTGGCTACGAGAGTTTTCTTCGATCGCACGTCATGCCATTGCTAAAACAAATGAACTATAGTTAACTTTAGCATGAAGGATGTTTCAATAAGTGCTAAAGATTCAATGGTTCATTAAGAAAATATTTTCTAAACCAAACTTAATCAAAATGTTTTTTGAGTCGCAAAGTAAACATTTGGGAACAATGAATTGTACATCATATCTGGCTTTCTTTTTCATAAGATGCTTAAAATTGTCATTCTATATCCAAAAGCAAATTTTCATCTTGATCGAAACTGCTGTTTCGAAATTAATAGAAACCCAAAATTTTGCCCATTAACGAATTCACAAGATCCAAACGTTCTCTGAAAATTTCAAGTTTTTAGGTCCTTTCGTTCGAAAGTTATTGTGTTTATGGACGGACAGAATCAAATTTGAGGACGGATTCGTCATCCGAATCCGTCAACTGATCTTATCCTTTGAGATAATACTCAACTCAAAATTAGAATAATACAGATATTATACGAAAAAAGAGAATACAAATGTAATAATATGTAAAAAATGTAATAATACTTGAAAAATATCGAAAAGCTTGATACAAAAACTGCCTGGAGACTCTAAAGATTGTGAAAAAAAAATTAATATGTATGTCCGAAAGACGCTGTATCTTCCTCTTTTGGGTATGATATATAACATTATGTGTAGGTATACTAATCAATTTTTTATTGAAAATGAAAAAGAACCTAGTATGCAATTGGAAAATTTAATTTGATATCTATTTTTTAGATGAATTTTTCGATAACTCTTTCTGTTTTTATTCAAATTTTAGAAAAAAAAATGAATATTGAATATTTTCTGATATATTGAACCGCAATATACTTTTATGATCTAATAAACAGAACACTATCACTTCCAACCAAATGTAAAACACACTCATGAATTTTAATTGATACTAATATTAAGCATTGCCCTTCAACATTGAGATTTGTCCATGAATTAAATTCTCTATTTTTATATCTACATCAATACAATGGAATTACTCGCATTCATTGCAAGTAAACAGGTGTTTTAATTGTTCATTGAAGATGCTGTCATCTCTTTGTTTTATTTCCACCACCTTTGAATTGAATTAGCAATATTTGCATTTTACTGAGGCAAGGTTCGTTTGTACTCATTAAGTCTTTATTGAAGAGAAAAATGCTTTATTTGATAATACAATTTGTAGCTGAAGTTGAGTCATATTGTCTCGAAGAGCTGGAAATTGTCATACAACAATGGAAATTAAAAATTCGAAAATGAATCATTTCAGAGACGTGTCGTTTTCAGACTTTCAAATACCATGCGAACTTCTTGAAATGTCATGCAATCATATTACATTTCAAGAAGTATTTCGTATAGCAATTGAAATTGTTTCTATAGCAGATAATTATTCTCATTACAGCAAAGTTATAAACCACTCATGTCCAGACACCATAGACGAAAGAGCCATAAACAAGAAAAACCTCACACTCTACACACAATTGGAAAATTTAACCTTAGCTCTTTCTTCAGCCCAAGCTATTGGTTGCAATGTGATAAACATAGACGCACATAATTTATCGAAAGGCACACCTCATCTGGTACTAGGGCTTCTGTGGCAAATAATCAGAATAGGATTGTTCAATCAGATCACCCTTGAACATTGTCCTGGGCTCACATCATTGCTGTCTGAAGAGGAGAAGATTGAGGACTTGATGAAATTATCCCCAGAAGGAATCTTATTAAGATGGGTTAACTATCACCTTGAAAGGGCTGGTACCTCTAAGAGGGTGAACAATTTCCAATCGGACATTGTGGATTCGGAAGCATACACATATTTGTTGAAACAGATCGCTCCAATTGACAGTGGTGTAGATACAATGGCTCTTCACGTAAGTATTTTCATTTCACATTTGAAACTGATACAATGACTACTTGCATGAGAAAAAAACCTATTATTATTCCAAAACATTTTGGGATACTATTGTCATACTGTTGTAGTCACTTCTATTTATAGTGGTCTAGAGCTAGCCTCAACTTTGAGCGAGTCTGATTAAATTATTTCAAAGATAATCCCAAAAAGACATGTCACTGAAAAAAGGGTACAAGCGAATATATCTATTTTAGGCAAATTGTCACTTTGTCCTTTCACGAAGCTTTCTTCCATTATGGTGAGATAAAAACAAAACTCGAGTTGAAACTGCACTGTACAACTACAAACGGCGCGAGAGCATTGGCGCGGCTAAGTATTTAAACGTAATTTATGGTGTAGCGATCACAGGCAAGAGCCGAGACGTCACAGACCAAAGACGTTCCGCGCTAAAATACGGAAATTTAAATAATCTATTTCTCAGTCATTTATTGATGGATTTTCAAAATTTTTTCACTGATTTATCAGTTTTGCTCTATATTTTAATTCTATCGTGTCAAATATAGTATTATCAACATCACTAAACAAGTCCATTACATCCTCCAAGTTCTTGAAATGGTTGCACAGACCTAACATGGGGACAGTGGCGGATTTACCAGCAAGCTGAGTAGGCTGAAGCCTATGAGAGCCAATTTTCAAGGGGCGGCAAATTAAGCTCATTAATTTTTATTTACAGAATAAAAAAATTACACAAAGTGCGAATTTTAAAAATTGGAGAAAAATGAATATATTTCACAAAAAGGATGGAGCGCAAATGATAAAATTTGAAGAACTAAGTTATCAAAATTCAAAGACGGCAAAAATTGAATAGCATACAGGCGGCAAATCTGTGAATCCGCCACATCATGGAGGAATTCATAGAGCTAGTAATGCCTAAAATTGTCAAGACAAAGGTTTGCAGCGATTAAAGTGCCGACAATTCCAATTGGTTGTTATTTATTTGCAGAGTATGTCACTCATGATTATTTTGTTCTGCAAACTAACCATACTGAAATACCTCAACGTTACAATGTTACATCTTATAATATGTCCTTCATACAATCAGAAACATTGCAATATTACAATTGCAGTAAATATTTGATTTTATTTGAGCCGTTTTTTTATATTACTTTGACCTAAATATGGAAGTAAAGTACCTAAATATTATGTCTATGATAACTCGAAACCATACGTTCTTTCTTTTCCCCTATGAAATGTACATAATTAAATCCATTAACATATAATTGTTTCTTTCCTTCGAACTTCCTAATATATTGGTAATGTAATGTTCCGTAATTTCATGAAATTATCTAGAACACTTACTTACCTATCAACATCCATTGTGCAAGTATTGTATGTTTTATTTAAAAAACATATCAAGAACAATGAAGAAGTAATAATTATTAATTGCTCACTGAATCTCTTATGAAAGCTGAATGGGAAATATCCCATACATAAAACTATAATGGCTCATTTGTTTTGCAGGAGAAAGATTATCTAGCTAGAGCTGAAATTATGTTACAACAAGCAGAAAAACTCAGATGTAGATCTTTTGTAACTTCACAAGATGTCGTGAATGGAGTGTACAAATTAAATTTGGCGTTCGTTGCAAATCTCTTCAACAACTATCCTGGATTGGAACAAACTTCCAACGCATTTGAGGGTGAAACAATTGAAGAGACTAGGGAAGAAAAAAGTAAGTTTCTTCGAACTTTGACTAAAAGTTATTCTCAATAATAAATCTCTGAAAGGGTATATTTGGGATGAAAATGGAGTTATTCCTTCAACCAATGACTCAATTTTTACGTCCTCAATTTTCAAACTAATCAGTGAAATTGATGATAGTGAAGTTGATTGTATGAAAATGACAATAAAAAGATATTTGTTTTGCAGCATACAGAAATTGGATAAATTCAATGGGAGTCTCACCACATATCAATTGGTTGTACTCTGACTTAGCAGATGGTTTGATTATATTTCAATTATATGACATTATCAAACCTGGTAAAGTTGATTGGAATAAGGTGCACAGTAAATTTACAAACCCAAGAAAGAAGTTCATTGAAAAGTTAGAAAACTGTAATTATGCTGTTGATATAGGAAAGGATATCAAATTCTCCCTGGTTGGTATCGGTGGACAAGACATCAATGAAGGAAATGTTACCTTAACCCTGGCTCTGATTTGGCAGTTGATGAGGGCGTACACCTTGTCAGTTTTGTCGAGGTTAGCCGAGTCAGGAAATCCAATTGTAGAGAAAGAAATCGTTATGTGGGTTAATGAAAAACTTGCATCAGCCGGCAAAACTTCTTCTATTAGAAGTTTCCAAGATACTTCAATATCTGATGGAAAAGTGGTACTAGATCTTATTGATGCTATTAAGCCTGGTGCTATCAATTATGATTTGGTCAAACCTGGAGCAGATGATGAGGTAATATAAACAATAATTCATATGTATGAATAATAAACGGGAATTACCAATTGATATATCAAGAAAATATTGTGCATTTTATATAAGGATTTATTTTCTACTCATTTTGGTTTAACTTAAAAAGATTCACATGAGAAATCTATGTATTGAGCAAATATTAAACAATCAATTTTGCTGATGCGACATTAATTATTTTATGTTGAAACTTGTTTTATACATCCTCTAAATTGAATTTCTTAATTTTCAACTTATAAAATAATTAAAATCTGAAGACCTGGGGTAAGATTCACTAATTTTTGCGTCAAATTCAAGCTGTTTATATAGATTATAGATAAGAAGGTTGGCCTATTTGAAATGGATGGGAATTTGGTATTGTACAATGGTCCTTATTCAACTATTCAATTGAGGAAGCATAGGTTCATCATCAACTAATGTAGAATTTTAGCTGAACAGTGATATCCAGAACGATAATTAGTTCATAACGTCAACATTTTCTCTGAAATATAACAATCTTAACTTTTTGCAATGTCTAAATATATATATTTTTTTTAGGAGAAACTGGCCAATGCGAAATACGCTATTTCAATGGCAAGGAAAGCTGGTGCAAGAGTATATGCTTTACCAGAAGACATAGCTGAAATGAAACCAAAAATGATAATGACAGTTTTTGCTTGTCTTATGTCACTAGATTATATTCCTAAAGATTCAAATTCAGAAACAAACTCTCATTGATAATGCTAAAAGCTACTAACTAAATTGATAACCATCTTGACCAAGTGCCAAATAGAAACATTTGAGAAGGCATTTTGCCTATTCTCATTCAGGACCTACATATCTGTCTTACACTTTGTATTTCATTTTAATTTTTGGGAGACTACGCAGAATGCGCATATGTTTGGTTCAATTTTTCAATGGAGATATACAGTTTGTATGCTGAAGTTTTGAAATTTGAAAATAGACTGTGTTTTAACACGGAAGGTTTTGTGTGATTGATTCTTTGTTTGGTGGTGGGGTTGATGGGAGCAAAGTGTACTGAATGAGACTTGTGATTTGAACAGTAAATAAGGTCTGAATGTTCATTAGATGTAATTATTTCGTTGCCATATTACTGTAGTAAATTCGAAATTCTGTTATTTGTTGGCTGCCACAGTGCATTTACATTATGTTTTCAAACATGCCTAATATTTCGAGCACATTGTATATTATTTATCTAAAAAATTTTGTTATTAATTAAACTAATAAGTATAAAACTCATGTCAATTGAGAATTGTTCCATATTATCAATGTATTCACTAAAATTTTTCACTGACTACCAACAAGTATTTAATATTGATCGTATTTGTAAAATGATAAAGTAATATTAAGAATTTTCTAATGACGCCGTTAATGTAATTGTTGAATTTAAAACTTGAAACTGTGTTAATGCTTATTAATGCTTTGATAAGTTTCAAATACACTCACTCCATTCGAGATGACGCTTTATGAGAAAAAGTAATTTGCTTCCATGTAATTGATACATTTATTTTATAGTTATCCATTTTCTAGTTTTATATTATGTGAAAGAGGACACACAATTTTAATATATGTATATCTAGGTATGATCTTTACCTGTAATTCCTATTATATTGCTGTAATTATTCTGTAATTCCATTAGTTATTAATAGTGGATATTGTGTGATTCCAGTTTCCTTTGTAAGTTTGAATTACTATAGCTTGAGGTAGCTTTGAAGAATGTAAAATCGATTTGTAACTGTATTTATAGCAGATGTGATTTATTAAGGTTTTTTTAAGCTTTTCTAAGGAAAAAGTGTACTTACGCAAACGATTCCTCGTTTTTTATTCTATTGTAAATTTTTTTATACATGTTAATTGGGTTAACCAGTGCAATAAAATGCTAAAACCTGAATCTAATTTTTTTTTTATTAAATTTATTTACCTGTTGTTTGAAGGGCCAAGTTTTTTCTTAACGATCTAATTGTTTTCTCTGAATCTTCCAGTTGGAATTAGCTTTGGTAAGAATGGTATTACTTTTGGTAGGAAAAGTAGGATTGATTGGAAGTTAATATATTTGTTGTTTCAATGTGAAGTGGTTAAAAAACTAAAGTACCGAAAACCGTCATTTATTTCACTCTCAATTAAAACTTCAATAAAATATGTAAAATTTCGTAAAATAATATTTGATCTGGATTTATGACTTATAAAATGTATAACATCTATATAAATAATTTACAAATCATCAGTCAGCTTCTTCAAAGATGACTCTTTCTTCATATTGCTCATAATAAAAACAAGTTCCCTACGAAAGGAATAGTCTTGTATTAAGGGTCTTCTTCTACTAGTTTTTGAGTATCCTTGCCAGTGTCTGACGACGCAGGATCAAGCTCTCGTTGCTTGATATGTTTATTTGAAGATCTGTGCGTTACACTGGATGGTGCTATCACAGCGCTAGGGGGTTCAGTGAAAATTTCCCCCTTCATTTTACTTGTAACAGGAACTTCGTATAACGCTGCATCTGAAAATATTGTTCATTAATATAACCTTCTCATAAATTGTGAAAATTTGAGGAGGAATGATAGAGCAATACACATGACAAAAGTTTTAAACCTCCACATTCTCTCCATATCAAAAAATTACTAGAGGCTGCTTGTGTAATGAAACACTTGCAAAAAGTAAAAATGCATTAATTTTTGAACGCATTTTCAGTTTTTGACTTCAGTACTCACTGCAAATCATCTTTCATATTTTCAATCGACTAAAAACGAAAATATCAATTGAAAAGGAAAATATTGTGACCGATGCCATAATGAGAGAAAGCGGTAGCTGTTCAATATAACAGAGTTTTTTGATAGAAATTCACCATCGTGCATTATCACAGTTTTCTTGTTCCAATTCCAATCTATCTTGGGGAATTGGGCATGTAACATTTTCGAATCTTCAGAAGACATTCTTTGATATTTTTATCCAAAATCGCAAAGGACACTTTAATGAACTTAAAAAAACTAATGGACATATCACTCAATATCCGCGTGAGTAAATATGAAGGCAAAACAAAACGTTATGACAATTTTTTGGTGGGTCGATTTTTGATACTTTTTTGACATGATGTATAGAAGCTTGAAGACTTCAAACCTAGAGTTCAATTCCGTTCACATTCTGCAGTCACTCATTTGAAACTTTATAGTTTTATTTTATTCTTTATTTATTTTTTGAACGATTTTCGAATCTGTCCATGAATACGATTCATATTGTGGATAATTAACCATAATAAGTTCAAAAAATTTGATACTAACCACCATTGCCGTTAGCAATAGCCCCAGTATTTTGATTCTGGACAGCGTCATACATAGGATTATGAAAATCTCTTGTTTTGGTGTTAACTGGATCTAGTGTGTAGGATACATCCATAGGTTCAATGTTGTTTCCTCCAACAAATGAACTTGCCCCAAATTCTACATTGCTACCCTGTCTGAAAGCAACTGTTTGGTTACTGCCGAGAGAACCAAGTGTAGTTTTGCCACTGAAAATGAAATTTGTTTTCTTAATTATTTCTTGAACATTTCCAATCATAACTGTTTATTCATAAACTTGAAGCTTGAATGAATTAGCAGAATAAAGAATTAAAGAAGATAAAATATATGTACTTACAATGGTCTTCTCTTAACAACAAACCAAGCTGCCGTTATTGCTGCCAAAACCAACAAGAATGCTAAAATTGGTAATAAAATTGTTCCAGACTTATCACCCATTCCTAGTCTACTATGTGCCGTATTCAATTCGCAGTGCTCTCCTTGGAAGTTTTCATTCTGGCATTCGCATACCAAACCTTTATCATCTTTCTTACAAACTCCCCCGTTCTGGCATAAACATTTCTGTGGTAGTACCCTTGCCATTTCGATGGCTGCATCACATATCCTTTCTCCCTTTCCTCTGTGTGTTTGAGTACTGTATATGAGGTCTGGGCATGCACACCTTCTACCTCCAGGTACCAATAGGCAGAGATGAGAACATGCATTGTGACTGCAGTGGTTTGTTAGTGATGTATTGTAACGAAGTTTATTGTATACTGAAAAAGATAAACATATTGATTTATTTAGTTAAAGAATATAGACAAGAATCGCACAAATCACATAACACGAAGTTCTCACCTCTTACACTCAAGGGGTTTAATAAATCACTCTTGATGCTGGTGGGTACACCTCTTCCAAATTTGTCTTGTCGTAAAATTTCTCCTGTATCTTTGGTTATCCAATAGAGATTCGATTCGAATACATCCAACGATATTGGATGCTTTAGTTTTTCTCCTCTAAGTATGACTTTGCGGTTTGTACCATCATACTTCATGTTTTCTATAGTGTTCAGTTTTATATCAACCCAGTAGACTGTGTGATCTTGTGCGTAATCTATAGTTAGTCCTGCTGGCTGACGAATAGCTGAAGAAAATAAAACTTGTTAGATTTCAAGAGAAAAAATTATAATAACATGATGGAGACATATAAAGGGTTTTTCAATAAGAGGTTTCATTTTGAAGCACCTTTTCGGCCGGCGATAGTGAATAGTGTAAAATTTGAGCTGTTGGGATGAGTTAGTGATGTGAAGAATTCAAGAATGGATGTTGAAAAGCCTCCATCTACAAGGTGCCACTGTTCGGTGCAGTTTTTGGGCTAGTGGTGTGACTGGACCTTATTTATTACAAAATGAGGCTGATGCAACTGTTACGGTGAATGGATTGCGCTACTGAGCAATCAATAATGAGTTTAATGGTCGGTCGGAATTGGAAGATATTGACGTGGACGACGTTCATCTTCATTGAGACGGCGCTAAGTGCCACTTCAGCAACGGAACAATTTTAATTTTGCAAAGGAAAGTTTCCTAATCGTGTTATTTCTCGAAGAGGTGATCATCAAGATATTGTGATTTAGCACCTTCAGCTTTTATTCTTTGGAATCAGGTGAAAGATAAGGTCTCCACGAATTATTCAAGACCTTAAAGATGGAATTCGTGCAGTTATCGAAGATATACAACCGCAAATGTACATTTTGGTCATGGAAAATTTCATGATAAGGATAATATGGTGCTGCGATTGTAGCCGTGGCGGCATTTCGTGATGTCATTCTCCATCGTTAATGATACACCTTCCTCTTTACAATGAAATAAACAACCATTGATTTTATTCAAAATATACTAGTTTTTTCAATATCTAAATGGAAATCTTCATATAGATATATATAGTTCGATAACAAAATAGTTTCCCACTGTTCAGCGTCAGTGGAGCATTTTAGGGGCGAGAAAAGTGCAAGATTTTTCAACATCTAGGGAATAAGGTTAGTTTATGTACAGCATTTGCTGTACTGCAGCAATTGGTTTCATTCGAAATGCCAACGTCTTGCATTTTAAAGCCAAATAATTGAAAGGGGGAAAAACAAACAAAATAACATAAATATTTTTAGTATTACCTTCAGTAACGACTGGCCTTCTCTTGGATCCATCCATCCACGAAACTTCTAATTTAGGTGCCGATCCAGCGTCAGTCCAGTACATCTTTCCAAGTTGGGGATCAACAGCGATAGAAGTTGGATTTTCCAACCCAACACTCACTATCGCCCTTCTGTATCTACCGTCAGTCTTGGCAACCATGACTTTGCCCTTAGGCTTCGAGATCGAGCTGACGCGATCGATTTCCGTCCAGTACAGATTCTCACCGATCCAATCAACTGCTAGTGCGGTGGGTTTCGCATTTCCCTTCATATCTAGATCTTGTGCGTAACCCACTTTCACTTCTCCTTCCGATGCGTTGATCATATACGAACGTTTTATGGCCTTATCGTAGCTGTCAGCCCAGTAGACTATTTCACTCTTGGGATCATAATCTACGGCCTCAATCCTCTTCTCGTCTGAGATAACATTCATTTCCTCGTTGCGTTCTAGGTATAGTGATCGTATCTCAGGACCGCTAGAGAACACTAAGCTGACCTCTCCCCTGAGCAACCGACAGACTCCTGACAGTCCGTCTGAAAGTTCGAAACCGTCTTCGCAGGAGCACTCGTAGGAGCCGTTGAGGTTCGTGCAGATCTGCGAGCAGTGGTGAATGCCGGTGGCACATTCATCCACATCCAGGCACTTCTTGCGGTTCTCCTTGGACACGATGAACCCGCTGAAGCAGGTGCAGATGTAGCCGCTTCCGGTGATGTTGGTGCATTGGTGCTCGCAACCGCCACGAGTAGAGTCCAGGCAGTCGCTGTTGTGGTGGCAACCTAGCTCGTCGGAACTGTCACCGCAGTCGTCGGCGAAGTCGCACATCTGGGAGCGATCTATGCATTTTCTATTGGCGCATTTGAATTCGGTTAGAACGTTGCATGGTTTTACTTTGGTGGCGCATAACGTCATGTTGTTTTCGTCAGATCCATCACCGCAGTTGTCGATGCCGTCGCACAGTTGATATCTGAAACGTTATTAGATTTGATAATCACTTAATACCAATTTAGTGAGCTTGAAGTCATTCTCTTATTAGGAGATCTAAATTCAACTTAAATTAACATGTCTTATAGAGGTTATTATACCTCTCATAAGGAAAATGTGGCCGCAAACATCCGCTGGTGGATTTGCACATGAAGAAGAAGATTTAACATTGAAATGTTGAAACAACAATATTACAAAGTAAATTTAAGTGAATAGACATAAAAAATGTACTGTCATCATTAGTACGTCCAAAATCTTTTTAAGTTTTTTTAGTCTGAAATCACTCCCTGAATTGAAAATTCTTCGTCAATCTTAAAGAATTACACAGGTCTAGTTCCGGTTATGATGAAACATTACCCACTCAGTATCCAAATACTATCTTTGGAAATTCTGACAACAGATAGTTGGTAACTGACTTCACACCGACAGATAAATTTAGTAAACCTTGAATTGAAAATTCTTCCTCAATCTTAAAGAATTACACACGTCTTGTTCCAGTTATGTTGAAACATCATTACCCTCTCAGTATCCAAATACTATCTTTGGTAATTCTGGCAACGGATAGCTGGTAACTGAGTTCACACTGACAGATAATTTAGTCAAGTTGGAAGTACCGTTTGAGTGAAAGTTCATTATAATTGTCTCATCGTTAATATTATTCGACTGACCTCTCAAGAATACATCATTTGGTGACATTGTGCAAGACACATTTTTCCAAAAATAAATTAACTCACCTTGGTATGCATTTTCTGTTATTACACTGGAACCTCCTGAGAACGTCACAGTTGAAGTTGCTACAAATAGAGGGCGACTCATCCGAACCGTCCCCGCAGTCGTCGGTACCATCGCAGATGTCGCTCTGGCTGATGCACAAGTTATTGTTACATTGGAATTTGAACTCCGGACAGTACCGTCCACCAGGATATTTGGGTGGACAGTCTTTTTCGTCCGACATGTCTCTGCAATCACGCTCGCCGTCACATCTGTAGTAAGAGGCGATGCAATGACCTGAGTAACATTGGAAGGTGTTGTTCTTGCATTGAAACCCGGTACAGTCCACTTCGTCGGAATTGTCGCCACAGTCGTTCTCGTGGTCGCAGCGCCATCTTGTGGATATGCATTTTCCGTTATTACATCTGGAACGAATAGAAATTAAGCTTGAATTACAACTTATTAATATTATTACTTCGTAATGATTCGGGAAATATTCTTATTACTGTCAACAAAGTCAAGGATTACTCTTGATGATATTATCTTGGAAACATAATTGTTATTAGTCAGTTTTTCGAAATAGATGAAAACATTCTGGCTGATTATCAATATCAATGTTTAAGACTAAGTGCATGACTACGACTTAGAATCTGAAGTGAGAGGCCAAGCTATCAAAGCAACAAGAACAACCCCACGACTAAATGACACAATATTCAACAACAAATATCGGAACGGAAGAAAAAGTACGTATTTAGAAGACTCCAATAAGGCCTATAATGGCATAGCAGCAGAGACAAGACCTGAAACATCAAGAACACAACAAATTATGGAAGCGACAGAGATGAGAATAGTTCGAAGAATAACCGGAAGAATATTACCGGACAAGGAAAGAAGCAAAGACATCCAGAGATCCAAAAATTCAACGAGTGGGTATGGGTAAAAAAATTGAATGTAATGACTATATTACCCTAAGTCAGAGAACCGAATGGTGAAGGTAGTCGGAGACAGATTACCTCCGTGGGGGCAAAGCATAGGAAGGCCTCGAAAGAGCTGAAGTCGGGTTACGATGAGCAACATGCACTGAGCCTATTTGGAAAATAGAAGAAGAAGAAAAGAAAGAATGCAAAAAGGATGATAACCTCATGGCACTAAATATTTCTGATGAGAAGAAATCCAAAATGTCCAGGAAATACATATTGAATAATCAGTATGGATATCGATCAAACTAAATAAGAAATAAACATACCTGAATTCTGATTCAGAGCACTCCCTGAAAACGTTCTGACAAAGCTCCTTAGCCTCATCAGATCCATCACCGCAATCATCAGAAAAGTCGCATTTCCATTGCTTTGGTATACATCTGTTGTTTTTACATTTCATTTCAGTTTCATCGCAAGCGGGACAGTTTTCTGGCAGCTCGTCGGATCCGTCCCTGCAGTCGTCTTTGCCATCGCAGAATAGCCATTGCGGTATGCAGCGATAGTTGTTTCTACCGGGACAGCGCTGCCAACCTATAAACATAAAATTTGAAATATTCTTTTTAAATCTACCGTTTTCCCAATTTCCGATCTGGGAACAATGTCTAGAGGTTTATGTTCGAGCTGAGTCTTACCTGTGGTACAATTCCTAAGTCTGCATATGTAAGCCGGTTCATCAGAATCATCACCACAATCGTTGTCGAAATCGCAAACCCACAATTTTTGTATGCATCTTCCGTTTTTGCATGTGAATTCAGTATCAGGATTGCAAGTTCTGTTGTGACATATCTCCAAGGCTTCGTCTGATCCATCTTTACAGTCGGTGTCGCCATCGCACTTCCAGCTGAAAAAAATAATCAAAATTCAAGCAGAATACCGAGAAAAAATGAGGGAGGCAATGACGTTTAGTCAGGAGTCTTTCAACGCTGTTCCATCAATGCTCCAATAGCGCCCATAGAGACCACAGAACTGTATATAGGTTAGGTTAGGTAATGATCTCCAAGGGTGCAATTGTTGCATGAATGAACGATTGAGCCTCAAGTTACGTGGACACGAGGAAGAAGAACTGAACATAAATTGAACACATTAATTATTTGATCTTCATAATCATCACAACCAAGTTTTTATGAAATCCTCAGTTATTTTTTCAACAGGAGATGAGCAATTCATTCGAATGGAGTATGAACATACCTGTCCAAGATGCAACGACCATTCGATTTGCACTTGAATTCCAATTCAGGACAAGGTAAGTCACATTTCTGTTCATCTGATCCATCTCCACAGTCATCAGTTCCATCGCAAATGGTTGAGGAAGGCGTGCAGAAGCCGTTTTGGCATTGGAAGGTTCCACTTCGACATTGTCGGGCAGGGCAGGATTCAGGTTCGTCTGATCCATCTCTACAATCTTTTTCTCCGTCACACCTTGAAAAAAGAGATTAGATTACAGATTAGAATTAAAATGATTATTAAAACTGATCAGTATTGAAAGGGGTAACAGGAAACCTGTCTCTTTTAATCTTTCATTAAACCCAGAAATACTAGCAACAGTATCAGAAATTATTCAATGCCGTTGTATTCCATTTGCTATGCAACATTCAATAAATCGCACAAGATGAACTAACAAAATGAAACACTGTAAACAAACTAAATGACAGATAAGACTTAAACTCCACGAGAATATGGAGGAGAGTAGTGTAACCAAGAGAAATGCTCGGTACTCTTGACTGATTTGAGTATAGAATAATAATATTCTATACTAAAGAATAATAATATTCTATACTAAAGAATAATGATATTCATCTATACTAAAAATTAATAATAATATTCTATACTCAAAGCTTGACTGTATGTATACTTACTTCCAGAACCATGGTATACACTTCTCATCAGCTCCCTTGCATTGCCATTGACCAGCTGTACAGTTTGCAATACAGGTCTTCTTATCGTTGGCCAAATAGAACTGGTTGGGACATGCGCACCTATACGTGGTATTCGTGTTACCCTCTTCTCCATAACTGTCGATGTTTAAATAGGTAGAGATGAGAGGTGGTGCGATGAGACACAAGTGTGAACATCCTCCGTTGTTCGTTCCACATGGATTGGTGTACTTGATTTGCCTCAATGGATGCACAATATGGATGTCGTAAGGTTTGTGGGTGGTGTTACGAAGCACCCTCAAGTCTTCTCCGGTGTGTTTCTTCGCCCTGCTGATTGCCTTAAGATTCCAATCGGTCCAATAAATGTAATCGTCGAATAAGCTCAAGGCGAACACGTGTGGAACACGTGAACCAGACAAGACTATATGCCTGTTATGACCTTCTAAATCTGAGTAGGCTATGTAATCTAAATGTGCATCTGCCCAGTAAAGTTTGTCAGCGAAGAAGTCTATGGTGATAGCGTTTGGCCAGGCGATGTCGTCGTCCCAGTTTAGAATCATTGTGAAGTTCGAACCATCCATGCCTATTTTTCCTATGTAGGCTTGCAGGTGCCAAGATGTGAAGTAGAGGTAACCTAAACAAGATTAGATATGTGAAATAAAGCAAATAAAAAAAGAAACAGGATATTGTTTCGAAAATATAAATCTATCAAACCAAAACAAGTTGGTAACACTTCTAAATAGCAAAATACATGAGATTGATAGAAACAATAGTGTTTGATCCTACATATTCATATAACAGGTGTTTTTAGCACAAAGATAGTGAAATGTCTTTTTTTCCGACGTATCTTGATTTTGTTAAGATATGCACGATGGCTGTGAAAAGAAAAACCATCGTGGAGAACGACATCGTAGTAAGGAAACCCAATATCATTCTGCCAACATGGCTTACAAATTAAGAAGCGAAATGATTCTTCGAAATGTAACACACCTGATATGTATACATTTGTTTGATATAATAATCATTTTTTTCTATCAGTTATCATCAATAATTCAGGGAGATCTCTAATGAAACTTACCTGTGCCTGGATGTACTATTATTGCTCTAGGATCCGGTATTCCAGATTTCAGAGTTTTCCTCCTGGTACCATCAAGCTCGGCCACATCCAAATTCTTAGAGTGACGATCTAACCAATAGATTTTTCTTCCTACCCAGTCGATTGATATACCTTCCAAGCCGTGAGAATCATGCCTGATTACTGGTTCTTTCACAGTTGTACCAAATTTCGCTCTGTATATCGTCTTAGCGGTAACGTCGCAGAAGTACATATACTGTTCAACATAATCAAAGTCCAGAGCCACAACGTTCAAAAGATCCTGGTGAACTAAACTGTAGACAGACGCGTCGACGGACATGTTTCTGACGTAATACTTATTGCTGAATATCAACCATGGTTTGATGTTATCTTTGCGTTTACAACTGTGTTCATCCAATTCTCTTTCGTAATAAACATCGTTGCATTTGCAGTAGTAGCTTCCAGGGGTGTTCGAACAGTATTGTGAACATATACCCGGTTTTTCTGTACATTCATCTAAATCTGCACACGCCTTTCCATCCTCTAATAATCTGAAATTAAAATAAATTGTTCGATTTGTTCGATTCTTATTTTTCTCATTTGACTTCACGAATATTTATGATGATGTTGATGTGGGAGTATATATATATTATATATTTCTTTTAATTTTGAATAACTTCTTTCTCAGTTCTAGAAGGCCTAGGGCCTAGTAGATTAGGTTAGGTTTCAGTAGAAATTAGTATGAGCACAAGTTGAAAAGAATATAAATATCAAGACAACAAAATTATGTGCACTAAGGTAATGTTCATATAATTCGAAGGATGATCTGCCAGGAAAATACAATTTAAGACAAAATAGATATAAATCTTGTTTCAACTTCACAAGGCAAATAAAAAACCTTTCTTCTTTTCTAGGTTGTTGTCTCCTTGCAGAGGATAGAACGACTCAAAATGGAATAGTATTTTCCTAACGTGCTCCAAATAAGAAACATCAACGTAACAAATGTGTGATCGATATTAGCAAATAATGAAATGACACAATCAATATTGAGCTACTTGGTTTGTTAATAATACTCACTTATAACCTTGGTTACATTCGCAGTAAAATCCAGTCAAGGTGTCGATGCATTTGTGTCCACAATGGTTTATTTCGACTTTGGCACATTCGTCAACATTGCAATGCAGTGGTTCATCTGATTCATCTGAACAATCTGCTACTTTATTACATACAAGGTGATAATCGATGCACTGACCATTGTTGCATCTGAATTGGCTCGAATTGGCACATGTACTGTTTTCTTTAACTAAAAAATAAATTAATGTTTGAGGAAATTATTGGCTATCAATGGTATCAAATGGTATCAAATCGGAACCATCATCAAGAAAAAATAAAAATTCAAGCAAGGTACTGACTTATCGTCAGGATGAATCAGTCTAGTAGGCGAAAGATCAAATGTTCGTAATGCCAAAAATATTGTTTGAGATTATTTGATAACTTCCTTTTCAAATGAGAAATGATAAGAAGAGGAGAACAACTGATATTCCAATAAACAGACCAAAATATCTTACCACAATTAACTTCATCTGAATGATCTCCACAATCGTCTTCACCATCACACCTGTATTGGTTTCTAATGCACTTGAAATTTTGACACGTGAACTCGTTACTCGAACATGTCTTATATTTCATATTGCACTCCCTTCCTTCATCAGTTCCATCGCCACAATCGTTATCATGGTCGCAAAGCCAACCCTGAAAATGATTATTTGAAAATACTATCTACAATATTCAAGAAGCAGAGCTTACCTTATTGATACAACGTCCGTTTCCGCAAGTGAATAGATCATCGCTGCAAGGTTGTGGTGTTGCACAGTGGTAGAGCGTTGAATTTTCGTCAGCGCCATCTACACAATCTGGATCACCATCACAGAGCCACTTCCTAGGTATACATTGCACCCTACCCCATGACTTATTGGCTTCACATGTGAATTCAGTGTCTTCGTCGCATTTTCTGTCATCTAGAATGATTTAAATGAGATATTTCGTCAAGTCGAAGCTTTGGAGTAACTAGGTATTGGTTTATTAAGTGTTTTACTTACTGCATTGATGCCTGTTATCTTCATCACTGTTATCGAGGCAATCGTTATCTCCATCGCATATGTAGATTCTTGGTACACAGTTACCATTATCGCAAGTGAAGAGATCGCCAAAACAAGTTCTTCCTTCACTCTTGCAGTATTCTGGTGGTTCATCTGCTCCGTCGCCACAGTCATCGTCTCCATCACAGTACCTGAAAATATTCAGATATTTAAAACGAATAATGAATTTCTAGGATAATGGATTCAATATTATTTTATCCAAAATCGCTAATTGAATAGAATTGCTTCCGATAAAAGGGTTACAGTGATTTAAAATTATCACACTTTATTAAGTGTATATGGCTAGATGCACAAGCGATCTAAAGTTCCGGATAGGTATCAATTTAGTTTTTCTCTCACCATGCGGCTGGGATGCACCTATGATTCGGACACCTGAAGCTATTCTGGGAGCATTCTCTTTGAGCACAATGCACTGGATTCTCATCGGAATTGTCCCCACAGTCATTGTCACCATCACAGAGCCAATATGGTTCCACGCAGATGTTTGTTTTATCACATTTGAGATGGTTAGGTGGACATGTTGTATTGGTAGGACATCTCTCATGGGTTTCATCAGATGTTATGTTATCTTTACAATCGTTCACGCCATTGCAAACCTAAAATTATGATTGTTATAATCAAATTCTTCAGAGTTGAAGTGAAATATGATCTTACCTGTGACATGGGAATACATCTATGATTTGCACAAGTAAATTCTCCATCAGCACAAGGGGCGTAAGTGCAATCTCTCTCGTCAGAGCCATCTTTGCAGTCATTTTCATAATCACATTTCCAAGACTTGAATATACATCTTCCGTTGTCACAGCGGAATTCGTTTGCAGAGCATGAGTGGAATGCTGTAATAAATGACGATCATATAAATATGATATAAATAGGAACAATTGAGATTAATACATTCTTCGTCTAATAATATTTATAGATTCACCTATTCAAATAGGAAGTGCATGAGCATCATATGCCTTGCCACATTTGATGTAATTTTTGTGTTCAAAGGAGTTTGATTTCCATGGCTTGAAAATAATGGAATATCTCTAAGAGATCTCTGATACGAACTTCTGGAGCTTATGAGCTGAAGCTATTTCTAACCTTCACTCTGCTCACAGTATATTTTATCGGGAGCTCAATGCGTTTATTAGGGATATGCATATTAATATACTGAATGGCAGAGGTGGAACTGACTATCCAAGTATACTCTACAAGGATGGTTATATTTTTGCGATTTATATGTACCTACACGACGATTTTGGGAATTCGCGTTTTTGTGTTGATCAAATTTTCTTAAAAATTAAACTACTTTTTAGAAACTTTAAAACTATACGTATATCGTGCGCCATCTTAGACTGAAGAATGGAAAAAAGGTCAAACCAAATGAAGACAAGACTTTGCTGTTTATTTCGCTAATAAAGAAAAATAAGGCAGCTGAGATAAGGCAACCTACGAGTAGGGACATTATGAACAATGTAAATTCTAACAAGTCTCCAGGACCGGATGGAATAAGGACAGAAGTATTGAATTGAACAGTTATGACATAACTGTTCAAGTTACTGACAGTAACTTCCATTAACCTACATAATCAATAAGCGTTTAAAGAAGGAGAGTTTCCATCACTGTTTATTAAATTGATCAGAGAACTCAGTTTTTTAAAGGCGTTCTTATTATGCCTATATTATATATATTAATCTAGAGAATATATTAGATCTCTAAAGACTTGAATGGTCTGTTTTAAAAGCATCTGGTTTAATTCTAGTTGATGTGAGGTGTGGGTTGCTTCCTATCATTGCTATGTGATCATAATAACTATATATGGTTTTCCTTCATGGTTTATTTTATTGATTATCTTTCATTTCAATGTATAATATCCTCACAATTAACTTTATTTGTGAAAAACTAGGATTCAATTGTTATTTTGAATATGAAGATGTATTATCATTATTTGTATATAAAATGGAGCACCAATGAAAGTCATGAAGGCTCATATCCAAAATGCTATATCTAACTCTATCAATGATCAAAGTTATTCAGTAGCATAATTTGCAAACATATTACGCAGATTAGAAATTCGATAAAATGATTGAAGTAAAAATTATGATTTGAATACTTACAACAATATTTCTCGTCTTCATCGCTGGAATCCCCACAATCATCCTCTCCATCGCATGCCCACATCCTAGATATACATCTTCCATTTCTACAGTAGAACTTGCTAGAATCGCAGCTTAAGTTCTTGGCAACGCACATCCTGCCCTCATTTACTAGCTTGGTGTTGTCTGCACACCTACATTCTGGTTGACCATTTATTCCAGGATGACAGCTTTGAGCACATCCGCCGTTATTTATTTTACATGGATTTACACTACATTGTTGCCTCATGGTAGAAAACACTTGAATATCTCTAGGACTGTCCTCCAACTTTTTCACCATCTCGATCATATTGGCGCCGGTATGTTTTTCTGCCCTATACACTCCTCTAAGTTGCAAGTCGGTCCAGTACATATATTTTCCGTATATTGTTATAGAAAATGGATAAATTGTGGCTGATATGAGGACCTCGCGGTTCTTTCCACTCAAATCTGACCTTTCGATCTTTTCTCTGACTGCATCAGTCCAGTAGAGCATATTCTCTTCATAATCGATGGCTAAGCCTGAAGGCTGTGCTAAGTCCTTGTCTATGATGACGGTCTTCAGTGACCCTGCCATCGTGGTCCTCATTATCTTACCAGATGTACCGAATTTACCCCAATCTGTATAAAACAAAGTACCATTGCATGGATTTATCACGATTGCTCTAGGTCTTTCTACTCTCGTAATCATTATCAAATCTGAGCCATCCAAGTTCATAGCGTAAATACTGTGGTTCGAGGAATCTGTCCAATATACCTTCTTTTGGGTCCAATCGTAGGCTATACCTTCTGGATTTATAGTTTTATTTATTATGGTCTTAATATTTTCTAAGGTAGGATTTGATGAAGGCATCCATGCAATACGGGCTGCAGGACGTATTTGAGTGAACAAAATCTTCTCATCCTTATAATCAAAATCTATACCCACAACATTCGTTAAATTAGTGATAGGTTTGAAAGGAATACTCGTCGATTTGAGATCTAAATTGATCACTCTGATTTCAGTTCGTGTAGAAAATACCAAGTATTCATCTACGAAAGTGCAAGTCTTATTTTGGTTATTCACATCTGGTTTTCCTGTTGCACAATCGCATTTGAAACTATAAGGATACTCTTCAGGATTGAATGAGAAGCATAATTGTTCGCATCCTCCGTTTGCTTCCCTACACATGTTTGTTTCATCATCAGGTTGGTTTGAAGCGTCGAAAATCACAATATCCCTCAATTTTGGCAAATTCGTTCTCAACATGGAGGGAAGACCTACTGTATTAGCGACTTTTGGAGTTTTGAATATCGTCTGTAGATTCCTGTCGACCCAATATACGTCAGATTTATGGACTGCTATTCCCATCGGATTAGGTAAGTTTCTTCTTATGATTACTCTTTCTGATCCTTTGTATGAAATTTTCTGTATCGTGTCTAATTTCGAATCCACCCAGTACACGTCGTTTGTGCTCATATCGATTGTGACGTCTCGTGGGTTGCTTATACCGGAGGTAATCAAAGATTTCCAATTGGAACCGTCTAGGTTGCATCTACCTATCCTTGGATACTGTCCATAATCTATCCAATAGATGTATCTTTTCACTGGATTTACAGCTATTTCTCTTGGTGCGTCAACAGTTGTTTTTACGAGCACTTTTCGATCAGTTCCATCAAGCTTGCATACCTCCAAGTAATTTTCATGAGGATACACGTTAGTAAAATACAAGTAATTGGAAATCCAGTCGATGCTAAGTCCTCGAATACCATTGCTACCAATGCCTTCTTTGATTATTTGTTGGATTTCTGTGCCATTAGGCCTTATTCTGAAGATTCCATTCCACATACCTCTATTGAATTCTACCCAATAAATCCAACTTTGTGCATAATGTACATCAACATGTAAAATGTGATGGCCTTGTCCACTTATGGGTACCATAGCTTCTGAACTATCTTTGAGACTATAACCTCTCGTTGTGTCAAGTTGGGAGACTACAGCAAACGTTTTGTATGGAATGCAACCGTTTTGTTCTTTCTTATAACCGATGCCACAAGCGCAAACTTTCGTACCTCCTTCTGCTGGAATACATATATGCGCACAACCGCCATTGTTTTGTAGACAAGGATGATTCATTAGAGGGCGTTTTTTGAATATAGTAAACGTTTTAAGTTCTGGTTCGTTTTCCAAAATCATTTTAGGATTTTGCCCTGAAGGTAAATCTACTCTCGCTAGTTTTTCATACTGAGGATCCAGATAATATAAGCGACTTGCCAAAACACCAAGAGCCTTTGGGAAGGCTATATTATCTTTAGCTTCCAGAATATTTTTCCGTCCATTACCATATATATCAATGGACACGACTAAGGGTGGAAACTGAGTACTGAAATATAACATTTTGTTCTCTATGTCAATAACCAGAGCTTCAGGCCTTTCAACATTATCTACTAAAATGAATGGTGCGGAGCCATCCATGTTGGCTTTTCCAATTTTTTGAGGAACCCCATATCCGCCCTCATCTGCCCAATATAACTTTCCATCGAACGGATCTAAACAAATGGCTTTCGGTTTAGCAACTGATGATCTGTTTCCATCGTTTGCAAGTATGATTTTCCTCTGTTTTATCTTACTGTCAACTCGAACGACTTCTATATTATTTGCAATTTGATTTCCTATGTAGAGATTTCTTCCCAACCAGTCGAAAGCTATAGTAGAAGGCGAACCAACAATTCCCGAGTCTGGTCCAAAAAGTTGAGTCTTTTTCCCTCCTCCAAAAGGCGCGGTGAATACGGTGTACTGAAAAAGTACATAATTTGAATATACAAAAAAAACATCTGTATGAAAATATGAAGTTATCTGATTTTAATAATTTTTTCCTACAACTGCTATGAAAAGTAGCGTATTCTTCAAAGCTTACTCAATTTCAAAACTATGTATTGCTCATACTGTGGGAAATATTATTTCTCACGGCACTTTGCTCACACTTTGCTTGGTAGACCAATGAAATTGGGCTTTTGAGTCGTTTCTAAGGAAACGCAATAAATTAGCACATACTGTCAACGAAGGCCATTTTGATTTGAATCAAGTCCATTACTTGAATTATTGAAATTTGTGCAGTTGTAGGAAAAGTATAGTGCGCAACATGTGGAGCAAGTCCTTTTCTCGCTCGTGTGTTTGCGGTACTCGCCTTTCAGGCTCGTGTCACAAACTTCCACACTCGCGAGAAATGTTAGACTTTTCCCACTTGTTGCACAATATTCTATTCTCTATTTCAGTATCGTAAAGATTTAATTACAGTTCTAAAAACAGTGCTGTAATGAACTTATTACAGCATCGTTTTCAGTTATATTTTTCGTATTGTGGTTGTCTCTATACTGATTTCCAATCCTATCAAATTTCAACAAACGTCAATAATTGTCAATATAATATAATTTGGATATAGTGAAATGATCTGCAACATAATTCGCAATTTCTCTTAATTTTGGTTGTTTTAAATCGATTTCGTCAGACATAATTCACGAATTTAATGCGTAATTGTAAAAAACTTAAAAATTCGAAACGTACGATTCATATTCAAATTCCGTAATCTGTCAATTTTCGTAACAGTCACACCAACTGTCAAGATACAATACAAAAGTCACTAGGATATATAATCTGAATTTTTCATTGAATTTCGACAATATTTCACAAAACTTGACTGAAATAGAGAAAATATTGTCTAATACTCGTTGCAGAAGGCAATTTCAACACTCTCGCGTTCGAATTTCGCATTCGTGTTTGAATAGAAGTCCATTCTGTAACTTGTTTTAGAATATACTATTGTTATGCAATCTTATCATTCTAACTCAGTCAAACTGACTGGAAAAACTAGATGAATTTAACAAGCTTTATGCATTTGCATCGAGTTGGCGTTTGAATATACACAGATTGCCGTATGGGTTTTTTTCATTCGAAACGTTTTCCCTTTCAAACCTCAAAAATATATTAAAAAGACATAAGGACTTACATTATTATCGCCATTTTTATCCTCTATCCAATATATCATATTACTCTTCCTGTCATAATCAATTTGAACACCATTATCGACTCCTACAACTGAAGATATGAAACCGGAAGTAGAATCACCTGGTACAAGTGAAACATCCAACAATTGGGAGCCTTTCATAACCATGAGATACGATGTATCGTCTTCAACACATCTACCATCAGGAGTTATTTTGAAACCAGTTTTACATTTACATGTGTACCCTGTGGTCGACGTTGGCGAAAGAAGACATATATGTTGGCACGGGGCATCTTTACATGGATTTTCGGAAATAGGTTGTAATGAAGGATGGTACACATGTATACTTAATGGTTGTGATATCAAGTGACTCACGACAGTTTGGTTGGTACCTGAAAAATTGAGTAAGCATAATTTTTGCCTTTTTCAAAACCGCTAGAAGGCTTACCTTTGAATTTATGCGTTGATAACACTCTGTTCAGTTGACGATCAGTCCAATACAATGTTTCTTCGAATAGTGTAAGTGAATGCGGATGTAAAAGATAGTGACTACCAGCAAGTACTTGCTGACGACCACTGCCATTATAGTAGCAGAAGTCAATGAAGTCCAGCTTAGAATCAGCAAAATATACCCTTTGTGTGGTGGTGTCCAGTGTTAAACCATTTGGCCAGTAAATTTTGGTGTTGATAATTACAGATCTATTTGTACCATCCATTCCAATTCTCTCTATTCTTGGATTTTCTCCCCAATCGGTCCAAAAGAGCCATCGAGTTCTTAAAAAGGCAGGATTATTTCCCATTTACATATTGGTAATTAAGTCTCAACTTACCCTGGACTGGGATCCAAACACATTCCTCTAGGCTGTGTGATATTTTCTTTGACCAACACAATCCTATTACTTCCATTCTCTTTAGAGACTTCAATGGTGTTGAGTTTGGAATCAAGCCAATACAAATTACCACCGATCCAGTCGTACGCCAAACCTTCTACTAAATCTAATCCGTTGGAGATTATATCAACCGTTTCTTGGTCTCTATCTAACCTTGAGATCTTCCTCAATTTCATATCGGACCAGAAAATGGTACCAGAGTGCATGTTTGAAGCAGTTGCCACAACATTCTCCACAATAATTGGTACCCTTTCAAGGCCTTGCTCTTTAAGATCGGCAATAAGGATAGAATGTCTGTTAGAAATTATTAGGAAAGCTGCTGAGTGATCTGAAAGAAAAAAAATTGGTGATAATTTGATCTTGTTTAGGTTTATGTTAGGAAAAGGTATCACCAGATTATAATATATAGTATATTATGTATAGTATATGTTATCATTTAGGATTAGGGCATCATTTAAGAATGGACATTGCTGAACTGAAATCGGATGAACATCTGGGGAAAAGGTGAGAATATTCACAAGATTCATAAAACATTAGGAACGTTATTTCGAATGAAAGTATTTTACATATATCTCCTGAATGTCTTTCTTCAAGTTGTTATCTCCGAAAACCAACTGCTGTTAGGGTATAGCAGATAATTAAAAGAATATTATTGTTCTTAAGGCCAAAAATTCGGATGATTTATTGATAGAATCGTTTGATTCGATTTGGTGCCCAAGCTACTAACGCCAAGAAATCCTATGAGGTTAAACTTTTCATTGACACTTTATTTAACAAATAATATTCCATTCTTATTACAGAAGTTAAATAATTTGCTCTAATAAATTTATTAGATGTTGTTTGAGTTTTGTTTATTCCCACATTGCCTACTATTCTTTAACCAACAATAAATATCATGATAACTGAACCGAATTGTAATTAAACACTTACTGAATGCTTTGCAGGAGTGCTTATCTGGTTCCAGCGTATAACCCGCTACACAGCTACACATATATCCTCTCTTTAAATTGGTACAAGTCTGAGAACACAGACCAGGTGGATCACATTCGTTGATATCTTCACAAGTGAAACCATCCTTGCTGAGTGTTTCTCCTTTAGGACACAAACATAGTGGTCCCTAAAATAGTTTTTACTTTCGAAAAGCACTTTTACTGGAATATGTCACTTACCGATGGAGTTTGTTTGCAGCCATTTGAGCAAAGACCATTTTGATGTTTACATTCGTTCAAATCACAGCCTTCTCCTTCATCTGCCCCATTGGGACAATGAGGTTTTCCATCACAAACATTTGTTAAATTAACGCATCTTTCTGTAACGTCAGGACATTGCCACTGGCCACTTGGGCATCTGAAAGGTGGCTTTACACAACCATGAATGTAGCTTTCGTCGGAACCATCCAAACAATCGTCTCTTCCATCGCAAATATAAGCCTGCAAAATGTTTAAAATATAGATTGAGGTAATTAATTAAATTGAGATTGTGTACCTTGAAAACACAGTTGGAATTATTGCACTTATAAAAGTTGATAGGACAGTCTACATGTCCACAGGATTCTGGTTCGTCAGATTTGTCTTCGCAGTCGGGAGTTCCATCACAATACCAGGCTTTTGGCAAGCATATTCCAGAAGATTGACATTGGAATTGTTTGTCAGGGTTGCACTGGTTTGGTGGAATAGATGCTGAGAAGAAAAACATTGAATTAATCATTTCCCTCAATTTTAACTTGTTAATACTTACGACAACCCAATTCATCGCTTCCATCGTTACAATCTGGTATCCCATCACACTTGTAGTTTTCTTGGACACATTGCTTCTGGTCAGTACATTTGAATTGGTTCTTTTGACATACAATGGGGGGACAGTCCTGTTCATCCTGTTTGTCGAAGCAATCGTCATCTCCATCGCATACCCAATTTTGTGGTATACAATGACCAGTCCTTGGACATGTGAACTGGTAGTATGCACAAGTTTTTTCTGCACAAGAATCACCTGAAAAAATATGACCAATTTGAAACAGTTCCGTTTCCAAACATGTTTCGTTTAAAACTGAACAAATCGGAAAATCATTGGTATTCTTCAGGGATCTGTTCCAGTTCCTTCCAATTTTTTAGGGAGCGTTCTCTTGATCACATTGAAGATGAATTTATATATTTCGAAGATTCTATATCAAAAATCTTTATTTTTAATGATGCAATGATCTTCCTTACCTTCATCGGAACTATCACCACAATCGTTTTCCGAGTCACACTTCCAACTGCTAGGTATACATCTGTCGTTGTCACATTTGAACTGTGTTGCGCCACAAGTGACATTCCCACAACCTGTTTCATCACTGTAATCGCCACAATCGTTTTCTCCATCGCACTTGAAGTTCATTGGAATGCACCTTCCAGATTTACACTGAAATTCATTTGTGCGACAGGTTGGTTCTGAAAATAAATTGAAATGAATGATGAAAGTGAATATATATATTTCGTCAAAAAAAATATCAAGAATTGATCAATTACGAAAACTAGCTTAAGGAATTTCCGAAATTCTTTTTGCCACAAGTTGGCACCCTACACACTTTGTCAGTTGTTTATAGTTGTCAATTCATTTCAAGTTTCTTAGGCCCAGTTTCACCAAATAGCACTTGATCCCAGATTGATTAAACTCCGCTTGTTACTAAAGCAGGCTTAACAGTGCTTTCTGTTTCACCATGCATCAACCCGTCCGAAGATGATCGCGATTAACCAAATCGCGATTAAATAGTCAAACCATTTGGCAACGTTGTGAACAGAAAGTTATATAGTGTTCTGTATCGTATTAGCAGTGATGACCACCATTGGCGCTAGGTGTCAGGTGTCATTCATTCATAACTCATAACATTTCAAATCATTTGTCATCTTGTGAACAAAAAAAAAAGTTGATTTTTGCCGAAAATGTCGAGTGATGTGCTTCGAAATGTCGGAAACTTGCAGAAGTTAAAAAGAAATTATCCCATTTCACAAAACCACACACTCTGGAAAAAAACTATATAAGTAATTTTATTAACTTATTTATTTTTATTAACAAGTTTAACTGCTTCTTAAATAATATTTCAATCAAACATATCAATAAATTATTCTTTGCAATAAGTTTCACAAAACACAAAATCAAAGTTTACGTGTATTTTAAATGGGAAATATTGAGCCTATACATATAGTCATATTTTGATAAAATTGACCCAAAAATTAGAAATTTCCGGAAAAATAATTACATAGGCAAGAGTTCCATACTGATAAATAATTATTAATCTCAACTTGAAATGTTATAATCCTCCAAAAATGGCCGATTAGTGCTAAATCGCGATTGCTCGATTAAATGGCGCTTTGGAGTGTGGTGAAACGCTACATTACATTAATCGTGATCTAAGGCCTCACTTAAGAGCCAAGTCAAGATTAAAGCATTTGGTGAAACTGGGCCTTAGAGATTGTTGCGAACGATATAAATATCGATCAAGAGAACCAATTTGTTCATAGTTAATCAGAAAAAACACACTATAATGCTTTTTATTTTTCTTTTCTAAACTCAAATTAACACTGTAAGACAACTATTTACAGCCGATAGAACACATAAATATAATTTTGTTTTTTTTTTTGCTGAATCGAATAATTCAATGGCGCATGTGATTTATTTGGAAACTGCCTCATTTTAAGATTTTACAATATAGTCGGCTAAGAGTGTAAATCTATGTCCATAATGAACAATTTTACAGGAGACCAAAAAAACCGTACAGTAAGTGTTATAATAATAATAAGAGAGTTTACTCATGAAAATACATTCAATAAACTCTATTGAATGTATTTTCATGAATAAACTCTCTTATTATTATTATTATAACACTTACTGTACGGTTTTTTTGGTCTCCTGTAAAATTGTTCATTATGGTCATAGCAGATTTACACTCTTAGCCGACGATATTATATTTTGATGGATAGAGAATAGGTAATTATATTTTGTATTTCATCTACTGGTTCTGATACTTTTTCAACATTGAAGTATTATGTATTATGGACCCGGTTTGATTCTGAACATCAAAAAGTGTTGTTGCGCATTCCTACTCAATAGAAGTACCAAAACCTACTATGAAATTATAAGGCAACCTAGTTTCAAGATCTTCGGAGTTTATCAATATGAATATTTCGGAAAGATTTACTAACTTGTACAATTTTGTTCTTCATCACTATTATCCAAACAGTCATCATCTCCATCACAAACCCATGATTTTGGTATACACCTCTGATTATTGCAAGTGAAATCCCAATTATTAGGGCAAGCCTGTACAGGGGGTTCAGAACTCGAATCTGGCTGACAATTCTTTTGGTCATCCATAAGTTTTTCGCCGTATGGACATCCGCACTTGGCAACAAGTGACTGACCGCCATTTAGTGGCACTGCGAAACATAATTTTTGACAACCACCGTTGAAGTTCCAGCAAGGATGGGAGCTACTAATTCTCTGCTCAGCTTCGCTGAATATCTGTAAATTATAAATATGTTCCGTTATTCATACATTCATAGTCATTGGGGATGTTCTCACTTACTTTAACACCGTAAAGTCTGTTAGTCTGCGAATCCTTAACTATAGTTTCTTCGCCTTCGCCGGTTAACTTATGCAATTTGATTATGGCGTCTAATCTCCAGTCGGTAATATACATATGATCCCTGAATACAACAATACTGAAAGGATGCCTGATAAGTCTAGAGTTTATCGTCTTGAGATCGCTACCGTCCAGGTTAGAATGTTGAACATGATCCAGTAGAGCGTCACACCAGTAAAGTCTGTCTTTTTCGAAATCAATAGAAAGTCCGTTGGGCCATCCCAAAGTGAGATTTTTGAATACAGTGAGATTAGTTCCATCGGTATAAGCTCTGGAAATATTCGCAGGTCTGTCCCATTCCGAGAAGAATACAAATCCTCTATTAGGATGAACTACAATAGCCCTTGGACGTTTAAGGTTCTTCAGCAAGGTCCTGCGGTACGTTATATTCCTTGTGGACAATACGTTGAGCGTTCCTTTCCTGCTATCGATGTAGTACAAATTTTTAGCAGCCCAGTCAACTGCCAGTCCTTCTACTCCTTCATTTTGTGAAGCTAGGATGATCTCCTTGGAGCTGCCGTTTCTGTGGACTCGATATATAACGTCTTGGAGCACATCTGAGTAGTAGATATGTTCGTCTCTCGCATCGAAGTCTAAACCAACGAATCGGGCTCTACGTGATACCACTGGTAAAATAGCATCGCTGAATCCTTCAATCACTGGGTTTAGAACTCTTCCTTTTATGAATCTGAAAGTTTAATTGGAAAGAAGTTTGAAAATACACATTTTCAGGAATAGTTATTATGAGCAGTTTGAATTTACTTGGATGATTACCTATGCTGCGAGAACATCAAGAATTCCGAAACAAGCACACAGTTCCTCTCGTCTTCAGCCAATCGCCATCCTATATTACAAGCACACCGGTATCCCAATTCAGATCCAGCGTTGGTTACGATGCACATATGTTGACAAAAACCGTTAGTATGACCGCAGGGACTAGTAATGAATGGTTGTATGAGTGGATGAATAGCTTTCACTGCCTTAGGATCCCTAACATCCTTGGTTTTGAAGAATGGTTGAATGCTTGAACTTCCTGCGTATTTGTCGACGGACATAATGCCTTGTTTAGTACCTAGAACGAAAAAAATATATATAAGGTGAATAGCATGTTTTTTAAGAATTAAGAATAAACATGAGAAACATCCAGATCAGCCGACATGAATGAATATAATGGTGAATCTGACATGTTTCAAAACGAATGCAGACTATTGACACGATTCAAATATGTTGATTAGGAATATGAGGATTGAACTAACTAATAACTCAGAAATCTTCACAGTAAGCTTTACAAATAACTAACAAAGATTTATTTGGTTACCTACTCGGCAATGAAGGTCATTCTCTCCAAACAACCATTGCCGAGTACCTTATTAAATCTTTGTTAGTTTAGAATTTACGGCAATACTCATTTGTAATAAAAAATAACATATTGAATGCTCTTAGATTTATGTTATGAAAAAACCTCAAGCCAACGATAATCACGGTGATTGCAGAACCACACATCACATATTAGTATACACATTGAGGATTTATAGCAACACCAAAAAGAGAACTCAGTGAACTAAAGATAACAATTTACATTTGGTTATGATTCGGATTGTCGGAAATATTGAGGCCTGAAAAACATTATTAGGTAAGGTTAGGTTTTGGCCAAAATCTTAGATTTTTTCCCGATTTCTCGAACGTTTTTCAGTTATCTGTACGATAGCAAAAAAGATTTTTATCGACTTTCATAGTCATGTTCATCTTTTTAGCATAAGTGTAAATATATATGGTGCATGAAAAAACAATTCTTACCATCCGTCCAATAAATCCTGTTCTCGAAGAGCGTCAAGCGAGCCGGACTCGGCACCGGTTGTCCCCTGATCACCAAAAAGCGCCTTTCACCGTTGTAATCGACCGTCTCGATATAATCCAGCAGGCTGTCACACCAGAATACCCGTTTGGCAATTATGTCAACAGCCACACCTACAGCTTTGTAGGCAGCTTCTGCGACAATGGCGTGTGGATTTGTACCGTCCATATTCGCCCTGAGTATCTGCGAGCTATCCGCTATGAACATGTATCCTACGGACGGGTCTAGAGCTATGTCTGCGGGATTTGTAAGGTTCGATCCCAAGGCCACAGCGTGCCATCTGCCGTGTAGTTCGAACACGTCTATCTTCAGTCCAATGGCATCAACCACGTATAATTTATCTCCAACCCAGTCCACGGCTAAGGCTACTGGCATCCATGAACTTGGAAGGGTTATGTCCACGTCACTGACGTGTACTACGCTGGTTCCTGTTTCTCTTAGCTGTTGCGAATGAATCTGGAATAAAGTAAGGGCGTTAGAGATTTGTTCAGACCAAGAAAGTTTTTGAAGAGATTAATTGGTCTTCAGTATTTTCCGCACTTATATGTAGTTTTGGTGAAGATAGATCCAAATACAACACTAGTTTGACATCTTTGAAGAGACAATGACTTACCAATATTTTTGCGTATAATAAATTGTTTGAAACCCATGAAGAGCAGATTTTGAGAGAAGTATAATGAAGTGAATTCGTGTATGATCTTTTGGGGCTAATCCTGGAACGGTTTTTAATAAATGTGGGTAGCAAAAGACATAATGACACACTAGCACTTTTTAGGTTTTCTGAAAACCATTAATTCGAAATGATGTGAACTAGGAGTGGTAAGATATAAGAGTCAAGATCAAGTGTGCACAATACTCGTCATTTCCCTGAATATGGAACAGAGAATATGTATGAAATAACAAGAGTGTAACATGATGATGCTTTTCCACACAGGACTGGCGTTAACTAAAACGAAGTTCTGGCAAGGACGGAAATATCACTTTAAAAATGAACTGAAAACATTGTTTCAGTACCGCATCCAAATTCACGAACTTCGAATGAAATCTGCTAATTATTATGAATATTAATGTTGAAAATTTCTTGCATTATGTAAGAGTTAGAATAATCAGTCCAGTGAATTTAGATGGTAGTGAAATTGACTATTCAGAGCTCAGAGCAATAAAATACATGCTAGTAAACTATAGAGTGGATCAGCGTCCGAATATTTTGAAATCAACTTTTTTTACGGTTTCTGTGATATCAATTCAAGTTTGATAAAAACAAGCTCAAACTTCGGCTTCAGAGATAAAAAAAGGCATCTCTCTTTCTATGGATTTTATTACTCAGAGGTTCAGAGAAAATAGTCATTAATTACAAAGTGTAAACGCATTGAGAAAGCATCAGTTGCAAGTTAAAGCATTCTCAGACCAAAAAAACAATGTAAAGAAAATTTCAGCAACATCATTTGACTTCCAGCGTCTGATGTTTTATGTTGATTATCCTTTCACAAGAATTCTAGAAACGTTGTCGAAGAATATCTCCAACTGTGAATTGTATAACGATCTAGATTAGGTAGGCGTAAATAGGTAACATTCTTTTCATTTTTTCGCGTCATTGCGGAAAAGTGAAACTCTAAATATTCTAATGTCTACAGGAAAATGGTATGAAAAAGTCATGGAAAAACTATATTTTGGTAGGCATTTTCGAAGGTATTCCCTTCATCAAGAGGGTGGGGGTTATTTTTCCCGGGCCAGCAATTTTCATATTCCCGTAATATGGAAGTATAAACAGTTCGGGTTTTAAGAGGTATTCAGCAGTAACTCAAACCGATGTTTACTATGGAGACTCTGGGAATGGAAGACAATGAAAATGAAAAATTATGAAATAATGACACGTGCGTGAGGAATATTTTCTCATTTTCAGTACTTTGAAATGAACAATCTGAAATAAAATGCTTGTTTCGATAAACACAGGCCTGCTTGCCAATAAAGCACGTCTGAAAAATATTTCCTATTGTGTTTTACTACCATAAAAATTGTTAAGCTTTATTTGAGAATTATAGGAATATGTGAAACGGTTGCTTATTTCTTATAAATTAAAATGAAAGTTCTTTAATATAATACCAGGTTCGTTGAATTCACTCCTCTTTTTAATATGCTGAGTGAATCTAGTGTCAATTTGAAGAGAAAAGTGGTCCATTCCGAATTGAAAATATAAGTGAAGTGAAAATACAAGTGAAACTTTTAGAAAATATACATACAAATCGTAATGTAGCATATCAAATTTTTATATTATCACCGCCATTAGGATTTAGTCGGACTCAAAATGGCGGAGGTGCCTGTGTCTCTCATTTTCCTATACACCCTCTCGACTGCCTGTAACCAGCCACTTCGTTCCAGAATAGCCTGTGTATATACTCTTTCTCTCTTTCAACTAGTTCATGAACAATACTGTAAGACTCTCTGAACACTTATGTCCGACATAGGAAAGTGTAGCATGGGACTTACCCTTTTGGTTTTGACATCCGACCAAAACAGTATATTTTCATCGAAATGATAGTCCAAACCGCTACCGGCGGTAGTATTCGCGATAACAGTGCTCGAGCCCATCGAGTTCAAACTTATTATGGACTTCTCGTGGATGAACATAATCTTCAGATATTCGGCATCCTGCGCGCTGCACTTGGTCCTGTTGGCGAGCGTGAAGCCGGTAGCACACCGGCAGTTGTAGCCGTTCGGGGTGTTCGTGCAGAGCTGCTCGCAGTGTCCCCACTCCAAACATTCGTCCCTGTCGATGCAAGTGGAGTTGTCGGGTGCCAGCTTGTCGCCATCTTTGCAGTAGCACGTACCTCCATTTGGAGATGCTCGGCATTTGTATTGGCACTGGAGTGCTGCGCAAGAAGAACTCGCTGAAAAATAAAAATTCATGAATTCATAAATATTCTGAATATCGAAATTTGTCCTCAAATGTTTGCGAATGAACGGCAAATTAATGTGATTTATGTTTATGTGAATGAATATTCAGTGAGTGATAATGATGGGTGAAATTTTTAATGAAATGATGCAATTCAAACTGATTGCGAGCCCCTTTGGCTTGCTTAAAAAAAACGGACTGCAAACTGATGAGGAGCATAGCCTCGAACATTTTAACTATTTCCTTCAATTGGAGAAATTTGCCGTTCGGACAACACATATTTAGACGCACCTTGATATTATGAAAAAAACGTAATGAACATAAAACGCAAAGAAACTGCGAGTGCTAATGCATCGATATTTCATGTCGATTTATACTCAAACGAATGAATTTTCTTGACATAACGCAGGGTTTCCCCTAAACAATGTACTCATGGAGATATTCGATAATTATTATGATTTTTACATCAACTATTATTATTATTATTTTAACTGGGGTCGTTTTGGTTCGGTAAGCCTTCCGGGAACTGCGACCATGCAGATCTTTTGTTCTCTACCCTACTCATTCATAGAAACCCAGGGAGGTCGTCAATGACGCTAATAAAACTGACAACCTCCTTAGGGGACTTGGCCGTTACCTCTCTGGTATCCAGGACCGGCTTACCCATGTGAATGGTTCTTAGGCCAGCCAGCTCTGCAGCAGTCCCCCCATCACCCGAAGCTCGGCTCGCGACAGCTCCAGGAGCTTTTTGGCGTAGGTAGCTGAAATCTCCACGAATTTCTTTGCCTGAACAAGTCTAGGAGTGTTAGTCCAGTGGATTGTCCTGCTGTTCAACTCCCATAGCCGGACCGCAGCTTTATATTGGTCTTTTCCTAGCCCACAGAAAGGCTCAGGTCCAGCAGGTGTTAACCTTGATGCACTTTTTGCAAGTTCATCAGCTCTTTCATTTCCTTCAACCCCACAGTGCCCTGGTACCCATAGTAGAGTCACCTTATTTCCTCTGGCCAGTTGCTTTATGGTGTTACGGCACTCCCAAGTCAGCAGAGACCCCTAGCAACACGATTCCAGGGATCTTAGCGTGGTTTGGCTGTCCGTGGTGATGTAGATATGCGCCCCCTTGAGGTTTATTTTGAGACACTCCTGAGCGCATACATAAACATCAACTATATTACCACTAACGTTGATGATTACTAGTTGGATGTTTTGGAGTTTCAGGAGTTTCACTTCATAATGTGTATTTTTTAGCTGCATGAGAATTTTCGATGGCTGTCATCTATGGTTCAATAGTCGTGGAGGTCAAAATGTTTGATATTTATATTCAGTAAGAATCCGAAATACGGCGGCCTTTTTGGCATTTCTCATCTCATTCGACTACGACTACGAGTATGGGTGGTTTAGTACTATATCTTTATACTGTGACATAACCACAATCTAACTAGTGATGATTTATAGTGATTGATATTATAAAAACAGGTAGAACTTCAAATTCATTGGAAAAAAAGCAATGGATTCATCCATTTGTCGCACGACCTTACGGTTATATATACAGAACTGAGTAGTAGTTATATTTTAAGCGGCAAATAAGCAAATAATCCGTCTATTTTGAGGGATTAGTTTAATTTGGTAGCAGTAAATTTAATACGTGGTGCAACAGAAATGGAGGATTTAACTCGAGTTAAAATATAATCTTGTATTACATTCTTCGGTACACACGACCTTGAGGGATATAATTCAGAATGTTCATAAACCGACCATAAAACTTTGATTGATCGATCAACTCGTTGATTGCAGTTTGAAATTTATGGAAGTGTCAAAAATTAACTGAAATTGGACACAGAAATCATTTGATCGAGCAAATCACCGCAATAAAAGTTTTATGAAACCCACATAAGACTTTCAAAGTATACTTAAAAGAGTATACCTCCAATATTGATTATCATAATTTGAATTCGATACCTTCTGTTACGTAAAATTTTTAGTAATATTGAGAGAATCTACTTACAGCAAGCAGTTTTTTCATCCGCACCATCTTCGCAGTCTCGTTTGCCGTCACATAGCTTAGTTTTGGCTATACATTTGCCGTTTCCGTTGAGACCACCTTTAGGACAGAGAAAATGGTCGGGTGGACAAGAAATGGAAGTGCAATTCCTTTCGTCAGACATGTCCGCACAATCGTTGAGGCCATCACAGTGAAAACTAATTGGTATGCACAGGCCATTATCACAACGAAATTGTCCGCTGGTGCAAAGTGGGAAATCTGAAAGATAAAACAAGAAAAAATAAAGATGAATAAAAAGTTTTGTTTAATTTTAGTTTTCCCGATCAGATACTTTTGAGAAATTCAATACTTTCAAGAACTATCACATTTTAGTGACTTTTTGCTAACCCGAGAGATGGCGTCGTGGACTGCGAATCTCTCGGAAGAACGGTACCTACAAGGACCTAAACCCAACCGTTTTTTGGAGATTAAAGGTCAGAAAGGTGTATATGGCAGAAAATACTGAGTGTCATACTGATAATTAAAATTTAATACCGCCATTAAAATTTAAATCCTCCATTTGTGCAACGTAGCCAAGTGTTTTATCAATATTGAAATTATGTTTCATCAATAGATAAGCGGCTCCATTAGGAGGATGGTATCCATTTAATGGAGGATTGAAATTTTAATGCGGCATTAAATTTTAATAAACGATCCTGCAACTGAGTGTATTAAAAATTGGATTCCATATTTGTTTTTCATACACTCTCAAACAATGTCTCAGGTTCAAAATAGTATTTTATCATATCTGCATCATAGTCCTTGTCTCATGAATTGAAAAGCTTGCAAAATCAAAAATTCAAATTTCATTCTTCTCAAAAAAGAATTTCGCACGATGTGAACGTGTCAAGGCTACCAAACCAATCAGGACAAAAACTGATTGCCGTCATTATCTAATTAAACAATATTGGGAAAGTGTGATATTTATTCGCTCATTTGACAAGGTAATAAACAAATATACACTTACTGCATCCTAACTCGTCTGATTTATCTCCGCAATCGTCTTTATGATCGCATTTCATTGAAGAAGGGATACATTTCAAACCGTTGGCACATCTGTATTGGTCCGGCTGGCAAGCCACTCCTGGACATCCATCTTCGTCCTTACCTGACCTGCAGTCTAAGTAACCGTCGCATTTTTTTTCCTTTGGTATGCATGGATCAGACGGTTTGGAACCGCAGTGAAAGTCATCTACTTGGCATTGTCTATATGCTGCGAAAAAAAAGTTTGTTTTTAAAAATAAATTCAATAAGGACTTTAAATGAAAAATGAAAATTTGGAATGACTGTGGTCTATCGCCCAAAAATATATACAGGGTAATAAATATATAAAAATAAAAAATAATAATAAAAACAAAATATAAAATAAATAAAAAAATATACAGGGTGCGGCAGAGCCGATTGACGAGTTTTGACAGGTCATTGCTCGGGATGTGGTGGGGGCAGGTAGGTTAAGAAGAGGTCTTTGTGTTCCTTAGAGTCAGTAGGTTTTAGGCAGCACCATGATTAGGACCGGAATGCATCTAGGCTTTGCCGTTTGCACGTTTTACGAAAATAACCGTTCTGTTATCGCGACCCAGCTGGCATTTCGGCATTCCTGTTCACATTTCAGTCCCCTCTGCAAACACAATCAAAACTTGTTCTCGTCAACTCCATGAAAGACCACTCCATTCACCTAAAGTCACAGTTTGGTGTGCTATGTCTCAATTCGGAGTGATAGACCCTTGTGTTTTCGAGGAGGAAAATGTCACCGTTACAGTAACTTTTTAGCGTTATGTGTCGATGTTGGAAACCTTCCTACAGCCTGAAGAACACGATCTGGGTGACAGCAGGATAGCGCTATAGCCTACATATCTCGAAATTCATTAGCTGTTTTGAAAAAGATGTTCCCAGGGAGACTGATCTCACTAATAGTGCCGTGGGTCGGCCATCGCGCTCACCAGATTTGAGCATGTGTGACTTCTTCCTTTGGGGCCACCTTGAATAGATGGTCCTCAAAAATCGCCCCACAACCTTCCAGAACTCAAGCAGCGAATAACCGAAAAAATCGGGCCATACCGCTCGAGATATGACGAAAAGCGGTCGAAAACTTCCAAAATCTACTACATCGGTGTGTCGCTGCTGTGCCCGCTATCTTAGTGATATCGTTCTCAAAACTTGAGAAGAAAAACTATATTTTCTACTGCTTCCAATGAATAAAACCGTTTTTCTCTAATTTTTACCATTATTTTTGAATAGCCCTTTCAAACTCATCAGTCGGCTCTGCCGCACCTTGTACATGGGTATAGCTTGTCTTCTTGCTTTCAATTATCATCATCAGTTTCATTGATGATAACTCTCTAGTCTTGCTTAGGTCTGCTACCAATACTTGACATAATGAATGTTTTGTTTTTCCTCGTCGTCAAAACTATTTAATGGTCTTCAGCATTATTTGTGACTTTTTCTCGTGTACGCTACCGATACATTATCTGAATGTCGAGTCCATTCTCAAATCGCATTACTTTGTGTTTGGGATACATTAAAGCGCATAACGACTTCCACCTGCAACATACCTTCACGCCTCCAATGCTAGTGCTCCATGCTCAACTTGCAATGGTTATAATTGTCGTAAAAACAATATGTTATTGGAAATACTTATGTTTTCAATAACAGCAGTCGTACAAGTATTAAATTGCAATAAGGCAAGAACTCTGAGGTCATTTTAGTACTAGCATTTATTCAATCTTTACATGTCTGCTAGTTTCGGCCGACTGGATTCAGGTTAGTACTTCCCCTTTGGGATCTCCATCTCCCAATTTGATTTTTTGAATTTCGGTAGCTAGCACTGACGCGAAATGAGGAAGTGGAAGAATGGTGGATTAAATAAATAAGAACTGTTTGTTATGCTTGTCTACATTTCGATTCTTGGTTCATTCAAAATTGGAACCTTCTTCAAAACCCTAAAATATAAGTAAGTCGTAGTTAATGAATATAAAAACAAGGAGAAATAACTCAGTGAACAAACTAGTTGGAGAATTTCCTCGTATATGGTGTTCATAGTGTCTTTATGCATTAATGAAAGACAATTAACGCTGATTGTGATCTCTTCCTACAAGAGGGACTACCAACACGTGGCTTTCCGCATATCAGTCAAGCATTAAGTACCCATTCATTTCTCCTCTGGCGCTCCTGCGATGACCAAACTTTGTACTGTGTACGAGGGCACTTGGCAGCACTGTACGACTGAAGATTTTTATCTTCACAAAATTATAGTTTTACTTTTTTCGTGATGATTTTGTGAAGGTTTTTTTTAACACGAATATTTCAAAAATATTTCAGTGCTTTATATCATTGAATATTTCATTAATTCTTTTGCGAGAAACGAAAAGTGAAAAGTTATCAATTTATTTTTTTTTCATTCGCAAATCGGAAATATTGTGATTTTACAATGTAGATTATTGTCTATACATAAATCGGTGGTTGTGAGAGGAAAAATCTATAATTTCGTTTTGAACTGAGCAGTCACGTGGTAGTGGTAGAGGTGCTGCTAGAAAGAAATGTACAACTTTGTACCCTGTAAAAAATTTGGTCATCGTACAAGCTCCAGAGGTAATCCCTCTTCAATAGACTTCTTCACAACTCCGTCACTTCCGGGGCCACGTAAATATTGTGAATTTTTGTTTCGATATTCTTCTAGAATTGTTTATGATTCTTAATTGTTACTCAATCGATATGAAATTTTACCCAAGGGTTTTATACTGTCATTTTAAATGCAAATGCAAATTTTCAACACTTTCGAATCTGTTGTTTGGAAGTAAATAGGAAAACAAAATTTCGAGCACCCAAATTTACGGAACCCCTAGTCGAATTTACTAACTTAACCGCGACATTTGATATTTCAAATTTCTAGCTTTTTTCCGATCTTTAGCGGAGGAAGAACAGAATCGAATTTGAAGACCATCACCGGCTCAAAATGCTAAAAATAGAGACATATTACGTTTGAATGATAGAGCGAACGGTCCGAGCGCTGAAAAAAAATGGTTTCAAATTATCCATCTGTTAATATATCTATTTCATATTCAGATAGTTCTCCACTCAGAAGAAGATCAACAGATCAGATTACGATAAAGAAATCTCATCCGAGACCTTGACACCTTGACTTGTCATAGGTGACCTAATAAGGTCAAGGTTACAGAAGAAGAATCTTGTTCAATATTATGTGAGGAGTTCTGAGTAGATATGTACAAGCTAGTAAGAGATTTGATGTTTTGTTAAAAAAAAAATATAGAGATTAAGGCCTAAAAAAATGTTCTGATTCATTCATCTTTCTCAGCCCAAAATTGCTAGAATTAATTCTTGAAGAAAACCATTTTTTTTTGTTAAGCAGTGTAAGGATTTTTCTTGTTAGAAAAAATTCGTTGACCTTATGATATAAGCATTTCAATTATTTTTATGTCCATAATATGTATGTTACTCAAATGACAAAGAACAACCAGCGTAAAGGGAAATGAAAACTGTAGATAACGTTCTTGAATATTCCATCCATACCACAGTTATCTCAGGTTATTGTAAGTCGTAAGGATATTATTCATCTCAACTTTCGACACTAATGCGAATTAACTGTTGAGATAAATAACAATAGCATCCATTTCATTTACGTTGTTGAAAGTTTCAATTATTCCTATTGTCCCAAAATTCGGATTACAGCACGAAACTCATTATTCTGTTAAATATGGAGAGATTGTTTTGTGGTGTCGTTGAAACAACTAATGACTGAGAGTACCTAGATAAAACTCAATTATTTCTTCTTTTTATTCATATAGAAGGTATACTTTATTCTTGTATTGACGTAGAAAACATTTTTTTACATCCGTTGGATTGTTTCTCAAAGGATAGTTCCAGAAATGTTTTCACATATAAAAAATGTTGAGAGGAAAAAGTTTATACGTATGTATAGTAACTTTCCCAAGATGAACTTTGGCGACTGGTCAACTTTGTGAGCTTTCAAACGCCATTGTTTTAGTAAGAGTATTTGAACTGATATTGGATGATATCAATGTTGTGCTCTAAAAAAAAAATGAATACTCACTACATTCGACTTCATCGGTTCCATCTATACAGTCAACCGTCTTGTCACAGCGATAATATGGCGGTATGCAATATGTTTTATTCCATATGTACTGCCGGCATGTTATTTGTCCTTGTTCACATTCGGGTGGCGCTATAAAACAAAAATTAAAAATTATGACATTAATTCGTTATTCAGAGTTAACACTTTGCAGTCCAATTTACAAGGTTCTAACCCTGTAAATTGAACTGTAACAGTATAATATTGCTTCTTCTATCAAATACGACAAAATTTTTGACAATAATTCAGACATGGTATGAATTGGTAGGTTTATCGAATGTGGGAGTAAAGTGAAACTTTTATACTCCCTTGGGTAGAAAGCATAGCCAACTCATTTAAAATTATTTTGTCATATTTACTTAATATTAATATTAACCCGAAAATGATGGATTTTAGAGTCTGTGAATTAATGACAAGGTAAAATAGTGTAGTGGCATGCAGACAAATTTTCATTTCTGTAAAAAGTACCTCCTCGAGCGGGACTCAAACCCGCAACCTCCGAATCACTAGTCCAGAGCTCTAACCAATAAGCCATCAAGGAAGCTGAACATTCCACACTATTTTACCTTGTAATTCATATTAACATTGTTATTGTAACCGCCGCTAATATTAAAAGAAAAAGAATTTATTGCATTTTTTGGTATATTAATATTTACTCCTTTCAAATCCCTAGAAGTTGAAGGTTCGTTCTCCTTTTCCGAATGTTTCCTCACAAAAATCTTCTCAGCAATCATATTCTTATTTTTCAATGAATTTTCAACAAAACTCTATGTAACACCCCAGTAAAGCTAGCAGAACCACTTTGGAAATTCAGATTTTTTGCCATAATTTTAGGCTAATTTGAAAAAATGTTTGCTGTCCAATTGTCAGAGAAATCGCTGGTTCTGCTAGGCTTAACGTTAAAGTAGCAAAACCACCAAGCTAATCGAATTTTTATGAACAACTACACAATAATTTTAAGCTCACGTTAGAACCCACTGCCCAGTTTCTGAATTTATGAACCCAACCTCAAAGAAATTCCCCAGAGTGAATTCACTTTTATAGTAATTTAAACCTATATTCAGGCTAATTTATTACCCTATTATGAAATTTTTGGCTTTTATATATAATGTTGTCGTCCATGTATTGTTTTTTATTTCCTTTCAGTATTCACAAATGAGATGATATGATATGATATGATGATATGATACATGATCAATTGATGAAACATGATTAAATGGCATAACCTAACCTAACCTACTGAAGACGAAAATGATGAAAGAAATGAAAAAAAATACATTGTTTTCATTAAAATCATTCCGAATTGTATCAAGCTATAGGACAACCCGATACATCCAGTAAAGTTTTTTTTTTGTTTCTTGATATTTTAACCTTAATATCGATAAAATTCAGAAGGATGAAAGTAGGTATGTATCTATCGTATTTTCTTAGCAATTTTTGCACGCTTTTATTTAATTTTCGAATGATTTAGATAAAATTTCTGAGATGAAATAATCTAATTGAGAGGAATAGGTACAATAAATATAGCAACATAGAAATTAACGAAAGGGTAAAAAAATAATAGTGTAAAAAAAGGAAAAAGATCCTTATGGATGGAATTGAACTGAAACTCAAAATTTTTTCGTATTTAACTTCTCATTAATTATATCAAAAAGCGGTTGCTAGAGAGCTAGAGCTGTATGTACCGTGCGCGTCAAAATGATGGAAAAAATTCATTTTCTCAGAAGAAAAACATTTGGCAACAAAATTCTGAAACCGGTCAATTTTTATTTCAGTTTTACCAAAACATTATGGGTTTTCGTTGCACCCTGTTCCATCCCCATCAACCCTCTAAATTTTTTGAATAGGGAAAGAGGGTCATGTGGTACTTTTTCGGCAAGGTCTTCGAATCCTCTTCACAGGCGTGCAGAAATTTTCAAGAAAAAAATTTCTTTTTGAAAAATTAGTTAGTTCAAAGAGGTTTTCAGTATGTGCACTTTGTCATGGTTCATTTACTTTGAGACGATGGTACTTGTTGGAATTTGTCACCGAATGAAAGTCGACCATTACAGTTTTGTTCATGCACAACATTCAACCCCTACAAACCCTTCAATGGAGAAAAAAATGGAGCGACATTGGAAATTTATTTCGGCATTGGAGTACCACCCGGAGAATCATTTTGGATTCAACCTCAGTAGAAAAGAAACGTACTAATAACATACCTACTTCAGATCATAACTGAAGCGCAGTGTTTCATACATTCTAATTTTTCACGTGAGGGGGTTGAAACGGGTTGAAATTGGGTATGAACAAAACTGTAATGGTCGACTTCCATTCGGTGATGAATTTCATGAGGTACCATCGTCTCAAAGCCATGACAAATTGCACATACTGAAAACATCTTTGAACTAACTAATTTAAAAAAAAAAAATTTTTTTTTGAAAATTTCTGCATGCCTGTAAATAAGATAAAAAGACCTTGCCAAAAAAGTACCACATGACCCACTTTCCTATTCATAAAATTTAGAGGGTTGATGGGGATAGCACAGGGTGCAACCAAAACCTTAAAAAATGTTTAAAAATTTGGTGAAAGTGAAACAAAAATTGACCTGTTTCAGGATTTTGTTGCCATATATTTGTCTTCTGAGAAAATAAATTTGTTCCATAATTTTGACGCGCACTGTATATCCACCAAAATAATCCTCATCAAACGATTGAAATGTTGGACCTAATTTCGTTCACGCTAAGTACATACAGCTGACATTTCGCTATAATCTGCTTCACTACGTGGTTAATACCATGTGTATAATGTAGGCGATTTGGACGTCAAAATAACGGTACTGAACCGACTATTAGCGGATGTGAAACTAAATAACATGTAAATACTCACGACATGATTGAAATTCATCTTCGCCTTTCTCGCAGTCTTTTTGGTAATTGCATACTAGTTGCTGGGAAATGCATTTTCCTTCAGGACATTTAAACTTATCCGAAGGGCAGACTACCGACGCTGGATCTATTCCTAAAAATAAAAAAAACTGGTTTCAAATCATGTACATATATGGCATGTTATTAATTGAATTTAGGACATGCGTTTCTATATCAATCAAGGAATATGTTAGTAGAATAATGCAGTGAATGGTAATATAACCATGTTTAGCATATCTTCATTATTAATTTCACATTATTAATGTTTGTTTGTTGTTTTTCATTTTACTCAATCGATCAACTCATTGATTTTATTTTGTGATGTTTGTTTATGTTTATGTTTTTTATCTTGACCCTCCTAAGCCTCTGAGAGACTTCTCCAAGGCATAGCTCTTGTATCTGTGGTGTAGCCAAAATGAACTGAAGTTTAATACATAATTGAATGGATAGTGGCAACCAACAGAATGAAAGTATTATGAGACTTTCCACTACTGTATATTTCTTCTTCAACAAACAATAAGTCTGATGATTCTTTTCCGCGCCATTCAGAGTTCCTTCCATGCACTAGTGCGGGAAGATAAATATTTACTATGTTAGTATATGGTAAAATAATAAGGATGATGTAAATAAATGTGCTTAGCAAGCACATAAAATGGAAGGTTATAAATATGTAAGACTTCACTTCTATTGGCTTTGTAAGAAATTTTTAGTTCCATAGAAATTAGTTGATATTCAGGTAATATATAAGCTCGGTGTGGTACAGCACCTTATCTTGTATATCGAACCATTCCGAACTAGACAAGAATATGCACACTTCATATTTACGCCGATAAGTGTTAAGTACCTATGACAAATACAAATCTGCGTACCTGTCTGTATCAGAACTACCTAAGCTGCCTTACTGAAGTCCGTGGAATATTCTTATTAGGCCAATTGAAAAGTCCCTGGTCTGATGCACAGATGGCGGTGCTTGTATTAAATCCATATGATTTTTAGTTAGTACCAACCTTCAAACGATACGTGTCAAAATTTGACAGCCGTCCGACCATTAGTTTGTGAAATATTGCGTTGTGAGTGTAGCTACTTTTGTTATTTAAAAAAATATGGGAAAAAACGAGTTTCCTCTGCTGATAAAATATTGCTGTTTGAAGGGAAAAAATACAGTTGAAGCAAAATCTTGACTTGATGAAAGTTCCCGGGGTCTGCACCAGGAAAATCAACCATCGTTGATTGGTATGCTTTAACGTGGTGAAATGAGAACCGAAGACGACGAAAGCAGAGGACGCCCAGAAGAGGCTGTCACCGACGAAAAAATCAAAAAAGTTTACAAAATAATTTTGAATGACCGTAAAGTGAAGTTGATCGAGACAGCAGACATTGTGGAGATATCATCTGAACGTGTACATTCCCGAATATTTGTAAATGAGAAAGTTCACAATCGATCAAAAGCGATCAATGGATGGAACATGGTTCCATCATTTCACACCGGAGTCAAATCGATAGTCAGCTGAGTGGACTGTACACGATGAACCGAATCCAAAACGAGTAAAAACATAACAGTCAGCTTGCAAGATTATGGCATCAGTATTCTGGGATGCGCAAGGTGTTATATTCATTGATTACCTCCAAAAGGGCCAGATCCTCAACAGCGATTATTATATTGCGTTTATGGATCGTTTAAAGGATGAAATCGTTAAAAACCAGCCCCATTTGAAGAAAAAAAGGGCTGTTTCATCAAGACAATGCACCGTCACAAATCAATGAAAACAATGGCAAAATTGCAGGAATTGGGCTTCGAATTGCTTCTGCATCTACCGTATTCGCCAGATCTGGCTCCCAGCGAATATTTCCTGTTCTCAGACCTCAAAAGAATGCTCGCTGGAAAGCGCCAATGAAGAAGTAATCGCCGAAACTGATGCCTATTCTGAAGCGAAAGACAAATAGTACTACAAAAATGGTATCATAAAGTTGGAAAATCGCTAGAATCGCTGTATCGCCCCCAAAGGCACTATATATTCAATAATAATATCGAATTTTGCCAAAAAAATTTGTTTTACTATGGAAGACCGGGGACTTTTCAATTGCCTGTTATTGCGCAATATTGTGGTTTGACAAAGCTTCTTAATGTAAGGCTACTCTTCTTCGCTGAAAACTCGAATAAACCTGTATTTTCCCTAACAAGAAACATTTTTTGCTGGTTCATTGTTTTCATTTAAGTAATATAGTGAAGATTCCACACACTAAAATTGTCATGTTACATTAAACAAGTTGAGAGTTGATAGGGCGGCCAAGACTTTTGACGATGTGTGCATTGCTTCTATCGAACATTTTCACAAGTATCTAAATTTTCAAACAAAACTAATTCTTCCCTATAAATAGATCAAATTCCATTATTCCGTTAAAATGACATAACTGGATGAGAAGGCAATAAAAAATCGAAATAATATGTTACCGCGAGAGGTCACACCAACATATAATTAACTGGTTGCTATAATTCTGCCTAATCGGTCGAGGAGTGAGATCATCCACAATCGAACCGTTATTTTCACAACTTCAGCAAGTTTCTGAATATAGGAAGTGAAATATCACTATAATAGGTCTTGTTTCATAAGTTAAGATTTATAACTAATTAGTTTCAGGAATTTCAGAAATCCCTGTACTCCTTTCTATTTTGAGATTTGAATGGGTTCAAATTGGAAGAATTCATCTTTCTACGTTATTTCCTTTTATGTAGGCACTCCAATGAAAACAGTGTATATTTAAGAGTGATAAATAACTTTAATGTGATGAAACCTTTGTTCTTTGTACCTCTTAATGAATTGATTTAGGTACTTTCCTATTTTTCACATTGGTTCACTCAATTGTTTACCTTATCATAATGTAATAAGCAAAACTGTTCAAAATCCAAGTGATCTTTCTGGTAACATATTTTATTTTCAGTATGAGGGAGATCCTGTCACACAAATTTTGTGATTAAGGCTAGATCACTTTCTCAAAGTTAATTTTGGGGTAATGAACTCAAATGAATGTGATCTATTGGTGGTGAATAAATTATTAGTTTTATTATAAAAGTAGGTACTGATTTAACATTGAATGGAATTGTTTCCAAAAGGAGATTTACTCAAAAGTTGGAAATTTTTTTTTAATTTTACGTACTGCACATTCCGAAAATACATTTTTATCATTATCCACAGCTGAAATATTATATTAAGATCATAAAAATAATAAATAATGAAAATTATACTATGTAATAAAATAATATCAAGTTAAAAATTTGGAATTGTCACCCATTAATATTCTTCATGCAAGACGTCCTTGAGATGAATGATCATGGTGATCAATATGTTGTTTAAGCTTACTGACGCTTTCCGAGTATACATTGATGATCACACTAAAACAATTAACAACATTTATCATTAAATTATTTTTCATGGAGCAATTTGAAATCTTGCTATTTTTTAATGATCTATTATATTAAATCCTAGTTGTTCAATTCAGAAGTGGAAATGAGGACTAGTTCTCGTCTAAAAATTAATTTGACTCATTAAACTATATTACTTTGTGGTAAACCTGTACAGTCTTTCGAAATATTTATAATTGTTGGTATAATTTAAGATTGTATATTATCTTCAGAATTTTATTATTCTACGAGTTATTAGTCCTTTCTCAGGTTGTTCAATAAAGTTGACGAAATCAATGGAAAAAAAATGTGTTTGAATCGGCAATGACAGTTTTCAAATGATATTTCTTAGTTTTCAGAATATTTAATATTTAGGATTTTATATTTGATAAGTAGAAAAAACATATTTGATATTTCTCTTTTTTTTTTAATTATTTCAATAGATGATTACTGAATTTAATTCACGGAAAGAAAAAAATAAAGGGGAAGCATTGACGAGAAATGAGGAGTTTTGGAGCTTTCGTTCATTCATGCACCAATTGCACCCTTGGAGAAAACATATACTCATATACATCTAGTGGTCTCCAAGGGCGAATGATTGAACGAGCGCTGAAGTTCCTTTCACACGTCAGTGCTTTTCCCTTATTTTCATTCAATAAATTCAAAATTGCAAACATGGAGATGAAATGAGTATTTTCAAAGGGTTTTTGAATCAATTTTCTTTGTATGTATTTGGCAATCTCAACGAAGCGAATGAAGCGATTCATTATAATGTCAGCTATTAGATAATATATAAAGAATATCATTCAAGATTCCCAATTTTTTAACATTCCAATACGATTATTGTCGGTTTGGGAGCATATAAATTGAATAACAAATAAAAAATCCAGCAAAAAACTTTCTCGGAATTTCAATTTATTTGGGAAAACTAGTTATGTATCATATTTATTATACGAAAGAAAATCTAAAGGATATTTGCTTGATGACCTTGAAACTTACGGAACCTTGTCAATTGGAAGAAAAAATATTGAATCTAGAATAATAATAAATGAAATTCAGAATTCAGGGTCATGTTATCAAATCGGACAACAAATAAATACTTCTAAATTCATTCCAAAATAGGCTATTGGCGATATTTTAGTTGACTGAAAATTTTCCCATATTTATATGCAAATTTCTAGGGTCATAAAACTAGAGTGTGTACTTATAGTTCGGTCATAGAGATTGAGAAATGGAAGGCGCCAAATAAAAACAAAATTTTGTCACTTTTATTACTGAAGGATAAGGTAAGGGATGCCGACAAAAATACTATTATGCATTTGTTTCCGTTTTGGTGTATCTACAGGTACACGTTTTCATAGCGTGTCGTTTGCCAAACACATTTCCCTATAATTTCGTTATTTTTTATGATAATTTTGAGCCAGAAATGGTCTCCGAAAAATTCGGCTCCCTGATCACCAATAATTTTTCAATGGAAATCAAAGAAAACCACAAGCCCAGGTATTAACTGTAGAATTGCTGTTTTCTTGGTTTTACAATTAATATTTTATTGTTTTTGTTTTTTTTTTCATCTTATTATGTTTTTATTTATCACCACAGGTTCTGCTCTGATGGAGAAATAATTTTCCAGAATAGTTCCTGGAACATATCCACAACTATTCAAAGTTATCTTTAGTTGATTCACGGCACATTCAAGTTATCACTTCATTGTGAAATGGTCCTGGGAACGATGTTAACCTTTTTTCCATGGGTATTGTTTAAGTACCTACAAACACAATATCCATTATATGCAATATGCAACTTTCTGTTTCACAAAGATCAAAATATGGACGTCGATTATAGTTCGTGCTTATCATAACTGTGAAATTGCAAAAAATAATATTGTTCTCTTTGAAGTGTTTCTTAAAACTTTCAATTGATTGAAGGTTGGAAGCTGAAAATCATAATTCCTTCTAACAATATTCAGCTGATGATTTCAATCATTTTTTGAGTTAAATTTTTTGTAAGATCGTTTTATGATTTCGTCAGAATTTTTCGAAGTTACTCTCTAGTTTTTTTTGCCTCCCCGGCAAAAATACAGCACATTTGCAGGTTGGAGGTTTTGGACAAAGCGGAGGGAGGGGGTTTATTCGTGAGTATTCAGAAATTCATTGTGGAAAACTCCACGCTTTTTTTATAAAAAGTATTTTAGGGAAGGAGGAATGAATTATTCCTTCAATAAAATGCGGGAAAGGAAACTGAAATTATAGAATATAAATAATAAAATAAATGTTATAATCAAGGCATCAAAAATTTAAAGGGAATTATTCACGTGCTCTACTGAATTCAAATGAATAAATGATGAAATATATTAATTGAAGTGAATTTGTATTAAGGGATTTTTTGGGAAATATCAAATAGGTAGTCAATAAAAGAAAAAAAAACGTTCAAAGTTGTTGATTATTTTGATTTTTCCGCGATTTCCGAAAACAGGACAATTTTGCGTTCCGGAGCTCAGTATCCAAACCCCAGGACAAGTAAGTAAAACAGAACGTCTGGTCACCTTAGGTATCACCATAGTATAAGGAATTCCTTATACTATGGTATCACTAACCTCTTCTGCCCTATTCAAAATTTAGGGGTTGTTGTTCTAAAACTGAGTGCCAGTTGCACCATTAGCCTAAACGTTGATTAAAAATAAACTAAGGGTTGAAGCGATATGGTTCTGAATTGAATCTTAAAAGCTGTCCTTGAATCAAATCGACGTATCCAGCGAGTATTTTCGTTTTCGAAAGCCCACCCTGTATATGTGATCCATAACCAAATAAGAGAGAAAGCAAAATATGATGTATCCTATCTTCAAAAAAAAAAAAAACTTTTTCAGTTATTGACAGACTGATAGTGCACTGTTAGTTCATCTTAAATGTGTTTTGCATTTCTCGTGATGGATAAAAAAATGCGAACAATGCATTTTGCATTGCAAATAGACTGCCGTGTGATGAAGCGCTGATAATGTTACAATGTCACGTGATTTGCGGAACAACATTGATTTAGATTACCCAAGTGAATAATAGTCATAACATACGAGTAGAGTACTATACTTTGTCCAAGAAGATTAATAAAGAATTAAGGCTCATACGCGTGACAGATATCTACTGTATTAAATGTCATTTAAGAGACTCAAATGATATTTAATACAGTGGATATCTGTCACGCGTTTGACTAATTCTAGAACACCGAAACCACTGAATAGTTGGTCCACAATGTGGATTGTTCGAATTTGGCGTACAACTATGTGAAGTATGTACAGTCTATCCAAAGTCACTTGGAGGAAGCCAGAATATTTCGATTAGATAAGGGTTGTTCAAGTTTCCAGAAATTCCTTTGGAGCCAGTAAAATTATTGCCTAACAATATTTTCAAATAAACCCTGGTATTTAGCGGATCACGGTATCCACTTCAAAGGGACATCTTTGGCTAAGCGTTTTTATGGACTTCTTCAAGTGACTTTGGATATACTATACCTATATAAAAGGGAAAGAAGAACGATTTTTAGCCGAATCGAGATTTCGAAACATTTGTGTGAAGCAATAACACTCGTTCATATTATTATGATATAAAGTTTTCTTCGTAGTTCCCGGTAACAAGTTTCATCTTCAATAACTTAACCAATTTGCAAACATTGTTAAATTGTAGTATGAATTTTGCTGCTGATTCCAGTCAAACCAAGTTATGGCATTCACACATTCACTACAAAATTAGGGTTGTCTCAGTAAAATTTTAATGGGTCAGTGATCAGAGTCATTATTTATTTGTGAAAGAATTAATGTTAATATAATATCGGAGACATAAAATATATTCATTCTGGTATTTTATTGATGTATTATTTCTACTTTGACGGTAATTATACCTATAGTTTGAATGAACTATAAAAATTTTTTGTTTCATAATTTTTTTCCAATTTTTTTCGTCATAGTATAATGTGACTTCACGCGCTCTAGGAAATTTCTGGAAACGCAAAAATACCAAACCAAACCTGAGTCAACCAAATTTTTTTGATAGAATAAATTGATCAGCAAATATTCCTCTCATATGGTAATGAGGAGGAAAATATTATGCAGATGTGGCATAAATATTCCTTTCTCGCCTAATTAAATCGGAAAATCTTAACCTTTTGCAGAATATTTAGACTTTAATGGACGCAGCCGTAGCTGACGGCTGTGTCACGACTGTCACGATCGAGAAAACCTTAAGCTGACCATAGACGTTCTTAATTTGATGGACATCTTAAAGTCCGCCCACTCGTAACAATTATTTATAACAGTGCTTTTCTCAGAAAATCTAGAACGTGTTATGTTCTTGTTTGGGGTCTACCATGAGATATAGCCGACTCAAAAATCATCTAGTGAAATTATAGGATAATGATTATTGTAAATTTGGCGAGAAAGAGGAAGAAAATATGAGAACCAGTAACAAATGGCAAGGTGAAAATGATATCCTCTAGAATTTCGTCATTCAATCCAAAAACAAAAGGGATTTTTTTCAAATATAAATGGTGTTTTTTGGCTGCATGGTGGTAAGATGGTTGTTATCTATAGTATCAATTTATTGCAAAAAAAAATTGTTGTCAACTATTTCCAGAAGTAGTCCTGTTAACTGACTCCCTTGTTCATGCGACTTAACGTCTCTCGATTGCTTTATATGTTAAGTCATTGGTTTATACCGGCAAACCACCAACTCTTGAAGCATTGGAAACCAATATTCAACCCACCATTGATGCCATACGGCCAGATTTATTGGAAAAGGTATTAAAAAATCGTACTGATCGAATGGATTATGTAACACGTAACTGCAGCTGGCATATGCCGGAAATCTATTTAAAAAATAAATGCCATGGAATTAACAACCAGATTATAATGATAAAAAATTCATTTCAACGATAATTCTTTCTTGTTTCATTATTTAAAGTTCTCAAGCTCTCATTATATGCACCTTTATTTTATATCATTGTACGATAAAGTGAAAAAGGCTCTTACAGCAGCACATCGTTGAGTGACAAGGTGAAGAGGGTTCATTCTAGAGTATTATTATACCGAAATATCTATGGGTTACTTTTCGCATATTTTCACACCAGACCATCATTGAATATCAATAAATCATAAAAGTGATAAAATGAGCACCGAAGACGGTGAACGCAGTGGACGCCCAGAAGAGGCTGTCACCGACGAAAAAATCAAATAAGTTCACAAAATAATTTTGAATGGCCGTAAAGTGAAATTGATCGAGATAGCAGACATTGTGAAGATATCATCTAAACGTGTACATCATATCATTCACGAAAGATGTGTCCAAAATGGGTGCCGTGCGAGCTTACAATCGATCAGAAGCAACAACGTGTTAATGATTCTGAGCAGTATTTTAAGTTGTTTAGTGCAATAAACCTGAATTTTTGCGTCGATATGTGACAAGGGATGAAACATGGCTTCATCATTTCACTCCCGAGTCCAATAGACAGTCAGCTGAGTGTACTGCACACGATGAACTGAATCAAAACGATGAAAAACACAACAGTCAGCTGGCAAGGTTATGGCATCAGTATTTTGGGATGCGCAAGGTATAATATTCATTGATTACCTCCAAAAGGGCCAGACCAAAAACAGCGTTTATTATATAGCATTATTGGATCGTTTAAAGGATGAAATATTTAAAAAACGGCAAAAAGGTACTGTTTCATCAAGACAATGCGCCGTGTCACAAATCAATGAAAACGATGGCAAAATTGCATAAATTGGGCTTCGAATTGCTTCTGCATCCACCGTATTCGCCAAATCTGGCCTCCAGCGACTTTTTCCTGTTTTCAGACCTCAAAAGAATGCACGCTAGAAAAGAATTTAGCGCCAATGAAGAAGTATCACCGAAACTGAGGCCTATTTTGAAGAGAAAGACAAATCAAACTACAAAAATAGTATCGAAAAGTTGGAAGATCGCTATAATCGCTGTATCGCCCTCGAAGGCAACTATGTTGAATAATAAATTCGAATTTTGCCAAAAAAGAATGTGTTTTACTATGGTAGACCAGGGACTTTTAAATTGGCCTATTATGAGACATCCAACCGGAACGGTACAATCCTTATCTACCGTAGACTCATATCAGGCGGCAAAACCGCGACGTGTATGGCCTGCCTTACGTACCTGACAACGCTCGACAAAGTTGTAACGATAGTGAGTTCAATTCAGCTCGCCCGACGCGATTGTGAATAAGCTAGACTTTGTTCCCTTCCCTCGAATAGGCAGGCCGTGGTACCCGTCGGTACCACTGTCACTCGCTCGCCGTTTATCTCTCTTTCTCTTCTGAAAACACCGTTTATTGTTGTGTGTATGTTATAAACACAAATACGTAACAGTGCCCGGTACCATTAGGTTCTGGCGGACGGAGCTCAGCCGATACGGATGTTGTGGTGATTGGTGGTACCAACGCTGTAATCAATAGCTTCCAGGTATTTCTGATAAAGCGGAATGTACCCGATGAGGCAGGTTGCGATAATGAATGATTATTTCGTCGAGGGGGAACCACTTATTCGACCTTGGTCTTTCATTTGACGGTAGCGGTGAGGATTTTTCGCGTGGAAGAGAGATGCCGCAGGGTTCTGTTCTACGGTCGATGGACATCGTTGGGGCATTATTAGATGGTCGCTTAGGCGCCGTTTTTGAGAGGAAGTCACTTGTTTTGTTGCGATAGGTATATAGATATCTGGCTGTTTGTCCACGTTGCGAAAAATGGGAATTATTCTCATTCGGGATTTTTCATTCTGAGCTAGGTTGTAAAAAAATAAAAATTTTATCAATATTTGGTTTTTGACAATTTTTGATATGTCGTTTATATAAAACGTGTCTCAAAATGGTGTCAAATAAATTTAATTGAATATTACAGGTCAAAAAATAGGACAGCTTCCAATAAATAATGACGAAAAGTGTATGTTTTCCAGGATGGACGATGGAAGGAAGTGACAATTTGCAAATTCCTTCTGTTTTTAGGCCTTGATCAAACGAAATGCGGTCAGATTTGACTGATATCGAAAGTAGTTGGCAAAATGCTGAACAATTTTTTTGGGGAAATGAAAAAACACAAGAATAATAAATGCATGCTGAAAGATTCGTCTGTTCTCCTTTCGATATACCTATGCCATATAATGGGGTTTTCCTATAAGTGGTTTCATTTAGTTTAGTTTCCTTTAGTCCACTACCTATGTTGACAGCTGTCATTTTTTAGCATTTGACAAGTTAAAACTACGCCATTACTGAAAATGGAACAATACACGCTTCAACAATGCATTGAACTTGTTAAAATTTACTACAAAAATGGTGGAAATTTTGCAGTCACAATCCACAAAACTAAAGCACTTTTGGTTGTCGTGAAGCACCATCTCGGCCGGCAATAGAGAAACTCGTATGAAACTTAGTGATGTGAAGAATCGAAGCTGCGTACTTCGCTCAAGAACAACTAGACTCTATAGGGTTTATGTCATTCATCTTAGTTTTTATACATTTCACAAGATGTTACTGTGAATTTTCAATATTCTCTGTACTCAAATTAATTCATCTTTATTCAGCAAAATGAACTTGGTGAGCGAATACACTTCAATTCATACCTATTTCGTTTATTTTTCTCTAAAGCCTTGAAAAAGTCTAAATACATATATGAAAAATATATCTGGAAACATATTTGTGGAAAGGAAACCTAAATTTTGCACCATTACAAATGCTTCGCGATAACCATTTGCAGCTTGAAAAAAATTCAAAGCGGCTTAAAATTCGAGCGATAACGCAGGAAAAGAATTGAAGTCTCTTTATTATTCTCTCATATTCTGTGGCAAATCCGTTCGTTCTACCATGCCATATGTACCTACAACAAAATTGTTCGGGAGTATCTCAGTTTCACACAGATTTCATGATTATATTTGATTATTATATGTTGGTACTCTGAATTCTCCTGTCGCGGATTTATCTTTTATCTGTCAAATTTATGATACAGAAAACTGTTCTGCCAACCCAAATTTTTCAATGCAAAAATCATCAAAAGATTTTTATGGAGATATTCCATTAATTTCAATAAAAATTCAGTCAATTAGTGAAAATAATGTCTACTACTTTTACAGAAGGCTCATTCATTCATTGAATTCTGAACTCGTGGAAGAATATAGATGCGTTCTGTACGTTTATTGTAAATAAGCCTCCCGAAATAATTATGCTTCTTACTTGAATGTCAACATAATGATTTGAATATTATTCATTATTCGATTGAGAAAAATTCTTGAATATCTACAAACGTTGAATTAATATTTATTTATTCAAAAGATGATCAAGTCAGTTCGAAAATTCGTCGAACATGTTTACAAAAACAATTGTATAGAAGATTGTAGTGTTGTTACAAAATTGTGCGAAAAAACTCTTCTATTCCACTTCGTGATCGAAGGTTCCATTGAATTGATGCTATAACCTGAGGCTATGACAATGAAGATTGAAGAATACATTATTTTTTGAAACAGTTCGAGGAAAAATATCTCCATAAAGTCGTGAAGGATTTTTTTATCACCCATTGAATCAGTTTCGTTGCAGAACATAAATGAATTTAAAATTATGAAGTTTATGATGAAATGATGAAATTTATGAAGATATCAATGAAACATAATTCTTAATTGTTCACTGAGATGGACGAAATAACATTGATCAATTTGCTACTGCGATTTTGGTAATTCAAAATGATTGAATTTGAAATCAGAATAATTACAAGTGATTGTCGTTCCTTTTGTAACCTGCGTAAAAATGATTCATTTACTTGAATGATTGACGACCTTTTTATTAAAGAATAAATATACATGTTTCAAATTCATGATAACAAAATCAATTATGAATATGTAATTGTTCAAGCCTTTACTGTTGCACTCAATTGTGTAGAAGTTGAATTTTAATGACCATTAGGGAAAAACTGTGATAAATCTTCATAATTTTGAGGGACTTGCTTTGAATGTTTCTTCGTTTTTTGAATTGCATAGTAGGTATTTTGGTTGCAATTCATACTTCACACAATGTTAATGTTTTTGTTGTTATTAATGAAAAATTACCAAGTATGTGCTATCGTTGTATTCCAAATAGAGTGACACGCAATGTTCAGTGACAATATACAGGGGGTGCCATTTGAAAATAAAAAGTTAGGGGTAACTACCACAGGGCTGTCAAATGTAAGAACCTTTTTTTATACATCATTGGAAAGGCACTTCGTCTTCTTCATAATTGAGTATTTCTACCATAAAGAACTCAGAAGAAATATTTCAAGAAAATAGGTAAAGTATCCAAGTTCTTCAAGTCTACAGTTTCATTAATGCATCCACATCCCACAACTTTGGTATTCTTTGTAATATGAGTTTCGTGACCTCTTTGAAAATAGGTTTCCTAATGCCTTTTTTGCTCTTTCGGTTTTCACGATCTTTTTGTATTTCGGTAAAACAATTTTCGAGAATAAATTGTACGAAATTTCATTTTTCCTTGATCCTATGGTTGTCATAAATAGTTTGATTCGGATCAATGGTAACAACATTTTCTCTGTTGGGTGTTTCAGCTAAGCGATGCACCAATGTGGGTCACTATACCGGTTAAGGTTACGTAGAGTAGAACACGCTGTCAGAAGTTAGACCATTTGTTCTGTTTCTTCTTCATTCGATTCAATTCTGATTGTAGGACTGATCCTATAATTACTTGTCTACAGGAAAAAGCACTTGAATCCATGACATACAATGAAAACGTGGATTTTTTTGGGTGATTTAATTCTATAACTTCCTGAATTGTGCTGCTGAAAAAATTATTCATTGTATTCGAGAAAAAATTGTTGCAAATGATATGAATTAATTATTTCCTCGGTTGAGGTTTCACTCGGTTTCAATTCGACAAAATTAATAAATAATCAATTTGTCCCAACCAGTATTGGTTGCATTTCCTGATAGTTATTCAATAACACTAATTATATATTTATTCATTTATGAGGTATATTCCATATTTTTAGATCAAAATGTTAGAGTTTGTTAGTGTTGAATAATTACAGAGTTATTAGCTATATTCTGTCGAGTGGGAAAGCACTTGTTACTTGTTCTTAAAGAAGAACCAGAAGTTGGTCAATGAAGCGCATAATATGTATTAATTATGCAAATTTATTGTAAATTATAAATTATATATTTGTTTTGACCCTTGCTGCACCAACGATTAATCCAATTCTTATATTCATGAACCGACTTCCGAGTTCCGAAATTCACTTTATTCGAATTAGAAATTTGATCAACACGATTTTTGCATATGGGTCCAAATTGTTCCACTCAATGGTATCTGTTTTCACTGTCAATTACCACGAAAGGAGTACAATTGTGCATGAAAATGAGAAAATTTCGTAAAATACTGAGAAAATACCGACATTGTGATGAAATTATAGAGCAATCTTTTAAGGGAGAGAGCGCTCTAAAAATCTCCAAGAGCTATAGGTAATAGAAAAGAACGGTAGTTGTAAGATAAAATTTCTTTAGTTCACAAACGGAAGTTCCTTATCACTTCCAAAACTCCTTACCACTTAAAAAATTTATTTTTTTGTTTCCAATATCTGGTCCCACAATCTGAAATACCTAACTACATTCTTGCCCATGGAATTTGTATAATTAGTTTTTGACGTACTTTTCGGCAACTAAAACATCAGAAACTACAGATTACATCTTACTTTGTTAAGCATTTCGGCACAGTAAAATTCCATTTGAAATTCATAATATTTCAAAACATATTCCTTGTTCGACATTTGCACCCATTGTGAAGATCCTAAAATACAATTGATATGAACTGAAAAAATGACCAAAAAATCAAATGAAGCTGAGCGACGCGTGGGTATAAAGCACATTTGTTCTAACTTAGCGATGATAACATAGTTTACTGATAAGTGATAACGCCTTTTGAATAGTATTTAAAGAACTGAAGCCTAAGGAGTCAATCACCAATCTTTGAAGTCAGTGACTTGTCAACACATCTTTTCTAGGAACACAATGAGTTTGGTAACTGTTATAAAATACGATTTGGAATGCATGGTCTTGAAGCAACAGGAAGTTTAATCGGCATAGAAACCAGAGGATCCCTAAATACATCCAATCTTGTAGAATTAAGGTGCTGAAGATATTGTAGATAACTGATTCTGATTCATTATTCAATATTATCATCATTTCGTCTGCCATAATTGAAATAAATACACCTTTGTATAGTAATAATCATCAAGTTCATCAAGTTTGTGGAGTTATGTTCATCTTCGATTTTATTTATATTTGTTTAGTCTAGGTAAAGTGTAGAAAAAATATTTATTTTCAAGTTCGATCTCAAAAATCCATTATTAGACTGGTTCTAAATAAAAATTATTGTTAGATACATACGGAGTGAGTCAAAACATTATTCAAAATCAAATTCGTGAAAAAGTGATAAACCTCACAATAATAAAATTGTAATAAAGAATAATTCAGAGGATTATTCTGTTACTATATTATTAAAATTTATGCAATTATTATTGATCAATCACGCTGAAGATTTTGAGGACTTGTTTTTCAAGATTTTTTCATTGATAATTTTCGAATAATATGGTTGAGTATAAATTATTTTCAATTACAAGCGAAAATCATTTCAGATTGAGTCAATATTCGATATAACTAGATTCAAATCTGTAAGATTACTGTTGAATGTTGATTTCCTGTTCGTGGACTCGATTATAGAAGATTGATGAGGAGTAATGTAATTAACTCAGCTTGAAATTATGAACTTCATGTGAAGATTGTGAGAAGGGCACTATCTTCACACGTTCTTCATGAGTATACTCGTCAGGTAATTAGATATTTCAATAAAACTTCTTAATAGCTCAGACTGTTGAGACTCGGTGTTCTTGATATCGATTAGAAATGTAATACAGGTATTTACAAGAAGAAGCAGCTCCATTTCTTTTCTAGGGTTTCAGTTCAAAGAGTTGGGTAACTATCCAATTTAAAAGACATCAGCTACGAACTTTCAGCGAAATTATGATGAATTAGGTTCTCTTGCCAAATGTACTGTCAAGCTTTCAACACTAACCATATTGGAGAAATACAGGGGATCCAAAATTCAGTATCAAGATTTCAGGGGCGTATTTTTCAGGTTAAAATATACATGTTTTCGCAAATGCTTCGTTACTGAGCGTTAAAATTTCAAGATTTTTTAGTTTCTTTGAGTTTTTGTGATCTGCGATCGTTATCGAGAAAAAGGTAAAATCATTTTTTATGATTCGCTACATTCAATTAAAATTTTTAACAAAAGGGGTAAGAACCTATTATCACAATGAAAACAAAAATCTCTTGTTTGTGGTCTGAAATACAAGTTTACGAATCCATATTTTTCGAATTTGATCTTAATATCTCAAAAACTGGAAGAGCTATGAAGAAAAAACTAAAAAATCTTGAAACTTTAACGCTCTGTAGTTCGGTATAACGACACATGTTTATGGAAAAAAGTCTCATTTCGACCTGAAAAATACGAAAAATACCCTGAAATCATGATACTGAATAATGAATCATCCTGTATATTCGGCTGGATATGAATACATATATATTCTCAGCTATATGGTTATTGGAAATAGCTATGTATTTATCAGTGATAATTATTCAATCAATGTGTTTTTATCATTCTAGAGCTTTTATTAATGATTTTCTTGTGCGTTCCATTCATATCCATTGAAGGACATTCCAATATTGGATTATTCAGTAAATGCTCCATTTACAAAGTATTTCATTCAAGTTTGATTGGAAAAATATCGAATTATTAATTTTTGTCAATATTTCCCCACTGGAAAGAACAAAAAAATATTTTCTCTAATTCTGTGGTTATTCCGTTCATTCTTCCACATCTTGTAGAACAAAATCGTGCGAGAATATATCAAAAACGCACAGTTTTCATGGTTATATTTTATTATTCTATGTTGGTACTCCGAACTTTCCGCCACGGCTTTATCTGTCAATTCATCAATTTGCCTTAAAGAAATCAGTTCTGCCAACCAACATTTTTCAATGCAAAAATCACTAAAATATATTTATGGAAATATTTCATTAATTTCAATGAAAATGCAATGAATTAGAGAAAATGATGTATAATACTCGTACAGAAGGCTCATTCTACCACTCGTTCATTCCAAAACTCGCCACTTCGTGGCTCGTTTTTGAATTTTGAACTCGTGGAAGAATACCAATGCCTTCTGCACTTGTATTATAAATAACTATTCTCCAATTCTATGGTTATTCCATTCATTCTTCCACATCTTGTAGAACAAAATCGTGCGAGAATATATCAGAAACGCACAGTTTTCATGGTTATATTTTATTATTCTATGTTGGTACTCCGAACTTTCCGCCACTGTCAATTCATCAATTTGCCTTAAAGAAATCAGTTCTGTCAACCAACATTTTTCAATGCAAAAATCACTAAATTATATTTATGGAAATATTTCATTAATTTCAAAGAAAATGCAATGAATTAGAGAAAATAATGTATAATACTCGTACAGAAGGCTCATTCTACCACTCGTTCATTCCAAAACTCGCCACTTCGTGGCTCGTTTTTGAATTTTGAACTCGTGGAAGAATACCAATGCCTTCTGCACTTGTATTATAAATAACTATTCCATCACAAATCCTGCTACCACGCTGGAAATTAAGGCCTAGAAAATTGTTTTCTAATATCACCAGTCGTTCTACAAAATAAATAAAATTTGAATAATAGAATCAAAATTCACCAAACTTGTTACTTTGTAAACGAAGCATTTTCCGAATATGTATAGTTCATTAAACAAATTCATATTGACTCTTACATTGAAGCTTTTAAATCAATGAAAACACCCCGAATATTTTGAACAAAACCACAAGAAACTTCTTCGTAAGCCATCTTTAAGGGATGCATTCTTGAAAATAATTTCATATAACTAATAGCATATTTTTCTATGTACGTCCGCACGCCATAGAATCAATTTGTATAGGTATTCCCCATTGTAAAATCTCTGAATTTCATCTACTCTAGAGCTGAACTCAAGCGTGTTTAATGTCTAGCAAAAAACAATATACATTTTCACTTAATATGAGGTCATTATCCACAATAATGAGGACACTCAATAATAACAGTTATTATTATTCAAAACATACCAAAAATGAACGCGGAAAATTAAACTTTCATTCGAATGACATCAATATTGATCAAAATATTATTAAATATTCTGATCGTCTTTGTATTGAATGCAATAACCTCAAACTAAGGTAGGTACTTGCGATTTACCTTCATCTTCTTCATGTTTGAAGTGCAGGAAGTAACAGTCGAGAACGAAAATTGTGATCGCGAAGGTCAAGTTAATGAGAGAATTATTTATTATGCTAAAAGTTGCTGAAGAAGGTGTTCCATTGAGATTTGTTTTTTGAGTGAGCTGAATCTGAAGGAGAAATCGTGAAATTATTTATTGTTAAACCTTAACATTATGTCAAGAGATTACCGTGAATCAATCTTGTCGATAAGATACATCTACTTTAAGCGAATTTAGTCACGTTGTTTTTTCACAGTTCTCCATTTTTTCACAGTTCTCCATTCAATCATTGTTCTATAATGGATCAAAATATCAAAAAATAATCTGTCCTAAATTTTGCATTACGAATGGTGTTTTGTATAATGGTGTGCTGAAAATACTACTAACTTATGGAAGGTGTACACCTTCTAAATGAGCTAAAACCAGAAGTGCACTTTAAAGACTATCAAAATGAATATTTTTCGATTATCGCCGAATTCTAACCAAACAGTAAATGAAAAAGCCTTTCGGTGTAAGAAGGTACAAAATTAACAAGAAATACACTAGATTTAGATTTTAGAAATAAACACCCATCATCTCAGAAAATTGCTACTTGAGTCGAATTCTGGCTTGAGAAAAACTAGGAACTGACTCATAATGATTAAGATCCACTATGCTTTTTCTCGATCCAAGCTCAAAATACCACTTCTACTGTGTTCAAAGTGTCGACCGATAAAGCGTATAACAACGCATATATATGCGTTTTATAATTTAATTAAAAAATTTTTGAGATCAAACTGGACAATGCTAACAGGTTTGAAAAATCAAAATTTTTGACAAACAAATTTATTTAGTAGATATACCTTGAATAGGTTAAATATTTATGTTAAATATAGCAAGTAGGTAGGTACAACAAATACCTACATTAATTTAAAACAAAAAGAAAATACTTTTAAACTTTTTTTCAATCAACCCAACTTGTCACCACAAAATTCTTCTTGAAAAGTGAAGTTCAGTACTTTTTCAAATTAAGTGAATGCTGTGAACAAGAAATCTGGCACTATAGCCACCTGCTAATAAAAATTTCAAGTACAATAAAACAAACCGCATATTTTTAACTTCAAAAATAAAGGAGCTGCCGTCAAACTATTTTGACAATTTTGGATCCAATGTTTTATGTTGTTACTTGTTACTTTACTACCACAAATACTATTTGATCCAGAAAGTGTTGCTTCCTGCGAAAATTCAACTTCATACAATTTTTTGTGGATCTTCATCAAATGTCTTCAAAGAACTAGTTCCAACATTGGCAGTTTTTACCGTTGTTTTTTATTTTTAATAATTTGCACTTCCCAATTTTCATTGTTTTGGAATCGCCTGCAGCAACATCAAAAAAATCTGTATATTTCCTTTTCTTTTTGATTAATTTTGCCTCGTCTACAGATTTTTTTCTCATAGTTTTTTGGGGGGGGGGGATCTTCAAAATCAGCTCAATTTTTTCTGGTACATAGCAGAGTACAGGTTCAGACAGGTTGCGCAATATAATATTCAAACTTCAAACTGTTCGAAGAAATTTGATTTCAAGCCGAACCTACAGATACAGAAATCAAGTCAAGTCAAACTTTTTTACATAAAAAATTTCGAGTAAAATCAAACTAGTTTGACTTGAATGCATCTCTAACCAAATTAGGGCTTTTGTCGAATTTTTTAGGGGCGTTCTTGTTGAACTCTTCCGAATAATTTCAAATGTAACATTGGGATGCTTGTTTGAGATTTTAAAATAACTTGTCGAAATGCCATGAAAACTACTTAATTATGTGAACAGCAGACTTATGATTAATATCTTCATTACTTCTCACATCCAATAGAAAAGCTAGTTCTTATACATGTTCGTAAGAACTGCCCTTAAATAAGAAAAATTATAATCGCAATATAATTATACCCCTTAAGTTCTAAGCTTGCAAGAGATGCAAATTAAAATTCCAATAATTTTTCAGCGAAGACGCACTTGTTCTGTCAAGTGAGTATGCCCGTTTCCTGTCCTGGCCTTATTAACTAGGATAAGTGGAATTAAAGCAATTTATCAGTAAGAACGTGGTGCTTGAAAACCTTCAGAAGAGATGGTGCCAGTGTCCTCTCATTATAATACTATCGTATCCACGTTTACTACTCTATTGAGGTCGATCTGTGCCGGAAACAGAGAAAGTATAGTAAAACAGTGGAAACTATGCTTCAGTTAACGTCTCATTTCAGTGGATAGATGTGCATTTCAATACGAGCTCAATGTGGATGTCAAATAAAAGGAATAATAGGGAGTTATTAGAACTTTTGAATATTCAAATGAAGGATTTTTTTACTGCGTCAGCCTTATTTTCGCACGCTCGTTTTGTGCCACTATCATTTAAAAATTTCACGAATACCAATAACTCAATTGAAATTTTTTGTGACAAAAAAAATATAAGTGCCTTTCTTGAGTTCTTTAGAACAACACTGGCTAGCTAGTAGGAATGAAATGGATGTTCAGATTGGAAAAAATGAAATAGTTCTGTAGTGTCTATTACACTAATTGAGAAATACTGGATTATTATTTAGGTTGCATCAGTTAAAAATCTCGGAAAGGAAACATCTTATGGAAAAATATTTCGAATAAAAAATTATTCCGTATTCTACGGCAAAAAATACAAAAGTGTTGTACGAACAATTCTTCCAGAATCATCATAGATAGATCTGTATTGGCGTTGAATTTTCCATATAAACTATCTTAGGTACCCGTTATTTATATTATAGTTTTGTCTATTTATGCTTATAGAAACCGAAGAATGCATCAATTTCTACAAATGGCGAAAATGTAAATTTACAAATCATTGGTTACGGGGGACCGTTCAACTATTCGCTGTTGGGTAAAAATTTAACAGTATGGTGCATGAACTGGTAATGGGACACAGCAACAAAGCCAACATAAAACATAACCTGTTCTCCTAACCCGAGTAAAGTTAGCAGGATTTTCGATTTTTTTTGACAATAATTTTAGGCTAATTTATTACTCTATTACAAAATTTTGGCTCTCAATCGTTGGAGAAATCGCGACTTCTGTTAGTTAAACGTTAAGCTAGCAGATCAAGCTAATCGATTTTCATGAACAATCTGATTACACCATAATTTAAGGCTCATTTTGGGCTCACTTTTAAACCCACTGCCAAATTTCTGGATTAACGTTTTTTTTTCTGAAATATTCTAAGCTCTGCTAGCTTTACCTTCAAGAAACTCCTCAGAATAAATTCCTTCAGTAATTTTTGGCTCAATTCAGGTTAATTTATTACCCCAGTACGAAATTTTTGGTCATCAGTTCAACGAGTAGAACCTATGATGGGTTCTACTAAATTCATCATGAACTGGTAATAACAAATACATACATATCGAATGTATATGAAGGATCTGATTGCACCATAATTTTTCGCTCATTTGAGGCTTACGTTTGAACAGACTGCTGCTTAGTTCCTTTAAAAAAAATCCTGGATTCTTAACGGTCAAGCCATCAGAACCTCGATTTTTTTTTTTTTAAACGTAAATCAAGAAATTTGGTAGTGGATTTCAACGTGAGCCCAAAATAAGCCTAAAATTATAGTTCAATCAAATTTTTCCCCTACATTCGATTTTCCTTTGGTAATGGCCAGTTTAGTTGAGGTTGAATATAGTATTGTTGGGTTCTGCTAGCCCAACATTAAAGCTAGCAGAACCTTGATTTTTTTTTAGACGTAAATCAAGAAATTTGGTAGTGCATTTAAGCATGAGCCTAAAATTATGGTGCATTAATATTTTTCCTATATATTCGATTTGCATTCGGTACTCGTGGTACGATAGTTTAGTTTACGGTGAATCTAGTATGGTTGGGTTCTGCTATCTTAACGGTAAAGCTAGCAGAAACTGAATCTAGTATGTTTTTTTTCAAATCGTAAATCCAGAAATGCGGAAGTATGTAGGAAGTGGTCCTAAAATTATGGTGTAATCAAATTGGTTCTGTCAGCTTAACGTTAATCTAGAAGAACCTGCGGTTTTCTCACAATAGAAGAACAAAAAAAATTTCAATAGGGTAATAAATTAGACAACAATTATGGCCAAAAAAATCGAAAATTCCAAACTGATACTGGGGTTTACTGGGGTGTTCCCTAATTAGTACATGCTTGAGCTTATGAGAGACCTAGGTGAGTCTGGATTGACAACATACAAGTTCATCAAAGCACAACCGAGGAAATCACCTGGCCGTGGACTCTTAAAAACCCAACTGTCCTCCAACTTCGACCAAATCTTTCTCAACGATGTATCGTCCTCAAGCGGTGTTAAACCATCCGTTCGAGTGGTCCGTTCCGACCTAAGTTAATTTGCCTAACTACTTAAGTTACGTAACAGACGCTGCTACGATCCTTGATTTACTTTTTTTTTAAACTGGATTCTCAAAGGTACAGCTAGCAGAGCCTAGATTTTTAATTGAAAACGTGATACAAAAATTTGGTAGTGGATTTAAACGTAAGCCCAAAATGTGCCTAAAATTATGGTACAATCAGATTTTTCCTATATATTCAATTTGTATTTGGTACTGGCGGTACTTCCAGTTTAGTTTGGGATATCTAGTGAGGTTAGGATCTCCTGCAAATCATGGATAAATGGGTTATAGAAACCGGAGGAGTCTTCCTTTGGCAGAATCAAATACGAACATGCACACCAAATATCATCGAAATCGGATAAAAATTGTAAAATACAATGCAAAGATTGTTTTATTACGAAATTTTTCGATCATCAGTAACGAGATAAAATGGGTTCTAATGAATCCACCCTGAACTGGCAGTAATAAATATATACATATCGAATGTATATGAAAAATTTGATTGCACCATGATTTTTTGGTCATTTGAGACTCAAGTTGAAGCCACTGCTGCTAATTTTTTTGATTATTGCTTTAAAAAAAATCAGGATTCTTAACGGAAAAGCTAGCAGAACATATTTTTTTTTAAACTCAAATCAAGAAATTTGGCAGTGGATTTAATTGTGAGCCCAAAATGAATCATGGTGCAATCATATTTTTCCCATACATATTTGATTTGCATTTGGTACTGGTGGTACTGCAGTTTAGTTTAGGGTGAATCTTGTATGTTTTTTTTGTGCGGTTTCTCCCACAATAGGAGAGCAAAAACATTTTTCAATAGGGTAATAAATTAGCCAACACTTATGGCCAAACAAATACCAAAAATTCCAAACTGGTACTGGGGTTTACTGGGGTGTTCCCCTAATTGGTTCATGCTCTAATCTTCTGAGAGGCCTAGAAGAGTCGGGATTGACAACATACAATTTCATCAATGCACACTTGAGGAAATCACCTGTCCATGGACTCTTAAAAACCCATCTCTCCTCCAACTTCCACAATACCAAATATTTCTCAACGATGTATCGTCCTCAACCGGTGTTAAACCATCCGTTCCGACCTAAGTTAATTTGCCTAACTACTTAAGTTACGTAACAGAGCCGAATTGCTGCTAAGATCCTTGATTTCCGTTTTTTTTTTTGAGAAAAACCCCATTCTTTACGGCAACGCTAGCAGAACCTAGATTTTTTATTGAAAACGTAAATCAAGAAATTAGGTAGTGGATTCAAACGTGAACCCAAAACATCATATTTACCTATATATTCGATTTGCATGTGGTACTGCAGTTTAGTTAAGGGTGAACCTAGTATGGTTCTATTAGCAGATTTTTTTCTATATACATATTCGATTTGCATTTGGTACTGGAGGTACTGCCGGTCTAGTTCAGGGTGAATCTAGTTCTGCTATCTCAATGGTAAAGTTAGTAGAAGCTAGATTTTTTTGGAGAACGTAAATCAAGAAATTTGGTTTGAACGTGAGCAAAAAATAAGCTTAAAATTATGGTGCAATCAGATATTTTCTATATATTCGATTCGCATTTCATACTGGCGCTACTACCAGTTTAGTTTAGAGCGAATCTAGTAAGGTTAGGATCTTCTAGCTTAACGGTGAAGCTAGCAGAACCTATTTTTTTTTAAAACGCAAATCAAGTAATTTGACAGTGGATTTAAACTTGAGCCCAAAATGAGCCTAAAATTATGGTGCAATAATATTTAACATTCGATTTGCATTCTATTCGATTTGCGTTCTATTAGCTCAACGGTAAAGCTAGCAGAACCCAGGTTTTTACAAATCGTAAATCAAGAAATTCGGCAGTAGGTTCGAACGTGAGCCTAATATTATGGTGTAATCAGATTGGTTCTGCCAACTTAACGTTAATCTAACAGAACCCACGGTTTCTCCCAAAATTGAAGAACAGAAAAAATTCTCATTAGGGTTATATATTAGCCAAGAATTCTAGTCAAAAAAATCGAAAATCCCCAAACTGGTTCTGCTAGCTTCACTGGGGTGTTCCCCTGATTAGTACATGCTCCAAGCTTGTGAGAGACCTAGGAGAGTTTCATCAGAGCACAACCGAGGAAATCACCTGTCCGTGGACTCTTAAAAACCCATCTCATCTCCAACTTCCACAATACCAAATCTTTCTCAACGATGTATCGTCCTCAAGCGGTGTTAAACCATCCGTTCCGACCTAAGTTAATTTGCCTAACTACTTAAGTTACGTAACAGACCCGACTTGTTTGCCGTTCATTGAAAACCCAAACATCAGAGCAGAATGTAATTGATTGGCGGAACAGACAATTCCCGAGGCGAGAGAAGACACCAGTTTCACGGGTAAACGAGACAATGACGATTTTTGCAATGTTAAGGTCGTCCGACGTTACGAAATTGATAAAATTTCCGCCAATTGCCGATCCTTTTGTCCTCCTAGGTATCGATAATGATCTCGTTTCCTCCGCTTGGACGATTCGAATGTAATAATTAGCTTGTTTAATTAGCGCTTTTGCTTCAACTGCAATTACTTTTGGGATTTACGAGTGGATTCTTATGCCTTGTATTTATTGTAAATTGTTCATCCTCAATAGTTATCGGTAATTGGGTATAATGTACGTCATTAATATGGAGTTCGTTGAATAGTTTAGAGATGATCTCAACGTATTCATTATGGCTGAATTTTAGCTGAATTTTGAATGACTACATGGTCAAATTCAAATCTGCTGGCTGTCCGGTCTAGGGATTCACGGCTTGGCTTGATTTTTAAGCTACTTGGCTTGAGCTTTCAAATCAAGCTCAAGTGAAGTAGTAGTTTTCAATCTCAAGTCAAGTTATTTATCATACACTTGAATCATATCAAGCTACTTGATTTTTAGCAGTTTCATCGTGTAGTGATGAAATGAGAAGGAACCTAGCAAAAAACACTTTTATTTATTAAACTTATTGTATGAAAGAACCGAAAATATCAACATTTTTGAAATAGAAACATAAATTAAATCACTCTAAATCATAAAAATTAAATAATGATAAAAATATAAAGTTTCTTAATTATTGAGAAACCTCCAGGCTTTGTTTGATTTCATAATTTTCCATTCAGGACATAAGACACATGAGGCATCTTATAGATTTGCCGACTAACCTATTGCGGGTTTTTGTAACTGCATGTATGAGCAGCTCTGGGAAATTGTCTTTCAATAGGAGCTGAAGATGCTGGAGTTGATAGAAAATCCTTGGCCATTTTGGCCAAGTTTGGATAGATATTTCTGAAATGACCAAAATTTACCAATAGATTTCATAGAAATGTGAGAAAACTACTAATAAAGTCACACTGGCGAATGCTTCCGTCACTCGACGCTCGAAGAATCCCCTTATTTAGTCTAAGCGCGCACGAGATTGCAGAAATATATGCCTTGCGACGCCTGCATATCAAGCTCAAGTAATAACAAGTACCTTGATATCAAGACAAGCAATAAATATCTAAAATCAAGTCAATCAAGGCTTGATGAATCCCTAGTCCGGTTGACAGTGAAACGTTTTCTTGATAATTCAGAAAATTTGGTAAAAATAAATATTATATTTATTTTTACCAAATCAATATGAATTTCCACCAAGTAAGGACTGGATCCATTAAATAAATTCAGAAAGTTAGTATGAGATTCATTCAAAATATGATTTTCTATATTTTTTCAATAGTTTTATATCTTACAAGGTATTGAAAAATTTTGACGGAATTTGGTACATAGGTATGAGACATCAATGAAATTCGAATGAATTTAAATGAAGGGTTTTCCAATAATAGGTTTAATTTTGATATTGGAAAAAACGATGTTTATTTCATTATGAAATGAAGGTATGTCATTAACAATATCAGCCAAATGATCGACACAGATATGGTTGCAGGACCATACCTTTTTTATGAAATTTTCCATGACCAACTCGCACATGCAACTGCGGCTGTATGTCCTTGATAACTTGACAAATTCCATCTTCAAGTTCCTGAATCGATTAAGGAGCATTGGCATATATTTTATTTTTCTCGTGGCCCCAAAAAAAGTCTAAAGGTGTTGAATCACAAGATCTAAGTTGCCAATTGTGATTAGCTCCTACAAAAATAACATGGCCAGGAAACTCTCAATCTGAAATTGCGATTGTTTCGTTCCTTTTTGGGCACATAGCGTCGTATTGTGATTTAGTTCTGCGGAATGTGACTGTAAAATTTCCTCCATTCTTGTAGTGAATTTTAACGATTTCAATGCAATGTTATTGTGTATATCATTCCATTTTCAGTAATGGCGTAGTTTTTACATGTCAAATTTCAAAAGATGACAGTTTCAAAAGTGACAGATGTCCAGATAGTGGGCTAATCAGAATAAAACTTCTACCTAACCCTCTACGTGAATATGAATTAAGTAAAACTTATTTTCATGATTTAGGAGAAAACCATACAATTTTGTTGAATATTACCTTTGATTTATTACTTTTTCTTTACCCTCATTCTATCATCTGGATATACAAATACAAAAAAATTCGAGGTTTTGAAATTTCAATGAGATATATCAGATAGTTATAGTTATGTTCTTAAACATAATTGTAATGAAAATGTTCAAGAAGAAATTCATAGCCACGGCTTAGCTCTCGAAAGACTATAATTGTCATAATGTTTTATTATTTATAAATCCTATACTGTGATTAAAACAATTAAGTCATGAAAAATATTTATTATTGGAAAATCAACAATGACATCAATCAATTTCGTTCCATTTCATAGTTACCGAGATTCAATCCTTATTTTTATTTCCACGAACTGTTATTCCCTAGAAAAATAAACCCATTAAAATTATAATGGATTATATGGATACTAATTTCGATTCGTTTTCTTTATAACTCAAATATAAAATAAGCAATTCATATCTGATACTGCTTCCAAAATATCAGGTTTGAATTATGTTAGAAAACAATGGCGGAACATTCTAGTGAGATACATGAATTCTTAATTGAAGAAATAATGTTGAAATGATGAAGCTTCGAGAAAAATTCCGCAAATTCCAACATAAAAACAACAAAATAATTACCCTTCGGTTATATCTACCTATGTGGTAAAGATTTTCCATTTTGGTGTTCAAAATTATTCAACAAGAAGAACGATACTTCAAGATCGAGAAAGAAGTGCGAATTTTCATTAGCACTGAGAAACCGTTGTTCAGACCGGTTTCGACTCAGGCTACAAAAATTGAAAAGGTTATTTCTGTAAATTAACGGATTGTCAACACGTGAAACTATAATGCATTTATTTAAGCAATGGCGTGACGTCACATCTACTGAAATATTTGTACTAACCAAAACATACTTCTTGTTACTGCTTAGAGCGTTCACAATTCGGGAGATGTTTGCTCACCCTGCTGTTAATTTAATTTCACGATTTTGTCGAAGTGTAATTCAAAATTGACGTTTTTATTTCATTCTTTCGAAATTATAAAGTCTTTCGACAGCTCTTTTCACAACAACCAAATTTTCGAAATTCGAATATAGAGAGTGAGTGCATATATTTAAATTTTAATTCCTGAGGTCAAAAGAAACACTTTTTCCATTACTATTTTTTCCGATTCGATTTTTTTTCTCAATTAATAGATATAGAGGGCATTCTGGAGTTGACCGGATTTTGATGGAATCTTATGTTCTGAAAAGACTCATCACATCAATAAAAGAATCTATTTTCCGAAAATAATTTCCTTCGATTCCATTCCATTTGCGAGATAGGACTAAAAATTATATTTTTTTTTATGGATTTTCAACAGCCTGTATCTTTTCAACCGAGCCGAATCGGAAAAAAATGGTAAAGGAATAATACGTTGCCTTCGACCTCAGCAATCTTCGGTTAAAATATAATTACAATTCAAAGACTCACCCTGTATTTTCGAAATCCAAAATATTTTTGAAAGCAATCGTTGATATTGATTTTATATTAAAACTAGGAAAAAATCCACATTACCGTAACGATGCTAGAAAACGTTTTATGAAGTCATGGAATTGCTGAAATAAATGAAGTAAAACACAACTGATATTGAAAATCGATCAACCAAATACCGAAATATAATTACTCATTGAAATCAAGATTGCTGCCAGTTAGAACGTTTAATTTTTTGAACTTAATTTTTTAGCAACATAATGACAGTATTTAGATCATGGTATATAACGAATTCGAAGCTGGCACTGATAATTTTGAAACTCTCGATAAAAGTATATTCTAAAACAAGTTGCAGAATGGGCTCCTATTCCCACACGAATGCGAAATTGAGTGTTGGAACGTGTATTGGACGATATTTGCTCTATTTCATTCGAGTTTTTTGTAATATTGTCGAAAATTTACTAAAAATTCAGATTATACATCCTAGTGACTTTTGTATTGTATTTTGGCAGTTGGTGTGACTGTTACGAAAATTGACAGATTACGGAATATGAATTCGAATCGTATGTTTCGAATTTTGAAATAATTTATAATTACGCATTAGATTCGTGAATTATGACTGACGAAATCGATTTAACACCCCCAGAATTAAAATTAATTGAGTTGATGTTGATAATCATTTCACTATATCCAAATTATATTATATTACCATTGACATGAGTTGAAATTTGATAGGATAGTCTGTGTTAACAACCACAAAACGAAAAATATAACTGAAAACAATGCTAATGAGTTCATTACAGCACTGTTTTTAGTACTGTAATGATCTGATTACGATACTGAAATAGAGAAAAACTGATTTAACTTGATTAATCTAACACATTGTCAAAATATTATTGATTCTATATGTATTACCATCCTACTCGTAATGTCACTATATTCATTAAATATGTTGATAATCATAGGCAGACTACATCTGAAAAAAAAACATGCATTCAACTTAGCATTGTTGAAGCGAAGATTTGATGAGGCTTTGAAAAATCAGATATTTTTCCAACAAAAATTGAAAAAAAGTACGAAAATTAAATACTTTAGAACAAATTATGTTACTACTAAAATTGCCTCAAATTATGCCTCATTTTCAAATAGCAATTCAATAATTGTATAATGTGATCTCATTATAATTCGGAATTAATTCTGTTATCAACAAAGTACCACACATCGAAGAGGAAATTCCATAGTACGTAACCCAGAAAATACCAGGTAATTTGTTGCCATCGGCGATCGAGATGATCAGGTAATGATTGGTTCCTGAATTGAAATTAATAACAAATTACATAACGTTTCCGAAAGAACAGTCGGTGCATTAACATATTTCGTTCATATATCATAGACAGGTACCGAGAGGTACAGTCTAGATTTTAATTAATTGGATAACCTTGGCCGCAGTCATTCTTTTGTCATATTATAATATCTATGTAATATAATGTTATGATGATTCGGCGAAATTCCGTGCATTATGGTAGGTATTTTCCTTTCCGCAAAGGATTCGGTAAATTTGTAAATGATACAAATTGATTTTGAAGGTTATCTGCTGATAGAGGTAACCAGGTGTTTGGTAACCATATAAAAATCCAAATGATAATTTAATTCAAGCATATCTAGGATAAATAATGAAATATCAAAAAATATGAAAAGGCTTTTAAAATTTTGTCTCATGACTAATATAGTACCTATGAATGTGTCCCAAATTCTTTGTCTAGTGAGAGTATCTCAGAATCCCTTTGAGCTAGCAAAAAATGAATGGCACATTTTCGGACATGATTTTTGGAGAACAAATTTGGTGAAAAAAGCAACCTTATAAGATCCACATGTTTCCAAGATACAACAGAAAATTGGAAAATGACGTGAAATGAAAAGTTCTCATAACTTCTTTATTACTAGTACTATAAACATGAAATAAAAACATGCTACAGGTAGTATTATCAATAGAAGTCATTGGTGTTGTCATTTGTTTTTTATTGCAATTAATTTTGCAGTTATAATACAAACTTGTGTTTTTTTAAATGTTAACCATAACAACTTCTATGAAAAATAAAATCACCTTTTTTCCCTCTCAAAAATATATAACATGATATATAAATTGCAAAGATTTTGCACGCTTCAATTCATGTTAAGCTATTGGAATTTTCAAAGACGCGGTAATTTGTCAATTCATCATATGCCATTGGTTGGGATGCGGATGCGCGTATCTAGAGAAGGAAACGGAAATTTTTCTGAAATATTTTCAATAATTATCGAGACTTCATAAAAGATACGTAACTTATTTTAGATTTCGACCATTGCTGGTTTAGTTTGAGATTTGAAATTTAATTTGTCAGCGAGAATTGTGTCGGGATTCTCGAAACCTCTCTTGGAATTGAAAAATATCAAGAAGTACTTCTTTGAGATATAGAAGTTGGAATAGTACGTACGCTAAACCACTTTAGTTCCTGAAACTGAGAGAATACCTGGCGTTATTACATCAACTTCGCTATTGCTTCCTGCAAAGATCTGGTGTTTAGAAGGCTGACAATAATCTACAGAAGAGGTTCCATCCTAATAGCACAGTAATTCATTAAAAATCGATTTAAGTTAAGTTTTTATTTCAATATTATTTGTTTAGAGTGAAAAGGAACGATCTTAGTATATTTCAACCCCTAGAAATCAGTCTTTGAGTCTCATGGGCAAATGAAACGTTACAAAATTTGCCATGAAACAATAAAAATCATCAAAAGTTTCACTTTCACACGGCAAATCAAACAAGTGCCTATTCATAATAATAATACATGAACTTCAGGTAATTAATATACCCGGTGGTCACAAAGGTTCCTGATTCAACACAGTTACATTTTTTCAAAATTTCAACATTTACAAATTGATAAATATTGATCTTTAAATGTGACCTAAGGAAAAAATCTAAAGATGTTAAATCCGTAGATCTTGGTGGCCACCGAATATTGTAATAATCTGAAGTTCACAGATCATTTTAGATAGGCACTTGGTTGGTTTGCCGTATGAAACTGAAATTTTTGTTGATTCCATAGTTTTATAAGAAATTTATACATATATCATGTTATATATTTTAGAAAAGGGAAAAATTAAGCGATTATATATATATATCGTTATAGAAATTGTTATGGTTACATTTAAAAAACACAAGTGTGTATTATAACTGCAAAATTAATGGCAATAAAAATAAATTATTACACCTATGGATTAAACTAAAGAAGGTACCTGTAGGATGTTTTTATTTCATTTCATTGTAGTGATTGCCATGAAGCATGATTATTTCTGTATTTATTTTCGTATCCACAGTAAGTGGCATTTACATAGGAACTCCTAGTACCTAATAGTTAGAATTGTTGAACTATTTTCGATATAATTCACGATGTAAATGTTCAGTTTTTGTATCATATCAGTATGTTGATTTTCTTGTTATCCGGCTCTTTGTAAAATAATCACATCAGGTTACAATTACGTTTTGCTCGCAAAAGACCAGTGATTTTCAAAATTCGCTTTTTTGAACATATTGATTTGTCCATTATGTTGAAAGCGAGAATGCATAGAAATATCCATCAAATCAGTGTGTCGAAAGAAGTCGAAGGAAAGGTAGTTTGAAGAAAGGTTATTTTCAGAGAAAATGAAAAAACTCTGAATATAGTCCTTATTGCATCTTGCTGGAAAAGGAGGTGAGAACGATCATTTGAATTAAATGTTTCGAAGGAAGAAACGTTGGTGACTGCCTTGGGCAATAGCCCCAAAATCGTTACTTCTCAAGTACTCAGTATATACCTAACAACATCAAACCCAATTTGTATGTCGAAGGAGGTTCTTAAGGTTGAAGCGCACTTAGGTGACACGAAGAGAAAGCATCAATTGACTTAGTAATTACCGACAGGATAATGGACATAGTTGAGAAACAGGCAGAAAGAAGATTTTTAGATGATCCGAGCCAATGGCAGAAACGTCGAAGTCTAGTGTTGTTATACATATATAAGTATACAGGTTATCTCTGTATGTCGTCTCGATAATTTTCTCTTCGGATGCTTTGCCTTAGGCCCTCTTCTTCTTTTCTTCTTTTAGTATACTAAAAGAATCCGAATCAATGAGAATCTGTCCGAATCAAGACAAATTTGATTCGTGGTTTCCATGTCTTCACATCAGACAAGTCAAAACAATTCAACTGTAATGAACTCCCCCTATGTTCTTCTTCTCATTTTTTTTAGAATTTTCATAATGGAGCAGTATGGAAGACCTACACAAAAGCGCGAACAAAAAAATTAATTAATTAATTTCTTCATCAGTCTGCCTCCACGCTAAAGCAATGACATTTTTATTTATGTTGTTTTTAATTGAAAGATACAAATCCATGGTATCTCCTGTTCAATTCACGTCTGATACCCGGACGGAAGAAGATTCTAACATGCCGAATCTTCTGCCTTTTTCAATCAGGTCGGATTGAACCGGATTCGGCTGGTGTGGAGGCGAGACCTCAGTCTGTGTGTACTCAGAAGAGTTGCCGTGTTGCCGAATGTTGCCAAATCAGATTCGGCTTGATTAGCATTGATTCGGATTCGTTTGGTGTGAAGGGGGCCTAAGTTAACATCAACCATTCAGGCCTCCCATTGCTGCCTTCTCTGGACTAGTTCAAATGCTGGACCGTTTATATTAAACGGTTTGGAAAAAGATCAAAAGCACGAATGTAGCGTTAGCATACTAAAAAAAGTACTCCTTCTTCTCAAATCATTGGTCAAAATTTCGGATGTAGGTACTAGTAAAAAGATTCCGTAAAGTTGTGATTCGTGAATGGTATGAAAAAAACTCAAACCCAGGAATGTAGCATTAACATTAACTAACAGGAGCTCCTTCTGCTTGACATAATTCGTCCAAATTTTGGTATGATGTTGTAAAATGATTCCGTTAGTACTCTATGTTAGGTCTATATCTTAGACTATATCAGTAGGATATTATGTCAATATTGATCTATTGATCCTCTTCTTGTTCCTATAAACTTTCTCTTGTTCTAACGCGCAAAACCGTAATTGCGGTATATCCCTAGAAAAGAAGCTAATACAGACATAATTTTGACTTTTTGCCTTCAAATTAGAGGTATTTAGTTACGTCTTTTACAACATAACGCAACAGACTTATGTACCTACAATATTTTTCTAAACTTATTATTCTACGTGTAATGTTATTTTGTTTCTAGGATTATCCTATAATATCATTTTTATAGTTCCTACTTTATATAAAACGTACCTACAGTTATAATTATTCCATGATTATAATAAGTTAAAAATCTTTAGGTGATTTTCAAGCCAACGCGTTGACCAGTCGTAAGAGTTAATTTTTTTTATTGGATTGTCAAATTTTTCCCTTGAAAATTCATGGTAACTTATTTTTATACAATATCTCATACCAATGGTCCCAATAGTTTCCAAGGAAGGCTCTGCATGGCAGACATAGGAATTTTTTATGTCGAAGAGAAAAAATTTAAGAAAACTCAGTTTCCTCAAGACTTAATAACATGTAATCATAAAATTAAAAACATCATGGCACTAAATACAATATTTTTCACAGCAAAGTCCTAGCTCCCATAGTTACGGAGATAATATTTTTTCAAATTTTTATTCGGATTTGGGAACAGATGACCCCGGGCACGAATTCTTCCGCTGGATATCCATAAAAAATATTTTTCATTGATATTTAATATTTTTTTTAAGTTTCGAGGTATTTTGCTTTGAAAAAAACGTGTAAAATTTGCAGTGTTGGTTTAAATTCAAATCGTACCAAAACAACATCATCTAAATTAATTTGCATTTGAATAGATAAATTGTTTATTGAAGAACGCGAAATATAACACATAGGTAAAGGTGTGACCTGTGAATTTTTCAATGCTAGTTGATCACTGAAGAAGAATGTATTGTGAATTGCAACAATGTATATTGAAACTAATAAGATTACTTCACAGAAGTGAATTGTTCAAGAGAGAGTGTTACCTTTGAACTTTTGATTTGCGTTACCTATAACTTTTATGCTTCAACATTCTATTAAACAAAATCTAATCTCAACCTCTATGTACTTAAGATCTAACCTTTTGTAAATGGTATAGAATGGTCAATAACACCGTGTTTCAAGTCAATAGGTAATAATGTTGAATCGCATCTAAAAAATGAACATCTTTATATTCCACTTCTTGAAGTGATATTCCAGATCATACAATCATCATCAGTTTTTCATAATAGGTACATATCATTTATTGATAAAAAACTTGTTTGATATTGAATATAATAAGACATTACCAAGTTGTTGCATAATTTATATACCTACTATTTTTTTGATGTAGACAGCGAACAAGAAATTTTTTTTGTTTGATTCATGAAAAATGTTTTTCTCAGAAATTCTTAGTTCATTCAGAAAATGAAATTCAATTTGGTAACCGAGAAAAAAATCACGAACCTTGCAGGTTTTTCGCCTTTTTGGGTCAAAAGCTCATGTTTGATATCTTTATCTTTAAATTAATTCAAAATATCTATAAGAGCAATTTTTATTCAAACAAAAAATGTGTTCATAATTTTTGCATAATACAGAAGAAAATCGTATATATTTATTCCTCGATATTTTCTTTCTACCTCCTCATATTTTTTTCGAATTGATCACTCTATCATTTCGTCTCAATGTTTGTAATTTCTGAATTTTGTGCAGGTGATTATCTCAAATCAATACGTTCTACTCATTGAAGATGAATTCTTTCTCAATTTCGATTCTATTGAACCGACCACATATGTTTATGATGATTATCAGATTATCATTCTTCTAATATTTTATTATCATCAAGTCAGGATCATCTTGATCAATTTATAAACCGCAAATACTTATATCTTGAGTAAGTTTTTGTTTTGATGTTATCTGTAAAAGGAAAATCAATCATTATTTGCACAAGTAGCAAATATGCTACATACATCTCAACTCGAATAAATTTTTACTTTCAGCGGAAATCTTCCGAAAATTTCCACACATAACTACCTTTACGTTTGCCAGCCGTTCTCTTTTATGCAGAAGACAATATAATATCCTGTTTATAACAACCGAAAGCGCAGTCAATTTATACGAATCTGTTGTTTGAAACATTCAGAATAGTTTTCTACACTACTACACTAGTGTTGTATACAATTGAGACTATTGAGAGCCTTACAGCAAGAGCCAATAAGTTACGAGAAAACATAACTAATTTATTCATATATAAAACATTTTTAAAATGTTGCATATATGCTACAGTATGTGCAGTAAAGGCTCGAGTAAAGGCTTAACTGAATAATTATCTTGTAGGATCACAGTTTCCAGAAGAAGGATAATGGAGGAAATATGAATATTGTATCATCACGATATGTTCATTCAAAGCAGGATTGCATATACAAATTCAGAAGACACACGTTATAAATTTTGAGTACAAAATTTGAATACAACGTGAATCTAAATCAGTGATAAACAAAAATAAATAGTCTCTAATTTGCATTGTAATAATGTATACCCCATTCCTAAAAAATAATCAAGTGAATTAAGATCTGGGAATCTCGGAGGTCATACAACTACTAATTTCTGAAACTAACGCAAATGCTATTAGGTCAAACTTTCCTATATTTTTTTTTTGAAAGCGTGAGCAAGCTTCAGTTGAATATAGTCTATTTATACTATTGAATTGATGAAAAATTATTTTTCTACTTCAAAGCTGGAAAAAAAATACGTATAAAAAAGAAATTGATTATTTGCTGACAATCTCAAATTAAATGTGGAGTTTTTGGAATATAAATTATTTCGTCAAAATTTATTGAATAATTCATCATATTTTGACTAATAAAAACATCGAAAAGATCTAATATTCCTCCGGCGTACGGAAAAGTGTAACTAGCAATGATAATTTTCAATTATTATACTTCATGCCTGTCAAAATTAATTCAGCATCATAACTGTAGCTAGACAAATCTTCCATTGATCAAGTTGGATCTCCAGATTTTAATGAACTACAAAACTTTAGAAAAAAATAAAATATTTCATTCGGAGAAGTGAATTTTCATGGCTCGCTTTCAATTACCCGTCTCACTACGTTAGGCGGGTAAACACAGGCACACCATGATAAGTGACAGTTTGCCTCCCTATAAAATAATCCAGTTATGATACGAGTCTCAGTTTAAGGGTGTTAAAAAATGTTAAAAAAATATTTTAATTTATTTCCATTTTTAATGAGTTGTTAAGAGAATTCGATAATGAAGTGCGGTTACTTCAACCTCAAACTTACAGAATCCAATTGAATTCTCCAGTAAGTACATATAAAAATGCGCAATTACTATTTTCATCTAACCGACATAAAATAACAATTCAGCGAAAAAATGAGATTGAAATTTATGCACTCAAGGAAATTGCAGCAGGCCGACACATTATTTTTATAATTAATAAACATAAGAAAGTTCTTTCGATTCTTGTATAGTTTCAGAATCCGATAGAGAATTTCGAAGATTGATAAAATAAAATATTTTCATTCAAGAAGAAAAAAAAGCATAAAATTAGGTATGTAGGTAATAAAAACATCACAAAGGTCTATTCCAAGTGGAATATTTTATGAATAACTGAGATATGGAAAAATAATGAACACTTGTGTAGAACTCACAGTGTTTTGTTTAGATTAAAAACCTTTTCATCTATAATAGTGAATTGTGCAATTTCGAAAGATTTAATTGATTTTTGTTCTGATCATTTCAAAGTTGAACATAAAAAACAGGAGAAGAAACTGAGAACTTCGACTAGACGATTTTAATTACTCTATAAATATTTACGGAGGCAAATTGACAGATGCCAGCCACTCATTCAATCTTATCTCATATTTTTTGAACCATTGTTTAATAACATTCCTCATCAATAAAAGGTACTGGTAAATAAATCGAATTTCCATTGTTCTGTTGCCAATAAATACGCCTCCATCAAAATAAATAAATTTCAATGATTCATATTCCGGGAATAGATTAATTTTCTTGATATTTCGATAAAAAAATATAAATCAAATTCACATTGGGAATAAATAAAGTTAGTTCAAATTTCTACGTCTTCGTTTCGGTGATGACCAGTCTGTATTTTTCCATGACAAAAACACCGTAAACTGGTTCATTTTCATCGGATCTCAACCCATTTGAATAATGAAAACGAATGTTATTCGTCCCAAAATCCAAATATTCTCGAGATTTCAAAACTCCGAAACTATTGAGACTACAACATTGCGATTAAAGCATTTTATTCAGTATAATCATAACAAAACATGTATTCAATTCCAATATTTTCGAGAAGTGATTTTTTTAATTTAGCTTCGTAATTTTCAGTCTTTGAATCCGTTTCAATTGAGGATTGAATTATCATGCAGATAATTCTTATAGTTTCAAAGAGAAGGTGGACACGCAAATATTCTGCACTTTCTGCTGTGAAAATTTCAGGTGTTGAAAAATGTTCCTAGAACTATTCGAAACGTTTGTAATAGGAAATAATTAAATAAAAGGTACTACGTTTACAACGGTACTTCAGAATACCCTGAAAGTATTGGTAACTTGACGAATAATAGAGGTCAAGTGACACATCATACCTAATGTGTTTTTATTGTATTTACAGCTATGTTTCCAATTTGGATAAAGAACGTACTCTCATCAAAAATATATCGCGAAGAATAAGAAGAGGAAGGAAACATTTAACGTTAATTAAGTTTACTTAGGATATGCAACTACGTGTTTGGTGGAGTGTGGATGTTCTTGCTGCAGATGACCCAGTTTCCGCACTTTTCCCTCAACGAGTTCAGTTGGAGTAAAAGGAATTAGATTCACTTGAGAAACGAGTTGAGAATTTGTACTTACTGTATCCAGAAAGAAGAGGATCCGATGTTCTAGATGAGTTTTGAGCGATCGCTAAAAGAGTCCAATGAGAAAATATCACAAAAGTTAAGGCACTAATAACAGGGGGTTTCCCTTCAGTTAGCCACATTATGAAAAAACGGCAGACTTCGATAAAAGGTTAAAAAACTATAAGGACCAAACACATTAGTTCTTCGTCTTCACATCTTGAGGACGTCACTGGGATGAATTTTCGCGTACGCACCACTGTACCATGTTGAGAGATTCCTGTTGGTCACCGGAGATGATTATGGTGGTTTGTCTTCGTATTGGTAACTAGATCGCGGGTTGTATTGTTTATAAGTAACGTGTTTCGTCACTTGAATTGTGCTGACGTGCCTCGTACCTTTGCTTGCTTAAGACCGGCATCCACGAACTGGTGTACGATGCTGCTGCGGCTGGCCAAGTCCCGTTATGTACTTCTTCGTCGCGCTTGCCCGGTAACACGGATCAGGTGGGTACCTAGTGTTTCGCCTTACCTGTGGGTAGTACGTCGACAATAATATAAGAGGTGGGCAGGATGGACAGGTACTTCGCACGCTTTGGGGCTGCGGAGTGTCCAACCCTCTTAGGTACAGCTATGGCAATTAGAGTTCTTGCCCGTAGAAAAAATCGGTGAAGGTCAATTTGCGAACCATATCAAGTATCATGTTATTTACAATTATAAAGGTAGGGAATCAGAACCGTATCTAGGTACTATTGCGCCTGTGACAATATACAGGGTGGCCACTTTTTCAATGGGATTGTATTGGTAACTTTTAAACCATAAGAGTTAGAAGGTCGGTCAAATGGAGAAAAAGTTGCATGCATAGAAGCATTATCAAGCAGTTCAAACAAATCGAGATTATCAGGGTCGATTATTGAGATATCATAAGAAAAGTAAATTCTGTCATTTTGATTTTTCTTTTTTTCCCACTTTATTTCAAATATTATCAAAAAATGTTACAGGAATTTTTTATTCGACAGTATATTGTTCTCAATTTGACGTAATCAGATTTCGTATCCAACGTTTCGTGCTCTCTGGGCCACCCTCAACCTCATTTTTTTCAATACGGATCTGTATATTTTATGACACTTTTCTAAATAACTTTTAACGCTGAATTCAACGATATATCATACAATGTCATTCAAAGTTGATTTTCAAGGGATTTTGACCCTTATCCAATTTTCTTTGAGTCGGATCTGTAGTGAATGCAATTTATCAAAAACTGCTGTTAATAAAATAGTCCAGAGACGCGAATACAATGATTTCAAATTTGAATACCAAGCCTTGCAAAACTTATATCGTAATGATATCAAAATAAAGTTCGATTCTGTAATTTGTTTCAACGGAACAAATGACAAATCCAACAATAGTGATTTCTCGCGAGAAGATTGAGAATGTATTTGAAGGTATTCAAGAAGACGAAATAAGCAAATGTATAAGAAGTATGGATTCCAGAACCGTTAAGTGCATTTTACAAAATGGTGGACATTTCGAACACTTACTTCATTCATTTTCATTTACTTTCGAATAATCATTCGATTTTTCTTTCATTAAATGATAATTCGTTTAATTATTATGAATTGAGATATGTAAATAATTATTACTTGTTTCTTGATTTGATTCTGATATGTTCCATTTAGTTCAAGATGAGTAAGTTGATTTTTTCATCGAAATGTATTGCATGTTGTTAATTAAACTAAAAGTACCTGAATGTAATACAGATCCGACCCAAAGAAATTTGGATAAGGGTCAAAATCACCTGAAAATCAACTTTGAATGACATTGTATGATATATCGTTGAATTCAGCGTTAAAAGTTATTTCGAAAAGTGTCATAAAATATACAGGTCCGTATTGAAAAAAATGAGGTTGAGGGTGGCCCAGAGAGCACGAAACGTTGGATACGAAATCTGATTACATCAAATTGAGAACAATTTACTGTCGAATAAAAAAATTCCTGTGAAATTTTTTGATAATATTTGAAATAAAGTGGGAAAAAAAGAGAAATCAAAATGACATAATTTACTTTTCTTATGATATCTCAATAACCGGCCCTGATAATTTCGATTTGTTTGAACTACTTGATAATGCTTCTATGCATGCAACTTTTTTCCATTTGACCGACCTTCTAACTCTTATGGTTTAAAAGTTACCAATACAATCCCATTGAAAAAGTGGCCACCCTGTATAAGACAGCGCCCCTCATTTTCAAAGATTTTTTTTTATCCATTATATTTTCTTATAGTATTTTTTTGTTCATAACTTCAGTCATATATTTTCGTTTTATATTTATATTTAGGCTTAGTACGCAAATTCTAAGGAAGGCTAGCAATATTTTCAATGTTTCCAGATTCCTCGGCATGGTTCGTTGCGAGGCGTTTACATTAGGGATTCACGGCTTGACTTGATATTCAAGCTACTTGTCTTGGCTTGACTTGAAATCAAGTCATGTTCAAGTCAACCAATAGTTTTTCAATCTCAAGTCGAGTAAAGTATTTGTTTATGAAGTACTTGAATTCTATCAAGCTACTTGGTTTTTAGTATTCTGTAATGTCACATCAAAAATAAAATAATGAAATGAGAAGGAACCTTGCAAAAAGCACTTTACACATTTATTAAACTATTTTGTATAAAAGAACCAGAAATATCAACAATTTTAAAATGGGAACCAAAATTTAATCACTATAAATAATAATAATAACAATATAAAAAATACAGTTTCTTAATATTTAGAAACCTTCAAGCACTGTTTGATTACATGATTAGGATTTTAGATTTTGCTAGCTTAACGTTGAGCTAGCCGAAGCCGCGATTTCTCCGACAATAGAGAGGAAAAAAATTTCAATAGGATAATATGAATATTAGGCTAAAATTATGACCAAAAATAAATTTAAAATTCCAAAAGTGGTTCTGATAAATTTATTGGGGTAAGCAATAAATATCGCAAATCAAGTCAAGTCAAGTTCAAGTATGTATGTAATATTTCACGAGCTTGATTTTCAAGTCAAGTAGTTGGTTAAAATATCAAGCTACTTGGTTTGATGAATCCCTAGAATACATGAAAACTGAGTTGTGGTCTTTCGAATTATTTCGCCTGGTGCTTCAATATTTTTTCTCTTGATATTTTTGGGCGCCCCTGCGGACCTTGCGCCCGTAACAAGCCAAACTGTTGCCCTAACAGAAGTCGAATGTGTGGAATGCAAAAAAAAAATAATATTGGGTAATCAGGGTCTTCCATCGAGAGATGAATAAATTGCAGACATCTTTCTGGAAATATTTAATAATAGCATAGAGGAAATATTCATTAAAGCAACAATTTAAAACCTCACAAATTAATTTTAGGATTGGTAAGAAAAAAATAAACCTTTGTCCTTTCCCCTTATATTATTCGCATTATCGTATCCCTGTATAGGGTGTCCTAAATTGGATGCTAACTGAAAGCATCTCGAGAATTATAAAACTTAGAGACATCCGATCTCTTTTTCGAAAAAATAAGATATCAGATAGCAGATCATAGATATATTGATTCATTCTCGAGTTACAGGGCGTTTCTGAAAAATGTCTGTTTCAAACATTTCGATATACACTCCGTAAAATATGGAACAAATTCATTTTTAGCTAAAAAGAACATTTTAAGAGATAATCCTGAAACATGTCGATTTTCGATTTCAATTTACCGTATTTCAAAATAATAATCTAATATACAGGGTGAATTACTTTCGAGTAATGACGTCACCGTCATTTTTTTTTTTAAATGGAACAGCCCCATTTTGTCTCAATTTTGCGATTACTCTAGCTGAGTTGATTCCAAAAATGTATTACATGTTGATTCCAATTGGCACAGGATGGACAAAATACAATAGTTTTGTGTGTGCTCATAAAGTAACGCGTAACATTCTTCATTAGTTAAATTAAAAATATTATCTTTATCAAAAATACTTATTGTCTAGCGGCAATTGGTTTAAATGTAACACCCTGTAGTTTGTTACATTTTTAAATTAATGAAAATGAGCTGTTTCCTAATATATGATAATATTGTTGATTTAACTAATAAGCACACACAATACTATTTCATTTTTGTTCACAAGTAATTGGAATCAACATGTGATACATTATTGGAGAGTAATCGGAAAATTGAGACAAAATGGGGATGTTCCATTTGAAAAATGACGATGACGTCATTACTCGAAAGTAATTCACCCTGTATATTAGATTATTATTTTAAAATACGGTAAATTAAGATGAAAAATCGACGTGTTTCAGGATTATTTCTTGAAATGGTCTGTTTAGCTAAAAATGAATTTGTTCCATACTTTACGGACACAGTGAATCTTGATTTATCTTCGAGATATTCGAAAAATTTTAAGACGTTTTTTTCAGTAATTTTTATGGTTTACATGATACTCATTGCTGATCATAGAAATTAATTACCGTTCAAGAGATATAGAGGTGTTTTTTAAATGGGACTCTCCTCTATATCCCTAAAATGGTAATTGATTTCTATGACATGTTATGAGTATCATATAAACCATAAATGAGAACATGCCCGATGAAATTTATTATAATAAGTACCTATCTTATTTCATAATGCCCAAATTAGTCCAAAGTTTTTTATTAGGAATAAATAATAATCAACTTATATCCATTTTATTGATGAGATCTGGATGGAATTTGGTGTTTAAACTGCCTTGGTACTTAGAGTTCGATAAATAGGTTCAAAATCAAGACTCATGATTTTTTAAGAATAACATTCGAGAAATCAAGTTCTGAAACATTAAACATGCATTGCTATCATAGTACTGATTCACCTTATCAACTTTAGAATCAAGTCTTTGAATTTTCCTTGGGTTATTTACAGGGCGTCGAGGAAATACCTAGAAGAAAAAAAACAAAAAGGACTGAATTTTCGTGGGGTTTCGGGTTCATATAAAGAAGACGCGGCATTATTTCTTTTATAATTTGTGAATTTCAATAAAAATAGACAAATTTCAAAGCAGAATATCCTTCTTCGATAATGAGGTACTGATGAGAGCATAGCATATATCAAAAGAGGAAGAATTGAACCTTTCATGATTGCATCTATTATTTCATATGCTTTTTCGTTTCTTCAAGAAAATATTTTCACAGACCAGAAAGTTATAACTTCACATTTATGTTCAGAAAAATAATTGGAATTAAGTAGGTATATTGGTTTATCAAATTAAAAAATTATATCTAACTTTCGTGAAAAAATTACATGAATAACAATACGAACAAGCGCGCAAAAGCTCCTGACTTCTAGTAAGTGCCGGAACAGGGCCAGCGCGAAAAATGTTGGCGCTTGAAGCAAAGAATTTTTCGGCGCACCTGCTGAAACAGCATAAATAACATGACCCTCTTTGAATGAGGGTAAAAGGAAATTCCGTTTATATTGGTTGGGCTGCTAGGTTTTTTTTATTATGCACAGGCGGCTTAGTGCTTTTTATTGCAGGGAATGTTGACAAACGCAGCGGAGCGGAACAACCTCTGTTGTTCTTAAAAAACAAGGATGAAATAATCAAAGGTAGTCAGCAAACTGGGCTGAATTGCCGCCTCTCAAATAAAGGGCCTGAAACTGTCGCTGCACTGTTTCACCACTAACGCCGGCCCTGTGCCGGTGTCATGTCAGGGGAATACGGTGGTTGTTTGATGACCCTCATCAGATTACCACTTGTTTCATGTTCTGTACACAATGCGAAGCTGATCCAGGCGCGGATCCAGGGGGGGGGGGGGGGAACTGGGGGAACGTCCCCCCCCCCAAATGGCCCGGGCACCTCTTAAATTTTGCCTGCCCTCCTAGAATTTGACAAACTAAGGCTCAAATAATCACTATTTTTCTATGAATGCAGTTCTTAAATATTTTTGCCAATGGTGTTTTTATTGGGAGCTACTCAATTTATCATTCTCCAGAATTCCAGTATCTTTTGGCTTTTGAGTATCTAAAAGTTCCCCCCCCCCCCAAAAGTGGGGCCTGGATCCGCGCCTGAGCTGATCATCATCATATCGTCAGAACCATAGAAAATTCAATAAGAATATTGGAAAAAAATGTCTAATATAATATTTCGTTTGACCGCAAAGAAATGTATTGTATACACTGTGTCCGTAAAGTATGGAACAAATTCATTTTTAGCTAAACAGACCATTTTAAGAAATAATCCTGAAACACGTCGATTTTTTATTTTAATTTACAATTTTTTTTATTTTAATTTACCATATTTTAAAATAATAATCTAATAAACAGAGTGAATTACTTTCGAGTAATGAAGTCACTGTCATTTTTTATAAATGAAACCCCCCATTTTGTCTCAATTTTCCGATTACTCTAGTTCAGTTGATTGCAAAAATGTATCACATGTTGATTCTAATTGGTACAGGGTGGACTCATTTTCTCACCCAAAAATCACGGCGCTAAACAGCCGTCGCATTTTTTCAACGATAACAAAGGTTTATTTTAACGAAAATAAAGGTAACGAACCAATAGTAATCGAGTTTTCCATTTAATCTATTCTTATACCAAATGAAATCAAAAAGTATATGAGCGAGTAGGTACGTTGAAATCGATTCGTTTTCCTTAATATCGAGATAGGTTAGTCCCGTTCTGCTCGTTTTGTTGGTTGATGTTTTCATAAAACAACAAATTCATTGGTTTCAATATCACGAATTGATCGTGTGTTGAGAAGAGTTTCTGAAGCGTTAAACGCAATTTTTTCCAGGTACTTTCACAAGTAAAGACGAATTCTTGTCATCTTGTCATTACTATTTCAATTTGGGGCGCGAGATTCAGCCATTCTTCTCACTTGCACCTGACACACTTCAATCATTCTCGATTCTAATGTAGTAATGGTTTTCAAACTACATAGCTTATGAATAATAAAATATAAATAATATAAATAATAAAATATATATTCGTAAACACGATAAAAACGTATAATTATAGGGTGAATGCACTGGTTAGCCGACCGGCACTGGTTCTCGACCATTCCGTGATTTGAGATAAAATAATAATAAAAATATATCATGTAGTGCAAAATATTTTCGCGGTACGTGTTCTCGACCATTCTACCCTTCCAAGATAGTTTGCATAGTAGTGGTATAGGTCAAAGTTTTCGCGCTAAAAATTAGTTTATAATCGTCTATCATAGAAAAGGGTTCTTTCTCGTCCTCTCTTAGAAAAGTACTTTGTGATATATGACCAGAAAATAGTAATTATTTCTTATTTTAAATGTTCCATATCAACTATAAGATATATTTTTGAGTGTATTTCAATCAAGAAGCAAATAAATGTATATTTTTTTGTTCAATATTCGGCGGTCGCGAACTGGTATTGGAAAATTTGTATCTTTTATTTCTCGACCAAAGTGGTCGAGAACCAATATGTTACTTCAATAATTGTTTATTTCAACCGATATATTTCTGTTGGATCATTTTCGTTTTTTTTCGATACCCTGATTCATTTATATATCAACTGTCTGAATATTAGTTTGCGACCACCGAATTAACGTCGAAACACTTATTTTTACCCTTTATTTATTCGCGGTCGAGAACCAATTTGATTGTACTTAATTCTCGACCACTGGTGGTCGGTGTTTTATATTTTATTTACTCATTCACGGGCGTAGCCAGGGGGGGGGGGGTTTCGGGGTTCAAACCCCCCCCCGAAATGTTAAAGATGTCAAAAAAACTTTTTTTTTTTCAAAATCACGAAAATATTTTTTAATGGATTTTGTAAAAAGTGAATGAAATTATCACTCTCAGTTCAATTAATTTGTAATGTGAAATTTGAATTGAATCACCTCTACGTAATCCAGTCAATTTGTGCTCACATGTGCCCCTCAAAGGAAAGTTATGGGTTAGTTTGATTTTTTCGATCGTATGTAACGGGTGTTTTTTTTCGAGGTATATAACTTTAAGTTGGCATTACTGTTCAAGATAGCGACCGATTCAACAGCTGTCAAGTGAATTTATTCTCAGTTCGGTTTGGCAATTCCTCATGAATGGACTGACGCCTGAACAACGCTTGAAAATAGTGCAATTTTATTTCGAAAATAATGGTTCTGTGCGGAATATGTATCGCGCACTACTTCCATTAGCGATGAAGCGCACTTCTGGTTGAATGGCTACGTCAACAAACAAAACTGCCGCATTTGGAGTGAAGCTAATCCTCCAGTGTATGTCGAAACAGCGTTACATCCAGAAAAACTGACTGTTTGGTGCGCTTTATGGGCTGGTGGAATCATTGGTCCGTACTTCTTCAAAAACGATGATGGCCAGAACGTTACAGTCAATGGTGATCGGTATAGAGCCATGATTACTAACTTTTTCATTCCTGAATTGAACAACCATGATGTCCAGGAGCTGTGGTTCCAACAAGACGGCGCAATATGTCATACAGCTCGTGCCACAATCGATTTATTGGAAGACACGTTTGGTGACCGCCTAATTTCACGTTTTGGACCAATTGGCCTCCAAGATCTTGTGATTTAACACTGCTAGACTACTTTCTGTGGGGCTATGTAAAGTCATTGGTCTATGCGGATAAGCCACAAACCCTTGACCATTTGGAAGACAACATTCGCCGTGTTATTGCCGATATACGGCCACAAATGTTGGAAAAGTCATCGAAAATTGGACGTCCAGATTGGACTACATTCGAGCCAGCCGTGGTCATATGCCAGAAATCATATTTTAAATGTAATGCCACAAGATTATCTTGCGGATAAATAAAATTCATATCAATCGAATAATCCATCGTTGTTTTATTGCAATTTAAAGTTCTATAGCTCTAAAAAAAACACCCTTTATTTTTTTGGGTTCTGAATCCGAATCTGAGATTTAGCACCAAAATTCTGTGACGGAACATTAAAAAAAAATACAAAAAAAATTTAATCTTCTGACGTTTTCTTCCATAAAGTTTTTTGTCCGAAAAACCTGGCTCAAACGATAGTTCAAAATTGGCGTATTATATTTATCTCTGCTGAAACTCAGTTGATGGGGTAGTTTTAATTTCTTCGATTTATTATCTCTGTTTCTGGGGTACAGAATTCAAATCTGAAGTTTGCCACCAAAGTTTCATGATAAAACATTGAAAAAAATGCAAAAAAGGTGATAACTATCATTTTTTACCGGTTTTTTGCATATAAACTTTCTACTCATAAATTTGAATTTGAGTACTCTGTTGTATAAATACTACGACGGTATTTTTCTCCTAAATATATTCATAGGAATCGATGTAAAGAAATAAACTAAATTTCAAAAAGTGATTTTGAAAATGCTTTTTTTCTCAAAACATACTTGAAAAATAAAACTAGTGAAAATAGACTGAATGGGTTGGCTCTTTTAAAGTTGATATATTTAAAAAGAAAAACATAAGATTTTTTTTATAATATGTGCATCAGACCGGGGACTTTTCAATGGGCCTAATACATAGCTTATAAATAATAAAATAAATTATATTCGTAAACACGATAAAAGTATAATTATAAAGATTCCAGAAAAGGAAAACTTGGTATGACTTTTGAGTTCTCTTTCTTTCAAGCGCCTATTTTTCTAGGGGGCCATTTGAGTTTTTTTATATGACATTTGTTGTCGCAATCAAAACAAGATTTCATATTTCCAAAATTTCAACCCGGTCTGGTTTGATGTCCCTGAAATGTTGGATATTCCTCTTGAATTTTCTCTGGTTCCTAGATGACGCGATCATGTCGAAAATATCTTATAGATTTGAAACTACCAGAAAAACAAAATCCCAAACGGTCATACTCACGCCGAAATTCCTAGTCATTTTGTCCATTAACGAACTGGTCCACAGCAATCGAGAACATAATTAATACTCTAAAACTTTCAAGTTTCTATGTTTTTCCGTTTGAGTTTCGTATTTACGGACGGGCAGAATTTTACCTAAGCCCAGATTCGTTTCAGATCATTCAGACGAAATTAAAAATAGAACGATGTGTCGCTGTTGAACGAGGTACTCAAAAACACCGATATATTTTCATTGTTTTCGTTTCATTCTTATTGCGCTCTTGGAATATTTCGTCATATGGTTCCTATGGTGACCAGTCGTGACCATATACTATGTCAATAATTAAAATACCTAGTTGAAGAGGTTACCAAAATTATTTTTGTTGCTGAGTTTGGACCGCTATTATTTAAAATCAAATGATCATTTAAATATCGAACATAACATTTCAAGAATTACCCGGCTATGTTCAGTTTTTGTTTAAATTACACTAGAATTCATTGGACACAGCTTTTCCAAAATAAGGAATAGAAGATCCCGAAACTCTTATTATTATTAATCACAAATCCGAATCCTACATGGGTGCCGAAAGTTGAAAACTAAAAAAAAAATAAGAAAAGCACCGAATTCTGTACCCAAAATTTCCATGATTGCAGATACGATCGGGTGTGTATTTGAGCGCTAGTTATCATGCGTAATTTGCTCTCTTCGAGACCGCATGATACATATACATATCGGTCTACTGTTGTGAATTAGATGGTCTTTTAAGTCAATTTTTAGTTTTTTCAGTAAATCTCATCTTCAAAAATTTATTTAATTTTGATCCTTTCTTATGAACAAAGTCTCTGAATAATATTTGAAAGAGAAAACAACAAAGATGAGTTATATATTGAAGATGTTGGATATGTAAATTTTTTCGATATATTGTTGTCTTATAATGAAATTCTGCGTAGGCGTCGTCAATAGAATCCAAGCCAACAATGATCAATTGAAATGCAAAGTAACGGCAGGGGAAATATTTCATCTATCATGTGAAGATTAGATACATGTTATTGAACTATAGCTACCTAAATGCTTCAGAATTGAGTCATCAAAAAAGTGAAGAGGAATAAAGCATTCAGCTATATCAAACTATTCAATAGTGATGAAATAATATATCAAATATAATTTCGTTATAATTTATTAACGAAGTATAATTATAATAATGATAAAATATAGATACAGTATTCAGAAGATTAAAAATAAATAAATGATTTTTGCATAATAAATATCAGTACCTAAACGATTTCGTAATGTCCTGGCTCGAAGATGGAAAAGTCAGAAAGAAAGAACAAAAAAATTAGACAATCACTGATCAGAGTAATAAAGAAAATTCAATCATGAGAATATTGATTAAGGCTTCCAATTTGGTGTTTTCTTTCTGATTTTTCCATAACCTACTTGAAATCTACATCACATGAAGAAACAACTAGGAATCGAACGGAAACCCTAAGAAAAAAGAATATCAAAATTAAAGCAATATAGGTGAGAATAAATGCAGAATTGCATATTCTCTTGAATATTAGAGTCGAAACCCATTCAATTCTGGCCTCAGATAAGATACTATTAGGTACATACTCTACTTAATACAAAGAATATTTTACCTTTTCCCGCATAAAATGATCATTTACAATACATAAATGATGAATACTAAAACCAATAAATAATTGAAGGATGCGTAAGAAAATACATTTTATCGTCGAAATGAGTTTTAAAAAAATACATACAGAAGAAACAACATATCGTTGGACAATTTATTGCACTGAGAATTTTATCACGCCAAGTTGGAGTTATTAAGGAAATAGGTATGAATGCATTGAAAAAAGCAGAGTGTTTTTGAAAGTTTTCTTCTTGGAAGACACTACATGGTGTCCTCCCTCTTCTTGTTTGGAAATAATTCGTACAAATAACCTGCCTAGTGAACAAAAGAAACTACTTTTGTGTATTGTTATAAAAAGCTTTATCCAAGGGTCAGTGAAGAAAATGGCACATTTTTACAGCACTAGTATTTCACAATATGGATATAAACAAGACAAAATAGTATTTATTGATAATTGGGAAACTTTGTATTCCCTATTTTTACTAAGAGCATATTTATTTATGCTGCATTTGTAGCTACAAATGTTTATTTTGAAATTTTGATTATTTTTGTATAATTCCTGAATTTTTGAGTCATCTTGTTTTTTGGCAATTATGCTACACCTAGATTTTTAGATTACTTTCTAAAACACTCTCAAAGTTTCAATAAAATTCAAATACATGAAATTTAACACTGAGAAATACCTGCACTTGAAATATTATTTAGAATTTCTTTGAAGACTGCTGCAGTGCATCAGTTCCATTTCTTTTTCGATCTTCACAAAAAATACATCTTCATTACATTTGGGAAAAAAAATTCCTAACTTAATGCAAATAATATAATTTTTGATATGTTTCATAATTTATTACATCAAAGGTGAGTAGGTTTTGAATGATATGATTATTCCTCACTTTGTGTTTATTGTTTGTTTAAAAGATTGATTAAATATTATTTTTATTTCACTGATCCTGAAGAGCACTATTGAAATTTAACAATGTATTGAAGCAGTCTTCAATGACGTACCTGAACTTGAAATATACACATCATTGTATCAAGTATCTATTTGATTTTGAAAATATCTGAATTACGTTGAAATTTTTAGAAAATGATTGAAACGAATGTTATTTGATTTCATGTTGAAGGGTTTGATCTAAAATTAAAAATTTCACTTAGTCGGAATGCACCATAGTATGTAAGAAAATAAACAGCCTAACAGAATAGCAACCAATATTTCTTAATAGTCAAGCTGCAGCATTTTGCATCAGTCATTATTATGTCTGTTCTGCATCGACATACTAAGTGAACAAATATTGATGCAGAGCATGTGGTGAAAATCTACCTTACCACATAAGAGATTTATGAGAAACTTCAAAAATTGGTTGTTGTCAAATGATAATTTATTCAATGGATATCAGTAATATAAACTTAACAAATGAGATTTATTGGAAAATTATTCCATTTTGAAAACGGCAAAAACTTGTTCACTTTTGGATACTAATAATCAAAAATATATAATTATGATAATTTAGTTATTTCAAATGGAATCTGAACTGGAACTTTTAAATTTGGGAGTGTAAAAAAAAATTTTGATTGTTTCACTAAAAACATATTTTAAAGGAAAGAGTATAGAAAAGCATGACAAAAGACTTATTTATGAATAGAATCTGAATAGTTGATGTGTTTCATTTATTGTATTAGAATGAATTGCTAACACGATGAAAACATTATATTTAACCCTTTAACATAAAATGTTCTAAGAGGAAATGCCCTCAAATGAAAATCATATTATGAATTCCTATATTGATCGACCTGAAGAAAGAGTATCAATTTATAGAGGACAGTTGAAATAAAAGGATGAAGTTTGTACTTGTATCATAGTGTGGATCCAACGAAATTCTTGACATATATTTCCCTTAATATCTAAATGAACCTTTAGAAATCAGCATCAATGGATATTGAACTTTTTCAGCAAAGCAGTCCTGCTTAAACCAAACCAACCATTTTGTACATATACAAATGAATAATGTGGTATCCCTCTGAAAATTACCGTTACCTGTGTAAGGCCCCAATTAATAAAGAATGATTAAAATTGGCCTTTGCCAAAAGTAAAGGTACATCCTATAGTAGTACTTGAAGTCATTCAACATAGCTATGAGCATTGTTGTGAATATTATGATCGCTTGACATTTCCATCTCTACATCGTCTTCATCGAGTATACATACATTATTTGCATTCTGTGAAATCCTTTGTAAATTATGAGATTTTTTTGGGTCGAAAGGATCAACCACGATTTGTTCTGTGCCTTTAATTTCTGCTCTGCAAAATGGACAGCCCTGGCCTTCTGAATCCTGTAAAAAGTTTATCAAATGGATACAAAGTTTTTTCCACAAATAAGGTTCAAGTTGTAATTGCAAATTTTGTATTATTTTTTCCGTGATGTAGAGTTAATATTGTTTCTTCTTTATGGTCTATTTTTAATTCATATTTTATTTGTTGCGATGACATTCTTTATTAGGTCAGAGAATTGAAGCAGGTGTTCTAAACTAAATGGGGAAAATGCTCCATGAATTGAACTATAGTTTAAGATGAGGAGTAATTCTGTAGAAATGGGAATTCTGTACAATATCTATTTAAAAAAAGATGAGCAACATGTTGCGAAAATTTCTGGCCAAATAACATGTTGCCTCTTTTTCAATAGGTGTTTATACTGGTATGGGTAAACAGCCCTCATGCCAGCACGTTTTTTCCATAGTATGTAGATGTGTACTGTCAGAATTTTGGGCGCTCATTCCTATCGCAACTACCGAATGGATACCCTTAAGAACTTCCCAATTTTCATACTGAAAAATATAATGTACATCCATAATGAAAAGGATGATTTCTATTTACCTCAGATTTACATCATCATGGTAAAACTGGACTCGGGAGGTATATACCCTACCACAAACCTGGATTGCATTTTAAAGGAGTAAATAAAAATATTTTGAAAATCTTTCTTTGCGAAGCAGAATTTACAATTATCTTCATATATACAGGTATTCGAAAACAATGATATAGACCAAAGTCAACCTTTTTTCAATGTAACACCCTGTATATGAATTCAAAAATGGAATGGCAACTCAAGTAATCATGAGTTTCTTCAGATCACTTTATACCTTACAAACATCATTTACGAGGAAATGGCGAAACATTGAAAATATGGAATTTTTTCAATTGGTAATTAATAAAGAAACCAGTTATGCAGCCAATACAGACAATGTTTTTTCAAGTAAACATATTGGCTACTGCTATATAAAGAAAAAATAATAATTCTGGATCATACAGAATGATAATAATTAATATTAAAACATTTAACTACAAATAATGGCCAAAAACTTTCTTATTTCAAATGACACACCCAGTATTTCTATATCTTATTGAATGTAAAAATTAATTCTGAAACTATCTTTATTAGGTTTTCCTATACTCAAATCTCAAAGTTTTTCAAAGGATGCCATTTGAAAGAAGACTGTTTTTGGTCATTATATGTAGTTTCTGTTTGAATATTAATTATGATCACTCTGTATAATCCAGAATAGAAATTTTCTGTTCTATGTAGGAGTAGCCAATATGTCTACTTGATTCTTTTGAGCCATTTTCAGAAAAAACTTCATATGTTATGTCATAAACTTTTGATATACAACCACATTGCTATTGCGGATATTTGAATTGGGTATATGAAATTTAGTACATGTTTTCACTGTATCAAATTACATTTTCTGAAGGACAAACAATTTTATAATTTTCACCAGTGACGTCTGTATGGGTTTCACATTGAATATTTTTCAATCGAATTTGTTCAGGAATGAATGAGAATTTCAAAAATAATTTTTAATTTAAGAAAAAGCAGTGTAGTACCATTTTTTTCTCCAAATATATTCAATGCAAAACCCATACACACACCACTGGCAAAAATATTGTTTCTACATCAAGAAATTTATCTTGATAATATAGGTGAAAACATTACCAATTTTCATAAAAATATCTGCAATACCATCATTGTGGTTATAAAAAAAAAAATTTTTCTTGAAACTTCACCACCTTTTATCTCAAAAATTAGTATGTTTACGACATAAGTTCATATGAAGTTTTTTTAAATGGCCCTAATGAGTGCACCCTTAAATATTAGCATATCATTTAGGAACATGCTGTATATTATATGTAGTTGAAATCGTAAAATGGTGAGACCTAAATAAGTTGAAAATCAATAAAGTAAAGATAACAAAAAGAAGCTCTTTCCATTGAAATGTTAATCAGCCTAGTCTCGAGTAGCTCGGTATTCTGTTTTGTGATGTCTCCAAATTAAACAGGTCCTTTCTAATAAGAGATAACTAGAGGTATTATATGGCTTACAGATTATATGTACCAGGTGGTCCACCACAGACATGTATCTCATTTCAAGGGTGTATATATTTGGAATTTTTTTATGAATAATACACATTTTCCAACTTTAAAATGAAAGTATTATACCTCACTGGCAGAAATCTCTTTATATTTATTGGCCTTGGATTAAAATATTTTTTTGAGTAATAGTAGGTATGTACTTACAATTTGCCATGATGTGAGACAAGGTGTGCAGAGCAAATGTCCACATGGCTCTATTCGAATGTCCTTGTCATTTTCAGCACATATCTTACATAATTGGAATGTGCTTCCCATTTCACAGTAAAGTTCATATTGTTCTTGAGTGACAGCAATGTGGTCTTCTGGTGTAGGCTGAACCGCAAAGGATAGATCAGGATTTACAGGTCTACCATCTGGATATAAATAACTGAAAGACAAAAACTAATCAGAAAAAAAACCAATGAAACTATTAAGAACCCAAAACTAATCAACTGATTCTTCAATCAATCCTCATTCGATCATTTACTTACAATCTCTCTTTGTAACCATCTCTAAGTGCTTGTATCAAACTTTTGTTTTGTGGTATAGTTTGAAGTATATCTCCTTCTGGAGTTACATAACCAATAGCCCATTGACCTAACCTTGTACAAGAAAGTCGAAAAACGTAGCTCCCGGCCTTTCCTATGTATTTTTTCAGTCTTGCCTTTACTTCATCATAAGTCAGGAATGCAACATACCCTGGATGTGTTACCGCCAGTACCTGCCAGTTGCTTAACAGTGTACTCCATGGTTGGAATAGCCTGAAAAGAAATGCAAATCAGGATGTGGAAAATTACATCATTTTAAAATCTTTTATTTAAATTCAGTTGAAATATTAATTGAGCAGAAAACTATAACTTTATGAATTTCAATTATAAATCTAATAATGCTACAGTACAAATCAATGGGGTTTTTCTCCTAAAAAACCTCTTCATCAATAAGTTAAATATCAAAGTGAAAAATAAAATGAGAATACTAACCTTGTAAAAACATCAAACTCAAAATTTGATATAAAATCATTACATGTTAAATCTATTGTTGACTTCAACGCCATTGCTTCAAGTCCTGAACGAATAGGATGAACACTGTGAAGTTCTTGTTTGAATACTTTCCATGGAACAAGAGTGCTACAAAAATATTCAAAAATTATATAATTCAAGACATCTACAAACTGGTGCCTCAAAACATAGAATTATATATCAATCTGATGTAATATTAGCATACCTATTATTAAATCTAGTTCTCCAAAAGTCTGCAGCATCAGATTTAGTAATACGGAATTGGTCCCCTGCAAACACACCATTTGGAAACAAAGCTTTCAATTCACTCAACATGTGGCTAAATACAAGGCTTAATTTTGTGAGATTTCTTCGATAATGGGAGTTTTCATCAAACATCTTCTCTTTACCTTCTTTGAATAACTTTATAGCCTGTTTACATTTTCGTATCAAATTGATGATGAAGATATTGAAATATTCTATATTATGTAATACACTTATATTATCTTCATATTTAGAGTAAATGAGTCTTAATCTCTGGTAGGTATCAGGTAGAATATCCAATATAAACGGTGGAGAATTTTTCAATTTCATTTTGGGATGTTGACACAGTTTCACGACTCTATCCATTAATTTCCAGGTTTTGTCTAGAGATTGTTTATCAGTAACATATTTAGGATGACTGACGACATCTGAAAAAGCTCCTTGAAGTTTCCAAAATATCGTTGTTAGATTCTTATGGGGCACTTGACGATTTCTACCAGCCATCATAGGAAATACTGAACCAAATAATAACAACAAAACGAAATTCCAGTTACATTCAAAAACAAATAACTCAAATAAAGAATGATCAACGAAGAATATTAGATAGTTCCAACTTTGTATATCACAATAAAATCATTCAGTTGGAATAACATGAGGTTAGAATTTGTGTCAAATAATTAATTTTTGCTTATGCCAAGCTTCAGAATTCAGTTTTCATTTTCTGGACAAGTCGATCTAACGTTACATTTCGTTTCAGTGTTGCCAACTAAATTACTTAAAGCAATGTAAAATCTGGTATAATGACCAAATCAATAACGATTAACAATACGGATACTGCGATTAAATATGTAAAATGTTTATTTTATTGAATCAGAAACATTTTGATGATGTTACATTGATACATATTACTTAATGAAGAACAATCATTGAACTTATTACACTCAAAAACTAAGGCCAAGGAAGAAGAGCATGTTTAAATTAGTTGCGTTAATAAAATTTGTAGGAACTCAAACAAGATCTTTTTCAACAAAGTTTTTTCTATTAGTTATACTTTGTAACTTTGTAATTACAATATTTTCGCAATGAAATTTTATACATCTTTTCTGTACCACCAATATTTCTGATTGATATTATTTTTAGAAGATATTCATTGTAAGATAACATAAAATAAAATGTTTCTACCGAAACCTATTGAACTCATTAATTTACTGAATCATGAAATTCAATCAGAATCTTCGAATTGGAAGCTGGGTCCTGGCTGTTCTCTCGGTTTCAAATACTCGTGGAAGAAATTACGATTGTTCATTCATTATACAGAGTGTAACATAAGTGGTTGGCCATAGCCTAGTGATGAATACAGGATGAAGGTCATCCTGCCCTTTCAGAAACATAGCTTAATTGTTGTGTATCCTAAGTCTTAGTTCCGAAAATACAGGGTGATTAATGAAAATGGGCTTGAAATTTCTGATATCCATAACTTGAAAATCAGTATGTAGTTCGATTTTATTTAAATTTTGTGGGGTTTGTTCACTTCATACAACCCTTCGAAACATTTCATGTAATTTTAATCAGGGCCAGCTCTATATGCCGGAATTTTGCCGGGGCGGCAAATATTGGAGGGCGGTATTTTCTAATTCTTTCAAGAAATCCGAATTGCTAAAAGGATGTATTGAAATTTTTTTTTATTTCAACGAAATGTTCACTTCAGAATCGTGATATTTATCTCCTTAAGGAAATGAATATCACGATTCTTATTGCGGCGTGGTAATTACCACGCCGCAATAAGAATCTTTCGGTGCACAGAACTTCTTATCTTGTAAAAAATTTAATCTCGTTTCCAGATTTGTGATCAAATTTGATGTCGCTACAAGGATGACTGAAATATAATTGATTTAATGAAAAAACTTGAAATATTTCGTGAAATGAAAAAATTAACTAAAGAATAACCATCAACATTTCGACAATGTGTGACAAAATTTTTTGTTGCAAAAATCTTGTATGATCTTCCCTTGAAGTTTGGAATTTTTCAAAAGTAGACACCTTGTATATACATATAGCTTGCCTTAGAGATAGGCACATAAGCACATATCGAAATTATATAGAGTCCCCTATGATTGGTAAATATTTTTCACAAAAGAAATAAATTGTTGAAATGAAACACATTATTAGTGTTATCTGTGATTTGTCGTTTTATTCTCCTAAATGGGGAATTCCGCAATAACTAATAATATGTCTGCTGACACTCGCCGCGTGGTTTTCACATACGTCGTGTTGACCACTTTTAGGTGCTTGCTTATGTCAGAAAGAAGAGGTTTCTTTTATTGACTTTCGAAAGTTTTTCTAATAACTAGTCGGAATTATAAAGTAATTCGAAGTAATATGAGTTTTTTTTTTATGGAATTATTGGCCCTACAGTTATTTTGAAAATCTTTAAATCTCGAACATTCAATAATATACAGGGTACCTTAGGTACCTACCTACGTCTAAATGGAAGGGAACCATCCCAAATGTTTTTCATATATATTATGATGTTATTACTTGGTTATCATCCATTGTTATTTAATAAATAAGAAAATATTGGGAATATTGGACACAATTTTATTCTATTGTTTAATTTGTAACAACGCCGACGTTTCGAAACAGTTCGTTTCTTTTTCAAGGCTAAAAAATATAAATAAATATATAAGGCATACAATATGACATAACATGATAACACATTACCTAGTTACGACAAACAATATTGTACGTTTATTAAAATCATTAAGATAATCTTAAAGGAATCGAAATTCTTTTACACCGCAGATAATCAACATCAACATCCATTAAGTTATTTCCAATACGACAATGACATAAACATATGATTACGATAAAAATATTAAATGGACTTAACACTATTGACGTGGCCAGCACTCATCTTCTAATTATATTGTTATATATCGTGCTTAGGTGTTGTACATCTTCTCTATGATTAACTGTGTTATTTACTTTTATATTAATCATTTCGCTTATATTTCTTTTATAACCAACCTCTTCCCTATCAAGAATCTGTACATTATCAAAATCAAATTTATGGCCCGTAGTCATTTGATGTAAAGTTAAAGCTGTTTTATTAAAATTTATAACACTCTTACTATCATATTTATGTTGTTTAATTCTATCTCGTAAATATTGTTTAGTTTGGCCAATATAACACTTGTTACAGTCAGCGCAAGGTATCTTATATACTAATCCCGATTCTAAGCTATGAGGAGTTTTATATTTTAAATAGGTGAAAAATTTTTTTTTGTAGTGAGTAAATTATAGAAAGCACACTTGACATTTAATTCCCTCAACACCAAATTTACTTTATGAGAAAGGCCAGGTAAGTACGGAAACTTGAAGTACGAAGTAACAACTGCGTTGGAAGGAACATCAACTATATATCCAACATTAGAAGTGTGTTTACTTATTGTTCTATTTATCAAGTATAAGGGATAGTTATTCTGCTTCAAAATGTCTCTAACCCTATCTAAGTTCTTCGTATGAAATTTTTTGTTACTTAACTCTAATGATCTTTTTATCAAATTACCCATTATATTAATTTTTTGTTGCATGCTGTGATTGCTGAAGAAATTTATGCATCTATTAGTACTTATCGGTTTGGTGTACCAATCTGTGATAATATCAGAGTTTTTTCTAATTATTAACAAATCCAAAAAAGGTAAACTGAAGTAGAGAAAAATAATAGTTTACCTTTTTTGGATTTGTTAATAATTAGAAAAAACTCTGATATTATCACAGATTGGTACACCAAACCGATAAGTACTAATAGATGCATAAATTTCTTCAGCAATCACAGCATGCAACAAAAAATTAATATAATGGGTAATTTGATAAAAAGATCATTAGAGTTAAGTAACAAAAAATTTCATACGAAGAACTTAGATAGGGTTAGAGACATTTTGAAGCAGAATAACTATCCCTTATACTTGATAAATAGAACAATAAGTAAACACACTTCTAATGTTGGATATATAGTTGATGTTCCTTCCAACGCAGTTGTTACTTCGTACTTCAAGTTTCCGTACTTACCTGGCCTTTCTCATAAAGTAAATTTGGTGTTGAGGGAATTAAATGTCAAGTGTGCTTTCTATAATTTACTCACTACAAAAAAATTTTTCACCTATTTAAAATATAAAACTCCTCATAGCTTAGAATCGGGATTAGTATATAAGATACCTTGCGCTGACTGTAACAAGTGTTATATTGGCCAAACTAAACAATATTTACGAGATAGAATTAAACAACATAAATATGAGAGTAAGAGTGTTATAAATTTTAATAAAACAGCTTTAACTTTACATCAAATGACTACGGGCCATAAATTTGATTTTGATAATGTACAGATTCTTGATAGGGAAGAGGTTGGTTATAAAAGAAATATAAGCGAAATGATTAATATAAAAGTAAATAACACAGTTAATCATAGAGAAGATGTACAACACCTAAGCACGATATATAACAATATAATTAGAAGATGAGTGCTGGCCACGTCAATAGTGTTAAGTCCATTTAATATTTTTATCGTAATCATATGTTTATGTCATTGTCGTATTGGAAATAACTTAATGGATGTTGATGTTGATTATCTGCGGTGTAAAAGAATTTCGATTCCTTTAAGATTATCTTAATGATTTTAATAAACGTACAATATTGTTTGTCGTAACTAGGTAATGTGTTATCATGTTATGTCATATTGTATGCCTTATATATTTATTTATATTTTTTAGCCTTGAAAAAGAAACGAACTGTTTCGAAACGTCGGCGTTGTTACAAATTAAACAATAGAATAAAATTGTGTCCAATATTCCCAATATTTTCTTATTTATTATATTATGATGGTTAGTGAATGAGATATGTTCATTAATGTCCGTAGGAGAGGATGCAACATAATTCGATATGCATTTTGAAAGACTTCTTCTAGTCCTCCTGAATGATCTGTTCTTATGAGACTTTCATTTTCTTTCAAGTATTTTATAAGTGTGGTATCTACAAATTATTATTCTTGAAGAATTCTGTGGCGAAAAAGGAAAAGGATGATTCTCTCTGAACATTCTTGCAGCCGTCCTGGTCCTACATTTTTTATTTGATCTTTTCGATTTTTTTCGATTATTTGGAACAAGGGTTAGGGAGATCAGATTAGAAGAAGATAGAAAGACGGAATTTTCATCTGGTTTCAAGGACATGGCGAAAAGGCGCAGCACTAATTTTTTTAAAAATTTGTAAATTTCTTTATAGTGATAAGTAGAATGATTCCAGCTGTAGGTGTTCAAAAATCAACTGTTTGGAAAACATTAGGTTCATGTTGTTTTTTTTTCTTACGCCCCTGAATACATTTTCCTTTCGATCTAAACACCTTCAATGTCATATATCTCCTTCAATATATCATCTTTTTCATCTTATTCTCTCGAATAACTGTAAATGTTGAATTTTAGCTATATGTATTCTGTATGTCTATCTCCCAGTTGCAGGAAAGTGCATTGAAATTTAATGCCTTCATAAAAATTTCAATCTCCCACTAGGTATCCTATTGGCTACCTGGAGCGTTTAATGAATGATTAAAATTTTAATGCGGCATTAAATTTTAATGAAGATTCCTGCAACTGGGTGTATACTCATTAAATTCTGGGTAAATTCCCCATAATATTCATTCGGATAAATTTATTCCCCTTCAGTATCAACAGAGTGGTATTAGCAGATGAATCAGAATTAAATTCGCCTAATGGTATCTTTTTGTAATTGCTCTATCAGTTGGTCATCTTCGTGATATTTTCGATTCTCAAAACAGGTCATTCACACCAAATAGTAGCCAGCCTTCCTGTATAGCGCCTCTTACGGCAAAAAAGAGAAGCTTTTTCACTGTCGTTTTTCTGGCCATTTCATTATAACTCCACCTGTGGAAGGAAAAAGGAAATGCCAGCAATCCTGAGTTCGCGTCGTCTGTATTGTCAAAAAACCACAATAAGTGGACTCTCCAGTCCTATTTCACTCAATAATTCGCGAATCTAATAAGTAAAAACACTTAATCCTTAAAAATTCTACATTACCTATTCGTCAACAAAGTCGCATTCAAGAGTGATGCATCTACTTCAACGCTTCTCTATATAACTTTCAATAGGTACCTCTTCTATAGAAAGATGCCGGCATTTTGCCAGGGTGGCAAATATTGGATATAGAAAGATTCGAAGTAGGCTCATATTAGAGTCATATTTAAAATCAGCAAACTACTTTTTAACCATTGTTGTCGATGGAGAAGTATAAATATTTTTTTCATTAAAAAAAATATCTAATCAATATTCGTTTTATCCATTTTTCAAATAATAACAAATGTAGCTTTACTAAACTTCAATATCTTGATCCAGAATTGACTTTATGTTCCAATATATGCCACGCATCTTCTGAAACTAAGAACTAACAATATAAAAGTGGTATGGCACTGACCATGCCATCTAAAGGCCAGGCTTGGGACTTATTAAGTGACGTGTTACTTATTATTTCATGATATCTTAGTATTCTGGTACAATTATCCGTAGCCCACTGTTTAAAATATCGATGGCGTCATCATAAGCATGGTGTTCTCTCATTGCCGACTGGTAGCTCTATGTCTAGGTGATAGCCGAAGTACCCTTAAAGGTATTCTTGCCCTTAAATTTGATGTATGTAAACGTCTCCTTAAGGTTCTGGCGGTGACTACCCGTCTATAGGTCCTCAAAAATGACTTTGAAGGGCTGTTACAGATACCGTTCGATTCCTTCGAGTTAAATTTGCGATATAATAGTCTTCCTTTGTAGATGTTACTCTGGATCGACCAGGCCTTACTGAAGTCCGTGGAATATTCAAACGTTGCACAATCCAGTGGTTCGACAAAGCTTATTGCAGCAGGAGCCAGTGGCGTACCCAAGGGGGGGGATATATCCCCCCAGGAGGAATATCCATTATATGTAACAACCTCATATATCACAATCTTATTATAAGTAAGCAAACTTCTTCGGAAAACTTCTTCAAAAGAAGGAAAATTTGAATTTTTTTTCTTTATCACCCCTAAAGCTTATGTCTGGGTACGCCACTGAGCAGGACTACTATTTTTTGCCCGGTCCAACTGAGATATTGGATGTCCCGGCATTTTACATTTTACACGGAATATTTTCAATATTACAACTTCACTGAAAACTGATTAACATCGAATACACCTGTATTCTCCCGAACAAGAAACATTTTCACTGGTTTATTGTTTTCATTCAAGTGATAAGATAGTGCAGATTCCACACACAAAAGGTTGTCATGTTACATTGAATAAGTTGAGTATTGATAGGGGAGCGGGGGGTGAGTAAGACTTTTGACGATGTGTTTATATGATGAATATATATCATCTAATTCTGTGATAAATCTGATTATTCTGCCATGCCTTGTAGAACAAAAGCATGCGGGAATATCTCAAATTATCACAGATTTCATGGTTTTATTTTATTTTTGTATGTTGGTACACGGAACACCTCTGTCACGGATTTATCTGTCATCTCTCAAATTTGTGATAGAGAAAACAGTCCTGCCAATCAACATTTTTCAATGCAAAAATCACTAAACGATATTGATGGAAATATTCCGTTAATTCCTATAAAATTCAGTTAATTAGAGAAAATAATGTAAAGAAGGTTCATTCTACCACTCGCTCATTAAAAAACTCGACACTTCGTGGCTCGTTTTTGAATATTAAACTCGTGGAAGAATATCAATGCCTTCTGCACTTGCAGTATAAAAAACTATTCGCTACCAAGTTTTTTATGAAAATTTATCACCAGAAACCAAAATCATCTTTCATCTATCTAGGTCACTCTCGTACCTACTACCTATATTCATAGTTAAGGAGTTCTTTAGAAAATATAGGTATATGATATAAGAAGGTAAAGGTTCTTTAGGTATATAATGGTATATTATTGTTTTCCAACCGTTTTTGATAATCTCTCATGAGGAATTCGTTACGTCTTTACTTACTTCTAACATTGATAAATCGCATAATGCTTATTCGGTAGCAGATAAACATGTGGAAAAACGTATAGATTTCAGTGAAGAATGTTGTAGGTAGGTATACTAGTTTCTTCGACTTGTAGGAATACCGTCGCTATTTAGTTTTAGAGAAGAAATTATTATTCGCAGTTACAGAAATATTTGGGGCCAATATTCCTAATCAGCAATGATTAGACCCTCGTATGGGGCTCAGTCATCTTTTATCTCTTCTTTCTTCCTGTTGTGTGCCACAAGAAATGATCTCCTGTTAGTTGATAACAGTGCTTCAGCCTGAGTTCACTTCTGCTGATGGATTCCTCCTCCAACTATTTGTCTATTTCTGCTTGAAAGATCAAAGGACCAAAAAAAATGTATACGGTGAGTAGATTTTCATCTTACATAATTCAACAACTTTTTTGTCGATATTGATTATTTTCAATCAACACGTCACTTAGGTGATATACATAGGTACCTAACTACATTTTGTGATAACTCTTTCAACATTCCGCATTTTTTCTTGAATAGGTAAGCTATTATTATTAGATAAATATCCAAAATTAAATTATTCAATAATAATACGTGAATAAATATCGATTATTTATGGGCGTTTCTTCAATGAAGGTTGTAGCTTAAGCGCTTGGAGGTGTGGGAATGTTTTAAACTTGTGCACTTAGAATTTTTGATGTAGTTAGATTTTTTATACATAATAATATTGTGACGATAAAACATATGAGTTGGAGCAATTGATTTTTTGAAATTAAGAATGGCAAATGGTTTTTCTCCTGTAACTTTGTAAAAAAAAGTATTGACATGTGTCACCTAGTTTCATAATTCAATATATGTAGTACAAATGATCTTTTTTCAAATTTGGTGTTTTTGGCGCATCATATAACTTTTACATCGTCTTGATCCCTTTTGAATGCACTATAGTCTATACTAATCATAAGCACGTATATTCAAAAGATAATTTCGCAGTATATCAGCGATTCGATAGATAAAGCTTCATTTGCACCGCAAAATCTCTGTTAGATATATGTTACATTTATAGCATCTTGAAATATTAGGTATTATTGTTATCGGGATAATAAAATGACCTCTTTTCTGTGACCTCGAACCACATCGCTAATTCCATATATACCAATGTTAATAAATCATTTTCCATCTTTTTTTTTATAGGTAGGTTAAAAAAAACAATCAAGATGTCAATTTCACTTCCATTAGTCAACGAAAAACACGAAAGTACTGACTTGATATCAGGATCTTTGGGGCGCTTATTAATTTATGCGCCTATTAGATATCACAGGGTCTTTATGAATGATTGAAAAATCGTAGTGGCTTTTGAAATGTTTATTACCACTTTTCACTAATACTGGCAACAATTTTATAAGGATTATAAAATTTCATACTTGACAATTGAAAATTATGTAGGGATATACATTCTTATTCAAATTTCGTGAACTCCCTGTTTCCAAACCAGTGAACAGTAAGCACTAGCGCAGCTAGAGGGGGCTTTTGGAAAAACAGTGCAATTTTTGTGCCAAAATTAGAATTTTCTTTGAAATTTTATTTTTAACTTGAATTGTATTGCGCACGCAAGGACGTTGAAATGGGGGGGGGTACTGGAGGTAATTACCCCCCCCCCCAAGATTTTCAAACAATAAAATTTTAGAAACCTCGCAAAGACGAAGAATGAAAATTTCTCCATGAAATGAACCAATAATAATCATTTTACTTTCCTTTGAATCGACACGTCTTTAAAAAACCGGACCCCTTTACGGTTTATGAGTTTATTATAGCTTTCAAGATGAGTACTTTTATTGCACTACGAGCTCGTCTTTGTCCGAGGTTTATAATTTTCATTTATCTATCCGCTTTCTCGGCATCGCTCTTTATTTGTCGTCTGTGATTTTTGCATTCGTCATCGGTATACACTTACCCGTTGTTTTCGGTTTTTGTATCTTCTTGTCACAAACTTTCAATATGTAGTTATCAAAGAACTGAACTGAGTAATTCGTATCGAAAAATTGTCTGGGCTGTGTTGTACAATGTTCGTGTTTCATTCAAATTGCAATTTATATGTGAAGACATCAGTTTTGAATTGACTACAGATATCTACAGGGTGTTCCTAAATTGGAGGTACAAATGATAGATTTCTCGGATCATCTCAAGAGAAAAAGTCTTATAACATGAGTCCGCAAACGCTTTGTTTTTGAGACACTGGTGTTAAGGTTCAGGTTTTTCTCTCATATCACCTTCCCTTCACAAGATATTTAACTTGAATTGATACAGATATTCCAATTTAAAATTTTCATCATGTGGTATTCTAATCTTAAATGCAAATCTACAGGGTGCATTTTTTCTTCCAGAATTATTTTTTTGTGAACCACTGGTAGTTTAGAAAAATTCGAAAACAAACTCTAGTTCAGTACTACACTTTTTGGTTTGTTGTAGTTTTGTGGTATCTGCAATCGATTTCGAGAAAAAATTCAAACAGCTCTCTCTACAGCAATTCTCTGGAAAATCCAAACGAAGCGTTTGCGAGCTCTTGTTTATGGGCCATTTTATTTTTAAAATTATCCAAGGAATTTTCCTTCTTAACTCCAATTCAGGAACACCCAGTATAAGATAAGACCAATCGAATTGGTAATAAAAAAATTATTTCGAGTAATTTGGTTCAAACTTCGTTATCAAAGCTCTTCTTCTCATCTTATAAATACGAGTAAACAAAGTCGTTAAAAATTATTTTTTTTGATTACCCCCTCCAAGAAAAAAAAGATTGTGCGCACGACGATAATTTCGCATTGTCTTCTTGAGCGTAATTAGCGTCTCGACGCTAAAAGACACTCTCAATGATATAGTACAAATTTATCGTCTTGTACAATAAATAACTAATATGTAATTCCATATTTTATTCTTCTCGAATTATCTCTGGTTCTGGTAAAGCAATCAACATGAAATTTTGCATGGAGCTTGAATTTGTTATTTCACATCTAAATGTCAGACTTCATCAGGATCAAAAAGTAAAGTTTGAAATAATTGCCCATTAACCAACTCAACATCGAATTTCCAGACAAGAGTTCTAGTTTTTTTGTGAGTTTTCACGAACGTTTCGTCCAACGGACGGACATAATTGAATTTAATACGGATTCGTCATCAGAGAGTCAAATCTAATCGTTCGGGACCGTTTCAAGGGCAAAATTCGAAAAGATAGACATCGTGACGAAATAATAAAGCGCTCTGCTGAAATTTACAATTCAAAGGAAACTGCAAATATGTCATATATGTTTATTATTTCCATTTCAAACATTTTCTCCTATTTGATTACTATTTCTCCCATTATGTCAACTTATCATCCAGATAAAAATTCTCTGGAATAAAAAAACGGTTACACGTGTATCCGATGGATGGAGCAACGGAGCAAGAGAAATAGAGCTCTTCGCGATAAGAAATATTTCATTCATAAACATCCTACGGATACATCTTCTAAATTCCCCATTCATTTGTTGAACAGTTTTTCTGATCTTCATAGATAATCAAACTAAAAAGAAAAATATAAATTCTTGAAAATTTCAATTTTACACTGTTCACAGTTAAATCAGGGTTATGATATGCTTGACGAAACCACACCACAAAGTATGGTTAGCCACTGTTGTGGTGTGGTTATGTTCAACCTTAGGACATAACCAGTGGCGTACCCAGACATAAGCCTTGGGGGAGGGATAAAGAAAAAAAATTTCAAATTTTCAAAAGAAGTTTGCTTACTAATAATAAGATTGTGATATATAAGGTTGTTACATACAGGATGTCCCGTAAAGTCCACGTCAAACCGAGTGAGAATGTAGATCAGAGGATAACCCACCTGCTATGACCAAATTCCCATAATAAAAGTCTTACCGTTTTCGATATTTTTTTTTTTTGAGAATAATGAATTTTTGCCACTTTCAATAGTTTTGCCCTTACGGTTGGTACAATTTTACATCTTTCTGGTTAAATTTTTCACTAAAATATTGCTGAAGAATGATTTTAACGTTTACATTAAAATCAAAATAAAATGTTTTCAATGTAAATGTTAAAATCATTCTTCAGCAATATTTTACTGAAAAAATTAACCAGAAAGATGTAAAATTGTACCAACCGTAAGGGCACAACTATTAAAAGGGGCAAAAATTCATTATTTTCAAAAAAAAAAAAAAAATCTCGAAAACAGTAAGACTTTTATAATATGCTTTTGTCATAGCACGTGGGTTATCCTTTGATCTACATTCTCCCTCGGTTTGATGTGGTCTTTACAGGACACCCTGTATAATGGATGTTCCTCCTGGGGGGATATATCCCCCTAACGCCTCCGCTTGGGTACGCCACTGGACATAACATATATCCAAATTATTAAAAAAACGAAGCGCATTTTCAGCAATTGTCTCGTATGTTTTCTTTCCACTGAAAACGTGTGCCTTGACTGATAATTTTAAACCAGGATTGGTCTCAAACCAATAAATAATAAAGTTCAATTAACTGATGACGAATTCATCATCGAATTCAATTCTGTCATTACGTTAACATGATAACTCTGGATCGAAAAGACTTAGAAACTTGAAATTTTGTTTTCCTGCTAATTTCAAAACTGTTGATTCGATCGAACTGAAAATTTTCATTTCGATTCAAAGTGACAATTTCAAGCCCCTTACAATATGTGCAGACCACAATACCTATTAGGTGGTCTCCAGAACTGTCGCTAGGGGGTAGGCAAAGTAGGCGCCAGGCGGTCGCCTTGGGCGCCAAACTTCAGGGGCGGCATCAACAAAAATCCCATGTGTCGAAATTCAAAGTACCGAATTAGAAACAACAGGAAATATTACTGACAAAAACATCAAAAACTATTAGAGTTGCCGCATTATGCATTATAATACGCGCAAATGAAGAGAAAGAACAATAGTTCATTTTTTCTCACCAATCCTTAACTGAATTTAATTTTTTCTACAGGTTTGAAATTATGTTTGAAGTGATCATATCTCATTTGAATTAATTTGAAGATTAATTGATAAGAGAAGCTTTTCCTCCACAATTTCGTGCCAACGTACGGTTTGAAATTTTTGGTTTTTTGTCAATGAATACTTCCCCTATTATCAAAATTTTTAATTTGTTCATATGTCGGTAGAAGACCCTGATTACCCAATACCTGCATTCTTAAAAGATGAATTCTGTTAGAAGAGTAAATTGTGTCTCTGCCTAGAGCAACAGTTTAGCTAGCGACGGCTCTGGTGGTCTCCAAGGGCTCAATCAACTCTTGAAAAAGCTCCCGAATTGAAATCTTTCATCTTTTATCGATGCTTGTTTCAGATATAATTACAAAGCTGCGAACCTTCAAGGAATAATTGAGGTTATTCTTTGTTCATGACTATTTGAGAGATTACCTAATATCACATTAATTTATACTAGTACGCGCCGTAGATCTACCTTGTAGGTAGATCAATGTAGCCCATAGATCAATAGGTAGGTAGATCAATGTTGCTCATAGATCTACCTTGTAGGTAGATCAATGT